>NC_141140.1:96042283-96756033 GCF_053477565.2 Lygodium microphyllum | reverse complement strand
TAGAAGAGTTTTGGTCAGATGAAGATGACGAAGAAGAAAAGGGAGAGGATGAGCTCAACCTAGATCTTGGAACACCTCATCCCCAACAAGAAGGAGCCAATTTCTACTACCCTGACTACTACCCTGAAGACTACTACCAAGAAGGCTACCCTGAAGACTAGTACCTCTACAATGAATATCCTCTTGAAGGATACTACTACCCCAAATATTTCCCTATCAACTATCACCCAAAAGGATAATACCTCTACGCCGATGCCCCTATCCCGAAGAATGCCAACCCAAAGGAGTCCAAGAAGAGGAAAAAATGATGGAGTATTATGTGAAGGGAGTGTTGGAGCTATATATGGCTCACCCTATCTAGACTAGGTCTCACCTATATATATGTAGATTATGATCAATATGAAATAGTCTTTGAGAGTGTACATGATGTGTCTCTTCTCTCTCTCTCTCTCTCTCTCTCTCTAACATGGTATTAGAGCTATCACGATTGACTGCAACAAATTTCTTAAAGAATACGATCAGGAAGTGTACCTATGTAGTATCTCTTCGATTCTTTATTTATGTTCTTTTCACGCTTAAATTTGATGTATTATGTATATTATGAGCATCTTATGTTATGAATTTTAAGCATAGAAGAAGTTTACTCGATCATTGTTTAGATTGCAGATGTGTTGAATTGTATGTATGCCACATGCCTTGCTTGGACACCCTAAAAGTTTCTATTTGAAAAGCTCTTAAGGAAACACCTTTCTCAAAAAAACCAATTTTTGTGATGTGCTAGGACTCATAAGCTTTCTTTCTAATAAATCTGTGCTCAATTTTGGAGTTTTGTATCAAGAATTATGTCAGTTCAAGTAAATTGGAGTTGAAACAAGAAAACAAACAAGACAATAGCTTTTCATGCAAACTTCTACAACACAAGTTTCATCACGATTACTTACTTTTAAGTTTTCACCAAAATTAGCCAGATTATCATTTATTCTTGGCCAAAAAGTAAAACGATAACATTTTGATCGTTATTCATATTTATCATCTATTTTGGAACAATTTATTCTCACACATGTTTCGTCTATTTTGGGTGGTTCTATTCTTACCCACGTTTCGTCTATCTTGGGCCACTTTATTTTGGCATATGATTTTTGAACTAAATGTCTTTCTTTATAGCATAGCTTTGCATATGACTGGTTGTGCTGCACTTTCATCATCATTTAGCCATATGGTGTGCAGATTTTGCAATCTCACATTGTATGTATTCTCTTAGCCAAATATATTAAATTTATAATCGTTAATGGATTTCCTTCTGGATAACATTTTGTCCCTCACTTTCAAGGACAAGGATTCCTTGGATGAAAAGTAAAGATGCTACTAATTCTTGAATCCAATGGCTTGCATGATATTGTTGTTAATAATTATGAATGTTCACCTCAACCAATTGATTAATCTCATGATAATACCCTTATAACTAAGGATCTATCTTTGAAAATGGCAAACTGCTTATAATGAGTGGGTCAGACATGTCAAAGCAACTCGTCGGTATATTCTTTCTACTCTTAAAGAATATCTTATGCTTGATGTATGTAATCTTTCAACCTCACACGCTATATGGGAGTATTTGATAGCAAATTTTGTGAAGAAATCTATTACATAAATAATTTATCTTCATAGTCAGCTCACTGAGTTACAATACAACATTGGAACTTCTGTGACAACACATATCGAATCATTTAAAAACATTTTCAATCAGCTTCCTGCTACTACTGTGCTGGTAGTTATGCCATTCCATGAAAGCAATTGAACACAACTTCTTGACACTATAAAGGATCTTGCTTATGATAATATTCACTATAAAGCATCAATTTTGATCAAGCTTGTATATCTTTGATTGAATATTCACAACGACATGGACGATATACAAATCAAGAAACAGCTATGATCTCACAAGAAGACACACAATCAAAATAAATTGACCAAGCTTTACTTACTCAAAGGCATCCCTTTCCACACTTTACACATGGAATCATTGTGGGGGTATCTTCTCTCGTCTCGAGTTTCCTAATAGACATTGTTCTTATTGCAATAGAAATGGTCACACTATAGATGATTCCTGGGCAAAACAATATGATGAAGACTATGGTATTACAAATAAACAACCACATTTATCTAAAGATTATTCTCCTTGTGACTACTACAAAAAGAGCGATCATCCAACCCATCTATGTTTCAAGAGGTGTTTTGATTCAAATCGCAATAGTGCATATATTGCTACACATGACAATATTATTGAAGAAGCAAATTGTGTGAGTTGTCCTATCTCTCCAAAAAGGAGACTTCATGTTTGTAATGGATTTCTTTTATTATTAATTCTGATGCTGTGAAAGGCATTATATATCAGTTCGAATGGTTACATAATTATCATTCTATTCATGTCAAGAAATTGGTGATCTTGTTAATAACACAACATGTCAAGTCAAAGGTATAGGTGATTTATATCTCGGTATTCTTTCTTCAACAAGAATTCTGCATGGAATTTTATATGTCCCAGATCTACAAAGGAATCTTCTTTCAATTGCAAGACTTGTGGATCCTGGTCTTTTTATCAGTTTTGACCATACCAAGTATCTCATTGAGAAAGATAGCCAAACCATAGCTATCACTCCTCAAAATGGTAATCTTTTTTAGTTGTCTTTAAGTGAAGATGTTACAAATGTTGTTACAGCTCTTAATGATTTTAACAGCAAAATATAGCATCATCACTTTGTTCACTCTAATTTGACCTTGTTCAAGGTATGGAATTCAAAGGTCATCCTCATATGCGTATTTGTGAATATTATGCACTTGGAAAGCATTTTCACAAACCCTTTTTCATTTCCACCTCAACTTATTTAAGAGATTTTCTTGATCTTATTCACATTGATATTTGTGGACCTTTTCCTCCATCAAAATCTCAACATCAATATTCCATGACTTGTATTGATGACTTCTCAAGATACACCACTATTTTTCTCTTATGACACAAATTAGAAGCTTTATTATCTTATAAGCAATATCAAAAAGCTACAGAACTTCATATTGGTCGTTGCAACAAAAAACTTCGCAGTGATCATGGTGGAGAATACATTTCAAATAATTTTAATGATTATTATAAATGAATGCATTGTTTCCTACTCTCCTCAAGGGAATGGTATTGTTGAACATAAAAATAGGAATATCCTCAATGCCATACTATGTATGCTCATTCATTCTATCTTATCTCGATGATTCTAGACTGAAGTAGTCTTAATAGTAATATTTGTGCAAAATCATATTCTTATGACTGCTCCTTATGGTAAAATATCGACTACTGCTTGGATAGGTGAAACTCCTTTTGTTTCATATTTTCTAACCTTTGGATGTATTGCTTATATTCATGTACCCAAAGAGACTCGCAAAAAACTTGATCCTCCTGATTTAAAAGTTATTTTCATTTAATATTCCAATTTTTCTAAGGGATACAAGTTTTATGATCTATTCGCCAAGAACATAATCATATGTTGTGATGCTATTTTCAATTAGCAACCTATGGGTAGTACATGGTCTCAGGAGGATGCTAGGAGGATGTGGTCACTAGAGGACATTGATGATACAAAGTTATTACTCATCGACTTTCCTTTTTTATATGATGATGAATCTCCTTCATGGTGTTATGTGAGCAGTGATCGAGAGCAAGCCTCACTCACAACCCGATAACCCACCACACAAATCACACACTCAACCAAACAACCAACAATGCCTCTCATAGCCTCAAGTGAGTCTAAAATCAAGCTCAAAGTAGAGCATCAACAAACATTCAAACATGAAAATCTTGAGTTCAAAACAAAGAATTTATTCATACCCCTTTAATATTCGATACATCAAGCATAAACTCAACAGCATTCAAAAACTTCTTCAAGATTCGATGAACTTCTTCACAAAAAACCATACTCGTGTATGGGACCCTCCTCTCACTTATCAACAAATTGCATACAAAGGGGAAAGGCCCTTAACACTTCTCTTTCCCTCCTTAAATAGGTTTTGTCACGTGTTAAGTATGTGTTGGGAAAGGCTTTAGAGGTGTTTTTAAAGTCTAACGCCTGTAAGAAAGCTTTAAGACTTTAATCGTTTAAAAGTCAAAAAGCCTTAAAATCTTAAAGCTAAAGCTTTTTAAAGCTTTATCATGTGTTTTTACAACCCTTCGCTTTCTAAAAATGCCGTCGTCTTCCCTGCGTTCAAAAAAAACGTTGAATCTCTACCCGTGATAAAAAAAACTGTCGAATTTCCATGTTTGTTTGATGCTTTGGAGGTCGTTCATCTCCGCCATGATCTTCAATGCTTTGCCCATATCAATCCGACGATATTAGTTTGTTGATGAAAACTTTAAGCCTTCCGTTTCGAAACATGCCAACAGGCTGCCTTTTCTCTGCATTCGTGCTCAAAACTACTCTAAGGGCTAATTGGCATGTAACATAGAATTATTGCTTCATTGAAGTATCAAAAAAGCATCGGGACAAACACAGCATTGCAATAGAAATTATACACTGCCGTGTAGGAAAATCTTTGGTAATTCCCATGTCCATGCACTAATAAAAGCTTTCTTAAGAATATGAATGTGAAGACATAATTGATTGCCTTCCCTTTTGACCGCTTATACGATTCCAACGTGTGCCTTCTGTAACATGGACGCATTATTTTCTCCTTCAAATTTTGCAAAAATCATATTTTGTGATTTTCCTTTGATGAGAGGGATGATATTACTCTTCTCTTATGAAGCAATTCCATAGTGAATGACAGTATAATTGCAAACTATAGCCACATCAAAAAGCCATAGAGTGAAAGGAAAAGCTCTTGTGTCACAGAATCAAAATATAAAGCCCCAGATAACTAAATGTGTGATCCATGTCCATTCTTGAGAATCCATCACAAGATGTAAACACACTAATATAACCATTGAGACAATCCACTAGCTGCCCATGCTCCACATGTCAATTGTGCTTATTTGATAAACAAGAAATGGACATAGAAGAGTACTAAACTCTCCCATAACGTATCTAGCATGGTGACTGTTGAAATTTTCATCTCTTTGGCCAACTCCATAGAGAGAAGAATATTTTAGCAATGTTTTGTGTTCAATGTCCTTGTACTCTCTCTCCTTCGCGTTTATAATCTTCTAGTTATTGCATTGCCATGGTAGTCAAATCTAACATGTTCTTCTCTAGTTCCTTTATGGCTCAAATTAATCATTTTCCCATCGGTGCCAATCCCTCTTGGACCATTTCTTTGGTATCCTTGGGTGTTTGCATAGCCTTCAAAATTCATGTAGCATCAAATTTGGATAATATGACTTGCATAAGCTCCCCACTCGGTACGCTCACACTTGAGAAGATGTAATTTTTAGGATATTTGCTTCGGCATCCTAAATAAGAAAATTCATTCTGAACTGCCAACCATCTCATGGCAATCCACCACATATTGATGTACACTCTCCGAGTCTTCAAAACTGATATTCTCTTCATATGAACTTGACTTTTATTCATGCAATGTGTCTTAACAAGAATATGCTATGAAAAAATGTGCACCATGCTCAACCATTTGTGACATTGAGAAGAGATGCAAATTTGGATCCATGCTATGCTATCAATCAAATAATTTTTCACGCAAAAATTATGGATGCACTGAAGAATTGTGCCTAGCCTATCTACATGTGCTCGTACGTCATGCAAAATGAAAACACAATTCCTTGATTAAATTAAATCCTTAACCTTACCTCTCAATGCAAAGAAAATATTGTACTCTACTCCACCCACCCAAAATCTCACTACCACTCAAGAAAATATGGTCCTCAAGATAATGGCCAAGGAAATAACCCATCTCACAATTGGCAGCGTCCTTCACGACCCTCAAACTCACCCAACCACCTTTCCCACTCAACCAAAGGTTACTAACTCAGTGATGATGAAATCCTAACTCTCGTGTGTGCAAAAACTATGCGTGCTCATTGAAGGTACTCTCTCAAGTGCACATGCATTTAAGATTTATTGCATATAGCTCTGCAGCATGCCTCATGCCATGGTAGTGCTCAACGATGGTGCAAAATATGCATAAATCCAACCCTTGGCATAGAAATATTTGATAAAATCAAGAGATGACTCCTGAGTACAATGCATCATATAAGTGCAATGTGAAGTGCTCGTGAACCCATAATCCATGTGATGTGCAAGAGTCTTGATAAGAAAACTTACCTGTTCCACGATGTTCCACGGCTACTAGCAAACTCTAGCTCCAACCTGTCCAAAAAAATACCAAACTCGACCAAGGCTATCAAGTTTCCACACTCATAAATCAAAAAAAAAAAGACAAAAACAAATCCTAAGCTAGAAAAATACAAAAACCCCAATCATGAAATGACAAAACAAACAAGCATGCAAACAACTAAGCTAGCAGAAAATCAACCTATCTACATTTTTACTAGGAGTTTTCAATTTTCAAAAAAATGCTTGACAATGGGACAATATTGACTCTTCAAATCAAGATTCATAATTTGCACCTATTATTGTTGATGATAACCTTTCTTTATGTTGATCTTTCAATTAACAATGAGCATGGTACTTGTCATGTTTATGATATTGATATTCTTGAGAATGCTCTCAATATTTGTGAAGACCCTATCTCTTATAGTGATGCCATGTCATCCCCCCACAAAAGGAACAATGGCAGGAGGCTATGAAAGTTGAGTATAAATATCTTCTCTCTAAAGGTACATGGGTTCTAACTAAGTTACTACATGGATGTACTACTATTAAATGCAAGTGGGTTTATAAAACTAAAACAAAAGCAAATGGAACATTTGACAAATTCAAAGCAAGGCTAGATGCCAAAGGTTTTACACAAGTTGCAGAAGGTGATTATCAAGAAACTTTCTCACTTGTTGTTCGTATTACTAGTATTCGGGTTTTGTTAGTTTTTGTTGTTGAGTTTGATTTGGAGGTTCACCAAATGGATGTGAGATTTACTTTTCTTAATAGTGATTTAAAGAAAGCGATATACATGGAGCAATCGAAGGGATTTATAGTTGAATATAAGGAAAACCTTGCTTGCAAACTTCATTGGGCACTCTATGGTCTCAAACAATCTTCATGAGCTTGGTATCAAAAGATTGATCTCTTCCTTACAAAACAAGGTTTTATCTCTTGTTCTTTAGATTCTAACTTATATGTCAAGCATTACAATTATAGTTTTGTTATTCTTGCTCTCTATATGGATGATACCATACTTATTTGTAACAATCTCAACTTCCTTCAATAAGTAAAGGTTTTGTCTTTTGCATTTGACATGGTGGATCTTTGATACGTACACTCATATCTTGGTATTTAGATTCAACGCTATTGGGAAAAGGGTGTTTCATTCCTCCGTACACGTCCTCCGTACACGTCCTCCTACTACTCATTGTCTTGTGAGCTCTACCAAAAACTCTCATTTTCTGCAAAATCATGGACAATTAGCATTATATCAACCTTATGCTAATCTTGTTGGATGTATTCAATTTGTTGGCTTAAATTCTCACCCTAACATTCTTTCTGTTGCAAAATTTCTTGGACAGCACCTTAGTTCTCCATGCCTTAAACATTAGTCTATAGCAACATCTAAATGAGTTTTGAAGTGTTTGAAATGTACTAAAGATTTTGGATTGATTTATCGGTGCCAACAACACTCTAATTCTCTACATTCACTTCAACTTTTGGATTATATAGATGAAAATTGGGCAAGCTCTCACTTATTTATGCGTTCTACAAGTGGAAATTGTTTTTTTATCAATTGTTATCTTGTTTCTTGGACTAGCAAGAAACAACGGTGTTTTTTTGTTTCCACTATAGAGACTGAATATGTAGCTACATCTTTAGTGGCTCGAGAGTTAGTATGGCTTTGATAGGTTTTATCAAATATTGGCCATCCTCCTCTCTCCAACACACCACTTTGATATGATCACCAAATTGCTATTAGTCTTGCTGCTAAAGACTATGTTGAAAATAACAAGTCTAAACATATTGCAATGCATTATCATTATGTTCAATATGAAGTAAAGAAAGGCTTGATCATGATTGAACATTGTCCAAGTGATCAAATGACTGCATATATATTCAGCAAATGACTTAATGAAGCACACTTCACTCTACTGTGCTTAGAACTTGGAGTTTTCCCAACTTCAATATTTGGAAATTAATCACAGACACCAATGGAGTACTTGGGGTAGTATATATATTGACCCCAAAAAGGTGCAATGTGTTAAGGACTAGCCCACACTATCCAATACCAATTTCTTACATGGTTTTCTTAGTCTATCCTCATTTTATAGGGATTCATCAAGCATTATGCCACAATTGCCACACCTTTAACAAATCAGCTAAAGAAGGAGTCATTAATTTGGGATACTATAGCTAATCATAGCTTCCATCAATTAAAGAAAATGTTTACTTCAGCCCCTATCCTCATATTCCCTGACTTCTCAAAAGAGTTCACCATGTAAAATATTACACGGCGCAGCGAACAGAATCTGAGAAAGAGATAGAGAGTACACAACAGATAAGAGGAGAATCAGTAAATTCTTTAACTCCAAACAACTGATACAAAGATGGCTCTGTCCACCCGTGCGCTTCCACTGTGTGAAGCTTAGATGGAGATCTAGACAGAAGATAGGTGAAGAGCTTAAGGCTAGCTGGAACAACAACTCTGACTAGGTGAAAGATGAGTGAGAGATGGCTGTGAAGGGGTTTAGCTTTTATAGCCCGCGAAGATCGTTAGGTCGGCCGACCTACCATATGAGCCTCCACTAGTCGGCCAGGGAATATTCCAGGGAATATTTCCTTTACGATCAGGCCGGGGGCGCTGCCCCCGGACCCCTACCAGGGGGGCCAGCGCCAAGGGCCACTTCTGCGGCCCCCGGACCCCACAATAGGGGTCCCTTTTAACTCCCTTACACCGCAACTCGATGCAATGCGCCTCGAGTTACTACTAGCTTAACCATTCCGTCTAACCTAAAGATTAGACCCACAACAGTCACCTTTTTGCCATCCGGTCACATAGACCTCATCTGATATACAAGTCAGGACTCAACCAATGTCCGGGCTCACATTTGGCTTCTCCTCATAATGGGGGCCTTACAAGTTTGAGCACCATGGATCATTGGTAGCACCTAATGAGGGTGGGGCATTGATCATATCTAACAGCCCCCCTCAATGTCCACCCATAGGTGAACTATCTCCTCGTCCCAATGCCGAGTCTCTGAAGATGAACTTGAAGCAGATCCTTCGTAAGTGCTTTGGTGAAGATATCTGCTCCATTCTCCTCTGTTGGACAGTAGACCAGTTCCACTATCCCATCCTCTATCAAATCACGCACATAGTGATATTGGATCTCTATATGCTTGGTGCGTGCATGAAACACTAGATTTTTGGCAATGGCGATGCAACTCTGATTGTCACATCTCAGCATAGTTGGTTCTTCATCCTGCACTCCCATATGCCATAGAATCCTTCTCAACCATGCTGCTTCACATGCAGCAAAATAAGCTGCCTTGTACTCTGCTTCGGTAGAAGACAATGCCACTGTTGGCTGCTTCTTACTAATCCAGGAGAAAATTCCTGAACCCAAAGAGAAACAATAACCAGAAACTGACTTCCTGGAATCACTGTCTCCTGCCCAATCTGAGTCACAGTTCCCCACAAGAGAAGTTCCGAAACTGTATGTGATACCATAGTCAAGAGTTTCCTTCAAGTATCTAAGCACCGCATCCCAGCCTTCCGATGACTCTCATGAGGTTTGTTTGAGAACTTGCTCAAAACACCAACAGCAAAACTGATATCCGGTCTGGTGTTACACAAGTAGATCAGACTGCCGACAACCTTCTATACCTCCCAATGTCTGCTAGTGCTGATGTATCCTCGACGGATAACTTTGCATTCACCTCCATAGGTGTAGCTATCTCCTTGCACTTGGTCATGCCAAATGCCTTCAAGATCTCCCATACATACTTCTTCTGAGAGATGAAGATCTTTCCTGGCTCTTGCCAGACTTCAATCCCCAAACAATAGTGCAGCAAGCTCAAGTCTGTCATTTCAAACTCAGAACTCAAAGCCTTTCAAGTTTGATTGATCATATCTTCATAGTCACCTGTAATAAGAAGGTCGTCCACATATAGGACAATCACTAGAAACTTTTTACCATCCTTATAAACATACATGTTAGCATCTAAGGCACATCTTTTGAAGTTTAGGTTTAAAAAGAACTTATCTATTCGTTGGTACCATGCTCTGGGGGCTTGTTTCAGCCCATATAATGCCTTCCTCAGCTTACACACTTTGTTCTCAAAATGGGGGGCCTCAAACCCTGGTGGTTGAGCCACGTACACCTCCTCCTTGAGGTCACCATTTAAGAATGCTGACATAACATCCATTTGGTACACTGGCCACTTCTTGTGGGCAGCCACTGCAAGTACTGTGCGAATAGTGGTCATTCTGGCAGTGGGGGCAAATGACTCTTGAAAATCAAACCCTTCAACTTGTGAAAATCCTTGGGCAACTAGTCTAGCTTTGTACTTTTCTAAGGTACCATCAGCCTTGTACTTGACCTTCCAGATCCACTTGGTGCCAATAACCTTCCGCTTTGCTAGTCGATCCACTAGCTCCCAAGTGTCATTCTTCATTATGCTGTCATACTCCGCTTGCATAGCAGCCTTCCATGATGGATCTACAAGTGCTTCTTCTAAGTTAGTTGGCTCCTTTACTTGTCTCATAATCTCAACCATCAAGGCCATATTGACTATGTGAGCAAAAGCCCTTCTTTGCTCTTCTATTCTCTGAGACCTCCTTGGTCCGTCTGCCTTCTCCTCAACAAATGCAAGCATAGGATTATTGTGGTCATAGAGCTGCTTCACCCAGCGCGGCAATGGCCTTTCCGGTGGGGTGATGTCAGGTTGGTGAACTTTTTCCTCATCATCTGAAGATGATGCTTCCTCCTCCTTAAGGATAGGGATAGCTCTCGGGACAGGTTCATAGTGGACTACTTCTTCACTTGATGATAAAGTGGAAGAACTTGCCTTCTCCTCCTCCACTGTATGCGGCTCCTCCTTGAACACCACATCACGACTCGCGATGATCTTCTTTGCCTCTTGGTCATATAACTTGTAAGCCTTCTGCTCATCACTATAACCCAAGAAGATACATTTTCTGCTTTTTGGTTGTAACTTGTTTCTCTTCTCATCTGGAACATGTGCATAACATTCACATCCAAAAATTCTGAAATGTGAGACAGATGGTTTCTTACCAGTGTAAGCCTCATGAGGTGTTTTTCCCTTGAGAGCCTTTGTATAGCTCCGATTTAGAATGTAGACTGCAGTATTAACAGCTTCAGCCCAAAAATGGTTAGGCAATCCCTTGCCCTTTAGCATGCATCTTGCCATCTCCACAATGGTGCGATTCCTGCGTTCCACAACACCGTTCTGCTGAGGTGTGTGAGGCGTCGTCAATTGACGCTTGATCCCTTTGCTCTTGCAAAAGCCTTGTGGGTGAAAGATGAGTGAGAGATGGCTGCGAAGGGGTTTAGCTTTTATAGCCTGCGAAGGTCGTTAGGTCGGCCGACCTGCCATATGAGCCTCCACTAGTCGGCCAGGGAATATTCCAAGGAATATTCCCTTTACCATCGGGCCGGAGGCGCTGCCCCCGGACCCCTGCCAGGGGGGCCGCTGGCCCCCTTGGGACCCCCCAGCCAAGGGCCACTTCCGCGGCCCCTGGACCCCACAATAGGGGCCCCTTTTAACTCCCTTACACCGCAACTCGATGCAATGTGCCTCGAGTTGCTACCAGCTTAACCACTCCGTCTAACCCAAAGATTAGACCCACAACAGTCACCTTTTTGCCATCCGGTCACATAGACCTCATCTGATATACAAGTCAGGACTCAACCAATGTCCGGGCTCACATTTGGCTTCTCCTCATAATGGGGGCCTTACAACTTTGAGCACCATGGATCATTGGTAGCACCTAATGAGGGTGGGGCATTGATCATATCTAACACACCATTCTATGTGATGCTAGAGGCAAAGGTATAGGTGTTGTTTTGCTGCAAGAACATGGTGTGATCACTTTTCATAGCTATAAACTTGATTGAAAGGAAATACAAATGAATATTTATGACCAAGAGATTATGTCCATCTTTCATGCTATTAAGAAATGGTATTGTTACCTCTATAGTAGTCACTTTAGAGTGAAAAGTGACTATCAAGTCCTCAAGTACTTCTTGACTCAATCTGCTTTGACTCCTAAGCAAAGGAGATAGGTGACAACTTTGTAGAATTATGATTTTGATATCGCTCACACTAAGGGCAAAGATAATGTAGTAGCTAACTCATTGTCATGGATATGGGCATGCGAAGTGTCATCCATATTGGAGTTGTATAGTGATTAGATTGAGGAGCTCCAAGAAGCCTACTTGCTGAATGGAAAATTTAGGCACATATTTCAGATATTACAACATGGTTTGATGGAAGAAAACTCCCAATATCAACTTAAGATTGGACTCGTATGGTTATATGGCAAGATTTTTATCCCCCATACTTCTCCCTTCACATGGAAAATCATGGAAGAGATGTCTTATTGCCCCACTACTAATTACTTGGATGTCTTCAAGACGTATAATATGATTGCTAAAATATTTTATTGGAAGGGTCCATGGAGTGATGTCAAGGATTGTGTATCTATCTATGTTTCATGTCAATAGAACAAGAACATCACTCTTAGACCAGCTGGTTTACTATAGCCCTTCCATGAGGAGAAATGGATGCATATCACCATGGACTTTATTATAAGCCCTTCCCATAACCAAGAAAGGATGAAACATCATATATGTGATAGTAGATAAGCTTACCAAATGTGCCTATTGTATTCACACCAAGACTTAGTATACTACATCTTAGGTGGTCACTCAACTTATGGAGCATGAATTTAAATTAAATGGACTACCACACCTCATAGCACATGACAAGAATGTTAAGTTTATGAGTAACTTCTAGTAGGAAATTTTCACATCTATGGGTACAGCTTGCTCCATCCACAACATACCACCCTTAGATTGATGGCCAAACCAAGAGGGTCAATAGATTACCTAAGATCTATTTGAGCACCTTTGCCATGATATACAACATAGTTGGAATACATAGCTCTATTTGACTAATTTTGCATACAGCAACTCCACTCACTCTAGCATTGGGGTCTCTCCTTTGACATACTATATGGGTGTAAGCTTCCCCTCCCTATGGTCCTATTCAATGTTAAGATAAACCCTTAAAGCAAAGAGGATTTAGAGTGCATGCATGCCCTACTTTAGTAATGTAAGGTGAATTTTTTGAAAGCACAAGATCATATGAAGCTTTATGCTGATGAGAGGAGGTAGAAAAGTCGTGTTACTCCATTCCAACAACAAGCTGGCCCACACCAGATCATAAAGAGATTTGGTGACCTAGCTTATCACTTAGAACTTCCCTCCTCATCCAGGATTCATAATATGTTTTATGTCAGTCACCCATTGAAGCCCTTGATTGGTAACTCAATGGACTATAAGGAGTTACCCCATAGACAAAGAAGGCATCATCTAGTAAACCCCTTAGGCAATCATTGGGCAACAAGATAGGCATTTGAGGTCTTGATCCATCAAAGAATACCTTATCAAATGGAAAGGCCTACCACTAGAATAAGCCTCTTGGCAACCACCTACCATGCTGGAGGAGGTTTCCCCACTTAAGAGAGGGCTGAAGACCACCAACTGCCACCAACTGCCAAACTACATGCAAACAATATTCTATTTTTTAATAGTTTTGTACGTGAATTCATTACAACCAAGAGCTTCATATATGATTGAAAGCACTCGTCATGTGCTCCATTTTGATAGGAGGCATACCCCATTCAGAGTAGCCCATCAAAAGTTATGACTAATTTAATGTAGCAAATCTATAGAAGAGAGCATGTTGTCCACAATCTTCAAGACCCCATTTGTGGATGAATTGGCAGTCAAGCTCCCATGTACCAATGCCCATTTCATGTCTATCATTTACATATACCCATATGCCCCAATTTCTCTTGGATATGAGCTCCTCTCTCCAAAATTTCTCCCATTATAATGCTATTTAGAGTAGTACTCTGCAACCCCACTTCAGAAGCCACTGCAATAAGTCCCTCTCTTTTGTTTTGTTTTTAAGGGCAAACATCTTTGGGGTTGGGGTGTAGTGCAAAGGGTGAGACCACACAAGAACCACAAGTATATGCCCAATCACATTGATCGAGTATAAAAGTTATTAGGATACCTAGTTAGGGTATCTAGAAATTAACAAATAACTATCTCTTCACATTTAGGAAGTCTCAGCAACTACTTGCTAGCATCGTGTTTCCCTCCTATTGTCTACATCATCAGGGTGCCCACTACCTAGCACCAGCTAGGTGTTGGGCATCACCACGAGTGCCAATGGTGTTGCACTAGTATTCACTGTTGCTAATTCATCCACTCAAATTCCTATACTCGATCATGATTCGGTGCCTTTCTATAATCTATTACTTAATGTATTTAAACTATACTTAATCATATGTATCTTTTTAAACATTTTTATAAATAGTTTTTAGTATACCATGTGTGAATATTATATACTTGAAAAATTAGCATTGTTTATTCATTCTAAACAATATGTGTTGTTTAATAACATTGCTATTTTTAAGAAGTGCAATGTTGATTGTACATTCTATAGTTTAGACTCATTTTCCATGCAACTATTACTTAATTTCATTGGGCTTTAATTTATTCTTTTGTATTTTGTAGGGATTTAAAATGGTTTTTCCTAAGAAGGTTAATAAGATAACTGAAGCTACAATATACAATGTTCAACTTGCAAAATG
Source organism: Lygodium microphyllum (assembly GCF_053477565.2). Lineage (NCBI taxonomy): Eukaryota > Viridiplantae > Streptophyta > Polypodiopsida > Schizaeales > Lygodiaceae > Lygodium > Lygodium microphyllum. The sequence continues at coordinate 96,741,088 of NC_141140.1, read as the reverse complement.
GAAATCCTCAACATCAAGCTAGCTCTAGTGGCTCAAACACTGTTCTAAATGTTATTGAGAAAAAAATATACAAGCACATGTTTTTACATGTTTGGAAGTTACAACTTAAATGGACTTATCCTCATGAGGATAATGAGGGGCAAGAGAGAGTAAAGTGTAAAATATGTCATTTTTGTTAAATGAAAAATATATCAAGGGTGGTACGACAATTCAAAAGGCAAGCATTGCAAATACATGAGGCTTTAGAAGAACATAAGCAAGCAATTATTTTAAAAACAAGTGTTTGGAAAGTCAATTGAAGATAATATCAAAACATGAAGATTTGATGATAGATGAAGGAAAAAATCGAATCATAAGTGTCATCCAAGTCTTATATCATGTAGTTAAGAAATATATGTCCCTACAAGAAAGTTTTGAATAAGAATGTAAGTTCTATATATACATGAAAACACCTCACATTCCACTATCTAATGAATATTCCTCATATATAAACTTAAAAGTGGAAAACTATTTCTTGAAGGTACATATTTTTTATATTATGAGATGAATGTAAGTTGAGTGTTCTCCATCTTATTAGATGAAAGCACAAACAAATTATATGAAAAACATGTAATTCCTCATCTCCTTCGTATACATTGTGTGGCACACAAAGAAGTTCTAGGAATGAAAGACACATTTGAGCACTTTGGAGAATTTAAATATATTAAAAATTTTGCTAATAAAGTTAGTGATGAAGGCAAGTTAATGGACGCATTCTTAGCACAATGATATGAAGGTCTTAAAATACATGGTGTAAGGTGGCTATCCACAATAAAGGTTATGAGAAGGTAATTTTACCTAACTTATTGTGCTTTATTGTATTTTCTTTTTAAGTGTCTTTATTGTTTATAGCTTTAAAAATCATTTTTATTTATAAGTTGGGCAAAATCATGCCCAATTTACTTACTTGCTGGAAAGGGGAAATATCCAAGTCTTTACAAGACAACCATAGTGTTAAGCTACAATCTATTATCCACTTGTTGGAAAATATATTAAAGGAGATGAATCTACTAAGTGACAAGTATTAGTACAATAATGTAGGCATAACCACTATAGGAAGAATGTATATGCATTGGTATCTTTATTGAAAGATAGATATCCAAAAATAATATGAGCTACAATAGTTTAGATTTGTTGCAACTTTATTATTTTATTATCCATCTCTAGGACTCATTCATTCTTGGAGTCAATGTGGCAAGAGATAGAATGGGAGCAAATGTAACCTGAGCTATTCAAATTGTGGCAAATTGTTGACGCATCGCCAACTAGCTTGGCCATGTATGAAAGAAGATTTTCTAAGCAAAATTAGATCAAAAGCATTGGAAGAAGTTGTTTGAACCTATCTACCCTTGGTGTGCTCGTGTTTGTTTCTTTGTCAACACCCAACAATTTGGATCGTGTAAACTAGTATGGGATTTTTTATGTAAGAAATGAAAGATAGAAGACCTCAACACTTATATCCTTTAGAGTGGCATTATTAATATAGCGTGCTTGCCCAATCATCATGTCATATCTTGCAACTTGGTAATCTTTGTGTACTTACTTTTGATTGATAACATCAAAGAAAAGGCTATGTTGATTTTGACCCTTCAAATTAAGGTCAAGTTTTAAAGTTAAAATTCTTGCTAGGAAAGACATAAAGATAGCATGCCTTCAAAAAAAATGCATTAGTTTTGTTGACCCTTTATCTTAAAATGATGGTATAAATTTTTACCTTTCCAATTATGTTACAATATAGGCATGGGAATTCACCCTAAGCAAGGGTATATGATGGCAAATGGATGTGAATGGCCTTAAGGGGTAGGGGAAACCCTAACCCTAGCTTGGCAAAGGCTATATAAATAGCCTATGGGTCACTATCAAGTGTGAGATAGAGTGTACCCATGTTGTACTTTTAGCAACTTAGTAAGCAAGATTTTGTTCTTGTACTTTAACCTCTCATCTCCCTCTTGTGCACATTCTTCTTGCTACAAACTCTGATTTTCCACACGGTATCAGAGCCTTCTCTGATCCCTTCAGCTTACTCTATCCTCAGCTTCACTAAGTGCACATGATTTTCCATCATCTTCATCTTTTCCCTCTTACCTTCATAGCCAAACCTTGACCCCTTGACCTTGGAGGACCTGCGGAAGCCAAAGGAGAGCATTTTAGCTCCTGACTTCAACTGAGGACTTCTTCCCCAACACAAGGCGACTTGGCGTGGCATATCAAAAGGCAACATTGGGTGGCGTGGAAGGTGGCATTGTGCAAATCGTGAAAATAGCGCAAATCTGCAGGCATCAACTCCCAGAGCTCAGTGCGGCCTGTAGATGCAACAATCCTCCCCGCCACCATAGGGCTTTCAAAGTCCCCCCAGTGGGATATCTCCCTCTAAGAGGCTTTGGTGAAACCTCTCCTTTGGTGGTTGCAATCAGTCAAACCCTAACTGCATGTTTCCTGCAACCATAGCCATAAAGCTTCAAGCTTTTCCATTCTTCAAAATTTTCAATTTCTGAGCACTAATAATGATTCTAATCACTGATTGATCTTCTCCAAAGTTAGTTGAAGATTTGAAAGCTCTATTTCAAAGTTCTTACCCTCGGTGGACCTCTTTAGTTCATCAAACAATCCACATGTCACATCTCAAGTGGCATAAACCTTGAGATGAGTGCTTATAAGCACTAATGTTGCATTTTACAATCATGTTGCTAGCTACATGTTGACTCAATCTTGTTTTCTTACCAGAAAACTAAATCCATCAAGTGCTTTATAACATTTATCTCTTCTTGCTTGGTTATAAGACTATGTGTACAACTATAAACACATATACAATATCCCAATATTAGTCTGCTAGTACATCAAAGATATCAATGTTATTGTACTCTCCTTTGATTCATCCAAGAGCATAGAGTTGATCGATAAGTCATGCTCCACCAAGAACTCCTCTAATAGGTCACATTATCAGGAAGAGCCTAAAGTCCAATCAAGGCTCACCTTGTTGAAACCTAGGAAAACAGTAAAGCCTAAATCAAGGGTTGTTCGAAGAACATGACCTCCTGAATCCTATCTTGAGATATTGCATATGTATGATTTCCAACCATTTTCAACTCTACAACTTTAAAACTTGGCTATCTTCTACTATTCGGTTGTACTTGGCCACCTGAAAATGACTAGACACTGCCATTGCTTAAGGAAATTGGTAAGACCTTCCTATAATGGCCATGGCCTATGCAGATGTAAGGCCTCAAATTCACAAATTCAATGGAAAATATTTCCATCCTTGGCAAGTCTTGGTAAAATACAAAATGATGGAAAGAGGATACTTGCCCTTCATAAAAGGGACCAAAGTAATTGACCATCCAATCCCCTTAATGTAGAAGATGATGAACGGACTCAGGCCATCATCATGTTTCATTTAGATGAATCTTTAATTCATCATATTGACAAACTCTCCACTGCCAAGGAAAAGTGGGATGAGCTTGAAAGGCTCTATGGTACTACAGGGAAGCACTCCAAGATATTTCTCAAGTTCGAGTTTTTCAACTTGGAATACAAACAGGGAGAAGATCTGAGCAAGATTATTTCACATATGAAAGGGCTTGTAGCATAGCTTGCCTCTGTTCAAGCACCCATCCATGATGACGATACCATTGCCATCCTACTAAAGTCTGTGAAGAAGGTTTTTCCAACCCTTGTGATGACTACCCTAACTAATATCCCGAACCCAACCTTGGCAAATACCATCCAGTCTTGCCTGGATGAAGAGAAGAGAAACCATACTGAAAGAACTTTAGCAGTCACTTCTCGTGAGCAAGTGTTAGTCCATACCACTTCTACTAAGTGCTCCTTCTCTCACAAAAAAGGACATAATGTAAGCAATTGCTGGAAGAAATACCTTGACAAAATGAAGTGCAACAAATGCAAAAAGACTGGGCATATCACCAGTAAGTGTCCCCGTGTTCCACCAATATCTAAGGAATTCGAGGCCAACTTTGCCTCCCAATCCATAGATGACCAACTCTTTTGAGTCTTGTAACATCCTCTCCTTATGAATATACTTGTAGCCTAATTTATAAAGGCATCCCATTTGATTGAGGGGGGAGAACTTTAACATGTATTGTGATGCAATGCCCCCCTAACATTGAGGGGAGTGTTACAATATAGGAATGGGAATTCACCCTAAGCAAGCGTATGTGAGGGCAGATGGATGTGAATGGCCTTAAGGGGAAGGGAAAACCCTAACCCTAGCTTGGCAGAGGCTATATAAACAATCTATGGGTCACTATCAAGTGTGAGATAGAGTGTACCCAAGTTGTACTTTGAGCAATTTAGTAAGCAAGATTTTGTTCTTATACTTTGAGCTCTCATCTCCCTCTTGTGCACATTCTTCTTGCTGCAAACTCTGATTTTCCACAAATTAAAATACAAGGATACCCTTCAAATTCAAGAAGTGATTCCTCTTTACTTTGTTTTGTTAGAAAGAGGTGAAATTTTGTGAATATTTGAGAATGGTAAGTAGGCAACAATGTGCATGTTAGTATGTATGGGTAATAAGCGTGTGTATGCATAGATTTGTATTAAGTGGGAGTACACGCCAAATGTTGCATATATAAATGGGAGTATACAAAAACCAACAACAGGTTGCATGTGTATACCTATATGATGTAAGGTACATGTATCTATGTACCATGGCAATCGTGCCATCAATTATATGTGTTCATGAGGTAATGTGAGCTCAAGCAACCTTTCTTCATAAGCTTAGGACCATAACTATGTTTTAATGTATATTAGTGGGGTGAGTATGGTACAAGCTGAGAGGGAGAGGCATGATGTGATCTTTAAAGTATAGAGAGAGAGATGGCATATGTGTGCTTCTAAAGGGAGACACAGTGGGAAGAAAAGAGAGAAAGATATATAGAGAGGTAGAAACCAAGTGTGTATGTGTGTATATGTGCATGTGTGTGCACATGTATATGTGCTCACAATGTCAAAGATGTGTGCACACACGTGTGTGTGTGTGTGTGTGTGTGTGTGTGTGTGTGTGTGTGTGTGTGTGTGTGTGTGTGTGTGTGTTTTTTTAAATAAAAAAGATGTGTCTCATCTTTTGAAAGAGAAGAGGGGAAGAGGTTTGGTATAAATGGAGATTTGGGCGAAAGAGGGGTGATGGAGCACAGGCCTACAAAGAGAGACAAAGAGACAAAGAGAAAGAGATACTGAGACACATACACATACCCACACAGAGAGAGAGAGAGAGAGAGAGAGAGAGAGAGAGAGAGAGAGAGAGAGAGAGAGAGATGGTGGGAGGCAAGGTCCAAAGCATACACACACATACACATGCCTCAATTCAATGGGATGACTGCATGGGTATATGTGTATTAGCTTTTTGAAAAAGAAGATGATATTTGTGAAGAACCCTATAAGACAAAAGAGATACACTTATTACAAGAAAGTTATCACTAAATGAAGGGCAATAGAGACATAGGGAAGTTGCTTCTTTGTGATCTAATAAGAAGATTGTTGTCCTTGAATGCCTTCAATTTTTGTTGCTAGTCTTGCTTGGTAGGTCTCACATCAATCAAACCCTAGACACTAGTTCATTAAGCCCTGCCAACACTTCTTAATATCTCTCATCCATGCATGCTTATAGGGGGTTTCCCTAGTAGCCAATCACATGTCAATGTTCTCATACCATTGGAGTAAGATAGCGTGGGTCTAGATCATGTGAGCATGTAAGTTGTTGCACAATCTTGTTTAGGATAGTGTAGGTAAGTCCAACAATAAGATTTTTTTGTTTAGCTATCTATGTAAATACAAACTAGTTATTGAAAGAATATCACTACATGCGTATACAACTACAACAACTATTTGTAGGCCTCAACTCAATCCCTATCACTTTTTGAAAACCCAGAGGAAAAGATGCTTTGGGAGAAAAATGAATGATGGCTGAAGGGCAAGGTTCAAGCTTGCACACACACACACACACACACACTCCAATTCTAGCAAGGTGAGAGATTATATGTGTACCTATGAATACGTTAGTTTTTTGAAAAAGAAGAGATATAGCTATAAGTTTTCAAAGGAAAGATAAGAGATTTGGCGGAAAAGAAAAGGGAGGTTTGGGAGAAGGAGGGAGGGTGAGAGTAGTGCCACAACTAGAGTATTGACTACACTCTCAAGGTAAAGGTACCCATCTTTTAAATAAGCAAGAAAGCAAAAGCATCCGCCCGTAAGACTCCCACTAAGTCTAGTTAGAGTTGCCAATGAGATGTTGCCCAGTTGGTAAAGGTGGGTGTGTGAGTTCCAACTAGTCGCAAGATCAATCCCACCCAGCTTATTGCTGCTGCGCAAAGTCTCAGAAGCATTCGCCAACATTTGGGCAAAACCCTGATAAAATATATAGCCATTAGGCAAAAAACAAAAAACATTAGAAAAGAGTCTAGTGAGAGCTAGGTGTGGCATGACCCTCGCGAGCTATGAAAGCAAGCCACATGAGAGAGAGGAGAGTATGCATGTCTAGAATAGATATATTATATTTATTTGGGTGTCTCTCTAGAGAGTATGCATACCTAGAATGGATATATTTTGTTTATTTGGGTCTCTCTCTCGCCACAAAGAGAGGGAACCGGGGGCGCCCACACTGCCTGTGTGGAGATCGCGATCTTCAGAAGCTCAAAAGAATATTGAGATAATGAACTGCTTGTAAGTTGTAGGTATATCTCTCTGTTTTTTTAAAAAAACAGAAGAAGAGAACCCTGCGCTCTCAATAATACAACTTCAGGTGAATGAGGATGCGTCAGTCCGGCGAGCAGGAAGATATCGCGACGTCAGCCTTTTCATCCTGATATTTTGGCCTTTCCAGGTCATAAAAGCTGGCCAACCTTCGGAAATTTTCGTTTCTGAAAGCGAGCTTTTTTATTTGTTCTAGGAACTCAACGGTCTCTTCAAGCCTTAAAATTATCTTCGAGCATAGCCTGAATTAAGCTTCCTTAAGTTGATTGTATACTTATCATCAGCCACTCATAAGCCAATAGAGCAACGCATAGGCAATCTACCTCGGTTTTTGTCCAATTGTGTGCTCTCTTCCCATTCTCCTAGCTAGCCCAAATTACAAATCCACCCAATTGACTAACACTTTTTGCATAAAAGATAATCTATTTTAGCCATTTATGGTACAAATTCCATATATTACACATAAGCTTAATGTGACCCAAACGATTGAGTTATTTTTTATATTTTGGACTTTGCAGAAGCTTAAAACAATGCATCATTATGTGCCACTCCACTAGCGTCTCGTTGTAACTCCTTTTGTGAGCCGTTTATTTATAATTAAGACTACCGGATGAAAATAACCAAATACCCATAATTTTTGTTATAGACAATATCATAGCTTAAAATAGCAACATACATTGTTATAAATGGAGTTACAAAGCTGCCCAATGGATTTCCCATGCTAAGAGGAGAAGAGTGCTTACTATCCATACTCCATCCATGCTATTAGCTCATATTCCATGGCTAAACCCTGCAAATTTTGTAGCAAAAAAGAGGAGAATGGATTTTCGTAAACTTGGGCTGCTCAAAAATGTGAGAGAGAAGGAGCCCCAAATAGCCAAGATAAGCTTTCCAAGTCTATCTATATAGTGGTCTAGAAAACCTTGTAGACCTATGTAAAACTGGCTCAATAGGAGCCTATAGCTATCCCATCTATCTAACCTATAAAAATTTAGACTCTCCACCATCTCATGGCATTCTCACCTTAGCATTTGTTGGCTATCGAAGCCTTGTATCTTGTGGAACACGTCGTATAAGATTCCCATGTGTTGACCACCCATCCTCTTGAAACGATACTCTACTGATCGTAGAGATTTTAATGGGCTACTTACACATTTTATCATTATAGATACTATTATGAATACATACTACCTACTTTAATTCAAGATTCCACAAGCAATAGCCCATTTAACTTGATTTTCCATAGCCAACAAAAATGTATTTCTTAGACTTAGGATCAACCTTACTCATCTTGTGCCTAGGAATATGCATAAATGCCTCAGCTAAAAACACGGAGTAATCATAACTAGGACTCTTGCCACACCATAACTCCTCCAGTATCATGCTATCTAATAGCTTGCTACTAGGAGACCATAACTTATTAAACCATAACTCCTCTAGCATCTTGTCATCCAATGGCTTGCTACAAGACCTGTCGATCAAATGCACTACTTCAGCCCAAAATCCATTGGTAAGACTAGCATTAGAGTGTATACTATGGACCCTTTCCTGAGTGGTCATGTTCATCTTCTCAACCTGACCATTTTGAGCAGGATTCTCAAGAGCTGTCAATTCTCCCTTGATACCATGGCTTGCACAAAAGTTCATAAAGGCATGTGTGTTGTATTCTCCACTAGTATAAATTCTCAACTACTTAAGATTCTTGCTTGGCTAATTCTCTACGAATGTCAAGAACTTTTGAAATGCATCTAAGACATCACTCTTCTTGCAAAGAGGATAAGCCCAAATCTTCTTTGTGGCATCATCTATAAAAGTGACAAAATGTAAGGCTCCACCCAATGAAACCATAGGCATTGGTCCACATAATTTGCTATGAACCAAATAAGACATTCTAATCTTCTACTCCCAAAATCTCTCTTATACAACATTTTCTTTTCCATGCGAAGATCAATGAGTTTTTTTAACCAATAAACTTGTGAGGCTACATTTTCCTTTTCATATGGATCACCATAGAGCGTACTAACTCATCTAATTCCTCCCATACATCTACATCCATGTCCTCTACTTAATCCCACAATATTTGATCGCCTTTACTTGTTTCTTCTAGGCCAATACATTATATGTTTGCTCTTTCCAGTATAAAGAGGTTGCACCATCAAGCTTTTCAATATTGAAGAATGTATTCTCTAAACTTGATGAAGAATCCATAATGACAAAATTATGTTTTCACACTGAAAATAGTAAGGTATACCCAACTATAGGCTCAAAATAGACCAAAGATTGCAAACAAAGTGCTCTATAAAGCCAGACAATGGCAATCCAAATATCAAAACAATATAAAATTGATGTTTTGGAACTCCCAAAGGTATATGAATTTTTTGTACAATGTCCCAAGTAGTTTGGCTAACCTTAGAGCATAAAACAACCACCACTAGAGACAAAGTATATGCAAATTACCTTCACAAGTCAATTTCAACCCACTTAATCTCTACGAAGTGAGTATAAACAAGCATAGAAAATCCTCCAATATGACAATTTCATCAAAATTTGTGTGCAACCCAAAGCTATGAGTAATTTGAGAACCTTCCAATGTGAACAAGGCATCATGGCCAACTAATGTTTAAACCTTACAAAAATGTTTTTGTGAAAAAATAGATACATTGTTGCTTTCAAATAATGAAAAAATATGGCAAATAACCAAAGTGAAAAATTTGCATTGAGACACATCCTTTTTAACATAAACAATCTCCTAGAGCATCCAGATTAGTAGCACAACCCATAGATATCATTATCTTAACCAATCATCAAGTCTCTTTTTATTCCATTTCTTTGTAAACACGAGCAGAACCCCTACTTCAGAATAAGCTTCCTAGGTTACTAACCCCTTGCTTCTAAAAAGCAAGATACCCTTGTATTTAAGCAACCCCTTATACTTGCATGCATCAAAACCATGTACCAATATCTCTTTATGAGCATCCAAAGCCAAGATGTTTTGTTCCAACTCAACCACAAATGGCTAGCAAATCGTGACTAAAGTGGGCTATTGTAGTCCCAAAATTGAGTCTTAATGACTCAAACACCTACTAAACTTGAGTCTCAATGGCTCAACCATGTACTTGACTCAAGTCTAGATCATAGTGATGAGAATAGTACCTCTATCAATGTACTAGCAGCAGCAAGCACCATTATCAAAGAAGGAGCTCCAATCCTTGACCTTCGCAACAAAGCTTCAATCCTCATGCTCCTTGCTCCAAGCATGAGCTTCCACAAACACCAAACATCCCTCTAATAATAGTTGAGAGGAAATCAATGATGGGATGTGATGTAGAATCTATCCAGTGCAAGAGGGTTGAGAGAGGGAAGAACACAAGAGAGTTATGTGGATACAAAACGAATGGTATCCTAATTCATTGTTATTTTCACTTTTATACGAATATACAAGGGTGTCGGGTTGATCATAGATCATTGGCCTTTACCCCAATAAAAGTGACATTCATTACAAAGAAGTTCCAAAATAAGAAAGGAAGTAGATTATGATACAAAGTGACCAATATCAAAAAAGAAAACTCCCTAATATTATCTACCATAGGCACTTGTTGGTAGATAGAAAATGTGGAAGAGCTATTATATGAGAGAAAGATGGATGGATTAGGAACATTAACAAGTAGAAGATCATCATAATATTTGAAAGTGTGGGTAAAGCGCCTTAGAATGTCACAATGATTTGAGGTAGCAAACCTCTTGCAAAAAGTAAATTTGATGTAGAACAAGTAGAGGTTACACCATAAGGGTGAGCAAGAGAATCCCATCAAGATGCCTGAACATTAACTTTTCTTGATATCAACTAATGAGAGAACATTGTTCTCAATAAGCCAACAATTGTAGATCAAGAAATCTTCTAAGGTTAGGTTAATACGATTACTTTTTGAAATATTATTTCATTTAGAAATTGATTGGTAGTGAAAGAAGGTTAGATATTTGCTCTTTTTGTAGGTGAAATATCATGACATGATATGCTTCATAAATATAATGAGACCCTAATTTCCATTGGGTGGGATGGATTCATAAAATTTCTTAGCAACAACTAAACATAAATTGAATATAGTACTTGGAAGATTAATAAATATGTCATGGGAAGCTTTAACAACCCAAAAGGGCTAAAGTTTGATCTTAAAGGCAATGGAGACCTACTTATTGAGATCATCAGCAATCCCCATCATAATATTTTTACAAGTTTTGAGAATCATGGTAAGAATCGAAGTGTATTTAGTGTAAATGCAATTGAAAGTATTATTAAGATAGTAATAGTCATTCTTGTAGAGCTTTGAAGATGCCCATAAGATATGGGAGATATTTTGAACCCATCCAATGTACATTAAGGGGGAGTAATGATGTATTGATATAATGAATGTGCAATTCTTTGTTAAGGGATGTATCTTCAAGGTCACAACCATTGAACCTCTCAGTTGAAAGGGATAGAATAAGTTTCTTATAGAACATGGAGGGATTATTGGGGGGCCTTGACATTGCCCACAATAGAGAAATTATTGAATGTATTCACAAACAAATTTGGTTGAGGGAGATGTACATGACAAGATGTAATATCATTCATGGCTAGCTTGAGCTTATTTACAATATAATTTTCAAAATTAGAAATAAAGGATTTGGTGCTCCAAATTAATAAGCTTCATGAAAGAGATGAAACCATATATTAGAGTAGCTTTAGCCTCTTCTACATTGAAGGGTTTGGTTGGGATGTGATTCAATCACTTAAAGAGTAAAGATTGAAGAGTAAGATCATTAAAGATATCCAATCGAGTAGTGCCAACATGAGAGAAGTTATGAAAGTAAAAGATATTGTTACATAGATGGCAGCTATAAGTATCATGCATGATTAAGGTATCACAAGGGTGATACAAAAAAGTTTTTAAAGAGGGGAGGAATTTATAAGCAAAAGTTACGTCTTCAAAAATGTGTGACGTGATAAGCACATTGATAAGATAAAAGAATTTTTTAAAAGAAGCTTTACGAGGAACCCATTCTAATAGACATCATTAGACTCTTTGTTCTCTTCCGAGTTGAGTAATCTACAACTATATGTATGAGATTTTGTTTAAGCAAATATATTGCAAACTTTAATGGCAATGTTGGGTTGGCAATTTTGAGCGTGTTGAAAGGTTGTATGATAAGTTTTTGAACATTTTTAAATGTAACAATTTGATAAGATGTAAAAGAGGATGAGAAGAGTTATGTGATGGGTGGTTGAGTTGCAACTAGCTTGTGGTTCTTGATCTTCCTTCATGGGGAATGTCATGGTGAGGATGAAGACTATGTGCAAATATTTTGTATGCTTATTGTGTGTGCACACATTGGCGCAAAAAGTTTCAAGATGACTAGTAGTTGTAGATAATATCCCTAAATACATGATCCTCTGGTTAATTTCACACTATTTTCCCTTGGGCTCAAAGTCTTATATAGAAAAAAGTGAAATCATTAGACTCTTTTTGCTCTTCCCTAGTTGAGTAATCTACAACTTTTATATTTTCATATTTTTGCTAAATCTCTTCATGCTTCATCTTTATATATAGGTATTTCTACATGTCATCCTTCTCCAAACCCATGTGAGATGATGTGTTGTCATTCTCAAGTCTGCGTAATGCCATGGTTTAGGACTTTGTTGCAAAGAAGACAAGTTCTTGAAGGTCAAAATAAAATAAATGACAATTCAACAAAGTTTCACATAGAAAAATGCCAACACCATCATATATACATTTAGTAATGGGTTCCATGACATTTTTCTTCACTTCAACATGAAATATTTCATAGTTATCCAAAAATGCATGCACAAATAATTGGATTATGATAGGTATGAACATCTAGTGCATTTACTAATATGCTCATCTACTTGAGTAGCTCCAATTGTTACTAACTTCACAACAAACTAAAGTTGTATAGTCACATTCACATGATAACACTTATTAGATGATTTGCAAGATGTTGTAAAGCAAAGTTCATGGTTTGAGCATTGGTATAGCAATATGTATGATTCACGTTTTTTCCTATGCATGTGTATCCTTGGAATCTTTTCCTTTTGTAGGATTCTTTAGCATAATGAAATGGAAACGTAAAAGTAAAATGTGAAGAAACAATGGTGTGCTTGAAGCATATGCATGATAGACAATTGCTAATTTCTTATTGTTAAGGTCAACTAATTTCACCTAATACAAGTTCAACCTCACCTAATAGCACCCTTAACACCCACTAGTTTAGCTATGGATATGTTAAAGCAACAAAAGGAGACCACATATACATGCTTTGATAATTGTACGGTGGGAAAATAATATGTGAGAAAAATATGAGTTCTCTACCCAACCATAGTCTTATATAGCTCCAAGTCTATAATGCTTGAACCCACTCTATTCAAGGAAGCCTCACCACCCATCAATGGCACTAACCTGTTGATCACACAAGGCTCCTTAACCAAGCTTAAAGCACTTATCTCATGTAGGTCCATCAATGGCACTAACCTATTAATCACCCATCAATGGCACTAACTTGTTGATCACACAAGGCTCCTTAACCAAGCTTAAAGCACTCATCTTATGAAGATCCATTGGCCAACCACTTATACAAGCCATCCTCCCCACCATGTAGTCACATTTATTATGCATAGACACTTGCCATCCATGTATAGGATGACATCCAATCAAGCATCCCTTTGTCTATGGTCATGCATTGGGCATTTCTCATTCATATTTGGTGAGGCTTCAACAATTGATTCTTTGGAAACTTGTTCTTAGGGAGGATCTTATCATGTATCACAAAAGAAGAGGTAGTACTTTAGAATATAACAAAGAGAGAGAGAGAGAGAGAGAGAGAGAGAGCTCATAAATTTTTCATAGATTATTTAATTTTTACAAAAAACCACACAATAGAAGCACATAATCAAAATAACGTCACACAAATATGTAGTGCTTATAAGATACTACATCCGAAACTTATATAAAAAGGCTAGTCAAACTACTATATTATCTTCTTTTCTCCATGTCCCCATGATGATGTAGCACCATGTTTGTCACAAATTTAACCAACTAGAAAAAATAATGCGTCTTTGTAAAGTTACTTGCTAGAATATAGTTTTAAAGCAATTGAATAGCACAATGGTTGACCACGTTATCCTTTGAGTTAGCAAATGAATCTAAAGTTCATTCCTACATGTCTTAGTGGGGCTAGTTTTTGTTTGGTACATACTCTTGTGTTTCGTGCCAACATACTTCTACCAAGTGAATATAATAATTGTACAGGCAGGCATGGCATGTGACATAGTTGTCACAGAAAGTAAGTGCCTTGTTTGAAATCAAATGTTGTGGGGGGGAGGGTGACAATAGGAATGTGACCTTTCCCGAGGTGGGTGGTGTGTGGCCCATGAGATTGAGGGCCAAGGATTAAAGGGTTGGTGGAGAGAGAGAAAGAGAGAGAGAGAGAGAGAGAGAGAGAGAGAGAGAGAGCTCCTCACATGAAGTGGTGGCCATGTTGGAGGCACAAATGCTAGATGGATGCTTAGGGACAAGGAACCTTTGTGAAAGAGAGGAGAGGAGGGGTGTGTTTGACCGGACTCTTTTGACAATAGGGGGGGTGGGTGGTAGCACACGAGGGCGTGGGTGTCCTTTCATGGTTTGTTTGCTTTTTTTCTTTTTCTTTCCCCCCCCCCGCTTCGATCCTTGCAAGGGGTGGCTTTGTTTGGTCGACGATGTCAAAAATGGATATAACGACTTTTTCCCCACAAGCACTCGCGTCCCGAAGGTGGCCGTCAATATCTTCTATCCTTTAGATGTTAGTACCAATAGTTGGCGGTTCCATGTGCAAGTCATCATGATTTGCGTGTAAATTTCATGCGACGTGCTAATCTTATTTAAATAAACACATGCGAGAGAGAGAGAGAGAGAGAGAGAGAGAGAGAGAGAGAGTGTGTGTGTGTGTGTGTGTGTGTGTGTGTGTGAATGCGACATGCTCGTTAACTAAATTTTTTAAAAGATTCCTACATGAGGAAGAGGTGTTTGTAAATTGGAAGAGAGAGAGGGGGCCCGGAGAGAGAGAGAGAGAGAGAGAGAGAGAGAGAGAGAGAGAGAGAGAGATGAAGTGTGCTCAAGCCTCAAATTAAAAGGGTCGATAATGTTTTCCTCTAAAGGCCTTAGATGGGCTCCCATTTTAAATAGATTGGACTACCATGTAAGAAGTTCTCTATGTTTTTTTATAAAATGTAGCTTTTTCTGCCTTTCAACAATATTGATTGATGGGATAACACCCCATTGTTTCACTTAAAGGTGGAGTACTCGATGGGTAAGACACTCCAAAGCCATCCCATTGTGGTTTTGAATCTTTGACTTCCCACAACTCATACAAATTCCTAATCAATTACAGCCAATATAATTGTTATCCTTCCTTGGAAAGATTAAAAAACCTCTTTGAAGGGTATTGTAGCATTCAAATTTAAGGCCTTAGTTTGATATCTTAGAAGTTACAAGGTGGAGCATTTTTAATGAAGCCCTACCTTTTCCTTGAGTGTTGACCATTGTTCACAAAAAGTATTTTCGTAACAATACAAAACATTTAGTTAAATTCTAGCAGCCCTTTTGTATGAAGTTACATTTATTTGAGCTAATTTCATAAGTAAGAAGTTTGGATGTTTAAGGTCTATCCATTGTTGTAAAAATCACAATGTGCATAGCTTTAAAGTACCACACTTCAAGAGTTTCGTACTAGTAGGATAGTGCTATGTTGAAAGAGGCAAGAAGGTTTGACATCCAAGTCTCATTAATTAATCATAGTAATGTCACAAAATGATAAAATAAGAGCTTATCTTATAGCTTCCATGGTGGCCATGTAAGCTAAGTGCCTCCTTTCCTATCATATTATGTATGAGTCATTCTTCAACATCCTAGGGTGGTACCACAATTAATTGTTATTGGAAGTTGTGCAAGTCCTAAAAGTACAATGCACATGGAGTGGCATGTTCATAAAATCTAATAAAGTGCATGGGTGTAGCACCACCCTTAAAAAAACAACATTGTTGTAGTGCGTTCTAAGAATGAGAAGGCCATCAAGTTATGCCGATATGGTAGGAACAATCATAACATGGCTTGAGGTACCATATTCTAGGTTCTGAACTCATTGGGTGAAAATAGAAATGCTAGTAATAATGACTCCATTTTCATGAGACAAATACTAGGACCAGTAAATCAAGGACCAATTTCTAGTTTTAAATTAGTTGCGGAAAATAGCAACACTTGCAATAACCAGTTTATTATTTTCATGATACAGCAAAGTATGACATTTCCAAACTAGTATGGATTGAGGACACATTATATAAGAGATTATAATCCCTAAGATAGCTGAAGGATAGCTCTATATGGGACTAAACTTTAAGGCATTCTTACCTCACCTTATCAAAGTCTCAAAATATCCTTCAAAATAACACTATGCAAGTTTGTGGGGCTCTCATTGATGTTAGTTTTATAACAAAAGTCCAATACCATCCGGTAATGGCATGTAGCACACATTATGCAATGTCAACTAATCATCAAGTATTTTGGACTTTTCAAAAAACGTATATGGTTGTACTTCACATATGTCTTGCACGTGTGGACTACATCTTACTCATTGGATTACTTTTCATGAATATAGGGGAGCAAAAATATTATTAAGCCATATTGTCAAAATTCTTGAAGTCGGCCTTTCACTGAGATCAAAGGGCAATGACATCATTGCAAGTAATACTACAAACAAATACTCCTCATTTATTAGACATAACCAAAGTCAATGAAAGTACCATCTCCATCTAGGTTTGCTTATGAGAAGGTGTATTATGCTTTTGAAGCGATTCTATTCACCTACTACTTGGCAAAGATGTGTTGATAGTTTGTCTAGGATTGCAACCAATCCGTAGTTACTCCAAACAAGAACAAGTAATGAGAAATCACCAATGTGAGTTTAAAAAATATAAAGGGGCTATTGTGGGTGGTATATGTGCTAGATTTAGTTCCCCTAACTCACACGATGTGTTAGACAATATTATGGGTTGTCTAAAAGGCCTTTTAGATCGAATGACATGGAAATTAAATTAGAAATGGAAACAACATTTCAATAGCATCTCTATACATTTCACATAATGCATATATTGTGTAGAGATTACCAATTGCACAAGATGGTTTCCAAGTGTGATTTCGCAGGACACATGGAATGTATGCTAATGACTTATTGTGTGAGCTTGATTTGAGTTATAAAAGAGAACATTATGGAGGTATGGCGGCAGACAAACATGGTGATAGTTACATTGGACAAAATTCCAAACACAAACCAAGTTTGGCAAGTCATTTATACAAATAAAGAGTTTTTGTGAGGTGCCTTCCATTGTATGAACAAAAGATGTGCTTCTAGTGAACATTCGTCAACTAAATAAGTAAACATTAAAGGGCATCTATTGAAGTGCCCAAGAAAGAAAATTTTATCAAAATTATTCAGCGTTTCCCTTTTTTGTTTAGTGGCTTCAAGCCCATGTTCGTATGCAATTTTTTTCCTCTAGAAAACCACAAATAAGAGGGTTCATGTGCATGTACAATCAATTGCATTATCATTCATGCTTATGCCTAGAATATTGGTTTCCATGCCCTCTCATCCATGTGGCCATTGATTTTTTCTACATGTAAATCTAGGTGTTATATTTGGTATCTCCAAAGGATATACAAGATTAAACAAATCACAAGAATATGTCAAGGCTTAAGTGTTATCACTTATTGATGTCTCTCTAGTGTCCATGACATCCATACTCCAATTCAATGTCTAAGCTCATTGCACCTAAAACTACTATTGCAGACACCTTAAGGTCACATAAGCAAATCGTATTTTTTTCCTAGCCAAATGTAGCACATGCAAGGTATTAAAAAATCTTTTTCCATGGAAAAACCCTTGAAATGCAATCCCTTTAGCATCAAATAAGTAACCACTATAGCCTTGAGGTAAAGAACAAAAACATATTTGTTGGCAATAATATCAATGTTAATATAGCATCAAGTCACCCCTGTATATCACCAACCCTCATTGCTCACACTAGGGTTCAAAAAGCCTAATTCCTCTACTCCATTTTCTTTGTTTCACACATAGTTTTCTTAGTACCATCATACATAATAATGCCAATGCATTGAGTACCCCATGCTAGAACTTGGATTGTCTCATCTATATGCACCCTTTTTTAGCCTTTTTTACCACATTAACTTTGAAAAAAGCCACCTTCTAGTCCCAAATTAAGAATTCATGAGGTAGGCATGAGAGTCACCCCAAAATTTCACAAAGAGTTCCATCAAATGGAACTTGCAAGCTTTTAAATGGGAACTAATGATGCTATAACCTTCAAAATAATCCAAGAAGGATTCTAGGAAGTAATAATGATAAATATAGCCCTATGAGCAATTCTCAAGGCAAAAAAACACATATCCACATATATGGACATGCTTTACTTCATTTTGATTTTGACCAGGATACCACTTCCCACTACAAGTAGGAATGTCTAGTAAGAGAAGTAGTATATTCAAGATGTCTACAAGTAGGCTTGATTCTAGTATCAAAGTTATGAGGTCTATTGATTCTATATGTGAAAGATCATCAATTCTATTGGGTGTGCGTTGATAATGTATAAAGGACTAAAATGTGGCACACCATGGGAGCACACATCTACAATCCAATGTATTTCTACCCTTTCATTCCTAGTAGGTGCAATTATTCTAATGCATGTATGTCTTCTAATTGAAGCATTGTCAACTTTAACAATTTGGAGAAGCTACTTGCAATGGATATAGAGGACAAACAAGTACAAGCATTGTTTTGGGAGGATTTTAACCTTGTTGATGTTGAGCACATCAAAATGATACCAAAGTTCATAAAGTTTATAGTTGTTTATGAGCTTAGAATGTCAAGAAATGGTTTTATAATGTGGAATAGCCCATGCATGTTAAAGAAGGTCATGTCTATTTCATTGCAAGGACAACCTAAATTTACACATGAATAAGTTCATTCATAAGCAATACAAAAAGCAACCCAATATATTAATTTGTGAGGATAGAACAAACAAGTTCAATAAAGAGGCACAAATACATCTCAAAAATAACTAGCATGCTAGGCAACACAAAAGGCATTAGACTAAAGCATACACATGTTTGATAGTTGGCTTAGTTGGGAGCATTGAATGACATCTTTGCAGATATTTATGCACATGAAAAAATCATTATATAGTTTCATACAATGTTCTTTTGATAGACAATGGTTTGTGTTGTTGGAGCTCAAGCATGCTCACCATTATCACATAGTAGTGCTCTAGCTTATTGTTTGCTCACAAACACTATACAAAAAACAGAAGTAGATGAGGAGAAGAGGAGCAAGAGAAGCAAGATGGGGAGAAATTGTAGAGAAGCACTTAACTCTTATCTCTCATGATCAAATCCCCTCAATCTTGCATTTTTCAAGCTCACAAGAGAAGAAAATGCCCAAGGTTAAGAATATGCATTACTTACAAAGTGGATTCCATTACACATTACATAGGCACAACCCTCAAACTCTAAATAAGATATTGTCTACACCACTTCTTTTAAAAGGTGAATACAATTGCTCCTAGGGTGGCTAAAGAAGAACTAAAATAAGATTTCTCCCTTCATGTCCATGTGGCTCATTTGCATATGTATGGCTAAACCTAGAAGAACTTAGAAGTGACTTAAATTAGTTTCTTTATTCCTTGACTTTATGTTGCCTAAGCATTTTCATATTTCTCAAAAACACTTTCCACCTATTGTTTGAGGGCCAATCCCATAACGCTCACTTGATGGTGTTGTGGGAGCAAAGTAGTAGTAGTTATGTAAAGGCTCATGAATGTGGAATGGAAGTATTTGGCTTTCATAAAGTAATTGAACAAGGGGTACGATTGAAGTGCTTGCATATAGAAGGAATTTTGAGAACCTAGATAAGTGTGTTTCCCTCATTGTCCCCTTGTAATTGAAAAAATGTGCAAAGCTCCAACGAGGTTGGGTTTGGTTGGTGGGTTGGTTCCCCTTCTCTTGGTTTCCACATTTACAAGTTTCAAGGCATAATCTCGATGTTTCTTGGCCTGCCCAATTAGCCTTGCATCCTCATAGAAGCCATGAACTTCATCAAGTGTCTTTGCATATTGGCTCCTAACATCATTGATCATTAAAGATCCCTTGCAAGGTTAAACATAAAGCATTCATATTAATTGACCTTTCTTTTGCATTCATATTAATTGTCATTTCTCTTGGTGGCACCTTCATTATCACCTAAAGATAAGATGTGTTCCTTGTATGCTTATAGGATATTGAAATATTCCTATCTAGTATAATTTACTTCCTGATTATGATAGTCATTGTTCTTTGGCAACAACTAGTACCATAGGATTGTACACATTGGTGTTGGAACACACACATGTTCAATTGGTTCCACTAACTTGGGTAGAAGATCAACTCCACCATCTTTCTCTTTGGCATATTTCACTTATTGATGATCCTTGGAACTAGAGCATTCCTCTAAATTCTCAAAGTAATATGCTTTGATTGCTGGCCATTTTCAAACTAATAAGTAAAGAGAAGCTTGAATAATTGGTCAATACCCTACTCTCTCTCCTCACATTTCTGTAGATTGCATTTCTTGATGCATCAAGCCAATGCTTACCTTACACATTCCCTACTTTATTTTACGCATTCCTTGCTTGGCCAAAGTGATGACCCTTCTTCCCACCATGTCTAACAATGCCAATCCCCCTCCCCACATCTAGAAGCCATTGTCCTTCTTGCATGGGGTCCGATTAATGTCTTCTTGCTCAACTACTTGCAAAATCCTCCTCAAAGAGAAAATAACACTCAATACAATACCATGAGTTTAGATCTTGGAGGTTAATACTAACTACAAAGGAGCAAAAGTATGGGCATGAGAAATTATTTTTCAAGTTGGGTTGCATGTTTGCCATGAGTTTCAAGATCCATTACGATAATTGATTGATAAAGCCTAATCAAATGCATTGCTCACCTTTCTAAACAAAGGCTATTGTAGTAATCTAGAACTAGATAATATGTACTCCACAAGTTATTTGAAAGATATTTCACTTATGAGCACTTTGTATAAGTGCCTTTGCCTTAATTACTATGGACTCATTAGTCCCCTCATGTACTTTAATGAGTAAACATCAAGATGGCTCTATTCATGGTTGCCCTCCTAATAAAAGGCTAGTATGTCATACTTGGAAGAGGAAGGTGGAAGTCCCTTCAAAGGAGAGTGAAATTGCAAGTCTCTCTCCCCACTAAGCAATGATGGTTACATCCTAGTTGAGCATTTGTCTCAAAAATTTCCTTTGGCAAGTTGCTTAAGCCTTTATATTCACACTACTCTATAATGCAAGGGTATGTTTCCTTTGGCAAGTTGCTTAAACCTTTGAATTTGCACTACTCAATAAGGCAAGGGTATCCAGTAAGCATTCCTTCGAATGCAATGGCTCCGCAAGACCAGTTCCACATGCATGTCAAATTGACCTACACACGGGATGACATGAACTTATACTACCCAATCCACTTCCAAGATTGTCACGTGAAGTGGACCCAACCATACTCAATTAGATTATTTTTTGTTTCAAAGAAGCAAGGGTACATGAGCATGTGTAGAGCATTGTCCTCCTATTATCGGTATTCTTTTCTCAAAGAAAACCACTTCACCCGAGTTAATTAGGAGTAATTTTTCAAGGAGTCACCTTGTCCTGATACTACTGCACCAGCAAATGCCCTACTGGCCATGGCTGGTGGCAATGCCCCCCTCTCTCTTAAGAAAGTGCAGGATGAATTGATTATGGCGCCATGTGCAAGATGGATTGACCTGTGCGACGTGCGTCATGGCCCTTGCAGAGGCATATGATAGATACAAGTTGCCGAGTTCTAACTTCTCTTTGACGGTGTGCGCATGCGTGACGATTTACCCTCTACCTTGGACTAAGCGAACCAACCTTTGTCCACACGCACGTCAATGGGTTCACGGTCTCGGAAAGATACGTGCCTGAAGCTAGCAACGATGAATGGAGAACCAGCACACACCTCACATCAAGAAATTAACCCTTCTCCGAGGAAGGCAGGCAGGGAGTTGTTGAGGCCCTCTCTTCGCAGTCCACAGTAAAGCCCCATCCGAATACTTAGGGTATATTATTATCTTGTAGTAGGGTATTATCTAAAGCCATTACAATCAAACGAGACGGCATATCAAACAACTCAGCTATGTTGAAAGGACGGCAGGGATTGGTCCCCGATTCAGGATGTAAGATCATCCATCGCCCACCAATGATGGAGGAGGAATATGAATCAGTCCACGGGATACGTTTCAAGGATTTGAGAGAAGAAAAGGTACTGACAACATGAACAAGAAGTAAAGCAAGGGGTATGGTGCATGAATGAGATCCAACAAACGCTAGACATCAGTCCCCGTCTGATCCCACGGACCCAAGTTAAACTGGACATGTTGAAGTCAACAAGCTTGCAAGATTCAGCAAACTTAATCACGATGGCTTTGCCTGCAATTCGACACGCAACATGCGAGGATCGTAGAGGCTGATGAAGCGCGAGCTGTTCAGAGAGTGCCTAATGCACTCGGCACACACGCGCAGGCTTGGTTTCGAGACTGGTCATCACAAAACTGATAGTATTAAACTGAGCATCAAGGTCGCATAAATTGGAGCAGAGAGAGAGAGAGAAAGAGAGGCTGTGTTTTCTTTGAATAAAGAGGCTGTTATAATCAACAGCAAGAATATACAGATTGTGTGAGGGATTGCAAAGCCTGGACTTGGGCTTGCAAGGAGAGGATATAATGAGCCGCCTCTTGCAGGACAATTGCCTCATCCATGATCTGAGAGGCCCCTGGGATCACATCTCGCAGGCCATTCACTTCTTCCATATCTCCTTTCGTGGCTCCTTCTTCTTCTTCGGCTCTCTCCCTCAGTGCCGCTACCTCCATCGCACGATTCTCTGTTGCCTTACTTCTGCTTAGCCTCCTCACGCTACGGCTACGGCAGGCCCTCCCCAGCCTCTTCTTTATGCTGACCACGGGCCTTAATCTTCCAATGTATCCCCCCTTTGTGCTGCTTCTCGTACCGTTGCTGCCTGATAGATTTCTCCTCCTTGAGAATCTCCTACTTCTTAGAGCGGTTAATCTTCTCTTTGTCATTACATTAAGACTTCTTCGACACTCCGAAGACCATTTCTCTTCCAGAGCTCTGCTCCAGCTCGCATGGCGGCCTGCAGTCCGGCAAAGGGACATATCTGCGGCGAATCTGATGGCCAGGAACCTCTGATGGAAAGTGAGGTGCTGGCCATTTTTTTCCACAGTTAGGAGGGCGGGCAGGAGCCTGCGGAGGTAAGCGCGCTTGAGGGCCTGCCGAGGAGACTGCGGGGGGGAGACATAGGTGTTTTCCAGCATGGTGGCAGCGACCAAGATCACAGAGAGAGAGAGAGAGAGCGAGAGAGAGAGAGAGAAAGAGAGAGCTGTGAGACAAGAAGAAGAAGAAGAAGAAGAAGAAGAAGGGGCAGGGAGGTAGAATGAAGCCAGCAAAAAGGCTTATGCAGCAGGCATCTAGGGACGCGAGAGAGGAAACAACATGTAGCTCGACGGGGCGACCGCACAGACAGTCACAGAGAGAGAGAGAGAGCCCCTACACAAGCCTGAGGCCACCCTGGCCACGGCATAGCATTATAAAGCAACGTATGGTATCCCCCGTTATTAACCTAAATTCGCCACACGCATTTGCCAACACACACACCTTCGATGCCATATTTGTTTTAAGTAAAAACCCTTTTTTAAAATCAAACATATCTCTATGTCTTGCAGCATAAAAGATCCTATTTGTTGTCTTTCCCATTAATTCTTTTATCTTACGGGTCCCTCCTCCACCTAAGGCTAAATACAAAGGTATCTCCCGCCCCAAAATTAGGTTGCCCCCGCTTTGTGCGCGTAATGGCATGTTTTAAGAAGGCAAAAAGATCACTAGAGACAAGCACATGCTACTAGCTAGCTTACCCATTGATTAAAATACTCTCTCACACATTGTATGGCGGTAACAGCCTACAACATTCCATGCATGATTGATGAGGGTGGTAGGGGCGCTAAGGGTAAGGGCTATTCTATATATTAGCCTACTTTCCACCGGTTTGTAAAAGCAAGTATGGTGGGATAAAGAAGATGAGGTCCACCTACCTAACTCAATGCTTCGAGTCACAATGTCATGGACGCCTCATGTGCTTGCACCCTAGCTAGCCCTAGCACATGCGCCCCTTATTGTACTTTTCATGAACCATTCTCCTTTCCACATTCCACACCAAACAAACCAAGGGTCCACTCCCTCGAACAAAAAACAATGTAAAAATTTTTGTGACATGCAGCACACTAAAAATGCAAGGAAGGAAGGTAAGTTGACTCCGCATCCAATTCATCTCTGTATTAACAATTATGTTAAGATCGATATCATGTGCAAGTCACTAATAAAAAAGAAATTTGGAGCATGAGCATCATCGGTTGACTCCAATAAATGTAAAACTAAGGTCTATAAGAGTGTTTGAGGTGTTACAAGCAAGCATATTATGAATCCATATATGACTTCTAAAAAGACTTACAAGTACTAGGAATACCTATTGAATATAAGCATGACTTCCTAAAAATCTTAGAATGGGGTATTGACATAATCATGTTTCAAGTTGTAGATCAAACCAAGGTGGTTTTACCATCATTTCACTAGGTTGCATAGTACAAGACTTGGCACACTAATAGGCAGTCATCCACATATGTGGTACAAGTTAGAAGCACCACAAAGGTGTGGCATAGATCCAAAGGTCCCTCTCTAACAAACAAGTTGCTATCCAATTAACTAATGCCTTATGGACAACTCATTCAAGTTATAGCGCTGACAATGATTTACTTATGAGCCTTCTTCCATACTTTAAGTTTGTTGATAGCAAAAGTGGCATAGTTTTGAAGCTTCACCAAGGTGGAAAAGTTGAATTTTCAAGTGTTGACACATGCTCTAGTACAAAGATGACCTCTTGCAATCCATCCTTAAAACAAGACTATGTTGAAAAGTCAAGCCCAATTCGTATAGGATGGCCATGCTATAACTAGATGATGATTCCACATTTAAGACAATGGCATATTTTTTTGGTGTGAAGGGATATGTCAAAGGTTTTTCATCATACAATATTGTCTCAACTATGTGTACTACAATTGGCCTAGTTATAGGAACAATTGGTCTTCTAGCATTTATAATAGCTATTTCACATAGTGTTTCTAATTACCATTATCAAGCATATGACAAATTAGAGAATAAAAACAATTTTCGACCATCTCCAGTTTGCTCTTAAGTTGTTATTCTCCCTCCAACATGTTAATTGTATATGACTTCTTAAGTCCATAGCTCTTGTACTCTTTTGGAACCTAGGAGGATCATTGACAACCTTTCCCTTCTTTGGAGGGCCAAATTTTTTATATATGATCACACACAATCTTAGCCACCCCAAATGTAGATGAACATGGACAACATTGTGTTCATGTTATTTCAACTGGCCAAAAAAAACCTTTTTATGTGTTGTTCCCAACACCTTGCATATCAATAATGACCTTAAATTACCCATTTGGAGGTATTAGGGTTAGCCTACCTTAATTGCTAAAGACAATGAAAGCACCATCTTTCACCATAAAGTGTAGTAGCACAAGAATGCATGTTCTTGAAGTGTGCAGGACACCCATAACATGTTGTGGGTCACAATCTCTACCACATGAAATTGGTAGAAGTCCTTTTATGCATAGAGGATTTGTTTTCTTGATGGTGATTAAATTGTAAGTTAAATTGAGAGCAAACCTTAAAATCTACAATGTTTTCAATCATGAGATCTCTTAGCTACTTTTTGGTCAAATATATCCCCCATTGCATTATCAAATCTAAAATGGCATGTAGAGCATGGGTAGACATTAGACTAGAATCCATCCTAGACCTAAGGCCACCATATAGGCTTTCCAAGCCTAAGATGCAGAAAGTAGAGCATCTATTCAGAAGCATCTTTGAGATCTATTCAGAAGCATCTAATCAATTACTTCTAACTCCATAAGTACTTTACGCGGTTGTTATTCTTGCTTGCGCTCTTTAGCTCACCTTGCAATTGACAATTGAGAAGTTTTCTATCCATTATAGATTTGAATAACAAGTGATTTGAAGCTTCCACATGAACCCAAGGGGATCCTCACTCAGTTATTTGACATTTAGGAAGTTGTAAGCCATTGCTCATGACTCACTACAATGGTAAAAAAGGAAACAAAAATATCTAGTTCATAGGAAGCTTTTCTTGAAATCATTATTAACTGACAAATATAAAAAATTTATATATCTCACAACAAGGGCTTTCTTGAAAACCTTAATAACTAATAAAACCAACACAACCTTAAAAAATTCTAATGAGCAACACTTGCTCACCTTATATACCAAGACCACCACTATTGTCTAGTTCACTCTAACATGATGAGTTGTTGGGTCAACTTTAGGATCTAAGGTAGAGCCTTACCACATCCACACCCCCCCCCCCCCACCAAAGAAAAAAAAGGTTGAAACCTTTGTTCTTTCAACCCCAAGTTTATCTTTAGCTTTTAGGACATGTTTGTTCATTCAACCCCTAATCCAATAGACACCAACATGCATTGTTTTGAGTTGGGCTAAATTTTGAGTATCGCTCCCTTATTCTCTTTCAAAATAGTGTTGGAGGTTCCCTCTCATAGTCCATATGGCAATATGCCTAATGGCTTATTGTTATTGCTTCTTGCAAGGCAAAAGATGCACATAGAGAATGTAGTCATCAATTTGTCAAAATCTCACAAAAAACAATCTAAAGTGAGTCAACATGTGTGACAAAAGTATGTCAAAATGTGTAGACATGGAGTTGGAAAGTAAGCATGCCCTTGGACTACATTTTCATCAAGTTGGAGGTCAGATATTAGCAAGTTCAAAATTTGCACCTATTACTAAAGTGATGTCTACCAATCCTTGAAGCACAATAAGAATCTCCCATGACAAAAGTTTACTGGAAGATGTAGGCATCAAGTTTGCTAAGTGAACATGCCCTTGACCTAGGTTTGCATGCCCATTTAGAGGTCAAATAGTAGCAAGATTGGATTTTGTCCCCACTGTAAACTCATGTGAAATGTCTATCAACCCTTCAAAATGGTGTTAGTTAATGTGTTGCATAGTAGGATGAATGGGGATGGGTTAATTCACCTATCACCCTATTGCACCAAGAAGCAATACAACCTATACTCTAGAACCCCTCGACAAGTCCTCAAAGGGGTATTAACATAATCCATCAAAGGTTTTTGAGGGTTTGGCCACTATTTCAATCATTGGAGGAGTCCTCAAGGTTCAAGGTATTGTTTTAACCAGTGTTTTTGGCATTGAACTTTGAAGCAACCACAATCAACTCTGCAATCTTAACACCTTGTAGAGAGTGATGCATATTAATAAACACTAAAAGGAGAGGGATGTGCCAATGTTTTAAGAAAACCAAGGGTTATCTCAATGAGCTAGAAGCATTATACAAAAATCAAATGTGGGGAGGGGATGATAATATGACCAAAGGACCTAAGGTTGCCTAGAATATATGTACATTGCCCACTAATAAAGGAAGCTTAGGACTCCCAAAATTTGATATGTTGGCAATTGAACTAGTTGCCAAATCAAGAAAGTTTCTACATGGTTTAGGTTTCACATTCCCCCATTGGAGAGTAACAAACTAGTGGTTGTTGATAATATTTTTAACTAAGGGACAAGATAGTGGAAGGATGTGTGGAAATTTCAAAAACAACAACGATTCCCCTTGCACTACATCAAGTATAGGTATTATCTAAAAGAATTTGAACTCAATCTGGTTTGGGATAGAATGAGTAGCTAATGTAGGGCCATCCAAATATTAGCTCCTTTTGATTTCAAAGCATTTGGATTGGAGGATAGCAAATCCCTATTGCTCCCTAGGAAATTGATATATTAGCTTAATAAAGTAGAATTTGGAACACTAGAGATTTAGATTTAGTGCCATATATGCTCAGACTTCTACGCCAAATGGTTAGCTCTATTATGTCTTATATTACACAAAGCAATGTGGACATGTGAAAGAGCATACAAGCTAGGGTTTGGAAATGATACATGTAATAGGTGCAAAAGGCAGATGGGATCTCTATCTCACATTTTTTATATTGCAACTATAAGAAAGAAGCTCTCTCTCTCTCTCTCTCTCTCTCTCTCTCTCTCTCTCTCTCTCTCTCTCTCTCTCTCTCTCTCTCTCTCTCTCTCTCTCTCTCTCTCTCTCTCTCTCTCTCTCTCTCTCTCTCTCTCTCATAGATGATTACCACCCCTTTAAGATTAGATGGCAAGAGTTTCTCCTAGGTGAATCTAATGGCTACATACTATTATCACGACTTAGTCGATCACTAACTTCCTTTGATATAGTTGGATTTAGAGGAATGTGCATGTTAAAGTCAACTTTATAAATGATTTAATTTCTCTATGTTGTCTTAGGTACAAGAGTAGCATTTAGTTTTAATCTAAGGATGTTTGAAGGAAAAGAGACTTGAATTTCCTATATGGAGGAGGGAGAACTAATATATCTTTTCCCATTCAACCCAAATGAAGAGAAGGTGACAACCATTTTGCCCAACATTGGAAGTGTAGCCTTGAAATTACAAATAGATTATGTACTCACCCTCAGTACACACTCAAAGGCTCTATTGTTTATAAGCAGCAAAAGCTCTGATTGTAGCTGAGGAGGGAATACCTCTCCCCTATAAAAGCTTGATGTAGTTATGGTTAAGCTTCTTGCATAAAAGCTTATTATAGATATAGATATAGATTTCTTCCTCCTCTTTTTTGAATCTAATCCTTTAATGTCTTTGTAGGGAAAATCCAAGGGTTAATTTAGAAGGCATTGCAACTTTTCCTCAAAAACCTTTGGGATTTGAAGGAGCTTAGGGATTCTCTATTATTGTAGATAGTTTTTGAGTTGATTAGTCTCCCGGGAGTTGGACATGGACAAATTTTCCATGCTAGTGTAACCTAGGGTTTGGACTCATGCACCTGTGGATGCCAATCTAGGTGAGTTACAACCCCATTGGCGTGTTTGGGGAAGTTGTGATTTTTGAGGTAGTCATTTGTAGCATTAGGGGCTTTTGTTATGATGGTAAAAAGAGAACAAGCCCTAAACCTTCGTTTAGGAAATTGCTAGAGCTAGGATAAATGCCATTTTTAAAATAATTTGATTCCCTCAAAGTGCTTCTATTGTTTAATTTTATTTTATTAGAGTTTTTGTATCTCCTAGGCAGAAAAGAAAGGTGAAAAGGTTTTTAATGTTAGGTGATGTGGGGTGGTACTACAGACGCGGGGAGTGTCAAGTTTTGTAGAAGAGGGCCGTACACATGTGCTGGTGAGGGAGGGGCGGGGAGGAGAGAGGTATGGGCGGGGCCCACGATGTTGTGGGTAGGACAGTAGGGCGCGCGCTGAGAGTCATGAGAGAGTCATGAGAGAGAGAGAGAGCGCACTGAGGAAGGGTCAGTCCAACAAATGAGGGAGAACGTGAGAGGATCTGGCAAGATCCTGAAGAAGGCCCGAAAGGCTGCCAGGCGACGTGCCAGGTGGCATGGAAGAGAACGTGTATGTTCTTTTTCACCCTGTCAGTCAGGCAAAAATTTAAAAGGAAAAACCAACCAAAAAACAAAACAGATAAGCATATGTCGAAAAAACACAATTTGTTCCAATTTATTACATGTAATTATACATACCCCCTATCTCTAGAGGTCTATGTGTGTACACGCCTGCCTACCTGTCAGAAGTACCTTTTTCGTGTATCTTTGCCTTGTCCACGTCGCCACGTCCGACAGACATAAGCGCTTCAGCCTTCCAAGTTCCCCCCCAATCTCCTCTGAAATGTAGCACAGTGCCCTAACTTTGTCAGCCACTGCCGCCAGCCCCCAAATAATTCCCCTTTTTAATTCCTTCCTGATTATTTCGCTGGCTCGTGTATACCCTCGCCTGCCCTTTGCTGAATCCAGGGCGGTCATCGACCCCCTTCGGTTTTCTGTCCTGCCACCTCGCCCCCTGAAGGCTTGAAGCTCCTTCATTCGCCAACTTTTTGTTTTATTGAGAAAGAGAAGACTCTAGTAGCAATGGAGTCGTAGCCTCGGGGTTTGAGTATTGCAAGTGCGTGAGTTTGAGTTCCAACTTAATTGGCACGATGAACTCTACCATTTCGTATTGGATTTGGATAGCTGCCCCTTATGTAGCACGATTAATGCTCGTATTAATCTTAGCTTTGTGGAACATCCAAGTTACATGGGGACTGGCTGTCCATGAGGAGAATTAGTTTAAGCATTCATATAGGCAATCAAGCTTTATTTTGTCATTTCAAACTTGTTTCTTTGAGCCACATTCACCACACTCTCCCCGATAACCACGGGGAGAGTTTGTGCATTCCATGAGGAGGTGTTACCCTATGGAAATGCTCTTTAATGGAACTCTGTCATTGGGTGGTCACAATCAAGAAACTACGGGTTTTGCTTGGTGTGCTGGTAATGCGCGACTCATTGACCTATCAGGTAAATTGGTAGGTGTTCATGTGGCTCACACTGGTTTAATTGTTTTCTGAGCCGGTGGCATGAATCTCTTTGAGGTAGCCCATTTGGTTTATGCAAAACCCATGTATGAGCAAGGACTGATCCTACTTTGTCATCTAACTACTCTAGGCTGGGGAGTAGGCCCCAGTGGAGAATTCATAGATACTTTCCCCTATTTCATTTCGGGGGTACTCCATTTGATTTCTTTCGTTGTTCTAGGATTTTGAGGTATCTACAACGCTCTTATTGGATTGGAGACTTTGGAAGAATCCTTCTTGTTTTTTGGTCACATGTGGAAAGATAAGAACAAAATGACCACTATCCTTGATATTCACTTGGTCTTCAGCTTTTTTGTGTGACCACGACTTATGCTTTAGAGATGTTGATTTATAGCACTTCTTATCTATCTTACTTCATTGGTCTTTATTGAATTGAAGGATGACACCTAGGTAGTAGGATTCTAGTTTCTTGGATTTCTATGTGAAATACTATTTGTTAATGTTAGTCCGTTATCTCAAGCTTTTATTACGTTGAAACAATACTACATTGAAGCTTTTAAAACACTAGAATGGGCAAATAAAAGGTACATATGAATAAACAAACCAAGACATAGACATATACAAGCAGAGCACAATATGAACTTACGACAATCAAGTTACATTGTCTTGGAAGAAGATCAAGAAGAACAATACTTCTATGAATTAGACAAATCAAAACCAAACTTTGGACATAGAAGAAGTCACTGCACAAAATAACAACTTCGTATGGAAAACAATTGCTTTGTTTTGTTAATTGTAGTAGGAGTAAGCCAATACAAGGTATCAAGTTATCTTCATGTGGTGGGACCATTCTTCAAATACAATTTGATGCAGGACTTGACCCTACACACAAACTTTGTGACATTGCACATGACATTGGCATCATTCAAATGAGGATTGAAGTCATCCTCTCAATGCTTCTTGTGCATGTCCTTCACAAGAAGATTGTGAAGGATGCAGTAAGCAACAATGTACTTGGGGACATGATTAGGTCAACGTTGATGTTCCTAAGAATGCACCAATGGTTTTTAAACATTCCAAACACATGTTCAATGCACACTCATCCCTTTGACAAGTGGAGATTGAATTGCTGTCAATCTCTAGTAGAGATGGAAGGTGCCCTTCCCTAAAGGGATTGATGATGTGTACACAAGCACCATACCTTGAATCAACCAAGAGATATGGGTGTATGTGGATGCTTGGAAGCACCATGACTTGCTCTTGTAAAACTTGATTGCTCTTAAAACGCTTGTCAATAGAGGATGCTTTACAATGTGCAGTGTCACTGGTACCACCAGGAGCCAATACACAAACTTCCAATATATGCTTTTGCATGTCCAAATGGCTTGTAAAAGAATAGAATGGAAATTATGCTTGCACTATTACTCGTTTATTTGCTCAATGTCCCACCCTCGTAAAAGACACCACCAATGATTCATGATGCTCTAAGTTGTAATGCCCCCATTATGAGGACAAGCCATGCGTGAGCCCACTTGGTCTAGGGGCAA
The DNA here is from genome assembly GCF_053477565.2 of Lygodium microphyllum. NCBI lineage: Eukaryota > Viridiplantae > Streptophyta > Polypodiopsida > Schizaeales > Lygodiaceae > Lygodium > Lygodium microphyllum. The sequence continues at coordinate 96,709,077 of NC_141140.1, read as the reverse complement.
TGCCCTTGGCTCAACTGCAAAGGAAATATTCCTTGAAATATTCCCTAGCTGAGTAGGGAAGGTTCATAATAATATGGTCAGATAGGCCAACTAGACTACCTTTCTTGGATATAAAAGAAAGACCCCTCCAAAGCCATTGTCAATTTATCTTTCACTCAATTTGAGTTCTTTCAACTAGCCTTAAGCTCTTTGCCTATCATCTGTCTAGATTGCCATCTAAGCTTTGTAGTGGAAGCACATAGTTGGGTAGAGCCATCTTTGTGTCAATTCATTTGAAACTAAAGGAGTTTATATTCTTCTCATATTCACTGTGTATTATCTACTTCTTGCTCAGATTCTATCTGTTGTAGCATGTGATACAATGTTGAGTTGAGATATCTTTTATATTGGGCTTTTGAGAAAGTTTGATACAATGTTGAGTTTATATATCTTTTATATTGGGTAGCAATGTGATTGTTTGAAAGTTTGTGATGATGCTTTTCAATTGTCTCCCTAATGGAATAGAGATGATGCTTGCTTGAAGCTTTGTGGCAAGAATATCAATGACAATGTGAAAATATTTACACACTATGGACTCACCCATACAAAAGTTGTTGGCAATATGATGTGTAGACTTGTTATAAGCAAGTCAAAGAAGGGCATAGCTAAGAGATTGCTTTGGCTCTATAGGGGCATGAACAAAGTCTCCTTCACCTTATCTTGGCTAGTGAGGTTGCAAAAATTGTACAACCATTTGGAAGGAGCATAACCACATCTAAACCATTTGTGAAACAACTACTCGCATGCATGTAGTTCATGAAACGATACTGTTTGTTGAACTCCAAGCCAAAATGTGTGTTGTTTGCAAAAGACCCACCATTTAAAAAATATGTGGCCATGCATTGATCTTATAACTACTAGGAACAACAAACAAGTACCAATATATGCAAAGCAAGATTGTGAAACGTGATCCAATGGATCCTATGCACATGTTACACAGATGTTTCCTTATCTTCAAACATGTTCATGAATGAGAGGATTTAGTACATGTTGGGGGATTGGTGCATGTGATTGAGTGCATGAACAACTATTTTTTGGAGAATTTCAATGAAAGGGGGATGGGAATGGTAGGCTTTTGGATCAAACAAGGTGGATGATGATAATGGAGGAAATCAGAAAGAACTATAGCAACAAGGAAATGATCAAATGGAGTTTTTAAATGAAAAGAGTAGACGTCTAGAGGGGATTGGAAGAGAGGGGAGAAGAGCTGACAGTGAGGAGCAAAAGATTGCATGGAGGGGGTGTGAATAGTACATAGTTGCTATGGAGGAGGAGAAAACCAAGACTGTGTGGAGGGGGAGAAGTTTGTGCAATTGTTGCTTTGAAGGAGCATGAAAATGCATTTGTGCAGCATTGCTTCTCTATGCTACATTTGCATACAAAACCATGCTTTTAAGGATGTTTTCTACTCTGCTAAATCATTAAAAATCTAGTCAAATTACTATTTTCACAGAGCATGACCGATTGACCAGGTCATGTGTGCTTTATATGAGAACTAGAATGATTTGCACCACACATGTGCCTCCTTGTCATGTAAAGATGCTTTCCTCACCTTTGATAGAGAGTCCTTCAGTGTTTGGAGGGAGCTTTTAGCTTCCTCCTTGATGATGGTTTCCGGCAAGCACATGTGACAAAAAGCCAATGTCTCAATCTAATGAGCCCAATTGTGCCTTTGCCACAAAAAGCACATTAGTTTTTAGTTAGCCAGACATCCCATAGATAAATAAATAGTTTTGATTTAAGTCCATAGCATGGTGGGGCACATTATTGGCATCCCCTAGGAGACTTCCAATTCAGTTCTTGTGGGTGGAGGGGGAAAATTCTTTAAAAATACTTTTATTTCTTGTTGGGAATAGTCTCTACTTCTTTGTTATATCTAGGGCAACAACAGTTTCCCAAGCTGATTTTGTTGGCTCTTTCATTTGTCCAAAGGGCTTTCTAGAAGATTAACCACATCAAACATGAGGCTTCAGGAGGGATGGAAGCAAACCATACATGCTCAAATCAAGAACATGAGTGGTGCTCACTCCATTGGATGCTCCCAAAATTTTTATTAGCCCTCAGAAGTGTCCCTATTTCTATTAAGTCAATATCAAGAGGGGTCCATGCTTGTTGGGCCAATCAAAGTCTTCAATCTTCACTTGCAAATTTAGTTAAATGAAGATAGGGTTAGAAACACTATTAAATGCTCTTCCTTGAATCAATGAAGTCTAGATCAAATGCATTAAGCTTGCATTCTCTTTCAAGTTCATGTCCACTCTTCCATTGATGTGAGTTGAAGTCCTAGATGTCCCTTCAAGTTTGTAGTTCCTTTCTGCTAAGTTTTCTTTTACTCATATATGGTTCCTATATGTTAGGAATTGTTGAGCTTAGCCACAAAGAGTTAAAGGCGGCCCAAACTTGGATGCATTTTGTATTGCTTAGTTGAATCCCTTCCTCCTTGTATTTTCTCCATGTTGACCAAAGCTCTTTAATTAGGGGAGACACAATTTTCCTTTAAATTTCACCTTGCTAAATAATTCTATACATAGGGATGCTCCTTACTGGACTCTGATCATTGTGCCCTTGCACTCACTAATGTTGAATAAGTGTGCTATACACAATCCTTAGGGATCACATTTAGTTTAGTCTAAAGCATAGGAGTAGTTACTTTTATTTCTTGTGAACATAGGATATCGAGTTTTAGGTTTTCTTGGAACACCACTTTGATATCACCTAAGCCTAGCTCATATCCATCAACCCTTTATTCTTGTTGCATGAGATGATTCTAAGTGATCGGATCATTTCTTACTTGATTTGGAGTGTCTATTCTTATCTTTGTGCTCCATGGATGGCCTCAAAGGTTTTTTTGCACTTACTTCCATTGGGGATAGTCCCTGGTTGTTATCGCTCAAAGTTGAGGCACCAAGGGTTGGGAAGCTAGTTAGGGTGTTCAAGAACCTCTTGTGCATGGGTTGATTACCATGTGCTATGATGACTTCTTTCTTTGCTTGACATAAAGTTGATTCTTCAATAGTTTTTATGTGTTTTTCCATCATTTAGTTTAAATTGCATTGGTTGACCTCTTTCTCCATTGGGTACTCCTTCATGTCCTCTTCTTGGAAGGATTGGGCTCCATTAACAAAGTATAATTTAAGTATAAAGAAACTAGGTCTGACATACAGAAAGGCTCTTTGGCTTCTCGATTTTACCTTTATCTAAACAAAGTATAATTTAAGTATAAAGAAACTAGGTCTGACATACAGAAAGGCAAGTCCAAATAAATCCCTAGATTGGTACTAGCTTATCCAATGATTAAGTCCATTGGGAAGGTGGATAGAAAATGTACCTTCACTATCTTCACTATGGATACCTCTTAAGATAGGTTGCTACTATTTCCTTTTGATTGCCTTCTAAGCTTCCAGCTTTGCTAACACCGGCTATTGCTCGATGATTTGTGGGTACTATCGTACAAGTTAGGGCTACCTTGTTGGTGAATGAGCTCTTGGTATTCCTTAATGCTTTGCATGTTCTAGTAGGTGGTGGTTGGGTAGCCTTGCAAGGGGTTAGTGGAGATGGGAGTTTGGAGAAAGGGGCCTTCTTGGAATCCACTCTAATGCAATTCTTAAAGACCCATTGACAAGATTTGGAACAATGGGTTTCCTTGCATGGTCAAGAAGGAAGTTCTCAAGAGGTCCACCATCACGTTGAGAACACCCTCCATATCAATTGTATATGAGACCAAATCTCCTTTTTGATGGAGGGCACAAATGGATGGGGCCATCAATGCAATAGAGCTGAATTGGATTGTAAGTGGCTATTTGGCTAACATCATTTGAGGATCCATAGTTTTCTACACTAATTCTGGCAATAACTAAGGCTTGATCACCTCTCCCATGTACTAGAAGGCTACATCATGATTTGATAGTGGGGGATGGCCATGGAAGGGTGGACCTCCCTTAGACTATTGCTGCCATCAACTACCTTTGACCTTATACCCTAACACTTGATTGTGTAATGTTTACTCATCAAGTTCCAACCAAAAGGTCCTCTTTGCATGCTCTTGATGGTATATTGTTAGAGCTTCCTATTAATCTTGTATGATGCATACATGCTTACCAATACAAAAGTAAACTTCCTTAGTGAAGGCTCTAGAGTATTTTTACAAGATTTAAGTGTGTGAAGGTTCTTTAAGGCAAGGATAGTGAGGGATGACATATGGTGACTCAATCATTGCATGCAACCCCTTGCCACATCCTAGTTCAATGAATGCATAGCCTCAAATCATGATAGAAGGCTCAGATGTAGCAAGGTGCAATGAAATGAGGGAATGGAGGTCAAATATATCAAAGTTATGTGTGGTCAAGAGTAGGAGATATGAGAATTAGAGATCATGTTCTAAGAACACCTTAAGGTCCACAATGAAATATATAGAATTGAATCATAGAACATTAACAATGGGATTGCCAAGGTGTTGATTGTTTTCTCTTTAGGGAGGGTTAAAGAAATGTATATGAAGTTCACCCTTATTGGTCTCAATTTCTTCTTCATGGGCAAGGTACCCTTTGAAAATGAGATTAAATGATAGTTCACAAGTACATAGCAAACAAAGACATACCTACATCAATATAGACTCGTAAAAAAAGGGTTTCTCTCTAAAATGGTTGGATTAGGTGTAGAGAAGGATTGGATCATCAAGAGCTCTATGGCTGGTGCGCAGATCGGATGTTGTACGCTCGCGTAGTGAATGTTGGAAGGTCCCCAAGAACAATAGAACTCTACTTTTTGCAATAAAAAATAGTATTGTGCATACTAGCAATATCATCAGCACTCTGAATTCTATCTGACAAAGATGCAACAGGTGTAGACAATCTATAACCATAAATCACTTCAAACGGTGCTTTCTTTGTAGATGTGTGTGGTGTATTGTTATATGCAAACTGTAATAAATGCAAATGTGTGTCCCATGTTTGTGGTTTAGAAATAGTATAAGCATGTAAAAGATCTAGTATAGTACTGTTAGTAGCTTCTGTTTGTCCATTAGGTTCAGGATGAAATGTAGATGAGAAATCAATTTTTGTGCCTAGGTTAGCAAACAGAGTAATCCAAAAGTTGTTACAAAATCTAGAATCACGATCAGAAATAATAACTTTTGGTAATCTATGGTTAGTGAAAACAGTTTTAAAAAACAATTGTGCTATCTGTGAAGCTGTTAAAGTTTTCTTACATGGAATGAAATATGCTTGTTTACTAAACATGTCTACTACTGTCCAAATCATATCATGGTTAGATTTAGTATTAGGTAAACCAATAATAAAATCCATAGAAATTTGTTCCCATGGTCTTGATGGAATAGACAAAGGCATAAGTAATCCATACTGTTTACCATGATGTCTCTTAACTCTTTGACAAATCAAACATTCAGAAACAAATTTAGATACATCAGTGTCCATATGCGGCCAATAAAAATCTTCAGTCAATGTACGTAAAGTAGATATGATACCTCTATGACCTTGATATGGAGGACAATGAATCTCATTCAAAACAAAAGATCTGAATGGTACTGTAACACATAATCTCTTTTCATAAAACATAAATCCATCATTATAAGATAGTGAATCAATAGGAATCAAGTTATTTTGAACTAATTTATTCCAATCAGCATGAAAAGTAATATCCTGATGATAAGTATCTTTCATAGCAATCAAAGAATCAAAAGATATAACATAAATATTATGAATGGCAGGTCTTCTACTTAATGCATTAGCCACTATATTTTCTTTACCGGGTTGATATTGCATGATAGGATGAAAACTCTGAATAAAAGATGCCCATTTGATATGTCGGTCAGATATTTGGGGTTGGCTAAGTAAATGTTTAATACTTTGTTGGTTGGTCTTAATCATAAATTCTGAACCCATTAAGTAGTGTTTCCATTGTCTTAAGGCTTGTACCACGGCTAATAATTCTTTGTCATATGTGGAATATTTCAGTTCAGAGGGTTTCAGCTTAGAACTAGAATAGGCTATGGGATGATTGTCCTGCATAAGTACGGCTCCTATTCCTGATCCACTAGCAACAGTCACTACTAAAAAGAATGGTCTATTAAAATCAGGCAACTGTAGTACAGGAGCATGGGTTAATGCATGTTTCAATAAGTCAAAGGATTTCTGTTGATTATCTGACCAATGATAGACAATACCTTTCTTCAGAAGTTTGGTTAAAGGCAAAGCAAGTAATTAAAAATTACGCACAAACTTCCTATAGAAACTAGCAAGACCTAGGAATGATCGTAACTCATGCACATTTTTAGGTACATGCCAATTCAATATTGCTTCTATTTTCTTAGGGTCAACCTTAATACCATCAGATGATACGATATGACCTAAATACTCAATTTCTATTTTAAAGAACTCATTCTTTTCTGGATTTGCATACAGTTGTTATCTTTTAATAACTGGAAAACCAAGGACAAATGCTCATAATATTCTTTCTCATTTTGACTAAACACCAAAATATCATCAAAGAATACAATAATACAATGCTGATATTTCAAAAATATACGATTCATCATTCTACTAAATGTAGCAGGTGCATTAGTCAATCCGAAAGGCATCACTAAAAATTCATAATGACCAAATTGTATCCTAAATGCAGTCTTGAATATGTCAGACTTATCTAGTCTCACCTGATGATAACCAGATTTAAGGTCTATTTTACTAAATATGGCAGAACCTTGCAGTTTATCCATAAGGTCATCGACTCTAGGAATTGGATACCTATTCTTTACAGTGATCTTATTTAAAGCTCGATAGTCAATGCACATACGATAGGTATTATTCTTTTTCTTTACTAATAGAACAGGTGCACCAAATGGAGAACTACTAGGTCTAATCAATCCTCTATTTAGTAATTCCTCAACTTGACTTTGAATTTCTTTTTGCTCTATCTAGTTATGCCTATATGGTGCTTTACAAGGTCGTTGTGTACCAGGAATCAAATCTATTTTATGGTCTTCTGGACGTGAAGGAGTAAACCAGGTGGTAGATCTTCGGCAAAATAGTCTTTAAAATGTGCAAGAAATTCTTTATGCCTAGGGTGCATATGATTTTCTTTAACTTGCAGTTCATTCACCCAAATGAGATAAGATTTACTACTTTTGCGTAATGCATGTTTAGCTTGAGTATGCGAAAGCAGTGGAAAAGCATTAGATGCATGCATACCATACAATGTAATATGTTTTTCTTGAAATTGAATATTAATTGAATGCGTGGAATAATCTATATCAGGGTTATGCTGATGATGCCAAGGCATACCTAAAATAATGTCACTGGACTGTAATGGGACAACTAGAAAATTTCTTCTTTCAGTGTATTGACCAATTTGAATTTCTAAGTCATGCACTTCCTGTGTACCATTATACCTAGTACCTAAGAATGCTGCTTTGATGTGATAATACATAGGTACAGTCTGTAACTTCAATTCTTTTACTAACTTTGTAGAAATAAAATCATGAGTACTACCATCATCATGCAAAATAATCTTTTCCTTTCCATGCACTAAACATTTCATTGTCAATAAAGAATGTGGAGTTGGCATATCTAGTAAAGTATCCGAAAGAGTGGTAATGTCGTCTTCATCTTCCATGAAATCAGGCATTTCTTCATGTTCGTCATCTTCCATTGCTCCAAGGTAGTTGATATGGACAGATGGCTTCTTCGAATGGCAATTTGCTGCTAGACGTCCAGGCTGGTGGCATTTATAACATACTATAGGCTTGGCTTAGGTTACATTGTTTGCAATGGCGGGAAGTCTAGGGATATTGGGATTTGCCTGTGGAATAGGCTTGGGGTTTTGGTTGGTATTGGATAGTAAAGCAGGTGATTTTGCCCAAGTCTTACGGAAAGATGATGAAGGAAAACGACCTTGATTAAATCTTCTAAAATTTGAGTTGAATTGCTTAGATCATAGTTACCATTGGCTTGGAATTGCTGTGGACGTCTGTCTCTTCCTCGCAGCTTGTCTTCAGTGTCATGAGCTAATGATATTGCGTCTTCAAGAGTTGCAGGCTTGAACATATTAACTTCAGCGTAGTAATGCCCAAGTAGTCCAGACATATACTTGCGCTTGTGTGTCGCTTCAGGTACGTCTTCAAGCATGCGTAACTGGAGTAATGCATTCCAAAAGCGTTCGGTGTACTGAGGAATAGGCTCACGATCCCGTTGCTGAAGAATGTCCCATTGCTTTATAGTTTTTTCATGAAATTGTGGAGGAAGGAAATTCTGCATAAACTTCTTCTTGAAATTCTCCCAAGTAGCGGGACAATCTATACTCTTACGAACCACGGTCCACCAAAGAGATGCTCTATCCACTAAATGATTAGTGACACACTTGATTTTATCTTTTTCTGCGTATGTTTCCTCATGAAAGTAGTCATCAAACTGACTAATGAATGCAAGAATAGTTTTTCCCTCTCGAGTGCCATTGAAAGTACGGAATTTGAAATTTCTTTTACTTATCCTTGTTTCCTTGCGGATGGATTGAGCTTCGAGAGTTGCGTCGATGGTACGTCGGATAAGATCTTCAGATTGAGGTTCCTCTTTGTCGGTAGTCGATCTTTGTAAATTAGGCAATTGAACTTGCAATGCTTGCCTAGCTCGTCGTTCTTCATCCAACTGCATCATAATTAAGTCCAGCTTTTGCTCCATCGTAGGTTCAGGTAGGTCGCCTTCAGCCATTTAATCATCCATATGTGGTTCCGTCATCCTGCAAAACTCACAAGACCTCTCACTCTCAAAAGCAAGTTAGCGGGATGAGCGTAGCTCAAGATCGGGTGTACAAGGCTTATATATTTTTGGGTGTGGCTTTCACAATCCTCGTCTTCGACTATTGTGGGATTTGTAATTTTTGAAAAATCTGCGTTTGAATCTTTTGCGTATGCTGAAAATGCTTCAGCAAACCTGCATATGCGAAGAGTACCTTCCAATGAACAACTTTGCAGTTCGGAGTTTCTGCACAGGAACAACCCTTCTATGAGTTTTGAACAGAAGTCAGTTTTGACTTCAGGTGACTTGTCTGACTTGCAGAGTTGCAGACTTATGTGACTTGCAGAGTTTCGATTTGAGAGACTTGCAGAACTTGAACTTGGAGAACTTTGAAGACTTGCAGTACTTGCTGAGTTGTAAAGCTTAAGTGACTTGGAGCTTTAGTAACTAAGCTTTTAAGCTTAGTTAGTAAAAAACGTGAAATCGTGGGGGGGGGGCCGTTTTTTTTCAGGTGGCACAAATTTCGGACATAATCAGATACCTCACGCTGAATTTCATGAATCTTAAAGCTTCTTTAAGCTTAAGCTAAGCTTATTAAGCTTTTGAAGCTTGATTAAGCTTTTAAACTTGTGGATTAGAAGACTTATCTCTCTGAAACTCCACGACTTGAAGAAGAGAATGTAGGAGTGGTCCTCCGCCTCTGCAAGCTGGTCCTTCGCAGTCTAATGATGGAAACAGAGGTTCTTGATCGCCAGGAATCCACCTATATCGACCGTTCGCGACGAGATTGACCGTAGAGCTCGATCGTTCCAGGAGCTCCGCCTTCGCACAAGATGGGTAGCGATTGGAAGCTCTTGATCTCAGCTTTGCTCTGATACCATTGGTGCGCAGATCGGATGCTGTACGCTCACGTAGTGAATGTTGGAAGGTCCCCAAGAATAATAGAACTCTACTTTTTGCACAAAATACAAGGTAAAAAGCATGAACGACATGAACAAGAGACTAATTGGGTGCCTTATGTGAGCGCTCCACAAAGCATGTATTTTATGTATTAATCATCTTCAAGCTCAAATAATAGCCCAAATTACAAAATAACAAGCTTTTAGCTTTTGAGTTTGCTTTAACACAAAATAGGAATAAAGCTAACGGGCGGTGCCCAAAGAGTCTGGCATGCCCAATACAATGTCCAAGTACAAATAACATAATCGTGCACCCATGCGCATACAAAAATAATAAATAAATATCCAACGCCTCAATAAATATGCGCGACAAAATATAGGCGCCATGCCTAAGGTATGCGCCCATCAAAATATAAGTAATAAATCGAATACTCGCTATCCTCCAATGCTTTCCTCCGCCACTGCTGCTATCTCTACACATCAACCGAAGCATTCACAATCTTTAGTAAAATAATACAATTAAACCGACAAAAGTGAATACCTAGCAGTCTTCAGCTACATAAATAAATCAACTGGTTAGAAATCAATCCTAACCTTAATTTATTACGAGTGCGCACTCTAACTCATAAACGTTTATTAATTTAATATGCATTTTGCGGAATCACCCGCTATGGAATGTACACACTAAATTAATGAAACGCTCAAAAAGGATAGGCGTCCCCATCAACTTCTCGCACAAAGAATCCACTTTGTGTATGAGCCCCAGTCAACAAAGTTTACGGAATCTACCGTATAACCTCACGGAATCCACCGTGAAATATGCCTCCTGGCATCAATGGCCTATAAGGATAACTTTGTTTATACTCTATCTTGGTTTGCTAATTTCAAGTTAGAGGATATCTCATTGTATGAATGCCCCATGCGGATATCCTTTCTTGATCTCCTTGGTCTTTTGGACTATGAGGTATCTCTACTTGTAGAAGCATTTGGAAAAGTCTTATCTATAGTACTAATGTCCATAGGAGTGCTTTAGGATCCCAAGTGGGCATGCATACTTTGGGACAGATAGAAGGAGAAGCCATTACTAGGTATTTTCCTAGACTAAGGGCCTAAAACTGAAATAAGAGTGGAATAGAGTCACATGGATTGTCTAACGTGAGTGATGATAGGATTGGTTTGTGTGTTTTGGAAGGATAGATTTGAATGGTCAATACCTAGGTTCCTTGTGGTTTTATAGTGAGGAGTTCAAGCAATCTTCCCATTACTATCAAGATTTTTATTAGAGCCAGGAATATCTATTTCAAAGGTTGGATTGATGCTAGACTCTAGTTGGTAAAGAGGTTAGTATTAACAAGAAATGTGAAAGGAAAAGCCAACAAAACTCAAAGAAGATTCCAAGTTAAAGTGTTAGATTTATTTTTGGGAGCATTATTATTTTTGGAGCTTTAGTGTATTATTTTGGGGAACTTGTAGTACTTCATGGATATATCATTATTATGATTGTATTAATTTGTGAAAGCTAGGCTTACACCCATGTAGGAGGATGTTTAGGCTTGGTCCAATTAGGCTAAGATAAAAGCATGCAACAAGGAAGGACTAGCCAAGGGCTCACAAAGTGGGCAAGACACCTAGAAAGTGGTAGAGATCCTAAAATGCAAAGTGGGGTGCAAACCCTAATTCACAATGTTGGAAACCCTAAATTGCAAAGTGGGGTACAAACCCTAATCCTAATTCAGAGGGGGCCTAACCATAATCCTAATATTGATTTTGGTTTATACAAGCATCCATCTAATGCATCCATGCTACAGAAGCTCTACCAGTGCAACTACTAAGCATTCATTCACTTCTTCTATTCTATCATCTTCTATGATGACCATTGAGAGTGAGGGAGAGAGAGAATGAGAGTTGTGTTTGAGTGAGGAAATTGGGATAAATAAGCTCTAATATTCTTCTTGCTTTTCTTCGTATTCTTCCCATTGATTGTAAGAGGTTTGAGTTTGGAATTGTGTGTGAGGTTGCACTAGAGCAAAGGATCAGGCAAGGTGAAGCTTTTCTTTATTTTCTTTCTCACTTTCCGGGGGTATGATGGCAGGAGGCATATTCCACGGTGGATTCCATGAGGTTTTACAGTGGATTCCGTAAGATTTTATTACCGGGGCTCATACACAAAGTGGATTCTTTGTGTGAGAAGTCAATGGGGACGCCTATCCTTTTCGGGCATTTTGTTAATTTTATGTGTACATGGGTGATTCCATAGCGGTTGATTCTGCAAAATACATATTTAAATTAATAAACATTTATGAGTTTAGAGTGCGCATTTGTGATAAATTAAGGTTAGGATTGATTTCTAACCAATTTATTTATGTAGCTGAAGACTGCTAGGTATTCACTTTTGTCGGTTTAATTGTATTATTTTACTAACAATTGTGAATGCTTCAGTTGATGTGTAGAGATAGAAGTGGTGGGAGTGGAAAGCATTGGAGGATAGCGTGTATTCAAATTTATCGTCAATATTTTGATGGGCGCATACCTTAGGCATGGCGCCTATATTTTGTCGCGCTTATTTATCAAAGCACTTGATATTTATTTATTATTTTTGTATGCTCATGGGCGCACGATTTAGATATTTGTATTGGACATTGTATTCGGGTATGCCTGACTTCTTGGGCACCCATTAGCTTTAATTCTATTTGGCACAAAAGCAAACTCAAAAGCTAAAGCGTGCTATTTTGTAATTTTGGCTATTATTTGAGCTTGAAGATGATTAATATATGAAATACATACTTTGTGCAGCGCTCACACAAGGCATGGGGGGAGATTGCACCCAATTGGTCTCTTGCTCATGTCATGCAAGGTTTCTACATTGATTTGTGTGCAAAAAGTAGAGTTCTTTTGTTCTTGGGGACCTTTTGACGCTCACTACGCTTGCTTACGGCATCCGATCTGCTGGTGTCCGATCTGCACACCAGCAGATCGAATGCCATAAGCGCGCGTAGTGAGTGCCAGAAGGCCCCCAAACAAATCAATGTAGAAAGCTTGCACGACATGAACAAGAGACCAATTGGGTGCAATCTCCCCCCATGCCTTGTGTGAGCGCTCCACAAAGCATGTATTTCATATATTATGCTTTTGTGCCAAATAGAATTAAAGCTAATGGGCGCCCAAGAAGTTAGGTGTACCCAAATACAATGTCCAATACAAATATCTAAATCGTGCGCCCATGCGCATACAAAAATAATAAATAAATATCAAACGCTTTGATAAATAAGCGCTACAAAATATAGGCGCCATGCCTAAGATATGCGCCCATCAAAATATTGACGATAAATTTGAATACACGCTATCCTCCAATGCTTTCCACTGCCACCGCTGCTATCTCTACACATCAACTGAAGCATTCACAATTGTTAGTAAAGTAATACAATTAAACCGACAAAAGTGAATACCTATCAGTTTTCAGCTACATAAATAAATTGGTTAGAAATCAATCCTAACCTTAATTTATCACGAGTGCGCACTCTAAACTCATAAACATTTATTAATTTAAATATGTATTTTGCGGAATCACCCGCTATGGAATCACCCATGTACACATAAAATTAACAAAACGCCCGAAAAGGATAGGCGTCCCCATCGACTTCTCGCACAAAGAATCCACTTTGTGTATGAGCCACGGTAATAAAATCTTATGGAATCCATCGTAAAACCTCACGGAATCCACCGTGGAATATGCCTCCTAGCATCATATCCCTTGGTGCATAGATCGGATGCCATAAGCGCACGTAGTGAGCGTCAGAAGGTCCCCAAGAACAAAAGAACTCTACTTTTTGCACACAAATCAATGTAGAAAGCTTGCATGACATGAACAAGAGACCAATTGGGTGCAATCTCCCCCCATGCCTTGTGTGAGCGCTCCACAAAGCATGTATTTCATATATTAATCATCTTCAAGCTAAAAAAATAGCCCAAATTACAAAATAGCACGCTTTAGCTTTTGAGTTTGCTTTTGTGCCAAATAGAATTAAAGCTAATGGGCACCCAAGAAGTCAGGCGTACCCAAATACAATGTCCAATACAAATATCTAAATCGTGCGCCTATGCGCATACAAAAATAATAAATAAATATCAAGCGCCTTGATAAATAAGCGCGACAAAATATAGGCGCCATGCCTAAGACACGCGCCCATCAAAATATTGATGATAACTTGAATACATGCTATCCTCCAATGCTTTCCACTGCCACTGCTGCTTGCTCTACACATCACTGAAGCATTCACAATTGTTAGAAAAATAATACAATTAAACCGACAAAAGTGAATACCTAGCAGTCTTTAGCTACATAAATAAATTGGTTAGAAATCAATCCTAACCTTAATTTATCATGAGTGCGCACTCTAAACTCATAAATGTTTATGGTGCGCAGATCGGATGCTGTACGCTCGCGTAGTGAAAGCCCGAAGGTCCCCAAGAACAAAAGAACTCTACTTTTTGCACAAAACTCAAGGTAAAAAGCATGCACGACATGAACAAGAGACCAATTGGGTGCAATCTCCCCCCATGCCTTGTGTGAGCGCTCCACAAAGCATGTATTTTATGTATTAATCATCTTCAAGCTCAAATAATAGCCCAAATTACAAAATAGCAAGCTTTTAGCTTTTGAGTTTGCTTTAGCACAAAATAGGAATAAAGCTAATGGGCGGTGTCCAAAGAGTCTGGCATACCCAATACAATGTCCAAGTACAAATAACATAATCATGCGCCCATGTGCATACAAAATAATAAATAAATATCCAACGCCTCAATAAATAGGCGCGACAAAATATAGGCGCCATGCCTAAGGTATGCGCCCATCAAAATATAAATGATAAATCGAATACTCGCTATCCTCCAATGCTTTCCTCCGCCACTGCTGCTATCTCTACACATCAACTGAAGCATTCATAATCGTTAGTAAAATAATACAATTAAACCGACAAAAGTGAATACCTAGCAGTCTTCAGCTACATAAATAAATCAACTGGTTAGAAATCAATCCTAACCTTAATTTATTACGAGTGCACACTCTAAACTCATAAACGTTTATTAATTTAATATGCATTTTGGGGAATCACCCGCTATGGAATCACCCATGTACACACTAAATTAATGAAACGCCCGAAAAGGATAGGCGTCCCCATCAACTTCTCGCACAAAGAATCCACTTTGTGTATGAGCCCCGGTCAACAAAGTTTACGGAATCCACCGTAGAACCTCACGGAATCCACCGTGAAATATGCCTCCTGGCATCATACCCCCGGGGTGGGATAGTAATTGACCTCAATTGCTATTAGCTCAATGTAGAGCTAACAGAGTGGGGAAAGCATTTAAGTCTCTAGCGTGTATCCATTGGGCTTCTTCTACAGGATGGTTCTTAAATTTGACTAGATATCTAGAATATCTTCGGCCAGTTCTAGTGGTCATAAAGTCAGTGTCTATGATAGCTTCAGGTTCAAGTATTTCAGTCTCTTTCTCTAACAAAGGTGGGTTTTCATAAACAGGGTGTACATGTAATTGGCCTCTAAAGGGTCTTAATAAACTAATATGAAATGTGTTGTGAATTTTCCAGTGAGGTGGTAATTCTAACTTGAATGCATTGTCATTAATTTTGTGAATGATCTTAAATGGTCCATAGAATCTAGGTGGTAATTTCACAACTGGATGTCTATCTACACTTTGTAATCTACGTTTTTCTATTCTCAACCAAACATAGTCATCAACTTTGAAATTCATTGCTTGTCTTTTCTTATTGGCTTGTTTGGTATATGATTGTGCTGGGCTTTGGCAATCATGTCTTTAACCTCATCAAAAATAGTATTATGCATACTAGCAATATCATCAGCACTTTGAATTCTATTTGATAAAGATGCAACAGGTGTAGACAATCTATAACCATAAATCACTTCAAACGGTTCTTTCTTTGTAGATGTGTGTGGTGTATTGTTATATGCAAATTGTAATAAATGCAAATGTGTATCCCATGTCTGTGGTTTAGAAATAGTGTAAGCACGTAAAAGATCTAGAATAGTACTGTTAGTGGCTTCTGTTTGTCCATTAGTTTCAGGATGAAATGCAGATGAGAAATCAATTTTTGTGCCTAGGTTAAACAAAGTAATCCAAAAGTTGTTACAAAATCTAGAATCATGATCAGAAATAATAACTTTTGGTAATCCATGGTTAGTGAAAACAGTTTTCAAAAACAATTGTGCTACCTGTGATGTTGTTAAAGTTTTCTTACATGAAATGAAATATGCTTGTTTACTAAACCTATCTATTACTGTCTAGATCATATCATGGTTAGATTTAGTATTAGGTAAACCATGGCCTTGATATGGAGGACAATGAATTTCATTCAAAATAAATGATCTAAATGGAACTATAACACATAATCTCTTTTCATAGAACATGAATCCATCATTATAAGACAGTGAATCAATAGGAATCCAGTTATTTCCAACTAATTTATTCCAATCACCATGAAAAGTAATGTCTTGATGATAAGTATCTTTCATAGGAATTAAAGAATCAACTGATATAACAGAAATATTATGAATGGCAGGTCTTCTACTTAATGCATCGGCCACTACATTTTCTTTACCTGGTTGATATTGGATAATCGGATGAAAACTCTGAATAAAGGCTGCCCATTTGATATGTCGGTCAGATATTTGGGGTTGGCTAAGTAAATGTATAATACTTTGTTGATCGGTCTTAATCATAAATTCAGAGCCCATTAAGTAGTGTTTCCATTGTCTTAAGGCTTGTACTACAGCTAATAATTCTTTATCATATATGGAATATTCAAGTTCGGAGGGTTTCAGTTTACAACTCGAATAGGCTATAGGATAATTGTCTTGCATAAGTACGGCTCCTATTCCAGATCCGCTAGCATCAGTCACTACTAAAAAGAATGGTCTATTAAAGTCAGGCAGTTGTAATACAGGAGCATGGGTTAATGCATGTTTCAATAAGTCAAAGGATTTCTGTTGATTATCGGACCAATGATAAACAATACATTTCTTTAAAAGTTTGGTCAATGGCAAAGCAAGTAATGAAAAATTACGCACAAACTTCCTATAGAAACTAGCAAGATCTAGGAAAGATTGTAACTCATGTACATTTTTAGGTATAGGCCAGTTCAATATTGCTTCTATTTTCTTAGGGTCAACCTTAATACCATCAGATGATACGATATGACCTAAATACTCAATTTCTGTTTTAAAGAACTCATTCTTTTTCGGATTTGCATACAGTTGATTATCTTTTAATAACTGGAAAGCCAAGGACAAATGCTCATAATGTTCTTTCTCATTTTGACTAAACACCAAAATATCATCAAAGAATACAATAACACAATGCTGATATTTCAAAAATATACGATTCATCATTCTACTAAATGTAGCAGGTGCATTAGTCAATCTGAAAGGCATCACTAAAAATTCATAATGACCAAATTGTATCCTAAATGCAGTCTTGAATATGTCAGACTTATCTAGTCTTACCTGATGATAACCAGATTTAAGGTCTGTTTTACTAAATATGGCAGAACCTTGCAGTTTATCCAAGGTCATCGACTCTAGGAATTGGATATCTATTCTTTACAGTGATCTTATTTAAAGCACGATAGTCAATGCACATACGATAGGTATTATTTTTTTTCTTTACTAACAAAACAGGTGCACCAAATGGAGAACTACTAGGTCTAATCAATCCTCTATTTAGTAATTCCTCAACTTGACTTTGAATTTCTTTTTGCTCGATCTGGTTATGCCTATATGGTGTTTTACAAGGTGGTTGTGTACCAGGAATCTATTTTATGGTCTTCTGGACGTGAAGGAGGTAAACCACGTGGTAGATCTTCTGCAAAAGAAATCCTTTATGCCTAGGATGCATATGATTTTCTTTAACTTGCAGTTCATTCACCCAAATGAGATAAGATTTACTACGTTTGCGTAATGCACGTTTAGTTTGAGTATGAGAAAGCAGTGGAAAAGCATTAGATGCATGCATACCATACAATGTAATATGTTTTCCTTGAAATTAAATATTAATTGAATGTATGGAATAATCTATATCTTGCTGCTTTAATGCGATAATGCGTAGGAACAGTTTGTAACTTCAATTCTTTCACTAGCTTTGCAGAAATAAAATCATGAGTACTACCATCATCATGCAAAATAATCTTTTCCTTTCCATGCACTAAACATTTCATTGTCAATAAAGAATGTGGAGTTGGCATACCTGGTAAAGTATCCGAAGGAGTAGTAATGTCGTCTTCATCTTCCGTGAAATCAGGCATTTCTTCATGTTCGTCATCTTCCATTGCTCCAAGGTAGTTGATATGGACAAGTGGCTTCTTCGAATGGCAATTTGCTGTTAGATGTCCAGGTTGGTGGCATTTATAACACACTATAGGCTTGGCTTTGGTTACATTGTTTGCAATGGCAGGAAGTCTAGGAATATTAGGATTTGGCTATGGAATAGGCTTAGGGTTTTGGCTGGTATTGGATGGTAAAGCAGGTGGTTTTGCCCAAGATTTATGGAAAGATGATGAAGGAAAACGACCTTGATTAAATCTTCTAAAATTTGAGTTGAATTGCTTAGATCCATAGTTACCATTGGTTTGGAATTGCTGTGGATGCTTATCTCTTCCTTGCAGCTTGTCTTCAGTGTCATGAGCTAATGAAATTGCATCTTCAAGAGTTGCAGGCTTGAACATATTAACTTCAGCGTAGTAATGCCCAAGTAGTCCAGACATATACTTGCGCTTGTGTGTCGCTTCAGGTACGTCTTCAAGCATGCGTAACTGGAGTAATGCATTCCAAAAGCGTTCGGTGTACTGAGGAATAGGCTCACGATCTCGTTGCTAAAGAAGGTCCCATTGCTTTATAGCTTTTTCATGAAATTGTGGAGGAAGAAAATTCTGCATAAACTTCTTCTTGAAATTCTCCCAGGTAGTGGGACAATCTATACTCTTACGAACCACGGTCCACCAAAGAGATGCTCTATCCACTAAATGATTAGTGACACACTTGATTTTATCTTTTTCTGCATATGTTTCCTCATGAAAGTAGTCATCAAACTGACTGATGAATGCAAGAACAGTTTTTCCCTCTCGAGTGCCATTGAAAGTACGGAATTTGAAATTTCTTTTACTTATCTTTGTTTCCTTACGGATGGATTGAGCTTCGAGAGTTGGGTCGATGGTACGTCGAATAAGGTCTTCAGATTGAGGTTCCTCTTTGTCGGTAGTTGATCTTTGTAAATTAGCCAATTAAACTTGCAATGCTTGCCTAGCTTGTCGTTCTTCATCCAACTGCATCATAATTAAGTCCAGCTTTTGCTCCATTGTAGGTTCAGGAAGATCACCTTCAGCCATTAAATCATCCATATGTGGTTCCGTCATCCTGCAAAACTCAAAAGACCTCACACTCTCAAAATCAAATTAGCGGGATGAGCGTAGCTCAAGTTCGGGTGTACAAGGCTTATATATTTTTGTGTGTGGCTTTCACAATCTTCGTCTTTGGCTATTGCAGGATTTGTAATCTTTGAAAAATCTGCGTTTTATCCTTCTGCGTGTGCTGAAAATGGTTCAGCAAACCTGCATATGTGAACAATACCTTCCAATGAACAACTTTGCAGTTCGGAGTTTCAGACTTGCAGAGTTGCAGACTTATGTGACTTGCAGAGTTGCAGACTTATGTGACTAGTAGAGTTCCAGGACTTGCAGAACTTGGTTGATTTATCAGACTTGCAGAACTTGAACTTGAAAGACTTGCAGAATTGATGAGACTTGGAAGACTTGAATGATTAGGAGGATTTATGTCTTATAGCTTAGATAACTAAGCTTGGTAGTAACAGTCGACGATTTTTTGGGGGGGGGCGCAGTTTTTCCACGCTGAAAATCACGCTGAGACATATCGAGTTACCAGACGTCGAAGTTTTATGGCCTTTAAGCTTTATTATTAAGCTTAATACTAATGAAAGATTTTAAGCTTTTGAAGATATGGAGCTTATCTTTGTGTAACCACGACTTGTATGTGAGGATGTAGGAGTGGTCCTCCGTTGTTGTAGGCCGGTCCTTCACGATCTGATGATGGAAATAGAGGTTCTTGATCGCCAAGAATCCACCCGTATCGACCGTTCGTGATGAGATTGACCGTAGAGCTCGATCGTTCCAAGAGCTCCGCCTTCGCACAAGATGGGTAGCGATTGGAAGCTCTTGATCTCAGCTTCGTTCTGATACCACTGGCGCGCAGATCGAATATTGTACGCTCGCGTAGTGAAAGCCGGAAGGTCCCCAAGAACAAAAAAACTCTACTTTTTGCACAAAACTCAAGGTAAAAAGCATGCACGGCATAAAGAAGAGACCAATTGGGTGCAATCTCCCCCCAATGCCTTGTGTGAGCGCTCCACAAAGCATGTATTTTATGTATTAATAATCTTCAAGCTCAAATAATAGTCCAAATTACAAAATAGCAAGCTTTTAGCTTTTGAGTTTGCTTTAGCACAAAATAGAAATAAAGCTAATGGGCGGTGCCCAAAGAGTCTGGCATACCCAATACAATGTCCAAGTACAAATAACATAATCTGCATCCATGCGCATACAAAATAATAAATAAATATCCAATGCCTCAATAAATAGGCGCGACAAAATATAGGCGCCATGCCTAAGGTATGCGCCCATCAAAATATAAATGATAAATCGAATACTCGCTATCCTCCAATGCTTTCCTCCGCCACTGCTGCTATCTCTACACATCAACTGAAGCATTCACAATCGTTAGTAAAATAATACAATTAAACCGACAAAAGTGAATATCTAGCAATCTTCAGCTACATAAATAAATCAACTGGTTAGAAATCAATCCTAACCTTAATTTATTACGATTGCGCACTCTAAACTCATAAACATTTATTAATTTAATATGCATTTTGCGAAATCACCCGCTACGGAATCACCCATGTACACACTAAATTAATGAAACGCCCGAAAAGGACAGGCGTCCCCATCAACTTCTCGCACAAAGAATCCACTTTGTGTATGAGCCCCGATCAACAAAGTTTATGGAATCCACCGTAGAACCTCACGGAATCCACTGTGAAATATGCCTCCTGGCATCAGTTTATTAATTTAAATATGTATTTTGCAGAATCACCTGCTATGGAATCACCCATGTACACATAAAATTAACAAAACGCCTGAAAAGGATAGGCGTCCCCGTCAACTTCTCGCACAAAGAATCCACTTTGTGTATGAGCCCCGGTAATAAAAGTTTACGGAATCCACCGCAAAACCTCACGAAATCCACTGTGGCACGGAATCTACCGTGGAATATGCCTCCTGGCATCATTCTTCTTCTCCATCTTCTTACATAATTGGCATATTTGGTGGGGGATGTGAAGGAGTGACAACATCAAATTACATTGCTTGGATCATGGTACCTTTGAGGTATGTCATAATACCTTTCACTGCTCCCCAATTCTTCTTGCTAGGGTTTGCCATGTATCTGCTAACCACTCCCACTACAAAGGCAATGTCTGGACGTGTAGCAACCATAACATACATCAAACTGCCAACGACTGAAGCATATGGAATCTTGGCCATTTCATCCTTTTCATCATTAGATGTAGGGCTGTCCTTTGCACTGAGTTTCACATATGGAGGCAATGGAACTCTGATTGCTTTCTCCCCTCCATATTGAAACGTTACAAAAACTTGGATACATACTCCTGCTGAGATAGATAGAGTAACCCCTTTGATCTATCTTTGAGTATCTGCATCCCAAGAATGTGATTAGCATCACCAAGATCCTTCATGTCAAAGCTGCCATGAAGAATTTTCTTCAATGAATCCAAGGCATGAGTATCCTTGCTAGCAATTGGCATGTCATCAACATAAAGAACCAAGATAATCAAGCTATCATCTGCTGCCTTCTTGGTGTACAAGGACTGATTAACTTGACTTCTCTGAAAGCCCTGAGACTGCATGAAAGTATCAAAATTATGATACCATTCCTGCGGTTCTTGTTTCAGCCCATACAAAATCCATTTCAGTTCACACACCATCGTCTCTTTGCCTTTAGCAACAAAACCCTCAGGTTGCTACATATATATGTCCTCATGCAGATCACCATGTAAGAATGCAGTCTTTACATCCATCTGTATGAGCTCCATATCTTCAGCAATAGCCAAGCCCAAAATGGTTCTTAAAGTAGTCATCTTGACTACAAGAGAGAAGATCTCATCAAAGTCAATTCCATGTTCCTGCTTGTACCCCTTTGCAATCAACCGTACTATGTACTTTGGCAAAGAACCAGAAGCAACCTTCATCTTGTAAACCCACTTGCATGGAAGATTTTTCTGCCCTTTAGGTAGCTACACCAAGTCCTATAGTACCATTATTATCAAGTGATTCCATTTCCAATAGCATGGCCTTGAACCACTTCTTGCTATCTAGTCTAGTCATTGGTTCCTTGAAGCATGATAGATCACCACAATCCATTAACATAACATAATCTACAGCATACTCTGCACCAGGAATAAACCTGTCAGGTGGTCTCGATGGTCGAGTCGACCTATGAAGCGAAGTCTCAGCATTTGCTAACTGATGGGCCTACAAATCTACATTTACAGGTTGTTGTCCTGAAATACGGGGCTGTAATTCTGCATTTACAAGTTGTTGTCGTGAAATTCCAGCACATTGTCTTGACAGTTCAGGTTATCCTAACTCTATGTTTTCACGCTGAAACTGTGGTCTATCATGAGCAATACCTTGCTATCATTTCCAGCACCATTTCTTGCATTTTTAGGAGTATTTATAGAAGGTATACAGTGTTGTCCACTAGGCACAAATGGCTATCTAAAAGGTACATCCTCCTCGAAAGCAACCCTTCTAACTTCCTCAATCTTCTCGGGCTGTTTATGCATCCGATCTTCATCGAAGATGATGTCATTGTTGCATACTATCTTTCTTTTCTTGAGATCCCAAAGTATATACCCCATCTCACCCTTGTCACCGTATCCTAGGAATATGCATTTACAGGACTTTGGTTCCAATTTTCTGTGTTCTTCTTTGCGTATGTGCACAAAAGCCTCACATCCAAACACTCGCAAATGAGCATAAGAAGGTGGCTTGCCTGACCACTCTTCCTGAGGGAATCTCCCCCCCAAAGATGTGTTCGGTGACCTTTTAATCAGATGAATGGCTTTCATAACAACCTTTGCCCAAAAGCCATGGGGTAATGCAGCATGAGACAACATCGTATGGACCTTATCCTGTATGGTTCGAGTCATGTGCATCCAACTTCATTTTGGGGTGGATTATGAGGGGCATTGAGCTCCCTCTTTATCCCCTTGTTGTCACAAAATGCCTAAAAGGCTTTGAACACATACTCCCCACCATTGTCAAAGCGAAGACACTTAAGTGTCTTATCAGTCTAATTCTCTATCAATGCCATGAATTACTGAAACCTGTTAAGCACTTCATCCTTGCTATGAATAGGGTAAACTCATACCTTTCGAGTAGCATCATCGACAAATGTGACACAAAGTATTTCTTTCCTCCTAGAGATAACCTTGGCATCTGACATACATCAGAATGTACTAACTCTAGGGGCAAAGATTTCAATGAAAGAGACTTTTTATGATATGTCTACACATGCTTACCATAAACACAATTATCACAGTGCTCAAAATCATCATAACGAAGACAAGGCAAGTAACCCAAACAAGAAAGTACTTTCATTCATGTTTGACTCATGTGTCCCAAACGGCCATGCCACAATGAAAGACTTGGCTGCTTGATCATGGTGACAACATGGTCACACGCACTAGATACAGGAAGTGGATACAAAGTATCACTCTTGCAACCTCTAGAAATAACCCTAAATCCCTTACAGATCTGCCATTTCCCATCACCAAAGGTGGTATGAAAACCATCATCATCTAGCTGACTAGTACTAATCAGCTCTTCTTGAGCTACAATACATGCCTTACATTCTAAAGAGTGAAGATAGATCCATACTGAAACTACAGTTGCACATTGCCAATGCCTGCAATGTCACATGCATAATTGTCCCCAACATGGACAACACCATGTCGATCTCCTGTATATTCTATAAACCACTCATGGTGAGGAGTGACATGAAAAGAGGCATCTGAATCCAAAATCCAAGTATGCATGTCATCATCCGTATCGGCTATCAAAACATGTGCACTGAAACATGAAGAGACAAAGAGTACATTATTCCAACTGTCACTTTCATGGCTAACTACATTCACCTCTTCAATCTTTACACTGCTCTTCTTAGCAGGCTGACTCTCTTTCTTCTCTTCCTTGTTGTCATCCATCTTCTTGCCCTTCCCTTTCTCTTTCTTCCATTTATAGCAGTCATGTTTGAAGTGACCCTTCTTGCCATAGTGATGGCATTCAACATCCTTACCATGTGATTTACTGTGTCCCTTGCTATCAAATTTGCCTTTCTACTGTGATCTGTCTCTAGTATGCAAAGCACTGGAAGATTTACTAGATGCTTTGTTATGTTGATTCATTTCTTCCATGAGAAGAGCACTCTCTACATCAGCATACAAAATAATAGCATTAGAATTGCTCATAGCAGTCCTGAAGGTATCCTAACTCTCTGACAGAGTGCAAAGCAAGAATGTAGCTTTGAACTCATCATCAATATTGAACTTCAAAGCAGCAAGGTGGCTAAAAATGGAGTTAAACTCACTAAGGTGAGTAGACATTACAGTATCCCCTTTCATACACAAATCCATGAGTTTCTTCAGCCAGTAGACTTTGCTTGCAGCACTCTTCTAGGCATACAATTCTTCTAGTCGCTTCCAAATGTCATAAGAAGAATCCAACCCTTCAATCTTAAATAGCAAGGCATCAGAAATCAATAGCTCAATGGTCGAGTGTGCAAGCTCATTTAGCTCATCCCAGTCGTCCTACTCTACATCAACTAGTTTTGTTCCCTTTGCTTTAATTAGATTTTCTTACTTCTTTTGCAAGAAGATGTTATAGCGTTGCTTTTTCCAAACTGCAAAGTTGTATGCTCCTTCAAGATCCTTGATATGCATAAGATGATTGTCACTGCTGCTAGCCATGATTCACATCCAAATAGTTGTATGACAGTAATGACAGAAAATGCCAAGCAATGAAAGCTCCAAAATCCAGTCAATAGTATGTTAGGAATATCCCCAAGTATGTAGCAATAAGAACATACATTTTTTCATTGCCCAAAATGCCTCAAAAGCATTCAATGATAGTAAACAAACCAATTTCCTGACAAAAATAGAGTGCAGTCCTAAAATTCTTGACAATATAGGTGGCTATCTTGCAATTCAGGAGTGCAGTTTAGATATTCCTGACAATACAGGTGGCTGTCTTGCAATTTAGGAGTGCAATCCCCTAGACATTATGAAAAATATATTCTAAAAATTCAAAACTAAAAGAATCTCTCAGACTAAGTGAGGTTAAGCTCCAAAGACCATGAAAAGTTGCTCAAAACATCACCATAATGTTCTTGCATAGTGTAATATTTCCCTCCCCCAGTCGAATGACCCCCCGTCATTAACAAAAAGTTAAAAAAAAAGAATTAACGCCCCCTTACTCACGCTGCTAGCGGCTGGCGCACCGGGGGGGCGAGGGGGGGGGCTGCCGTGTGTTGAGGAGTGGGAGGGGGGTTGCCATGGGAAGACAAGATGAGATGGCGGAGAGAGGGGAAGTTGCATGGTGGCCGACAGAGTTCGTGGGAGATCGAGAATACGTGGAGCATTGACTAACCCTTCTCTGCCCCTGCCGTCATACTTTGCATGTGATGGGCGTCCTTTTGGACGGCTTGTTGGGGATAAGGGGGGTCTCCATACTATGCTATCCCCCCCCCCCCCCCCCCCCCCAAAATACACTATAAAAGACCCTTAGGTGTAACAAGGAGGGGATTACGATCATTACTCTTCCTTGTTGTCAAACTAGAGAGAGATAGAGAAAGAGAGAGAGAGAGAGAGAGAGAGAGAGAGAGAGAGAGAGAGAGAGAGAGAGAGAGAGAGAGAGAGAGAGAGAGAGAGAGAGAGGAAATTTCCCCTTGGAGGCTTCCAAGTTTCCCCTTTCTTTTTCCCGCTCTTTAAGAGGGTTCTCACGGTCGATTTTCTTCCAGAAGGAATCAACTCCACATTGCATCATCGTCTTAAAAAGGACTCGCATCTAGATTGCATGGTATCATGGACAGTTTCAATTGCACTACTAGGGATTCATCTTAAAGATAGTTATAAGACATGCATATGAAGTGCTAAAATTAATTGCTTGGGGAAGTTCAATAAGATGAATCCTATATACGCAAGGATAGGGCTTAACTCGACTTATTTGGGGTTTAAAAGTACTATTGTTACATTCATAGGAGGACCTTGAGACAAGTAAAATACTCACTGGTCTCTATTCTACATTTGGCCTTGATAAAGTTGAAACAACCTTGAAGATATCACCTTTAATCATGACACAACTCGATGTTAATACAAGAGAACTCGAGTGTCATTTTTCCAAGACAGGAAAATTGGACTAAAGGCTAGCATTCTAGGACAATTACCATCCGGATATAGATCCAATTGCATAATTGCTTGCTCCTATCACATAGGAGTGGGGTCAAAAAGAAGGTATTCCCTATCCCTCAGAGGATATTGGAAATTTTCGCCAATGCAAGAAGGACAAATGCTAAGCATCAAAGATAGGGACTCCACCTTAGCAGATGTCTAGAGCACTCGCCTGCACCATTGTTTGTGCTTATAAATTTAGGAACACCACTTGTAAAAATATTGTTTGACCCCAAACTCATAAAAGAAATGGGAATAATGAATCAGGTTGAACTTTTGGAAGGCCTGCCAAACCATCCCCAGTTGGTCGCCAACCCTAGCCAAGGAGGTTCTAAATAGCCATGATGGGAATGTGGACCAAACCAACCATGAGAGGTCTCTCTGCAGGTTGGTTTGAACATAGGAGGACGTTTGGATGCCAGGGGGGGCTCTGGCTATAAATTCCCTGCCTTCGAGTCCTAGTCAAATGACCTGCATGACTCGAGATAGATGAAAGGAGAGAAGGATCAAAGCTTGCACTCGAGAGCTATGGCGGGAGAGCAAGAGCAAGAAAGAGAGAGAGAGACAAGAAATGGGAACTCCAACAGTCACAATGTGTGACCGGGCCTTCCTTTATTCAAACTGTCACTAAAAGAATAAAGAATAAAGTGACGGTGATGGGCGCCCACCACCTGCAGTGTGTAGTGGCCGTGACTGTCAGTGTAGTAATACATGGGCGGCTAGGCGGAGGCGCCTTTACCCCTAACAACCTCCCACTTTAAGGCGAATCTATCCTAGTGACGAGTGAAAAGAAAAAGAAGAAAGATAGTACAACGTGTACACATGTACAACAGGATGAGGAAAGACGTCATCTCATCCCATGCCCATAAACCTCCTGAAGAAGGCAAAGCGCTCTGTAGAGAGGCTTTTCGTGAACAGATCTGTAGGATTCTGGTCAGTTGAGATCTTGAAAAGGTCAAGAGACTTGTCCTCAATGACCCCACGTATGAAGTGATACCTCACCTCAATGTGTTTCGTCTTCGCATGGAAGACCGGATTCTTGGCTAACTAAATAGCACTCATAGAATCCGAATGAAGTGTAGGGATAGCATCAATACCAAAATCAGCAACCAAATGACCCAATCAAATGGCCTCCTTTCAAGCCTCAGTGGTGGCTGCAACATACTCGGCCTCTGTAGTAGAAAGGGCCGTGCATTTCTGCACCCTGGACATCCAAGAAATAGCACCTCCAACATAGGTGAAGACATAGCCGAAAGTGGACTTCCTACTATCTACATGTCCTGCATAATCAAAGTCAGTGTATCCCACGACTCCTGTATCATGGCTACCATAGCATATGCACATATCTGCAGTGCCCTTCAGGTACCTTATGATACCCTTCACGGCATCCCAATGCTTCTTGCCAGGTGTAGCCATATAGCGTGCCACAACACCAACTGCAAAGTCGATATCTGGACGAGTGCTATCATGGAATTCATAAGAATGCCCACTGCGGATGCATAGGGAATCTTGGCCATCTCGGCCCTCTACTCATCTGTCTACGGACAATCAGCCTGTGATACCTTCACATAAGAAGGCAATGGACAACCAATAGGCTTTACGTCCTGCATGCGGAAGCGCTCAAGGACTTTATGAATGTACTCCCTCTGTGACAAGTAGAGGAGTCCTTGATGCCTATCGCATCTAATACGCATACCGAGTATGTGAGAGGCCTGTCCCAAATCTTTCATCTCAAATCTCTTATTGAGATGAGCCTTAAGAGCATCTAGCTCATCATGAGCTTTCCCTGCTATCAGCATATCATCCACATAGAGTCCCAAAATCAATAAAGAACCATGACGGTCTTTCTTCGTGTAAAGACATAGATCCATAGCACTCCTACTGTAGCCCTGTGACTGCATAAAGGTATCAAACTTATGATACCACTCCCTAGGTGTCTGCTTCAATCCATAAAGGATTTTCTTCAATTTGTACACTAGGTGCTCCCTGCTAGGTTCTGCAAAGCCCTTAGACTGCTCCATATAAATCTCATCATGCAAGTCCCCATGTAAGAAAGCCATTTTGACATCCATCTGGCATAAATCCAAGTGAAGTTGGGCAACCAAAGCCAAGACTAAGTGCAGGGTGGTCATCTTAACAATAGGAGAAAAGACCTCATCAAAGTCCACACCATGCTCCTGCTTAAAACCCTTTGCTACTAGTCTAGCCTTGTATGCCGGCTTGGGATGTCCAAGGGTACTTTTCAGCTTGTATACCCACTTGCATGGCAAAGCCTTCTTGCCCTCGGGCAAGGAAACCAAATCCCAAGTCTCATTCTTATGCAAGGAGTCTATCTCAGACTGCATATCCCTCTCCCAAGAGTGGCTGTCACCCCTGTGCATAGCCTCATCATAGGTGAAAGGCTCTCCTGCATCTGTAGCCAAGACATAATGCATCGAGGGCTGAAATCTATCAAGTGGACATCTGTCTCTAGTAGACCGTCTCATGGTAGGCTCTGCTGCCTGCCCAGCTGCCTGTCCAACACCTTGACCATGAGCATCTGCTGTAGTTGTAGGCTATCCAACTGGCTATGCGGGAGCCCTCGGCTCCTCCTGAAATATGTCCTTGCGGATCTCAACAACTCTCTCAGACTGCCTTTGCATCTTGCCTTCATGGAAGACTTCATCATGATTGCGGATGACTTTCCGCGCCTGCGGATCCCAGGAAAATGCATTTGACACTCTTAGGATCCAGCTTACTTCTCTTGTCCCTAGGCACATGGCAAAATGCCTCACATCCAAAGACGCAGAGATGTGCATAAGAGGGAGGTTTTCCAGTCCATACCTCCTCTGCAACCTGGAAATCCAAACCACTAGAAGGTGATCTATTTATGACATGCATAGCTGTACTAACTGCCTTAGCCCAAAAGCTATGTGGTAGGCTTGCATGGCTAAGCATACTGCGTACACACTCCTGGATGGTTCTATTCATCTGCTCAGCCAAACCATTCTACGGGGGGGTGTAGGGGGCAGTCAACTGATGCTTAATACCTCTCTCATCACATAACTACTCAAAAGCACGTGAGACATACTCACCCCCATTATCTGTCCTTAGGCATTTTAGTCTATACCCAGACTGGTTTTCAACCAATGCAAGCCATCTCCGAAACACAGGCAAGACATTATATTTAAGCTTAATGGGATAAGCCCAAACTTTTCGTAAAAAATCATCTATGAAAGTAACAAAATACTTTGCACCACCCATAGACTGACAAGGCATAGACCCACAGACATCCGAATGTACCAATGCCAAGGGCTCACTCATGTGTAGCCTAGCAGACTTCTAATGCGTAGACCTAGTCTGCCTGCCATAAAGACAATGCTCACATGAGTCAAAACATGCATAATCAAGGGGCGGTAAGTACTGCAAACCAGAAAGCATTTTCATTCCCTTCAAAGACATATGGCCCAAACGGGCATGCCAAAGAGATACATGTGGGATAGAATCCACAGAAAAAACATGATCAAGGGAAGAAGCGGATACAATCAAGGGATAGAGGTTGCCAGCCTTGGCACCTCTCACAATCACAAGTCTGCCATGAGTGATCTTCCATCATGCAGAGTATCCAAAAGATACATGATAACCTATGTTATCAAGCTGTCAAGCTAACATGAGACTGCGTGTCAAAGCAGGTACATGACATACATCCTACATAACAAAACTCCTGCCAGAAGGAAACTGCAGCCTAACATCACTAATGCCCACAATGCCAAGAGAGCTATCATCACCCAAGCGCACAAAACCCGAAACAGTACGGTATGAATGAAACTACTCTCGGCAAGGTGTCACATGAAAGGACGCACCTGAGTCCAAGAGCCAACACTGTGCATACATAGAGTGTATCTCCATCATCTGCGAAGCACTAGAAGAAGCTACAAGGATATAATCATCATCATCAACATCCTCAGGCTGCATAACATTGATCTCTTCGATTTTAACACTGGACTTTGCAGGCACTATGCTGCGATCAGAAGACTTATCCTGCACTTTGTCTTTCCCCTTATCTTTGCGCATTTCATTGCACAGTTCATGGCATTGTGGCCTAATATGGCCCTTTTTCCCACAATGGTGACAAGTAACATCTGCATTCTTGCCATGGGATTTGCTATGTGACTTCCCATGAGACTTGGACCGAGATTTGTGAGAATCCCATCCACAGCCACTACCACTGCCATGCTTTCCATATCCATCATTCCTGCCTCTAGCTGTCATAGCATGCAATGCACAAGAGGCATCCAAATTCTTACGGTTAACCTCGTCTTGCAGAAGAGCACTCTCAACATCAAATAATTTCAAGGTAGCAGAAGAGGCACATAATGCAGTGCGAAATACATCCCATGACTCATTAAGAGTACCAAGCAAGAAGACTGCAGACAGTTCAAAACTGCTTGTTGTTCAGAAAATGACCAAAAAATCACCAAAATTGAGAGAAAATGGTGAGAAAAGTGTAACAAAGCTATTGCCCACCGAGTACTAGTGAAAGTACATCATTTCAAAATATTTCAGCATGAAAAATCCATGTCAGTCCGGAGTTATATGCTTGCTGTAATAAATGACAGCAGGGTACTGTGAGAGTCAATTGCTAACCAAATCACTGCACCAAGTCAATAAATGATAGCCAAGACATGACCAGCTATAAACGGGCATAAATCAGTACCAAACAGTCATCAAGACCCTGAGAAAACACCCAAACATGTCACCAAAGCATCTGTTGGTGAGTAGGCATACCCCCTGGATAGTAGGGCAAAGTATACATAACACTGGCAAGACCTGACACCAGTAGGTGTATGCTCACAAGAGTGCAAAGCCCAAGCTCAAGTCAAAAGAAACTCCAAGATATCAGTGCATGAACCAAAAAACATTTAAGTGTAAGAGATCCCAAAGTCTCAAGTATCTGCAAAATGCTCAAATAGCATAAACCTCTTGCTCAATGTGGGTCAAACATACAAGATGCTCCCACTGGCACAAAAGACAGATAAACAAGCTCAACAGCTCAATCAAACCAAGTCAAAGTACCAAAGACAGGTAACCAAGACAATGCCTCAATAGCATCCCAAGAGCATGACGGCTACAAAGCAACTGTAGGTAGCATCCATGAGCAAGACATACATCCCAATAAGTATCTATGACAACCAAAAAATGACATCCAATACAAATTTCTGAAATAGGAAATGATAATCCAAGCCAAGTCTTCAGAGAGCACTAAAGCTCAACAAGTACGTGGTACACTGTGCCAAGACAAATGCATCAAGCCATAGCATCAGGTAAGCATGTACCCAAGGAGCATATAACTGTCAAAGCACTGATCACTGTCAAGCATAGACCAATGTCAATAAGTGCAGGCTGAAATAAGCTCAAGCTTCCAAAAGCATCCGGATCCAATGACAAGCTCGAAGTCGACCCTCAATGATCAATACATCATAGCATAACCCAAGACATACACCTAGAACCAATAGGCATATGTCAAAGCATGAAAGATAGCTTCAATGGTGGCTGCCCTGTTTGCCTAGACTTATGGACTGAAGTAAAAACTCTGAAATAATGAAGCAATACCTCAATGTCAATGCCTTGATGGTGGAAAGAAGCTCGGGAAGTCGGGGAGCGACGGGAGCTTAAGAGAATGAGCTATGGGCTACCGCGGGAAGGAGACCCAATGCAAGTGGGGAGTCAATAGGAAGCTGAGAATGCCTCAAGCCAAGAGTCGGGAAGTCGTGCTCTGATACCAGTTGAAAGGAGAGAAGGATCAAAGCTTGCACTCGAGAGCTATGGCGGGAGAGCAAGAGCAAGAAAGAGAGAGAGACAAGAAATGGAAACTCCAACAGTCACAATGTGTGACCGGGCCTTCCTTTATTCAAACTGTCACTAAAAGAATAAAGAATAAAGTGACGGTGACGGGCGCTCGCCACCTGTAGTGTGCAGTGGTGGTGACTGTCAGTGTAGTAATACACGGACGGCTAGGCGGAGGCGCCTTTATTCCCAACAATAGATTCTTGAGGGTCCGTATTACTAGTGCAAGGGCAGAATCTTGGAGGAAATAAGGTGCATCAGCACGGATTGCGGATATTGTCCCTTTTGAACAAGACTTGTATCTAAGCTAAAATGCTAATATTAAGTTTACTTCAAGGAACCTGTCTGAAATTGTTTTCGTGTCAGTGCCGTAAGATTACATGAACGAATCCTATTCCTAAAAAGTCTTAATTAAGGAAGCTTATTTTAAATTTCACACATAAATGTGATAGGGGATAATTAGATAACTAAAGTATGCCTATATTGGGAAGCCGGTGGGCAGAACCTCAACGGATCCATCCTACAGTGAGACAGGGTGGTCCTAGAGGACTGGGAGGCTTCTCAGAAGGTTTTACCATTGTTCGACCTTTAGACAACACCGACTTAGAACCCGATTCATGCCATATTAGGGAACTAGAATGGGATTATGCCCTACGGATAGAGAGGTGGAGCAATGCATCCCTCTCATTTCTCATTCTCCTTGAACCAAGTGGGGGTATGGATCTGCTTCGGATTGGGTAACTCCGCGTAAAGTAGAATGTCTAGGACCCAACGCTAGAATGCTGTTAGGAGACCTTGATAACTAGGGACTCAAGTTTCAAGTCGATCCTAGTGGGTTTGGCTGCGAACATTTTGTTGCAAGGAGGACTTGGGAAACCCTAGGCACGACATTCCATGGGAGTGCTGGGCGGTGATGCTTAGATTCGTTTCTTGATGGACTGCCAAAACATGCTTGGAAAGCGAGCACGTCACAATTGGTATCAGAGCTAACCAACGACTAAAACAATTAGGATAGATTGGGAAGAGTGAAGAGATGTTTTCATTAGAATTTTTTTTCTTTATACTCACTTGTGGATTGCTGCCGCTTCCAGCATGGAGCAGGTTCCTCGTATTTCATATCATGTTTAGGACAGCTATGAACTCTTCAAGCTATTGCAAACGGTCCGACATGATGGGGATCCTAGATCGGCTCTACAACCCCTCACCGTTGTAGGTGGAAAGGCATTGGACTTGGAGCATGGGATACTACTACATAGATGCCGACCGACTTGCCTATCTTCAAAACAACCTAAAGAGGCTAAAGTGGTCGGAGGACTTGAAGATTATCAAGTTATTCATCTTCCATGAGGCTCGTGTGAACTCAACCCTACACATTGGACACCAGCAAGTAGATCATAACTGCTACATCTACGAAGAGGTGGTTAAAATCTTACCAACAGACAGAATTAAAGTAACGGGGTGAAATGAACATCATGGCTATCAAAAACAAGGATTTCCTAAACTTCCCATGACTTACCGCTTCTTGAGAATCCATTCCCCCAATCCATACTACTTCTGTCCCTGTAGCTGAATCCAATGGGGAATTATTAATCTGGCATTGATGTAACTCCTGAAAAGAAAATCATCTCAGCCAATCCCTATCTATTCTCAAATAATTGTACTTGAGGCTTACGCTTTCCTATGGTTAAATAAGAATTTTATGTTCATTCGAATTGTTGCATAGTAACAATGGAAAATATGTGCTCATTGATTTGAGTTGCATAAGGAAGTGTTAATCCAATCCTAATACAAAAAGTTTAAATTGGTAACTAGATACAACCCCAAGCATAGATCCAAAATCCTATTTCCACACTAAGCTCAGTACAGGCACAAGAGACGAAGTTTCTTCTCAAACAAATTAAACCACCAAAATTTGACGGAAAAGGGAAGATTGTTCAAGCTAATGCCGATATATGATTTGAATCCATGGAGGAGTATTTTAGTGTGACCGAAATAGCACCTGTGAACCAAGCCATGATTGCCAAGCTCAAGCTCACCGACGAAGCTAGGATGTGGTGGAAGCAATGGTGTAAAGACCAAGCAGTCACACTTATAGAGCAGAGACAGAAGCTCTATAGAAGATCTACAGAAGGTTACAGAAGGTCATCAAAACCTCATAACTCATACTCAAACCATTCCAAACTCTAAAAAACTATTCAATAAGCTTTCACAAGATCTCAATCTTCATCAATCATCAATCCATGCTTCATATACAGAAGACAATCAGAACAAAATAGAAGCTATACAAAAGGTATACAGAACCAATCAGAACCTATCAGAACATCACATAACCTCATATCTCCACTGAAAATCATCATGAAATTCCAAAACATAATCAATATCATCCAAAACACTCTCAAGTACTTCCATTAACAATCATATATCACTCTAAATCCACTAAAAATCAATCATTCAGACCTTAAAAACAACAAAAATCAGTCAAAAATTCAGTCTTTTTCCACTCTTAACATATCCCCACACTTAGAAAGGAAGCATCCTCGCGACCTAAGAAAAAGAAGAATATAAGTTCACTAAAGGGCTCAATTTGGATCTTTCTTCAGATCTCCAATAATCTTGCCAAAACACGACCCCAACTTATCACCTGTATCTGATAGAAAAAATACTACTAAAGGAAAACTTCATTATACATTAACTCATCTGATTAATCATGTAAAAACCATTACAAATTTGTAAAGGATATAAGAGGTTCTCTTCAACTGTCCACCATAGGCTTTTCATCGATCAGCAATCTTTTAAAAATAGCTCTCGAACAAGTATTCGCAACCAACATGAACTCATCACATACAAGTAAGACAACACATACACGAACACTAACACAACCATCTGAATGACACCTCCAAAAAGAGATATATCATTAAAAATCTTCCAAAATACATGGCAAAGGCATCAATGAAGATGATCCCTTTTAAAAGCTTGGTGGTTTCGGAATCGATCCATGGAGAAGGATTCATCTACAAATGTCTTGGGAGGATTCTGAAAAAACTGCAAGTAGCACATCCTTTCTAGCAAAACAAGGTATCTGCTAGGGAGACATAGGGCATGAAAATAAAGGACATCCAACTGGTGGGAGTCAATATTCACATTGACATTCATACAAAGTTTTGGAATGGCCTTTTGATCATTATGGGAATGCCTATGCATGTATGCTAGATACCAAGCAAAATGAGCTGCCAATCTCACCGAAGGATCCAGAGACTGTGAATATTGGTGAGCAAAATGAATATAGTTCTGGTATGCTTGACTGGCAATTGTCCAATCTTCTGGAATTATTGGCAAGTTTAGCTGAGGTCCTGTAAGAGAATCATTCGAGCTCCATCCCCTTCTTCTGGAAATCTGATGATCAAACCCGTCATATTCACTAACCGACTGAGGGGGTTGAGAGATAGAAGTGGCAGGAAAGGAGGAATAATTTAAAGAAGGAGTGGCTGAAAATTTTAGGGAATCACTTAGGAAGGGTGTTAATTGATAAATAGGAAAGGTAGAAGGTACATGAATGGATGGAGAAGGGCATGGTGGAGAAGGGAAAAATACTATTTCTTCGATAAAAGAGCAGTATGTAAATATGGGAATTTGAGGAAAAGATTGAGGTTGGAAAAGAAGGGGTAAGATGGTTGTGGAATTGGTTTGATAGAGGGAAACATATATATCATAACGGTGAGCCATTTGTTGGTAATACAGTAGGGTAGGAACAGAAGGACCTAAGATAGATCTTCTCTGATAGGCATAAAAAAAAATGGAATCAAATGGATTATTTTTGGAAAGATAAGCTAAGAGATCCACCCTCAGTTGGTTAGTGCTCTGTACATAGGTAGGGGCTATGTTCTGTCATTGATTCAGGACCACAGTATCAATCATGGAATGCCAGGAATTATCAGGGCAAGTAGCCACTTTGGAGCAGTAACTCTGAAACATGTCATCTATGCGCAACTCCAAATGGTTGACATACAAAACAGCTTGTAAAACCACGTCTCCCACATACCAGGCCATATCCAGTTCATCTGGAATCAACAAGTCTCTGCATAGATACATATATGATATCAACATGGTATCGGTCGTGACAGAATCTTCAAACACCATACGAACCACCTCTGCCAGCAAATCAGGAGACCAAGCCCCACTCCAACCATCCTCTGGAAGAGGAAGATCCATCGTGGAAAGCTTCATGTAGAAGGCCAACTTCTGTAATTGATAGTGGACAAAGAAAGAATGTTCCAGAGGAACATATTCCTGGAATTGCTCAAATGTGGACCATAGCAGATCCATCCTAGACTGCAATCTTTCCACTTTATCTTGGAAGAGAGGACACAAGGTAGCTTGTCGCTGAAGAACTGCCAAGTCCTGCTGTGAGAGAGAAGGGATTAAGGGAACATTAGGGCTTGGAGGAACAGACCGTGACTTTGCCAATTGATCTTGCAACTGCTTGATTTGGGAAGCTTGTGATTCCACTGTGTCATTAGCAGTCTGTAAGGCTGAAAGTTTGACATCTAAGAGAGTTTGGAACTCTTGCACTTCTTTGGACATCCTCTCCTTCTCCTCTGAGAGGCTAGTAACCTCTGATTGAGCCTCTGTTAATAACTGAATCTTCAAAGAAGATATCTCATCTCTTTGGGTTTCAATCAGTTGGGTTTGTTGCTCCATCTGCTTAAACAGATCTGCCAGGGTATCCTTAGTAGAGGCTAACTCGGATGTTGCCTCATGAAACTGGTCCTTAGATTGCATCAATTCTTCATAAAAGGAAGCGTACAGCTGTTGAACACAGGCTGTCACGGACAGTTCAATGGAACTCTGAATGTCTTTACATAAGAAAGGAATGGCATCTCCCGAGACTAGACTGTTCAGTGAGGGGACTGATATGTCCAACAAACCTTCGCGATGTGCTCTGAACAGGTTGTTACATGTGAGATAAGCAGGGAGATCACTGCCAGAGGTAGCAGGAATGGGCACGGAAGGAAGAACTGAAGGAGCTTTATCTGCTACCCACTTCAAGCATTTGTGCTGTATGACCAGGGGAGGCGGAGAATCCAAATCCTCTATATCAATTGGTTCTGACTCATCTGAGGGTAGAGGAGGAGGTACTAGATCAGATGGAGGAGGTGGAGGCACACTCTTCTGTAAACCTGAGTAGGTCAAGAAGGCAGACAAGTATGATCCATAGGTGACATTGGTAACATTGCCCGTGGTGACTTTGATGAAATGTTGATCCATCTTAGTGAGTAGGTAAGTGCTCCAATCAATAGCTACTCCTTTTAACACCATCTGTGAAGCTGTAAAGAGCTCTTTGGACAAGTAATGGGATGGCATTTTTGCAGGCATAAACCTGTCTTGGAGAAACTGACAGACCAACTTCCACACACAGGATCAGTGATCATGGAAAAGGAAACTCCTGAAGAGTTGATCACCTTCTTAATATCCAGAATTTCCCTGGTCTGTTTTTGTAACAGCTTCAAGATCTCTTCGTTAGAGAAAAGCTGGCAAGTGGTAACAAAGGGTTCACCTTTGTAGGGAAGAGACAGAGCCTTCCCGAGGCCTCGAGGTGTCAAAGTCATGGAAGTACCCTGGACCAGTCCCGACTTCTTGCTGTAGGAGGCCAGAAACTCATCACACATCGATGGATTCTCTGGAAGCAATGGAAAGGAGACATCCATGAAAGTTGCGAGTCCCGCCTTCGTGAGAGGCTCAAAAGTGAGTAGGGAAGAGTAATCCCTATTGACTAGTGGGACATACTGGATAGGGGGAGGAGCGTGAGGTGCCATTCAGATGGTAAACACACACACCACAACACAGACAGTCACAAAGAATGCCTGCAAAACAACCAAAAGGCGATAAAAAAGGAATCAATCCAAAACAAGGACACTCATACAAATATAGACGTAACTAACCCAAGTACCACCCCAGACAATACACAGCCTAGAAAAATTTTGGCATGACCTCTATTCATATGCGACCGAAAGCTTCATGCGATGCAACATGCAAGCACCCAAATCCCCATATCAGGCAATAAAGAAAAAAAACTACACACCGTACCCGTAATCGTAACACATGGACAAATCAGACTACCATAAAAAACGGACATCAAGACTGGACCATAACTTGACCATCAGTGTCAACTAATAGACTTTTACGCGCCCATCCCATGAAGCGAGTTCATTAAAAAGGGGAAATAAGTGCAATGAGGGGGAATTAATTTAATGAAAGGTGCATTGGAATAAATAATTAACAATGGGTGACATTTTAATAAGTGATAAACCTTAATAAGAAAACGACGGTTCCTTCTTAAAATTTTAATTACAAATTATTAAGTTGAAACGGTGCTTTAACGCAACCTGGACTTCGATGCCCAGACTGGGTCTCTAAATGCAAATTCCTTAATTAAAAATTAAGAGTGATGTGGAACGCTTTTTTGCCAGCGCGTGCGCTTGTGACGGCTGGTTCATTTTTAATTACAAATTAAAGTGCCTCTTAAGCGCACGTAGCGCGTGCAAAGTGAACGGCTGGTTGATTTTTATTATGATAAAATTGTGTGTTTAGCGCGAATGCGCGTGGAAAATGTGGGTGAATAAATATTTCATGTTAACAATTAATTTGTGATTAAGGGGGAAATAAAAATAAATAAAGCACATAAAATAAATACTTGGAAGGGGTGTGTATGCAAGGGCCTGAAGGCGCACAGAAGAGTCCCCCAAAAGCAATGAATCCAGTAAAAGAAAAGTAAAGACCACTGACTGAACAACAAAGACAACACCTTAGTGGATGTGTCGATTTTGATGATTAGATTGTTTTTATTGTATTAGGATTTATTATTTTTTTGACTTAATGTTATATTTTATTTGTTTGGAATTTTATTTGTGTTTGGGATGGTTTTAAAATGTGGTTGGGTTAATTTAGGTTAGTATGTGTGGTTATTGGAGTTATGTGTGTTTTACTGGATTTGTTTTTTAATAAATTGTAGGTGGTTGGTTGTTGGTTTTTTTGTTTTTAATTTTTAATCAAAAGGAATAATAATGAAATATAGATATGTGATGAAGGAAAAAAAAAAATCAGCCAGTTAGGAAATATCCATAATTTAGGGTATGAAAATAAGATGGGGATTTTTATAGTGAAGTGTTGTGTGTTGGTTTGTTGGTTTTTATAAATTGTTTGAAATAGGGGTACCATGTATAAAAATATTTTAAAGGGAAAAATGAATGGAAAAATGTCAAGGGGATGGGTGGAATTTTTTGGAAATTTTCAAAAAAAAATCTGTATTTTTGTCTAATTTGAAATGAATTTTTGTGCATTTTTAAGGTAATTTTAGAATAAATTGGCAAATATGGAATTTTTTGTAATTTTGGGGGTTGAAATTTCTAGCTAACAAATTTCAAAAAATTTGCAGAAAGTGAAGGAAATTTTTAGAAAATTTTTCAAAATTTTTTCGAGTTGAAATTAATTTATAAATTAATTAAATCAGGAAAATCAGCTTAGTTTGGTAAGTAAGGTCAAATTAAGTCAGCTAAGGCAGGGAAGTCAGGGTAAGTCATATAAGTCAAGCTATGTTAGGTCAGGTTAGTCAAAT
Source organism: Lygodium microphyllum (assembly GCF_053477565.2). Classification (NCBI taxonomy): domain Eukaryota; kingdom Viridiplantae; phylum Streptophyta; class Polypodiopsida; order Schizaeales; family Lygodiaceae; genus Lygodium; species Lygodium microphyllum. Next base: position 96,669,328 of record NC_141140.1, on the reverse strand, counting down.
GGAACTAGGTTAGTCTGGGTTAGGCAAAGTCAGATAAGTAAGTTAAGGCAAGTCAGTGGAGACTAACCGAAGGGGGGTTAGGGTAACTAGGCTAGGGTTAGGTTAACTGAACTAGGGTTAGTTGACCTAAGTATGGTTAGTATAACTAGGGTAAGGGTAACCTAACTAACTAGGGTTATAGGGGGGTTAGGTGATTACGGGGTGGGGTTAAACTAACCTAAGTGAGGTTAGTGAACTAGGGGGTGGGGTTAAACTAACTACAGTTGGGTGAAACTAACTAGGGGGTTAGTAAACTAACTATAGTTGAGTTAAACTAACCAGGGGGGTTAGTTGATTGGGGGGGTTAACTAACCTAACTAGGGTTAGTTTAACCTAGGTAGGGTTAAGGAACCTAGGGTTATGTAACCTAGTTAGGGTTAGCCTAACTAAATGAGGGTTAGTTTAACCTAAGCAAGGTTAGTGTAAGCTAATTAAGATTAGTGTGATTAATTAAGGTTAATTAAGTGAAATAAGGTTAGTCTAACTAACCTGAAGTTAGTGGGAAGGAGGAGGAGGAGGAAGAAGAGGAAGGGGGGAGGGAGAGGAGGAGGAGGAGGAAGGGAGTGGCGAGGGCGGCGGCGCGGCCGGAGGGAGAGGCCGAGGAGGGCCTGGCGATGATGAGGAGGACCTGGCGGCAGAGCGGCCGCTGAAAGGGGCCGAGAAGGGAGCAGCCGCTGGGGGGGCCGAGGAGGGGAGGGAGGGAGGGCGAAGTCGCCGAGGAGGGGAGGGAGGCGGGGTGAAGGCGGATGAAGGGCAACCGGGAAAGGTGGTTGAGAGGCAGTGGGGCGGGCGAGGCAGTCAGGAGGCGGCGGCCAAGGAGGACCCAAGCGGGGCGGGCGGGTCCACGAGGACAGGAAGGAAGGAGAGGAGGAAGGGAAGAGAAGGAGGAGGAGGGGAGGAGAGGGGAAGGGAGAGAAGAAGGATTGCAAGAGGAGGAGAGGAGGAGAGAAGAGGAAGATAGGGAAGAAGAAGAAGCAGGGAGAGAGGGGAGAGAGAGGGAGGGGTCGGGGAGAGAGAAAGAGGGATAGGAGAGAGAAAGTAGAAAGAAGAAGAAGAAGAAGGAGAGAGAGAGGGGAGGGTGGTTGGGATACGAGGGGAGGTGACCGTTAGGGGGGGGAATAAAAAATAATAATTAAAAATTAAAAATGAATTAATAAATAAATGAATAAATAAAGGGAAAAATAAAAGAGGGGAAAAGATGGCACGCCCCCGTCTCGCGTGCAAGCGCGGGGCGAGGGTAAAAAAAATTTGTGGTGGTGGGACTCGACGGGGCAGGGACGTCGATACCCAAGTTGCAGACGCAACGGAGGCGGCTTGGAAAAACAAAAACGCACGTGTTCACGCGCAAGGCGAGGCACGCGAGAACACGAAAAGACAAAGAAAAATTAATAACTCATAAACCGTTCGTTGAAACAAAAATCCGTAAAAAGGAAAAATGGGTCGAGAGAGGAGGGAAAAATGAGGGAAAAGTAAGACGGGTGTCCGGAGGAAAATGAGGGCGTTCACATGGGAAAAATGCAAAAAATGGGCCCGAAAACACATACGGGGATTAAATTCGAGAAATCCGCTCACCGGAATGCAGGGCGAAAAGAAGGAAAAAGGTGCAGAAGAACGTGGCCAACAACCCTATCACGCCAAAACACAGTTTCGACCGAGATAGGATGCGTTCACATAGGAAAAACGGAAAAATGACATACGAAAACGAGGTCGAAAATTAATAACAAAAAATCGATTCACCAGAATAGAGGGTAGAAAAAAGGAAAAATGTGCGAGGGAAGGGGTTGCACAAGCCTGTCACATCAAACCTGAGTTCCGAGGGAATTAGGAGGGGTTCACATTCAAAAAACTCAAAAAATGCATTAAAAAACGCTCGGAAAAATTAATAACTAAAAATTTGGCAGTGGAAAAAGGGGGGAGGAAAAAGGAAAAAGTGGGGGGAAGGCTGGTAGGACATGGCTGTCAAATCAAACAGGAATTCTGGTGAAAATAGGACAGGTTCACATGGAAAATTGTGAAAAATAAGCACGAAAAAGTCTCGAAAACGCGCAAAAATTAATAACGGATAAATCGTACATCGGAATGATAGGGAGTAAAAAGGAAAAATGTCAAAGAGAAAGGATAGGGCAAGCCTGATGCATCACATTAGAGTTTCGAAGCAAGCAAGATGCGTTCACATGGAAAGCTGTCCAATTTATGCAACATACTTCAAAAATTAATAAGTTGAGAATCGTCTGTCCGAACAGGGGTAGGTAAAAAGGAAAAATGGTCAATTCAAAGGGATGAACGTGGCTATAAGGTTTGATTTGAATTGTGGTGAACGTAGGGTGCATTCACATGGAAGGACAACAAAATCAGGGAATTAAGGAAAACTGCAAGGGAACGGCCCCAGGGGGGTTAAAAATGGATGGGTGAGTGGGAAAGGGACCGCATCAGGGTAAAAGTAGGGCAGGCATAGATGCATTATCATGTTAAGGCAAATGCAGAGGGGTATGCAATATAGACGCACAGGGATGCGTCCCCACACTTAAAATCTTAACGGATAGGGTTGACCGAGCAACAGGGACCTAATACCACATGACAGACCAACCGCTAACGTCCCCACACTTAAAACATGACCGTCACTAACAACAAAAGATATAGGGTTAGAAAAAGTTGGCCCATGTTATCGAGAATCAAGGTTGACTGTCGATGGCACGTCCACTGTCGTTGTCAGCTGTAGGAGGTACCAAGGTATCTTCACAGCACACATCCTTCATGGCAGGGACCACGTGGCAACACCCAGGGAGGTAGCTGGTTGAAGAAAGCGCAGGAAATTCGTTGATGGCGAGGGATATTACACTCAACTCACAATCACTCATATGGAATGAAAGAGTAGTCACTCGCCCCATGACTAATATCACTCGAGGAAATCAGGATGAAAATCTATATCTCACACCCGGTTTAGGAAGCGACAAAAGAATGGTGCAGAGGGAGTATGCCAGGGTGCACAATTGATGGTGCAACTGTGCGTCCAACCCGTCTGGCATAGGTGCAAAGGAGAAAGGCCAAGGAGCCTTATAGTGCAGTGTATAAAGCAAAATGATGTGTCCTGTATTGATGGCAAAAACCCAGCTTGTGGGTGCATAGGAAAACGGGAACGTACCTGACTCCAAAGGTCGTAACGTCCCTCAATCCTCACCTCTCGGTAATTGATTGAAGAAACTCCAGTCACACTCAGCCCATCCTCTGTCTCATGCTCTGTTGAAAGATACATAGGGCAGCCATTCCCTGAAACCCATTGATGTAATCCTCACGGTCACTTGTGCAAAGTTGTATGCCTTGTGCGCATTTGATGGTGCAACTGTGCATCCCGCCCTGTGCCGGCATACGGTGCAAGAAGGAAGGCCAGGGAGCCTTATAGTGCAGTGCACAAGAACAAATCGTGCTTTGTGCATTGAGAGGCCCATCCCGTGCATGCAACACTCCATTCACACATCTCACCTCTCATTTGATTTGAAGGGAAAGATTGGTCACTCACCCCACCCACTGTCTCACTCTGTGATAGATACTGAGGGCAACCATACTCACTTCCCCATCCGGTTAGGATGAAAGCTCGCGTCACTCGATGGTTTGGCGATGAAGATCGCGTCGTCAGTTGTTGAAGAGGCGTACCCAGGGAGGTAGCCATCAGATCGAACGTTGTGTTACATAGGACATGGCGTCTGCTAGAGGACTGTCAAACGCTCTGCAGAAAGACACAGGACACAGCGTACCAAGGGAGGCAACTTCGGAACTGGATCCTGGGGATGTCAATTGATGAATCCACTTTCTGGACTGCTGGGTGTTGCCACCTTTTCCACAGCCAGCTTCCCGCCCAAGGGTGTTAACCACCATTTCTTGGAACGAGGCCTGCTATGACAGGGAATTTCTTCCTTTTCTCCCATAATAGTTTTTTTTTCTTTTTTTTTCTTGTTTTGTTGTTGTTTTTTTTCCTTTCTCGCCTATTCTCGAGGGTGTCTCTACCTTTTCTCGAAGAATAGGTCGGCATGATAGGGACCGAAGTCCTTTTCTCCCATGACCGATATGTATATTTTTTTCCTTTTTTCAAATTAAGCAAGGGAATGGTTTTCGTCCAAACATTCCAAGTGCAGGAGACAGCGTTGCAGTGAATCATCATCCCCCAAACGCTCTTTGATAGCCACTCGCAAAGAGGGCAATTCCAGTTCAACATGAAAAACAGCTTTTGTACCATAGACCAGCTGAAAAGGGGTCTGTCCTGTAGCTGCTTTATGGGAGGTTCTGTACGCCCAGAGGGCATCTGTAAGTTGATCATCCCAATCATGATGATATGCAGCAATCGTCCTTGTCAGGATCGAGCAGAGGATGCGATTGGTGACTTCAACTTGGCCATTGGCTCTGGGGTAATAAGGAGTGGACTTGCGATGGCAGATCTTATACAGCTCTATCAACTCTTCCATGACTTTATTAATGAAATGAGTGCCTCTGTCACTTACCAGCTCTAGGGGACTGCCAAAACGGATGATGATATTCTCGTACATGAACAGGGCCACGCTGTTACCATCGTCCCGCTTTAGAGCTTTGGCTTCACACCACTTAGTAACATAATCTGTACATACTAGGATGTATATGTTCTGTTTCCTTCTAGTGGGAGGATCGATTGGGCCGACGAAGTTGATGCCCCACTTCTCAAACGGCTTTAAAGGAAGGATAGGTTGCAGTGGCATAGCGCTGGTCTTGGCGGGTTTTCCCATCCTCTGACAGGCATCACATCGCTTGCAGTAATCATAGGCATCCTTATGAATGGTCGGCCACCACCAGTAACCTGCTAGCAAAGCCTTCTTGGCTGTAGCTTCTCCTGCAAAGTGGCCTCCACATGGCTCGTCATGGCAAGCCTTCAGAACAATCCCAATCTCATCCCCTGCAACACATCTTCTGAGCACTTCATCTTTGCCTTTCTTGTATAGTGCACCGCCTAACAGGGTGTAGGCGACTGATTCTAACATAAGCTTCTTCCTTTTCCGACTAGAAAAGCCAGCAGGGTACTGTTGGGTTGCCAGCAGATTGGCAATGTCTGCATACCAGGGGGTTACAGTTTCTACCAAGAATAGGGAAGCATCAGGGAGGTCTGGATCATCCTGCTCCTCGTCTGCAGTCTGTGGGATACGCGACAGATTATCAGCTAGAACATGGGAACAACCAGGTTTGGTAATCACCTCAAAGTAGAACTCTTGGAATAGAAGGAGCCATCTCATCATTCGTCCTTTCACGTCTGCTTTGTTCATCAAGAAGGACAGGGCCTCATGATCCACATAAAATTTAAAGTGGGTAGACAGTAGATAGTTGCGAAACTTCTCTAGGGCAAACACCATTGCCAAGCACTCCAGCTTTGTCACTGTATAGTTCTGTTCCCTATCAACGACCTTTCGGCTTGCATATTATATCATTTGATCTAATTTGGAGGGGCCCTTTTGACATAGGACAGCACCTAGCCCTTCAACTGATGCATCTGTGTGCACATGTAACTCCTTCGTCCAATCAGGAGACTGTAAAATAGGTGCCTGGATCAGGCATTGTTTTAGGGTATTAAAGGCTTCTTCACAGTCATCCATCCAAAGGAAATCAGCTTCTTTCCTTAGGAGCTTGTGCAAAGGGGCTGCCTTAGTTGCAAAATGTGCAATAAATCTTTTGTAATAGCCCACATGGCCAAGAAATCCTCTCAATTGTTTGAGGTTTGTCAGTGCTGTTAAGGCGGCAATCTTTTCAATCTTTGTTGGGTCTGTTGCAATTCCTTGTGCAGAGATAATATGGCCCAAAAGAACTCCTGAGGAGACACCAAAGACACATTTTTCGGGGTTGAGAGAGATCCCATACTCTCGGCATCTGTCAAAACATTGCTCGAGGTGTCCCCAGTGCTCACGGATCAAACTATAGACACAGAAGTCATCAAGATACACCTCAATGAAATCATGCAGATGGTTCTAGAAGGCCGCCATCATTACTCGTTGGAAGGTGGTAGGAGCATTACAGAGCCCGAATGGCATCACTCTATAGGCATACGTCCACCATTCCGTGGTGAAGGTTGTTTTAGATTGGTCCTCTTCTACAATTTGGACTTGGTTATATCCGCTGAATCCATCCAAGAGGGAATACAGCTCATGGCCTGCCACTGTGTCCAACAATTGGTCTATAAAAGGGATAGGGAAATGATCCTTCTTCGTCTTCAAATTGAGCTTCCGAAAGTCGACACATATTTGAAGTTTCCCGTTCTTCTTGGGTACTACCACAATGGGCGAAACCCATTCACTATTAGCCACGGGATAGATGAACTCAGCTTCAAGCAGTTTCAATAATTTGGCCTTCACCAGAGCAGAATAATTAGGATTCATCCGTCTTTATCTTTGTCTTACAGGTTTGGCATCGGGCTCTAAATCAATGTGATGTTGACATACTATAGGATCAATCCCCTTTAGGTCTTTGTAGGACCAAGTGAACACATCTAAGTTCTCCCTGAGTAGGTCTCGAAGGACCACCAGTTCTTCTTCTAGAAGATTGAGACCCACTTTCAGGTGACGTTTAGTACCCTCAATATCCAAAAACGTTACTTGTCTTTCACCTTCCACTTCGCGGATAAATGTCCCACGGATTGCTTCTGGGTAGAGGTCTGACTCCAAGAGAGTTGTATCCTCGTCTGATGTTCCACTAGAACCAGTGTCCTCCTTCTGAACAGATGACTCATTCATCTGTTTAAATTGCTGAAAGGGTATCAAAGCCTTATTTGCTTTTGTTTGAGTGGTAACCTCTTCAGGACTCAAGGCTTCATCTTCAGAGGATGCGTCCAAGAATGTCACATAGCACGGACCTGCTAGAGGCTGTGACTTTGAGGGCTTGGGCTTTTGTTGGCAGGGGGCATCATCATCATCTTCTGTTTGGATTGAACAGTCAAGGCGACAAGAGCCATTGATGAACTTAATTTTTATTCTTTTAATCCATTGCTTATACAGATTCTGCATACGTTGGGGTCCGTTGACCAACCCAAACGGAACCATGGTCATTCCATCTAGTACCCTAAGATATTCGGCCTCTGAGGTCTTTGTAGGGACATCAACCAGATCATCCTCTATCAAAGGAAATTCTTCATCTGCACTTCCATAGCCTACTTCATTTTCTTCCTCATCAATTTCATTCTCATCTTCTGGAGGCTCTGCCTCGGTCTTTGTAGAGGCTCTGTAGGAGAAGAACAGATCTTCTGCCTCTGCATCTGCTTCTGCTTCTGTCACCAATTTTAGCTCTACTTCTGCTTCTGGTTCTGGCTCTGTATCTATTACTGTCTCTGTATCCGCTCTATCTCTGTTCTGTAGACGCTCTGTATCTGCTCTGCCTTTGTATTGTCTCTGATCTATAACTGTACTGTCTCTATACTGACTCTGCTCTGTCTCTGCGACACTGTCATGTAACAGGGAGAACAGTGCATCCATGCTTCTATTTCACTATCAGAGGTGATTTCAGAAGTTAATTCTACTTGAGGTAGGAGATATTCACCCATGGTCAAGGATTTTACTTCCCTTGGCAGTTGGCTTACAGTGCCCCCACTGTTAGGGACTGTGCCTCTGTTTTCTTAGGAAAGATTTGCTTAACAGCCTCTTCGTCTCCTGATGTACCATCTGTTACCTTGTTAGAGGAGTCAGTTATGACTTCAATGGATGTGGATCCATTGCCTTTTTGCGATCCATACAGCTTTAACATTGCTTTATTGGGTCCTCTACCTAGGGTTAGGGTTCCTTTGAACCAGTCCATCCTGGCTCTTGCTTCAAAAAGCCAAGGTCTTCCCAACAGCAGAGGGTATGAGGTCCCATAAGAATTTGGTTTAACCACCAAATATGTCAGTCAATAGTCTCTTCCTGCAAGGGTTGTTTTTACATATGGGAGGATGTCCAACGGTTTGACTCTACTTTGGTCTGCCAATCGGATAAGCCATTGTGTAAGTTGAATTCCTTGCAACCCTAAGTCCTTCATTGTGACATCCGTCATTATGTTTACTGATGAGCCTCCATCAATCAATGCATTTGAAATGAAGCATCCTTCTATCTATACACTAATCTCTAGGGTTCCAGGATCTAGGAAGGCATTAGCCACATCTACTTTCTTTATAGGCTCCGCGGCCTTATTGGTCTTGGTTGCTGTTGAAGGAGCGATTCTGAGTCCACGCCTTCGTGTCAAGATGCTTTTGAATCTCTTTCGACAGCAACTGTCAGAATGTTAAGTTTGGTTTAAAAGTGTCTAGGTCTTTGACCAAGTCATAATCTTTAATAGGATCCACAGGCTTCTCCAGCCGGCTGGGGAATGGGGCTACACCCATTTTCATCTTTTCTTTTTCTGCTAACAATTGTTGCATCGACACTTCTTCTATTTCTGGAAGTACTTCTGTATCTTCTGTCTCCTGGGCCTCTGGTCCTGTCTCTGGGACTGTCTCTATAGCCTTCTGTGGCACTGTAGTGCTCTGTACTGTACTGTACTGTTTTGTACTGCTCTATCCCTCTGCAGGTAGGTTGAACTTCACAGTCTTGGCAGGAGAGTCATTTCCATTCTGAACCACTAGTTCCTTCTTCTTGGTGCGCGTCATAGTGGAAACTTCCAACTCGACCAAATTGGAAGCAGGTTCTTGTACCTTCTGTTGGCTATCAGTGAAATTGGCCTTTACACGGCTGGATTGGGACAGTCCTTTGCAGTGTGGCCTTCTCCTTTGCATCGACTGCATAAGGGCTTGTAATCCACTGACCTTCTGGGATTTGGACAATTTGGGGAGATATGTCCCTTTTCTCCACACCTATAACATTCCACCTCGGATCTCTGACCACCATGTGACTGTCGTCCTCTGTAACTTTGAGAGGGAAACCTCCTTGGACCGAAATTAGGACCAAACTCTCTAGGCTTGGGTCCAATATCCTGTGTTGTCATTTTAGATTCTAGCAAGTTGAATCTTGCATTTTCATCCTTCTGTTGCGGTAACCGTGTATTACTACACTGATAGTACCCGCCACTGCACACTGCAGGTGGCGGGCGCCCGTCACGTCACTTTATTCTTTACATTCATTTTTGTGACTAGTAAATAAAGGAAGGCCCGGTCACACATTGTGACTGTTGGAGTTCTCATTTCTTGTCTCTCTCTTTCTTGCTCTTGCTCTCCTGCCATAGCTCGCGTGCAAGCTTCGATCCTTCTCACCTTTCAACTGGTATCAGAGCTTGGCTTCCTCTTGCTCGAGCTCGACTCGGTGCTTGCTTAGCTTCGCATTGACTCCCTTCTTGCATTGGATCTCCATCCCGGCAGCCATATCCGATCTCCACGAGCTCTCGTCACTCCCCGGCTTCCCGAGCACCTTCCCGGCCTATTGAGGCACCTTCATGGCATTGGTACTGAGGTATTTGATCATTCTTTCAGGGTTTTATTTTAGTCTACAGGTTGCAAACAGCAAGGGCAGCCATGGGTTCAAACCCCTTGAAGCTTATTCCCCTCATATTGTGCCTTACACCTATCAAGGCTCAAAGAGGCTTGTCATAGGCCTTTGATAGGCCCTTCTTGAGCCTCCCATTACCCCCTTTCAGCCCACATGGAGCAGCAGCAAGTTCAGCACCAATAGGACAGATTGCATCATTTTTCGAGGTTGTTAGCACTCGTCTACTTCAGCTCCACACTTGGCCATTGCTTGTTGCTCTCTACCTTGATCAAGAGGGCTATTAGACTTCATGTTTGATGTCATTCAAGCTGTGGGCATTGGTCTTGATCATTCGGGGCTGATTTCTTCAGATTTGGGACTGTCATAAACTATCATAACAGGTTGAAAATAGGGCAGCAACATTGGCATTAGCATTTGTTGCTTACACTCCATTCCGGTTGTGCTATTTAATGCCTGTATGCGGCCTACATGATGTCTAGTGCCTTGGCAATGTATGCACATGATTATGCCATGATTTTGGCCTGAAATATTGGCTGAAATTTCTCAGTTTTGATAGTCAAACTTGGCTGTAATAACAGTGGGCTGAAGGTACTTTGGATGCTTTGTCACTTACCTATTGGTACCGGATATATGCTTTGGGATTTTCCATCATGTATCTGACATTTGGGGACGACTTTGAGCTCATGTTTGAATCTATGGAATGTATTTGAGCTACGCATAAGCTCCGTCTTGGTTGGTATTCACTGGCATTTGGACCGACTTGGCATGCTCTTGGACCGCTTATGCCTCATGTCTATGCTTGACAGTTAGGCTTCATACATTACATGCTTTGGTTCGTGATATATGCCGCTTGGTTCGTCTATGCTTTATCGACATTGGGAGCTTTGCCTTGGATGTATTTGAGCATTTCCGACTCAGTTTGATCATTTACTTGGTTGCTATCGGATGTCATTGAGTTGACAGAGATCTTATTTTGGGATTATGTATTGCTCGTTGGTCGCTTCCATCAGTTGCTTCATGTATGTCATGCTCTTCGGATGCGTATGATGCATTGACTTGGTCACTTGTCACTGGTACTTTGTCTTGGGTTGCTTGAGCCCTTAACTCATTTGTACGCCTTTTGTGCCAGTGGGAGCATCTTGCATGCTTACTTGACCTTGAGCAGGGATTACATGCTATTGGAGCAGTTACATGTATTGGAGCAGTCTATGTCATTGAGCAGTTATAGATGTATTGAGACTTTGGGATTATACTCCAACAATTGGATGTTGCATTGAGTATATGTCTTGGTTCACATGATGCTTATGAGCTGAGTCTCACTTTTGGATCCGCTTTCTTTTGAGCAGACACCTATTTGTGTCAGGTTTTGGCAGTTGGTTCTACATTTTGCCTAGATTCTCTGGGGGTGTGCCTCTTACTGGCAGATGCTATTTGACATCTCTCGGTGTTATGCTCATGTATTTTCACTGTCATTTGGCTTTGCTTTGTCCTCTTTATGCCGGCTTTGGACCTAGCATTTTTTAGTTGACATTAGATCCAGTTTTGGGACAGTTTGCTCTCATTATTGCAGTTCTAAAATTTATTACAGCAAGCATTTATTGGTGGACTGAGCAGTATTTTTAATGCTAAAATATCTTGATTTGGTGTACCGCACCTAGTACTAAGTGGGCAGCATTTTTTGGCACACTTTTCTCGCCATTTGGAGCTCATTTCAGTGGATTTTGGGCACTTTCTGCAGTAAAACAGCAAGCAGTTTTAGATTGTCTGTGCATTTCCAGCCTGCATTATGGCGTCCTCTTCGACTGATAATGCCATATTTAACATCACAAAGTTTGATGGTACCAACTAATCTTATTGGAAGAGTCAAATTTGGCAAGTCTTGGTGCAGAAATCTCAGATTAAGCCACTTCGGTTGAGCGGGGAGCAACCTGAAACTATGAACAATGACGACTGGCTTGAACTTGATGAGCTATGCAAGTCCACGATTGTATTGTCTCTCACTGAACAGGTACATTATAATGTATTTGAGGAAGCACAGAGTGCATGGGATCTATGGAATAAGATCAAGAATCTTTATGATAAGAAAAGTCCGGCGAGTCAGATGTACTGGTTGAAGCAGCTTATTGATCTGCACATGAAGGATAATGGGACTATGTCTGCTCACTTGAGCCAGTTCCATGCTATACTGAAGAACCTGACTTCGGAGGATATCACCTTTGGAGAGGAAGTAACTCCTCTTTTCTTGCTTGGGACTCTGAATGGGTCATGGGATGTATTCCGTACTGCCCTATGTGCCTCTAATGCTACTCTGAAATTGAATGATGTTGAGAGTGCTCTTCTGCAGGAAGAGGTTAATCGCAAAAACTTGGATGCCTCTCGTGTTTCACATGCTTTGACAATTAGAGGCAGGAATGACAGGAATGAACGTGGGAATGGCCCTGGCCGTGACTCTCAGAAGGGTCGGTCTAAATCTTGTGGAAAGTTGCGTAGTAAGTCGCGTGGGCGCAACGCTAATGTCACTTGTCATCATTGTGGGAAAAAGGGCCATATTAGACTACAGTGTCATGAGTTGCGCAATGAGAAGTGCAAGGATAAGGGGAAAGAGAAAGTACAGGAGAAGTCCTCTGATCGCAGCATAGTACCTACGAAGTCCAGCGTCAAGATTGAGGAAATTAATGTCACGCAGACCGAGGATTCCGATGGTGGTGATGAGTTCATACTTGCAGCTAGTTCTTCTGATGCCTCACACTTGACTGAGACACCTAGTATGTATGCACAGTGCTGGTTATTGGATTCAGGTGCGCCCTTCCATGTGACACCTTACCGTGAGTGGTTTCACTCTTACCGTACTGTATCTGGATCAGTCAGGCTTGGAGATGACAGGTCTCTTGATATTGTGGGTTGTGGAGATATTCAGTTGCAGTTTTCCACTGGCAGTTTCTTTTTGCTCAAGGATGTACATCATGTACCTGCGCTTACGCGCAGTCTTATGTCTGCAGGACAGTTGGATGATGCAGGGTTTCATGTCTGTTTTGGGGATTCTGCCTGGAAGATTACCAGAGGCAGACTTGTGCTTGCTAGAGGCGCCAAGGCTGGCAACCTCTATCCTCTTGTTGTATTTGGGTCTTCTGTAGACCATGTTTTGGCAGTGGGCTCTATCCCACATGTATCACTTTGGCATGCCCGTTTGGGGCATATGTCTTTGAAGGGAATGAAAATGTTATCTGGTTTGCAGTATCTTCCGCCTTTGGACTATGCACGTTTTGACTCGTGTGATCATTGTCTTTATGGTAAGCAGAATAGGTCTACGCATAAGAAATCGGGTAGGCCATACATGAGTGAACCCTTGGCTTTGGTGCATTCAGATGTTTGTGGACCCATGCCGTGTATGTCTATGGGTGGCACGAAGTACTTTGTTACCTTCATTGATGATTTTTCTAGGAAAGTGTGGGCTTATCCCATAAAGCAAAAGTCCGATGTCTTGGCAGTATTTCAGCGTTGGCTTGGTCTTGTTGAGAACCAGACTGGGTATAGGCTGAAATGCCTTAGGACTAACAATGGGGGAGAATATGTCTCACGTGCTTTTGAGCAGTTTTGTGATGACAGGGGTATTAAGCATCAGTTGACCGCCCCTTACACCCTGCCCAAAATGGTTTGGCTGAGCGCATGAACAGGACTATTCAGGAGCCTGTCCGCTCTATGCTTAGCCATGCAGGCCTACCACAGAGCTTTTGGGCTGAGGCAGTTAGTATGGCAGTGCATGTCATAAACCGATCGCCTTCTAGTGGATTGGATTTCCAGGTTGTAGAGGAAGTTTGGGCTGGTAAGCCACCCTCTTATGCGCATCTCCGTGTCTTTGGATGTGAGGCATTCTGCCATGTGCCCAAGGACAAGAGGAGTAAGTTGGATCCAAAGAGCATTAAATGCATCTTTCTTGGTTATGGTGATTCAGGAGAGATGGGCTATCGCCTATGGGATCCGCAGTCGTGGAAAATAGTATGCAGCCATGATGTAGTCTTCTATGAAGACAAGATGCACAGGCAGCCTGAGAAGGTGGTTGAGATCTGTAGAGTGATCTTTCAAGAGGAGCCTAGAGCTCCTACACAGCCAGTTAAACAGCCTATAGTTGCAGCAGATGCTCATGGTCAGGGTGTTGGACAGGTAGCTGGGCAGGCAGCAGAGCCTGTAGTGAGACGGTCTGCTAGAGACAGACATCCACCTGATCAATTTCAACCCTCTATGCATTATGTTTTGGTTACAGATGCAGGAGAGCCTTTCACTTATGATGAGGCTATGCGAAGGGGTGACAGTCACTCGTGGGAGAGGGCTATGCAGTCTGAGATTGACTCCTTGCATAAAAATGAGACTTGGGATTTGGTTGCCTTGCCTAAGGGCAAGAAGCCTTTGCCATGCAAGTGGGTCTACAAGCTGAAAAGTACCCCTGGACACCCCACACCGGCATACAAGGCTAGATTGGTAGCAAAGGGTTTTAAGCAGGAGCATAGTATAGACTTTGATGAGGTCTTTTCTCCTGTGGTTAAGATGACCAGCCTGCGCTTGGTCTTGGCTTTGGTTGCTCAACTTGACTTAGATCTATATCAGATGGATGTCAAGACGGCTTTCTTACATGGGGACTTGCATGATGAGATCTATATGGAGCAGCCTAAGGGCTTTGCAGAACCTGGCAGGGAGCACTTAGTGTGCAAGTTGAAGAAAAGTCTTTATGGCTTGAAGCAGGTACCTAGGGAATGGTATCATAAGTTTGATGCCTTTATGCAGTCACATGGCTACAGCAGGAGTGCTATGGATCCGTGTCTTTACACGAAGAAAGCCCGTGATGGTTCATTGCTTATTTTGGTACTCTATGTGGATGATATACTGCTCATGATGAGCTAGATGCTCTTAAATCTCAGCTGAAGAAGAGCTTTGAGATGAAGGATTTGGGACAGGCCTCTCACATACTTGGTATGCGCATTAGACGCGACAGGCATTAGGGACTCCTCTACTTGTCATAGAGGGAGTATATTCGTAAAGTCTACAGAGGGAGTATATTCTACTTGTCACAGAGGAAGTATATTCGTAAAGTCCTTGAAAATATACAACAGAGGGAGTATATTCTATGAGTGCCATTCAGTTGGCTAAGAATCCGGTCTTCCATGCGAAGACGAAACACATTGAGGTGAGGTATCACTTCATACGTGGTGTCATGGAGGACAAGTCTGTTGACCTTGTCAAGATCTCCACTGATGAGAATCCTGCAGATCTGCTCACGAAAAGCCTCACTACTGAGCGCTTTGCCTTCCTCAGGAGATTGATGGGCGTTGGATGAGATGTTGCCTTTCCTCATCCCTTGTACCTATGTACAGTTGTACTGTCTTTTTATTTTCTTTTCTCTCTCACTGGGACAGATTCTCCTTTAAGTGGGAGGTTGTTGCGGTAAAGGCGCCTCCGTCGTGCCGCCCCATGTATTACTACACTGACAGTACCCGCCACTGCACACTACAGGTAGCGGGCGCCCATCATGTCACTTTATTCTTTACATTCATTTTAGTGACTAGTAAATAAAGGAAGGCCCGGTCACACATTGTGACTGTTGGAGTTCCCATTTCTTGTCTCTCTCTTTCTTGCTCTTGCTCTCCTGCCATAGCTCGCATGCAAGCTTCGATCCTTCTCACCTTTCACCTTCTGTCTTCATTCATGCATCTCTTTCAGAGAGCAAATATCCTCTGTATGGTTCTTCCGCAAACAGTAAGAACAGAAGGCTCCAGGAATGATTGGTTTTCGAGTACATTCAGTGGCTAAATGTCCCGCTTGATGACACTTTCCACACCAAGTATTTGACCGCATCACATCTCTTCCAACTCCTGCAGAAGTGGATATATTGGCGGTATTCACCTTCAACGTCTGTAATTGCTCTGTAATCACATCCAGAAGCTCTTTCTTGATACTTGCAACTGAGTTGGATAAGTAGTCCTTCAGATTTTCACCTCCTGCAATGCTTGTTATAGGGTTTTGGGAAGCTTCTGTAATTACTGCATACACTGGTTGGGTAGATCCAGAAAGTCCTCTATTCTGGTTTTGATTCAAAGCTCCTGTTGAGACTTGGGGTTGTTGATTCCAGTTGGTAGGATTCCACTATTGTTGAGTCGCCATTGGAGGAACTGTTTGAGGCCACTATTGTTGTGGTTGAACCATCATCTGAGGCATTGTCGTCTGCGGTGACCACACCGGATTAGGTGCACTATACTATGGCACTATTTGCATCTGGGGATAGGGGTAGGGAACTGTCCCTGGGACCGCATTTGATGGGTATACCATGCCAGGCATAGGAGGAGGTAAGAATCCTCTTCCTGGAGTCATTGACAGCCTTGCTTTAACTTCGTCATACAATCTTGCACCTTCCACTGTAGCTTGCAGATTGACTGGTCTTCTCAATTCCACGAACTTGTGAACTTCTGGTTGTAGGCCCCTGAGAAACACTCCTTTCTGGATACCTTCATCCAAATGATGGTTAGTCCATCTCTTCAGGATGGATTCCATTCGCGAGACATAAGCTTCTACTCTTTCTCCAGAGGACTGACTTAGGTTCATGAACTCCTCTCGCATCCGCTCTTCAAAACCTTCACGCCTGAATTTAGTGAGGAAGGCCAACTTTAGGTCGTCCCATGTGCCAAAAGTTCCTGCTGCTTAACTGGCAATGGGACTACATTTGCTGGCCTATCATCAAAATTTCCAGGATGAATCTGACTAGAAAGGGACCTTGAGTCGCCATGGGGACTTCTGTAAAGAGTGCTTTTAGGGCGTCAAAGGAAGCTTCTGCTATGCGAGCTCATTCTCAGCTTTGATTTTTGCCTTCTCTCTTCTCACGTACCTCGGGACTCGTTCTAACGCTTGCCTCTTTATTGCATCATTCATCAGGGGGTTGGCTTCAACCAGTTGGTCTGGACTCAACAGGATAGTATCCGAGAGGGCTTTAGTCTCTGAGGGATTCTCTGGCCAACATCTCCTTTACTTTCTTCTTTTCAACATCTCTGAATTCAGCTTTCAAACCACTACAAAGGGGAAGATATTCTGTTCTAAAAGTATCAAAAGTCATTCTTCTTAGGATCGTTATTGCGTCATTATAATAATGCCAGCTTCTGAGGGTTTCAACAGTGTATGTTGTGAAAAACACTCTGTCTACCAACTTCCAGTGGGTTGCTAATTGAACAAACAGAAGATTATCAGTGCACCAAGCATCCCATGTATCTTGCTGTTGAGCATCCACGAACAAATTCCAACTTTTTTCCTTCTTGTCTTCATGAACCTCTACAAACCAAGACTCCTAAAGCTTCTTCACAATCTCCCACTTGATGATGTCTGAAAACTTCTCAATGAATGCCAAATCTTCCATGGATGGTCATTCTCTCTGTTTCTGCTCTTTAGTTTATTCCCAAACAGTTTGCCACCAAGATGCAAATTTCTGATGCTTCAACAGGAAGAGGAAACAGTCCACCACATAGAGCATGCATCATGATGGTGATGTGTTTCCGCCATTGTGGGATGAACTTCTTGTGGAAAGTGGCTTTGATAATGAGAAATTACAACTCTTCAGTGGAAGAAGGAACTTTACAAACATCCATTGAGTTCTTCTCTTCTTGGCAATGCCATTTCCTTCATTTTCAGCCTCTTCTGGTGCTTGTTGATGGCAAGTTTCCCCATCTGTGTACCAAAAACATGGAGGCCCAAGAGGAACACCAAGGAAAAGGGAATTCTCTTGCAAGAAAATCTATCTTGTAACATCAACAAGCTTTTATTTCATTCTTTTGATCATCAAAACAAAGAAAACAACAATTCTTCACGCAGCATCATAGTAGATATCTCCCACGGATTTGATAGAATCAACCATATTCTCCAACATCTTCACAAAATCCATCAATATAACAAAGAACACAAAGGAATGCACCATCTTTGAATGGAAACCAATCACATATTATCCATCTTCAATATCTTCATAATTCTCTTTCTCAATCTCTCATATACAGTTACACTGTTTTGATAGATTTAACTATCTCTGACTCTCTCTCTCTCTCTCTCTATCCATAGTACATCATATCCTCACTACAATGCTCTCATAATAACCCTCAATAATCCCTCTTAGGTCGTGGATGCACCTCCCAAGAGGTATGTCTGATATGAAGAGTCACCAGAGCCACTACAGTGTCTTTTCACAGCTCACTACTGTCACTGTCACTTAATCTTCTCTTCAGTCCTTCAGCAGCTATTTCTTCCACCTGTTTTAGCTCTTTTGAACTTAGATTCATCCTTTTCAAAGGTTAGAAAAATTTTCCAAAGTCACACATACATTCTACAGAATACTTACAGAAGGTCTACAGAATAGTCACAGTATAGCACCAGAACAACTACAGTACAGTTACAGAGCAGAGACAGAAGCTCTATAGAAGATCTGCAAAAGGTTACAGAAGGTCATCAAAACCTCATAACTCATAATCAAACCATTCCAAACTCTAAAAAACTATTCAATAAGCTTTCACAAGATCTCAATCTTCATCAATCATCAATCCATGCTTCATACAGAAGACAATCAGAACAAAACAGAAGCTATATAGAAGGTATACAGAACCAATCAGAACCTATCAGAACATCACAGAACCTCATATCTCCACTGAAAATCATTATGAAATTCCAAAACATAATCAATATCATCCAAAACACTCTCAAATACTTCCATTAACAATCATACATCACTCTAAATCCACCAAAAATCAATCATTCAAACCTCAAAAACAACAAAAATCAGTCAAAAATTCAGTCTTTTTTCACTCTCAACACCTCTTGTCCTTTCTCATCCAATTTTGCGACCTTCAACTGAAGATCCCACATGCCTTTAATGAATTCATTTAATACATTTTCCTCTCGTCCCCTTTTCTCTTGTCCTTTCTCATCCAATTTTACGACCTTCAACTGAAGATCCTACATAGCTTTAACCAATTAATTTAATACATCTTCCCTAATAGTGGGAATAATAGGTGCAACCATAGGGTTAGCCACAGAAGTGGGTGACTTACTGGATACATCAACTATTTTGCCCGTAACGATAGGCAAGCTAGATACATGCAATCTCTCTCTTCTTCTATACTTTTTCACTAGTATAGTAACAGCTTCCTTAACATGCCTCCACTTTGTTTTAAGCCTTATCTCTGTAGCTTGATCCTCTAACAAATCATCAAGCTTCTCTTGAAGCTTAGGATGTGCTGTTTTTGTAGAAAAAATTCAATTTTTTGACTTGCAAGAGCTTGCTTTTCTGCAAGATCTAACTGCTCAAATAGATTTTCAAATTCTCTTAATAACTCTATAGCCACAAGACCAATGTATACATCATGACAACTTTCAACAAGGGCAGCGTGGCTCCATTCAAAGCGCACTAAGCCATCGATAGAGGGATCAACAACCCAATTTAAGAGGAGGGGGGTCATGACTCGTCATGACTCTCCAAGCCTCAGCACCAATAACCCTCTGAGAGTGCATATAAGGCAAATGAACTGAAGTTCAAATGGGTGCCGAAGCACCAAGGATTACATAGAAATATCTAGACACGACCTTGCATGGCTAAAAACTCATACTCAAGGCCAAGGAGGCAAATACAACATTATAGGCAAAGATGAACAATCAAGTTGTGATGAGTCCCAAAACCCTAGTATAAGCACAAGGCTATTATGAGGGCAATACCTAGATATGGGTACCTAAAGCCAAGATGGCTAAGGGCACTGCTCAAGTGCCACCCTCGAACTTACCTACATAAACTTGCACCACAATTAGGGAACCAAAACCACAGGAGACTCAAGTTGCATGACCTATAGAGCCCAAAACCACTAAGCCTGCAGAGCTTCAGCACATCTACCAATAGAAACTACAGCTTGTTGCTTCCAACCTGCCTCAATCTACCGCTGCTAGTATCCCAAAGGTATGACAAGCATCAGCATCACAAACCATGCCTATGGCACATAAGGCTTAACTACACCCTCAAGATCAACCAAAATCGCTAACATTAGTCTCACTGAGCTGTCTAGTCCAGTCAAACCCCAAACATCTGCCGGCCTTAGACCCTCTTATGAGCAAAAATCCATCCTTATCTTGGCTCTAGCTTAGCTAAAAATACGGGGGAAGACTTAGTCACTTGCATTCGACGTTTGGATGCTACATTCACCATGCTTGCCAAAAGCTATGAGTAATTAGACTTAGGTCTTTTACAAGAGCCTTTAGCAACAGAAGTGAATACACTACCTTGCTCATGGGAGGAATTGGCAGATTTCAAGTTCATTAAGGCCACCATAGCAACTGAAGCATTAATTGCTGACAAAATTTCTCATGAGCAAGCGCATAAAAAATGACTCATCACATCTTATGACAAGAGCACGATGTCATAGGATTTTATGTTTATAGTGTGAAAAATGGAGATGATGTGGATCATGTAGGTCTGCATACTTGGTCTACAAGAGCTTCAGGACAGGTTACATGACATAATGCAGTGACTCTTTAAGTTCATTTTTCTTGGATGTCACTTAGTTCATCAAGTCTACTAGGTTTAAGCACGCGACATGATATATGCCTTTGTTAGTGACTTAGGCAACTTGAGTATGCCTTTTGTAACTTAGAGTTATGTAGGTGAAGCACAGGGCCATTAGCATGATTTGCGCCGCAAATCACGAGTGTGGGCTACAGGGAGAGTGTTGGACCACAGGAGGAGCCTCCAAATCATGCAACTGGAGTTCAAGGGGAACACTCAAGAATAAGGGGGAGGAAGATAAAGGGTATCTTGTATGCATTTTTGGAGAGAGGAAGAGAGCTATGGTGCTATCTTGAATATAATCCGCCTGAAGGCAATTCCATAATCTGCCCGAAGGCAATTCCAGCAATCCTCATGGATCACTTTTCGAAGTTTCCGCCCGTAGACTAGTATGCGGGCCTCGAGATCCAATCTCGAGTCACGTCGGCCTCTTGTGCAGGGTTTGAAGGCAAGGGATTTACGACCAGAGCCTCCCCTAGCACCCAAGCGTTCTCGTGCTCCAAGTAGCACCCACGGAGAGATCTCTCGTGGCGGGTTCAGTCCACATACCCGACGCGGCTAACAACCCCCTTGGATAGGGTCAGGCAGACAATCAAGGGTAACTGATGCTGCCTCTCCCTCAAGGCCTTCAACCTGAAGCATTAATTATTTTTCCAACTTTAGTTCCTTGAGCAAAGAAGTACAAACATTGCTCCTAACTGTACAAACACAATCAATCCAGTGGTCATTTGTTCGGCCAACTACTAAGGTGTGAATCCTTCTCTCCGAATACATCCAGCATTCGATCTGGGATCAATTGCGACTTGGCAAGATCCCCAAGGGTTTCATAAGCTATGTTCCACAAAGAGCTCTTCTTATTGGCCACAACCCTTCTTCTTCAATTTAGCTATAAATATGGGGCATGAGGAGCCGTTGGGGGGCAGTTTGATCAAAGAAAAGAGGCTCTTCTCAAGAGTATAGAGTAAGAGGGAGTGGGGCAAGAGGAGTGTGAGGAAGAAAATTCTTATCACGGAGACAAGGAAGATACTCCTTCGGTTCTTGGAATTGAATCCCCCATCCCTTCTACCTTCACTTCCTTGTGGAATCAATACTCTACTTGATTTTTCTCAATTCCTAGTGATCACCACCCCCCATCAATCAGATTGTGAAAACCCCCAGGCTATGTTGCCAAAATCTCCTCTACAATCTCATGATTAAAGACCATCGCCTTAAAGAAGAAAATTATGAAGGTCACAGAGGCAGGATTTGCCAAAAACGCTATGGATATGACCACTACAAATAGAATGGTGAGTACTAGGATTACAAATGAAGCCGCGAACGAATACCATCAACCAAGCACTCATCGTAGATCCCCAAGTAGCATATTTTGATATTAAAGGCATCTAGCAGATCATCATCCTATGGGTTGGTAACAAAAATCCGCATTCGTAAAATAGGACTTTTAAAAATCTCCTGCATAAAATCTTTTAAAGAAATTCTCAACCGCAAATTCCAAGGGATAATTTGGGTTTGTACGAGATGTACCAAGGAGAAGTACAGGGAAGATGCTGCATTTTCCAAAAGACTTGAAAATTTTGATTTGTATTGAACTAACAGAACCTTTGAGGGATAAACACAAACATTAATTCTCCATATAAAAAAAAGGATCTTGAAGTGTAATTGATAAAATAATACTTTTTGTTAAAAAATTGACCAAGGATTTTTTTCAGTTGTCATAGGCACAGGCCCACGAAGCTCGTTGAGAAAAGAAAAAGATCATCAAGGGAGTTGTTCTTAAAAACAGAATTCTTGTTTAGATTCAATCCGGAACTAGATCCCGAGGAAGGGTAATTACAAGAAGATTATTGGAAGGTATTGCCACTTATGCTAAGTTTTGCCTTGATATAATTATTTTAGGAAAGAAAAGATTTGTTTAAATTTTATGTATAATGCATTCAAAATAAGATGTGACTGAGAGAGGCAGTATTTCGATGAGCACAACACGCTGACTGAGGCAGTGTTCTCTGATGGCGCTAGACCTCCCCAAGGCCAGCGTGGATAAAACCTATTCCAAGGATTATTATTTTTTGTTTTCGGGTTAGCGAGTTTAGACCAATCATGGCATGAAAGGTCTTATCATAGGGAACTCTAGTTGGCAGGAGGAGGTGAGGATACCATGGGGCTCTAGTCATAAACTCCTTAGACTCTTACAAACTACCAGCTACCCTTCGAATTCTAAATGTAACTTGGAAGTTCCAATACTAGTTTAGGAATTGAACTTGGAGAGAATAATACCTTCAGGTTGATATCATATCTAGCTAGAACAGAAAACATTGTAAAAAGTTATTTTTCTTAAAGGAACTATTGTGAAGGAATTGCTTTACTCTGTCTTTGTGTCGTGAAATAAAGGCATGTAATGAATTTGTATCAGGAGATAACCAAATAAGCTATTTTTATATGTTGAATCTAAGGTGGTAGGTAATTAGGTAATTAAAAATACTCTTTCAAGGGAAGCGGGAGGATGGATCCAGACCTATGGTTGGATGGACTCGGTGAGCTGAGAGCTTTCCTAAAAAGAAATAAAAATTACATTTTTAATAGGTAAATGTATGACTATAGAGATCAGGAAGCCTGAACTCCATCGTTTTAGGGCCCGGAATGGGATTTTGCACCATGGGCAAAAGGAATCAAAGTGCCACACTCCCCTTCGTCTCCCATTGTCTTTGAACCAAGCACAATGCAAGACCATTTCACTCCAATAATTTTATAAGAAGTGGAAACTCGAACTGCTGACACTAATCAACCATTAATAGTTGATTGGACTCATAATAGAAACCAAAAACTCAGGTCAATCCTCGTGGGGATGATTGGAACTTCCACTACGGGGTAGAGTCAAGCAAGCCTAGATAGAAAATTTTGAGCCATTTCATTAAATCTCAGATGACATTTTCTAGGACATCTCTTGATGGGCTACTAAGAATGTGCCGAAGAGGAAGCGGCTCGAGCAGGCACGCTATATTTAATGACTCAATAATAGGTTAGAATATCCAATCAAGGGATATCATTGCTCAAATTGAGGTTGATTAAATTAATCAAATAAAAATTTAATTTAATTTAATATTTTATTCAACTACTTTTGTGTTGCACCTAAAGGATGATCTCATCGAACCTTGTGTAATGGCATAATTAATAAGGCTATGTTTATATGCCTTCATAATGTGGTATGAAACTTAATTACATAACTAAAAATGTTAGGTGCATTGAGTGGAAAGTGAGTGGATAGTTGTCATGTCAAGGCTATCCTATAGTGGATCCAATTATTGAGTGCTTTCATGTGCTTTCCTATAATAAGAGTTTTATGAATACAACAAACACTAACTACTTAGGGTTGAGCCTTAAAACCCAACTATTATACTATTCTATGAGGCAATTGTGAGATTATGCTAAGGCAAAGGGGTTGACGCCCAATTCTCTCTCATCTCTCACTCTCTTTGAACCAAGTGTAATGCTAGTCCACTCTTGATCTTGATTGATTTCAAAGAAATCATTCTTGAGATGCTAGATTGCTTATAAACCCAAGCAGCCTCCCAGCTCAATCGTAGTGCCCATAACATTATATTGCAAGGTAGAATTAGAAGTCACTTGCTAGTTAAGTCCATGAATTCTAAGGGGTTTGGGCAACCCTCCTTAGGAAAGATGTCCAAGCCCCTACCAAATATCCCCTCCCTTGGCTTGGGATAAGGATGAGCATGTCACAAAAAGTATTAAAGAAAGATTGTTGATGGGTTTGCTAATTTTAAAGAAACTAGAATAGATTACACATGGGCTCTTCTCAAGATGAGGATATCTTGATTTTTCTAATGGGAAGATAATGTAAGATAGATATTCTCTCCGAAAAGAACCATCTTGTTATATGAACACATTATCATGTGTTGAGATATTTGGAATCACACCTACTTCAGTCCCTTTGTGAGAAGCAGTGAGGGCTCAGAACCAGAATCCCATATGCACAGTAGGAGAAAGTACCACCACTCAATTCCTATAAAGCATTGTACTTGCACTCTTTTTCTAATGCAATGATAGTACTCTTTTCTTTCCAGTAAAGTGTCATGTCACTGTCAATACACAAGATTGTGTTTATGAGTCCAAGTCTCAATCTTGGAACCTAATTCACTTGTGTAACAATTTGTCCTTACCAAGTTCAATGTCTTCATGAGTTTCTTTTTCCTCTTTCAACCTCCATAGCTTCCGCATTTGCCATGCTCTAGATCCCGCGTATTTTAACATGGTATCAGAGCCCAATTGGGCATGGCACTGCTTCTCCAGCTCCATTCTACTCTCATCTAGCTCAGCTTGAGCTTAGTCTAGCTCAGGTTAAGTCTAGGAGCTCATCTCCTACTCCTTCTCCACTTGATCGTGTGGCAGCCATAGCCAACCTGCACATCCCTGCCTTTAAGCTTCCGTAGCTTTCTGTAGAGGGCATATATCTCCGAGCTCTCTTCTGGAGATTTATTCATTGACTCCCAAGGCTTCTTTGTATCACATAGAACCCTGACATTGCCCTGAGTCAAGCTCATCATTGCCTCTTTTCTCAGGTTCTACCCTATGTGTCTCCATAGCTAGGTTATACCTAGCTCACTTGGAGCTTCCTGATCTCCTCCTACAAGCCTCATCTCAACCGGCTATCTTCTAGGAAGTTGTTGTCTAGGTCAAGATGCATCATTTGACATAATAAAACTCGACATTGCACACTCCATACGTTGGCATTGTTGAAATTTATTGTTGCTATCAAAATTGCACCTGCTGCCATTTGTGCTACTGCTGCTGTCGCTACAAGTCGTGATGTTGACGCCCATCATAGGGCAACGATAGCCCTTGAAGTAAGCTTCATTCTCATATAAATTTTTTAAAAAATGATCAAGTATAGCTCCGGCAATTAGAAAAAAACTAGGGCTGGGTCAAAACCCTAATCCAGGAAGCCATAGCCAAACTTCATCAAGCTCAAAAATCTCATCACTTTTTCTCTCCTGCCACCTGGAACAACCCATTGTCACTCAGATTTGAAGGTCCCATCATCAAACCAAGAAGGGGAAGATTTGGATCTGAAAGATCTTAAAGGATTTTGCAGATTTGGAAAGATTTAAGAAAGAAACATAGTGTCTATTGACACTCATTTTAGTGCTCTAAGCACTTGTGTTTTTTGACAAATCCCAACCAACTCTTTTGCTGCTTAATTTTGATAACTCTAAAGCTGATTTGCTGCTATTCCTGTAAGTTTAACATGGGCAAAGATTCTCCAACTGCCCGTTTCAAAGGAGTCGGGTTTCATACCTGGCAGACCCGCATCAAACTCATCCTGATGAAGAAGGGCCTTTGGGCCATCACCACTGGAAAAGAAAAGAAGCCTCGTGATGTGGATCTTGCTGTCACTCGGCAAAAGAATGATGATAAGGCTCAGGCCATTATCAAACTAGAGCTAGACGACAGCTATATCTACCATGTGGATAACTGTGAGACCTCACAGGATACATGGAAGAGACTTGACACTTTGTTTGGTGCACAGTATAAATCATCAAAGTATGGTCTCCTGATAGAGTTTTTCAGGCTTGAAATGAAGTCCAACACATCACTTTCTACACATCTAAATTACGTGGAAGGACTTCTAACCCAACTTGCAGGAATCAACATTAAAATGGAAGAAGATGTTTGGATCGGTGTTTTACTTAAGAGTTTGCCTCCTGAATACAATAATGTATCAACAACTCTAATTAATATGCCAAACCCTGAACTTGTTGATATCCAGGCATCACTGTTAGAGGAGGAAAAGAAGCTAAAAACTAAGGAAGAACCAAGTACCTCTAGAGATGAACATGCATTATATGCTGGCAACAGGTACAAAGGCAAGAAGGATCAGATCTTCTGTGACTTTTGCAAAAGGACTGGACACACCGAGAAGTTCTGCCATGCCAGAAAGAGGTCCCAAAAGGCCTATCTAGTTGCAGTCAAAGAAGAAGAAGAAAACATAGCAAAGGAAGAAGAAGACCACTAGGAGAAGGACAAACCTCATCAGTCCTTCTATTCAGATATACTTTTTTAGTTTTGTATTTCCTATCCCTAATGCCTCAAACATAAATTGTAAACTCCTTAGTTATCCTTGTACTACAGCCTCTGTACACTTTGTGAGGCCCCTGCTACAACCTCTCGATGTCCATCATGTTTGTGGTACCCACACTTAGCCTTTTCTGCGACAACCTCTAGTGTTTTGCCATGTTTATGGTGTGCCCACACTTTGCAGGTGTTGCTTTCACTAAAGCCTCTATACGCTTTGTACTTTTGGTTGTGATTGAGGAGGGGTGTTGAGATATTTGCAATCACACCTACTTCAGTCCCTTTGTGAGAAGCAGTGAGGGCTTAGGACCAGAATCCCATATGCACAGTAGGAGAAAGTACCACCACTCAATTCCTATAAAGCATTGTACTTGCACTCTTTTTCTAATGCAATGATAGTACTCTTTTCTTTCCATTTAAGTGTCATGTCACTGTCAATACACAAGATTGTGTTTATGAGTGCAAGTCTCAATCTTGGAACCTAATTCACTTGTGTAACAATTTGTCCTTGTCAAGTTCAATGTCTTCATGAGTTTATTTTTCCTCTTTCAACCTCCATAGCTTCCGCATTTTCCATGCTCTAGATCCCACGTATTTTAACATGCTTTCACAAGCACTAAGTCATTGTAGCGTAGGTTTCTTTTAGAATCTTGTTTGCATTTGTGGTTGCTTCTCTTGTGTTTGCTAAGCAAATAAAATGCGGATCTTGGATAGGCATTGAAACACTATTTTTTCTTTGATTTTTCCTAATGCACATAACCATTATGGGATGAGATTTAATGTATGTATAGGTTAAAAGAAGAATCAAGATCAAAAGGTTGAGCAAGCCTAAGGAGAGGTAAGGTTTTCTCAATCCTAACTTGTGTCACATTGGGGGAACAAGGGCCACGTGCACCTCACTACACTTTTGCTTTGGAACATGGCATTGGGGCCTTGTATACCTCTACTTCTCAAGTTAGTTCCATGCCTCGGGAGGTAAAGCACTGAATTTCACCCCCTTTTTTATGCGCTACATAGCATGAGGCCCATCGAAGCCTAAAAGCACGTGCATGAGTGTTTGCACCCTAATTGAGCACCCACTTTTTTGTGCACAATGCACCAGGAAAATCCACCACTAACTAGGAATTTAGGGGAGAGCAAGTAAGGAGAAAGGGAGGGATGAGGGTTGTGAAGGTATTTAATAGTTGAGAGAGGGGCTCTTGTATGTGTGGCCCATTGTACATAATGTGTATTGAAAGTATTATTATCTTTTAGTGTTCTTTTTAGGCCTAATAAAAGTGTCTTGTGCATTTAATTTCCTGAGAGTGTTTATCTTGATATAAGTGTGTGAGCATATGATAGGGTCATGGTTGTATTCATGTGTGTATACCTTTATATCTATGTATGTCTGTGATAGCAATGTATAAGGTATGTTGCTACATGTGCTCATATATACATGTATTGTGGATAAGTGTAGAGGATTACCTTTTATATGTGTTCTGCGTGTGTATTTGTGTGTATGTTATTCACATGTTGTAATTGGTGTGTGAACAAGTATCCCAAGAAGCCTTATCTTAAGGAAAATTTTAGAAAAAATTTGCGCACATAGAGGCGAAGAGTAAAGAAGGTAGTGAAAGCTAACATTTTCAAGGGGAGCCCTATCAATCAACCATGAAACAAGAGAATTCCACGTGAAAAAAAAGGTAGTGCTAGATAAAAAAGAAGAAAATCCTAGAAGATAGGGAACTGGAAGCATCTAGGGGAAAGAATTAAGTGGTGTAGAGGGGCCAAGATCTATAAGATGTTAGCATGCTTGGTACTAGGGGAAAGATTTTAAAAAAAGGAACAACAAGAGAGGGATACATAGGGCTATGATGCCAAGTTACAATTGGAGCAAGGAGTATGTTTTGATCATCAACTTAGAGGGATTGGAGGTTGAGGCTTGTTGCAAGAGAAGCTTTTACTGTAAGGGGGAGTCATGAGTAGGGATAGGGGATGAAAATGAAAAAGGAGTGCCAACTTTATTATTGGAAAAATTACTTGTTGAAGAAGAACAAATGTAGTGGGAGTAAATGTTGCACAAATCAGATGTTGGACGCATGTGTAGTGAACGTCGGAAGGTCCCCAAGAACAAAGAACTCTACAAACCTTCATAATTTTAAGAACAGAGCAAAATGAAATTTGCATGACAAGAGACAAAAGAGAGCAATTGGGTTCAATCTCCCCCCATGCCTTGTGTGAGCGCTTCACAAGGCATGCATTTATATATTTATTTATCTTCAAGCTAAAAGATAGCCCACTTTACAAATAGCATGCTTTTGCATTTGTGTTTGCATTTTTCCAAATATAAAGTAAAGCGTTTGGGCGTCCAAAAGTTGAGCTATGCCCAAATACAAAATCAAATAATGAAATATTTAATCAAGTGCCTATGCGTATACAAAATAATAAATATTTTGTCAAGCGCTTTAATAAATAAGCATACTTAAATAAATATTGGTGTCATACCTTTAGTGATAAGGCGCACACCCATCAAAAATAGTAATTCTTCTAGGCATTTGGATTCACGCCATCGCCCGGTGCTACCCAACGCTACCGCCACCTACTCTACACATCAACTGAAGCATTTACAATTGTTAGAAAATAATTAAATAAAACCCAACAAAAGTGAATACCTAGTAGTCTTCAGCTACAAAATAATTAAATAGATTGGAACTATGTCTTAACCTTAATTTAATTCGAGTGTGCACTCTAAACTCGTAAATGTCCATTAATTTCGATATGTATTTTACAGAATCACCCACTATGGAATCACCCACTTGCACATTAAATTAATCTGACACGCCCAAAAAGGACAAGCGTTCCCGTCAACTTCTCACACAAGGAATCAACATTATGTACGAGCCCCGATAAATAAATAGTTTTGCAGAATCCACCGAAAAACCTCACGAAATCCAATGTGGTCTTCACGGAATCGACCGTGAAATATGCATCCTGGCATCATACCCCTGGGGTGGGATAGCAATTGTTCTCAATTGCTATTAGCTCAATGTGGAGCCAACAATGAGGTGTAAGCACTTAGGTTGTGGGCGTGCATCCATTGGGCCTCTTCAAGAGGATGATTTTTAAACTTAACCAAATATCTAGAATATCTACAACCAGTTCTAGTGGTCATAAAGTTAGTGTCTAGAATAGTTTTAGGTTCAATGATTTCAATTTCTTCTTCTAACAAAGGAGGGTTTTCATAGACATGGTGGACATGTAATTGGCCTCTAAAAGGTCGTAACAAACTGACATGAAAAGTATGGATCTTCCAATATTTGGGTAGTTCTAATTTAAATGCATTGTCATTTATCTTGTGAATTATTTTGAAAGGTCCATAAAACCTAGGTGCTAATTTAACAATAGGGTATTTCTCAACACTTTTCAATCTTCTCTTTTCAATGCATAACCAAACATAATCACCAACTGAGAGCGGAGTTTTAAGCTCGGGATGTGCCTAAAATTTGCCAAAAAATCCAAAATTTAGGGGAAAAATATTCAACATCGAAGGCAGCGGCTCCAGCTAGGACGATTTTAAGCACCAAGTAAAATACGACTCTTAAAAGGCCCTCGAGTGACACTTATTGATTTTTGATAAATTTTCAGATTGCCAGCTAATGTGGGATGTCAAGTCGGACGCCCAGGATTTTTCAGAGCTCGATTTAGAGCCCGGACGGGGAAAAGGCCAACAAATGGGCAATATTTGAAAAGGTGGACTTATTTTTGGCCAAGTGGGAAGTGACCTTTGGGGGAGTTGGAGCATTTCATGCAACATGAAATGTGGGAAAAAAACGTGGAGAGAGAAAGGAGAAGAGAGCGTGAGAAAATGGCACCGATTTTTGCACCCAATTCTTGGAGAGGGAGGATGTAGCCTGCAAACAACCCACCCAAGTGATCGTGGGCCTTGATTCCCTTCTGTATGCTGATCATTTCGCCGCCCTTCGCTCGCGCAATGATGGCCGTGATGAAGAATTCTGATTTTAGTCTTTCTCTCTCCTCCCTCTCTCTCCCCTAAGGGGTTGTTCTTGTGTGCAAGAGGAAAATGAAGAATGGTGAAGGAAAGCTTGTCCGGATGAGACCGGATTGCTTCCGGATCAATGTAGACATGAAGATTGCTAATCTTGAAGATGTTGGACATTGAATGAGGGTTGACACACAGTCCCGTAGCAAAATCGAGATCTCGAGACACAAAGCCTAAGCGGTAATTCAATTTTTATGAAGAAAAAATGAGTTGTTATGCTATTTGGTTTGATGAAATATTGTTCCCATGGGCTGATTATGCATCATGATGTTGTTTGTTATGAGTTTGATCAGTTTATGCTCTGAAAATAAAAAAATCATAAGTGATATGGCTGTAATTAATGTCATAGAACCCGTAAAACACGCGTTTAAGGGGTAAAATGGGGTTTTTTTTTGCAAGATAAAGGAAAAATATGAGACATAACATCTACAAAACCTGAAGTTTTGCTGTCAAAGAACCTAAGGGCCACAGCCCACAATCAATCTTAATTTCTAGTCATTTTTTATTGAAGAAAATAGAGGAAAAATACCAAAAATGGTGAAAAATGGGTTTTAAATGGGAGAAAATTAGGGAACGATAAAAAGAAAATTCTAGAAAATTACATAAGTGTTTGTGCAATGTATAATGAAGGTAGAGTACGAGGTTGGCCTCGGTTTACCCTCATTTCTATGTTTTGTCCGTATTTATCGCTTTCTCTATAAAGAAATACACATAAAATGACTCTTACACCTATCAACGAATGCAAAACATTAAATGGTAGGGTGAGAGGGGAGTTTGAACGTCAAAGTATGATTTTAAATCTGATTTATGTGTTGCATCATGCCTTTAGAGCGTTGTTTTAAAGTAAAGGAAAAGGCAGCATGAGCATAAGGCTCGGTGTCTCTCCTCGTTTCAATACATAAACGTTAGCATGAAAATCATGGAAAGATTGGTTTCGCACGATACACAATGCTGATTTTCTTCTGTTTGTGCACTAAACCATTCACATTATGCACTATGCATGGTTCATGGTATCAAAGGAAAATCTCCTGGACTGCATAGCAATTGTTTTCTTAGGACTTTGACCCACGATTGAGAGTGTGAGGTTATCCCTTGCCGTAGGATAGAGGGGCGGTTTTCTAAGGGACTGTTTGGTGAGGAAGCATGGTATATCTCCTGGAAATACGAGAAATATAAAAGAGAGGAGTTTGTGTTCGTTTGTGTTATATGTTTAGCAGCGCATCAAAGGGCCAATCCCTGTGATGTAGGAGAGCTGCAGTGGGGCTCCGACTATTAGTCGGTGGAGTGCCTCCTATGTGTGTGTGACGAGGCGTTATGCCTATGTACTTTGGGTTCTCCCTCCGAGGAGTTTAAGGAAAACGTTGGACTATAGACTATAAACACATGAATTAAGCTTTAGGGTAGTTTGTCCTTTAGCATTAGATTGACGCTCCTGGTCTGCGAGGCCGTGAGGGTGTTTGTGTGTCATGAGCATGAGGTCTGGCTAGTGCCATAGCCAGTGCCGGCCCATTTTAGGTCCCATCACCAACATTGAAACTCATGGGTTTTCTTTTCTTATTAGCTTGTTTAGTGTATGATTGCTGGACTTTCGCAATCATATCTTTAACTTGAGAAAAAATAGTAGCATGCATATTGGTAATATCATCAGCAACTTTAACTTTATTCAACAATGATGTGATAGGTGTACGCAATCTATGTCCATAAATGATTTCAAAAGGTGGTTTGTCAGTAGTTGTGTGTGGTGTATTATTGTATGTAAATTAAAGTAGATGCAAGTGTGTGTCCCATGTTTATGGTTTTGAAATTGTTTATGCACGCAAAAGATCTAGAATTGTACTATTAGTATCTTCTATTTGCCCATTGGTTTCAAGATGGAATGCAGATGAGAAATCAATATTAGTACTATCTAAATTAGCAAACAAAGTAGTTCAAAAATTATTACAAAATATAGAATCACGATAAAAAATAATAACTTTTGGCAAACCATGATTAGTGAAAACAGTCTTAAAAAACAATTGTGCAAATGTTTGCTTGCATGATAGAAAATATGCTTGTTTACTAAATCGATCTACTATGGTCCAAATCATATCATGATTAGCTTATTAGGTAAACCAGTTATAAAATCCATTGAAATATGTTTCCATGGACGGTCAAGAATTGGTAAAGGCATTAACAAACCATATTGCTTACCATGGTGTCGCTTGTCTCTTTGGCAAATTAAACATGTAGAAACAAAGTTAGAAACATCATATTCCATTTGCGACCAGTAAAAATCTTCAACCAATGTTCTTAAAGTGGAAATAATACCTCTATGACCTTGATATGGAGGACAATGAATTTCTTCTTATACAATACAAATCCATCAGAATAAGACAAAGAATCAATTAAAATCCAATTATTAGCAACTAATTTGTTTCAATCAGCTTGAAAACTAGGGTCATGGTCATAGGTGTCCTTCATACGAGTTAGGGAATAAAAGGATAGAATGAAAATATTATGGATACTTGGTCTTCTACTCAATGCATCGGCAACAACATTTTCTCTTCCTGGATGATATTGGATAAGTGGATGAAAACTTTGAATGAAAGCAACCCATTTAATATGGCGATCAGAAATTTGAGGATGACTAACAAGATGTTTGATACTTTGCTAGTCAATTTTAATCATAAATTGGAATCCCATCAGATAGTATTTCCATTGACGTAAACAATTATTTATCATAGGTGGAATACTTCACCTCAGAAGGTTTAAGTTTGCAACTAGAATAAGCTATGGGATGTGAATCTTACATGAGGACAGCTCATATTCTTGATCCGCTAGCATTAGTGACTACTAGGAAGAATGGTTGACTAAAATCAGGTAACTGCAAGATAGGAGTATGTGTTAAAGCATGTTTCAACAAATCAAAAGACTTTTTACTGGTTGTTAGACCAACGATACACAACACCTTTCTTTAACAATTTCGTCAAAGGCAATGCAAGTAATGAAAAATTTCTCACAAATTTTCTATAAAAGCTGGCAAGGCCTAAGAAAGAACATAACTCATGCACATTTTTAGGGATTGGCCAATTCAAAATTGCCTCTATCCTTTTAAGATCAATGTGAATACCATAAGAAGAAACAATGTGATCTAAGTATTCAATCTGGGTTTGGAAAAATTCACTCTTGTCAAGGTTAGCATACAATTGATTCTCTTTCAAGAATTTGAAAACTAAAGATAGATGTTTACAATCCTCATTCTTATCCTTACTGAAAACCAAAATATCATCAAAGAAAACAATCACACAATTCTGATACTTAAAAAATATACGATTCATCACACAACTGAATCTAGCCTGGTGCATTGGTCAAACCGAAATGCATAACAAGAAATTCATAATAACTAAACTGAGTTCTAAATGTAGTCTTAAAAATGTTAGGTGTATCCATGAGTACTTGATGATATCCAAACTTGAGATCTATCTTGCTAAAAACAATGGCCCCTTGTAGTTTATCCATGAGGTCGTCTACCCTAGGGATTGGATATCTATTCTTAACAGTGATTTTGTTTAGGGCACGATAGTCAATGCACATCCTATAGGTATTATTTTTCTTCTTAACTAATAGGACAGGTGCACCAAAAGGAGAACTACTGGGCCTAATGAGTCCTTGTTTCAACAGTTCCTCAACTTGTATTTGGATTTCTTTTTGTTCAATTTGATTTTTTCCATAAGGTGCTTTACATGGTGGTTGAGAACCTGATATTAAATCTATTTTATGGTCTTCAGGATGATGTGTAGGTGGTAAACTAGGTGGTAAATCAACATCAAAACAATCTTTAAACTGTGAAAGAAATTGTGCATGCCTAAGATGCATCTTATTTTCCTTAGCTTCAAATTCATTCACCCATAGTAAATATGATTTACTACCTTTTCTCAATGCACGTTTAGCTTGTGTGTGACTAAGTCTTTGGCTTGAACATATTCACTTCCACATAGAAGTGACCAAGCAAACCAGACATGTACTTGTGCTTGTGGGTCGCCTGTAGAACTTCTTCAAGCATTCAAAGTTGAAGTAAGGTACTCCAGAAACGCTCAATGTATTGCGGGATGGATTCATGATCTCTTTGTTGCAGGAGATCCCACTATTTGATGACTTTCTCATGGAATTGAGGTGGAAGGAAATTCAGCAAAAAATTCTTTTGAAAGGTTTTCCAATTAGAGGGACAATCAACACTCTTGCGGACAACAATCCACCATAATGATGCTTTGTTTGCTAAATGGTTATTGACGCATTTAAGTTTATCTTTTTCATCATATTTCTCTTCATGAAAATAGTCCTCAAACTGACTAATGAAAGCAAGAACAAATTTTCCATCACGTTGCCTATTAAAAGTGTGGAATTTAGAATTTCTTTTACTTATCTTGGCCTATTTTCTAAGAGCTTGTGCATTGAGTGTCGCATCAATAGTACATCGAATGACATCTTCAGGTTGCACTCCGTCTTTCTCGACAATGGATTGTTGAAGTGCAGCCAATTGTGCTTGCAAGTTTTGACATTCCCTTCGCTTATCTTGAAGTTGCATCATGATTAGATCCAATTTCTATTCCATAGTCGGCTCTAGTAAATCGCCTTCACTCATAAAATCGTCCATGTTATAAGCCGACATCCTACAAAAATCTCAAACAACCTCACACACTCAAAATCTCGTTAGAAGGATGAGTGTAGCTCCATTTGGGTTTACAAGGCTTGCTTTTTATGGCTTTTTAAAAAAATATTAATTTAAAAAAGGACAAAGTAGCGTATGAGTAGGTGCTTCAGAATTTCGTAGGTGGCTTGCATTATGCTTCCATCATGAATTTTCTTTTGCAATCCCAACAATTGGGACATCCTTTTTCAAGCACAAACGTGATCTTCTTAGGCTTGCACGTGACAGTGCTCTTATTGAATCTGGTTCAGCAACATTGTGAGTGTGAACAACATTTGGAGAAGCTTAAAACCAATTCGGTATAAAAGATAATGTGAACAGCCACTTGAGGAAGTAGATTTGTGATTTGGATGATTAAGCTTTGTTGGATGGCTTAATTAGCTTAAGATTTAAAGCTTAAGCAGTCGATTTGATTTGTCTACTGTCGAAGTATGCCACCGTTGATGTTGTCACTAAAGACACACTCCTGCCCACGAATTGTAAATTTTTAAGAGCTTTGTATCTCTTTTAAGCTTCTCAAGCTTATATAAAACTCAAACTTTATAACTTCTTTTCTGCTTCTCTCTGTAAACTCACGACTTTGTGTGGGAGTATGTCCATCGGTCCTTCGCCTCCTGTGCGTGGTCCTTCATGATTAGAGGGTGTAGCAGGGGTTTTTCACCGCCAAGAACACACCTGTGTTGTCAGTTCGTCGTGAGACAACCTATAGAGCTCATTCGTTCTAGGAGCTTCGCCTTCGCATGAGATGGTAGGTGATTGAAAGCTCTTGATCTTAGCTCTGCTCTGATACCACTGTTGCGCAAATTGGATGTTGGACGCGTGCCTAGTGAACGCCGGAAGGTCCCCAACAACAAAGAACTCTACAAACCTTCATAATTTTAAGTACGGAGCAAAAGGAAATTTGCATGACAAGAGACAAAAGAGACCAATTGGGTCCAATCTCCCCCCATGCTTTGTGCGAGCGCTTCACAAGGCATGTATTTATAGATTTATTTATCTTCAAGCTAAAAATTAGCCCACTTTACAAATAGCACGCTTTTGCATTTGCGTTTGTGTTTGCCCAAATATAAAGTAAAGAGTTTGGGTGTCCAAAAGTCGGGCTGTACCCAAATAAAAATATCAAATAATAAAATATTTAACTGAGCACCTATGCACATACAAAATAATACATGTTTTATCAAGCACTTTAATAAATAAGCGCGCTTAAATAAATATTGGTGCCACGCCTTTAGTGATAAGGCGCACACCCATCAAAAATAGTAATTCTTCTAGGCATTTGGATTCATGCCATTGCCCGATGCTACCCAATGCTATTGCCCCCTGCACTACACATCAACTAAAGCATTTACAATTGTTAGAAAATAATTAAATAAAATCCAAAAAAAATTAAATACCTAGAAGTCTTCAGTTACAAAATAATTAAATAGGTTGAAAATATTTCCTAACCTTAATTTAATTTGAGTGCGCACTCTAAACTCATAAACATCCATTAATTTAATATGTATTTTATGGAATCACCCATTGTGAAATCACCTACGTGCACATTAAATTAATCTAACGCACAAAAAGGACAGGCATCCCCATCAACTTCTCACATAAGGAATCCACCTTGTGTACGAGCCCTGGTAAATAAATAGTTTTATGGAATCCACAAAAAAACCTCATAGAATCCACCGTGAAATATACCTCTTGGCATCAACAAAAAATGGACTTTGGTGGCTTCTATCTATTGTGATTGAGAGAAGGGAAACTTATCTTGAAGCAATAAGAGGAGGCCATTGTGAAATTAGACAATGGTGCTTTAATTTAGCTGATACTTAGATGCTTTGTCTAGGCTACTTAGACAGGTTCATTGAGTAGTGCGGCATTTCTAAGAAACCATTTTTTATAACTAGCTATAAAAGAATCTTGACAAACTAGTTGCACAAGCATCAAATGACGAATAGGCGGTCTGTCATGGCATCAACCAAATCAATATAAGTATAGGGGAAATGCTAGATAGACATCACTTTCATCTAGATCTAAATAGAATAGGAGGGTAGCTTATGTTGTAGCATTTGCTCACAACAAGCACTTGTTTGAGGAATAAAATCATGTTGTAGTATGTTGAATTGCTATATTACTAGAAGGGATGATTGTATTGATGACTTGTTGAATACAATAGAAAGGTCCCTTTAGGGCTTGAATGAGAACTCAATTATGGCCAATTCAACAGTGGTTGGTTGGTTGAAAAAAAAGTCACTAACAACTTCATGGAGTGTGACAATGTACTAAAGAGCTAGTCATCCTTATTAGAGTCTCGATTGTTGGTTCCACCTCTCCAATAGGATCTTTAATTGTAGGTTTTCCAAACAACTCAGCACAAATGTGCCTCATGGGAGTTCCTTTTATCAAGTATGATTGTTCCTACCAAATGGGCTACATGATAATTGTTGCTTATTAATGACTAATGAGTTTGAGAGTTGTTAATAATTAAACCAAAAATCTTAATATGATTCTTCTTGGTTCTCAATATCATCAAAATTTTTCAAGAGCTTGTGATGTCCTTGAATGCCATAATGTCCTAAGACTTCAAAGTCTTAATGATTTAAGGGGTTTGAGACTTTAGTGGATCCATTGAGTTCTTTTTTCCTAGAAATGACATTGGAATGTGTTAATGTGATGTCGTATAAGAAGACTATTGTGTAGAGTAGAGTAAAGAATCAAATGAACTACATACCCTTCAACATTCCTCAATGATTATTTTCATTTTGATGACCGCATAAGAGTGAGAGATTCTCAATGAGAACTTGGATAAAATGATAGTTATTATTTGGTGAAATTTGTAAGTTGTGCATTCATAAAAAATGATAAAAGAAATTATGTGTTATTTTCTTTAAGGAAAAAAGTTTCTTTTGAGCTAAGAAGGTTCTATTACAATTGCTAAGGTTGGAACATATTCATGCACCTTAACATCTCAAATGGAGAGGCAAGGGCTATGTGCTTGCAATAAGAATTGAGAGTATTAAATTGTGGCATAGGAATATTGTAGTTGAAGACCTTGTCAACCATTAGAGGACCTTAGAGAGATTAAAGTACCCCATTTTTTGTTGCCATATGGAGGTAGTGAGATGTTTGATAAAAGACTCTTGAGTTTAGACACAGATAGGTGTTATCCGTGGGTCCTTTGGAGGTTGTAGTTGGATATTCTTGGGCTTGTCTTTTATACATGCTTGGTTGCCTTTTTGTCATGGTTCAAGGGTGAATGCTTCATGGGATTTAAACAATATCATATGTAAACCTTTTCCTTGAAACAAGTAGGGTGCGGAGATGTTCCACGTTGGTTAAAATATTTGATGCATGCATAGTGTTTCATTTCTTGATGCATAAGATGCATGCATGTTGTCTTTAGTGATGCCAATGTCTTGAAAAGTTAGTGTGGTAATGTGCCCTAAGTGAAGGGTTTACATCAGTACCATGGGTTGAGTTTTTTGAAGGGTTTGATAGACTTGCTATTAGGGGATTTGTGTAGAGAGCTAAACAATTTACTTCTTATCTCAAACCTTAACAAAATAAAGGGTTGACTATGTTCAATTTCTTGGCATCCTTGAGACACAATTGGTTGAGAACGTCTATTGAATACTTGCCCTAAACAAGAATGTTCAACAATAGATACATTGCTCACACTAAAGTTACAAGCATCACAACTTTCAATACTTGGATGAATGCTCCCAAAATATAGTTATCGTGCATAAAGCTATGGCGTGTTCTCTTAGTGCTTCAAGGACATGAGATTCTTGGTGAATTACAAAGTGCTATTCCTTATCACAAGAATAATGAAGCAACATTTAAACACTCTCCACTTAATATGCTTTATAGAGGAAGAGGTACTAGATGGCATCTAGGGTCTAAGACTTTGTGCTATTGAGGGTGAGAAGAAGGAACTAGCAAAAAGGTTAGAATGCTAGCATATATAGTTGTTGAGAGATGATTTGGGGATACATAGTCAATTTTCTTAGAAAAGAGAAATAGAGGAAGTCCTTTGAGTTAAGAGTGTTGGAAGAATTAAGAGATAGAGCTTCGAGCCTTGAATTGTCACTATTATAGAGGGTGTCTGCTTTGAGATAGAGAAAATAATGTCACTTCTAACATTGAGCAACTTACGTCTAATAATTAGAGGCTTAGATAGAAGACCTTGTATTGTGTCTCTAGAACTTAGAGAAAGCAAGGGCCAATTCATACATGCTTGAGGCCTTCTATGGCTACTAGAGTAAGAACCTTGAGAGGTGAGGTGTACTTAGTAGTCCTCCTTCATTGAGTTACAAGGCATCGATGCTTTGTGAGGCTAACCAAAGACCCTTGTGTTGATCCTCTTCCATTGAGCCTAGGTTTGTCCTTAGATCTTTGATATTCATTAAAATATACTCTCAAGGTTGTTGAGTCTGCATTCAAGTTAATTTAGTCAAGCACTAAGTCAAAATCCATTTCTAATTTCCTTAGTATCTTGACTGTGCACATTAGAGGGGGTTTTGTTTATGAGCAAAGCATGTGTTAGTGTTGTGTGAACACTCGAAACGAATGCGAATGCCTAAATAATTAGTTAATGATTAAATAAATGAGTTAATAGAGTTGGTAAGGTTAGTAATGGACTAAACTAGTGATTACCTTAGTCAAATTAGTTAGTAATGATTAGTTAGATAGATTACTATGCTAGCTTGACAAAAAAGCTAGTGAGTAGAGGAAGGTAGTTTAATCTTAGCAGCTTAGTAGTTAGTTCAATGTACTTGGTAAGACAATTAATAAATAAAATTGAGAAGAAACAAAAGGTCATAATTAAAGATGTTAAAGGGGGGATTATTAAGGTTAAGGGAGTGGATTTTGGAGGGGATGGTGGCATGTATGAGCCACTGTTATGGAACTCCAGGCAACCTACTTAGCCCCTCTCCTCTCGGAAAAAAATCATTCTCCTCCTTGTGATATGATATCCCCCTCCTTTCTCCCATTCTAAAAAAAATCCTCATGATGTAAGGAATCACCATAGCTTTTCACATCATTGAAGAAAAATCAATACAACAACTACTTGCCAAAGAGTAGAGTTGAGAGAGAAGAGTGTACACGAAAGCAATTAGGTAAAATCTTTCCCCAAGCATGGGGGAACACATCCCCCATGAATGTATTTATTTAATTTTATTCTCTTGGTGTTCAAAATACAAAAGACATACCAAAAATAGGCCCACATATTTCAATTCCTTTTGCAGGCCTCATTTTTCTAAATTCTTTTCTTCAAAGTGGACCATCTTTCCTAAAAATAAGATCTTAAATATCAATCCTAATATAGTCAAGATATACCTCAATAAAATAATAATTTTATGCTTTTATAAACTAGCCCACAAATAATCACAACCACTTGTGCATGTACAACCATCATGCTAAGGAGTATATATCCAAAAATATTTTCATACTATTCGAGTGCCCAATTAATAAATATCCCTAGTGCACCATCAATACTCTTAGAACACAATATTTTCATTTAACAATCTACTATGCACAAATCACATTAGTTCCTATCATTTAACTACTAAGCATGGATCAATCAATGTCATATGCAAGCCAACGCACTATAAGCTATAATCATGTAGCCATCAGAAAATATTGAAAATCCACAAAAAAATGAATTACATCTTCATCTTATTTTTCAATAAATTTTCTTATTACAACATATGGACCCAATAGTGATGTTTAAATTGATGGAATTGTTCATGGAAAAAATTACCCCCGTCATTGCTATTCCCGTTGCTAAAATTTATTGCTATTATTACTATTTGCATCACTATTTGTGTTGCTATTTGCATCACTAATACTGAGAAGTAGCAATGTAAATAACAATGCTAATAGAAGTGATGCAAATAGTGATGGTTACAAAGTAAATTGTTGATGCAAATAGTGAAGGTTATAGAGGGGGGGAAAGTAGGTGGTAGGGTATGCAGCCTTGCCACCGTTTTAGCTATATACATTGAATATTCTTGCATAATTCATTTGCCAATGTAATGTACACCTAATGTCCAAAATTTGTGCATTATGATTCTCTAAAAACAAGGAATCCATTGATTGCAAAAGCTAGATATAAGCAATTCAAAAAAGTATTACGCAATGAGCTTTTTCATCACTTTCTTAGGCCTGAGAAGAAGAGCTTTCGATTGCAAAAGCTAGATATAGTCAATTCAAAAAAGTATTACTCAAGGAGTTTTTCCATCACTTGCTTAGGCGTGAGAAGAAGAGCTTCACTTCAAGATTTCATGGTAGTTAGACCTTGACGTATGGATAAGTCCCATTTATCTTCTGCTCACTCCAACTTATTCCAAACTTGTTCAATTATTTTTGGGGGAGCATTATACCATGGTGTTGGAGCCAAAAACACCTATATAGGGAGTAGTAGTGACTTTGAGCTTTTCTTCTTCCTTCTTTTTTTTTTTACCTAAGTCTAAGTCATCTTCTCTTCTCCTTGGTCTTCATGCCTTGATCTATCTTTTCTAGCTCGTCTTGTTCTAGTCTATCTTCTTCCTTTGGCTTCTTAGCTCTCCACACTCAATCTTCTAGCTTGGTTTCTCCACCTCTTTCTACTTGCTCAATCTCTTTCCTAACTTTTTGCTTCTTGTTTCTTCTACTTGTTTTTGCATATTTTGCTTTAACTTTTCTTTCTCTTCTAGCTTCTTCCTAGCTATCTCTACTTGTTCTTCTATCTCTTTTCTTCTCATTTCTTGTCTCATATTTTCCTTGATCTTCTCTATGGCTCCATTTAATAAGTATTTTTCTTTTTTTCCCCTATCATCTTCTTCTATCTCCTCCCATATTTTCATGATTCTATCCTTCAACTCTCTTCCTATCATCATTGAATTTTGGGTTTGGTTGGTTGTTGGGCTTGGGGCTGTTGAGGTCGAGGTGTTCCAAGATTTAGGGTGAGCTCCTCCTCGCCGTCTTCTTCCTTGGGATCTTGGGATAGAGGTGTTCCAAGATTTAGTCGAAGCTCATCCTCTCCCTTTTCTTCTTCTTTATCTTCTAACTCTTCATTTTTCTCTTCTCCTTTACCTATCTTGTCATCTAAAATAGAAGTATTGGATCCATACAGCAGATGCCCTACCCAATGTGCTTTTGCCCTTCCTTTGTCATCTTCTAAGTCTATCTCCTCATATACTTCTTCATTATTCTCTTCATCAAAGGCATCCCGTGCCTCATAAGAGGGTGCCAACCTAGCCTCACCCTCAATCTTAGTGGATGGAGGTGTTACAAGATCAATATCGAGATTATTATTCCTCTTTCCAAACTCCATTTCTTAAGCTACAACATATGGGTGCAAGGGTCCATCCTTCTAACATGTCCACCTATCTTCGTTTTCTTTCTTATATCCTAACTCCATCATAATACTTTCTACCTTTGAACTCATATCCATTCTCCATTCTTTTTCTTGTTGAGATGTAGAGAGAGAGAGAGAAGAGAGAGAGAGAGAGACAATGTATACTCCTAAAGACTATTTCATATTTATCACTATATATATATATATATATATATATATATATATATATATATATATATATATATATATATATATATATATAGGTGAGACCTAGTCTAGATAGGGTGAGCCATGTATAGCTCCAACATTCCCACTCAATCAAAGGTCGATGAAAAAACCCTGGGGGAACACAAGGGAAAAGCCCAAGATCCTATATACATATGTACAAACATGATTAAGAAAGATAATTGTGTGCATGTAAAGTGAATCTGTGCATGTGAAGTGAAACTAAATATGCATGTACAAAGATGACCAAGAGATCTGAGGTGTAGGTGTAGATGTGAAGCGTATGGTGCCTATAAGGAGTATGTATAATGGCACTACTCTTTTTACCAGATAACCTATGCTCTCTCAAGACATCAAACACCCTTTTGACATGTGCCAAGTGCTTTTCCAATGACTTAGTGTAAACAAAATGTCAAAAGAAAATATGAGCACAAACTTAAAAAGGAAGGGGTGTAAGATTTTATTCATGAGGCTTTGGAATGTGGCCAGGGTATTCGTCAATCCAAAAATGCATCACTAAGAAATGATAAAGGACACAATTAGTCTTGAATGTTGTTTTTACCTCATCACCTCTGTCATGTGTATCTGATAATATCCAAATCTCAGTTCAATCTTAGTAAAGTATTGTGCCTCTTTTAGCTCATCAAGCAAGCCATCAATCCTAGGATAGGATACTGGTTCTTGATTGTAATCTTGTCCAAGTCTTTGTAGTCAATGTGCATACGAAAAGAGCCATCTTTCTTCTTGACTAACAAGACTAGGGATGCATAAGGGGAATAGATTGGCTTGATAAATCCCATCTTGTTCAAGTCTTTGTAGTCAACGTGTATACGAAAAGAGCCATCTTTATTCTTGATTAACAAGATTGGGGATGTATGAGGGGAAGAGCTTGGCTCAATAAACCCCATCTCAAGCAACTCTTTGACTTGCTTTGCAACTTCTTCACGCTCACACTTTGAGAGTCTATAAGGGGGTTTGTTCACTAGCTTAGAATGAGACTCTAGATCAATGGGGTGATCCACTTGCCTCTTAGGAGAGAGGGTTATAAGCATTTGAAATAAATATTTATCCTCTTTAAGTTGGGTTTTCAAAGTTGAATTCTTAGCCATTTTGAGGACTAATTTTTGATTCCTTATTCAAATGCAAAGTAAATATCTATGAATATTTCTAAAACCCTTGTTTAAGTTGTTTTACGGTAATAAGCAAAAAAATTGCATTAGCTTGAAGTCCCTCTAAATGGATGAGTTGTCCCTCCATAACAAACTCCATATACAACTAAGAAAAGTCCATAGCAATTTTATCCAAGTGTTTGAGCTAATCATAGCCCAAGACAACATCAATGGGGCCCATTTCTAGTGCAATTAGATCAACTTATGTGATAGCTTTTAGCCAAGCATAGGGAACCTTTGAGTATACATGTGTGTTGATTTTCTCATCATTGTTGGCCACTTGAATGTTGAGGGGGTGCTGTAATTTTTTAGAAAAACATTTCAGCCTATCAATGGCCAATTTATTGATAAAATTGTGTATGCTACCAGTTTCCA
Source organism: Lygodium microphyllum (assembly GCF_053477565.2). Lineage (NCBI taxonomy): Eukaryota > Viridiplantae > Streptophyta > Polypodiopsida > Schizaeales > Lygodiaceae > Lygodium > Lygodium microphyllum. The sequence continues at coordinate 96,625,358 of NC_141140.1, read as the reverse complement.
TCAAGATAAATACATGATTTTTATTAAATTTTCCTTGAATGCACAGTGTGCTGGGGCTTCTAAAGCTTGTCCATATGTCCATAGAGATGGAGCAAATGGAAGTGGTAGGATGGGAGGATGTAGTAGAAGCAATCAAGCTAGGGTCATAAGGCAAACAACCATCTTGGGGGGTTCATTATCTACACACACACACACACACACGCACACACACACACACACACACACACACACACACACACACACACACACACACACACACACACACACACACACACACACACACACACACACACACACACACACACACACACACACACACACACACACAATCTATATCATATATGTTCAAAGCCCATTTATAAATATCCTTATTTGTGAATTTTTCTTAAATATAATAGAATTCTCTTTTATTCAATCTGTAAGTAACCCCTTTATATGACACCCTTCTATATGTAAAAATGTACAAAAATAGTACTTTTAAAATCCCTTATTTTAAACTCATGTGAGATATATATATATATATATATATATATATATATATATATATATATATATATATATATATATATATATATATATTCATGAGTGACCCCCTTGAGGAAACTTCTCACGTCAAAGGGAAACCCATCCGCCGGGTCATAGAACTACTCTTGCTCTAGGTCCTCTTCATAGTCTTCATTTTCAACATTAATAATGTATTTGCAACACTTAAAGCATTTGAATCTTCATCCTCATTTTGCCAAGCTTCCATGACTTACATACTTTGAACTTTGACCTTTGTTATTTTATAGCAACATTTTGAGGCATAATCTGCAATGTACTTATCTCCACACTTAAAACATAATCCCCTTTCTTTTCTATCCTTCACAACATCTGGTGGTATAAATTTATGACCTAGTTCCAGAATGTATTTTGAGCCTTGTTTGAGATCCATATTGGTTGGCATTTACTTGACATTTGTCTACACTGGCATGCTTTGTGTCAGAGGTTATATCTATGGTCTATGTACGACCGCCTTTGACATGCTTGATGCTTATGTCACCTACACATGCTAGTTACATTGTTTGGACTTGAATACTACTGGAGCTTCGTTTTGGGCTTGACTTTGGATACTTTGAAGCTTACTTTTTTGATCTTGCTTCAGCTCGTCAGAGATTGATTGGGATTGTCTTCATGACATTGGATGCTATCATTGGATCCTTGACTGCTCATATGCTTCACATGTCTTCTTGATGTATGACCTTGGATACTCCATCATTGGTGCTCTTACATGCCTTGTTGGATGCTTGACTGTTACGGCTTTTGTGCCAATGGGAGAGTTTATGTACATTGTCATTTGACAGACATTGAGCATTATGTTATGTACTTGAGCTATTTGGATACTTGAGATTGGGATCTCCTTGTGGATGATGTGTGGTTGATATGCCTTGGTCCGTGTAGATGTACTTGGGCTGATTTGGCTTTGTATTCACTGAGTAGACACCGACTTGTGTTAGGTCTTGGCAGTGGTATGTACATTTTGCCCTATTGATTGGGGGGTGTATCGACTTTATTGACGGACTTTGTCTAACATGATTGGGTGTTGGCTCATGTCAGTTTGATTGTTACATGCTCGTTGATGCCCACTTGATGCTAGTTTTGCATTGACAGTCAGTGGTTGACTTGGAATATTGTTTTTTGCCTATTGTTAGCTCTCATTGTACACTAGTGTAAATTATTATAGCAAGCATATATCTCCGGACTGTGATGTATTTTTCATGCCGAATTGACCTGGTTTGATGTAGTTTTGACAGTACTTGGTGGGCATTATCATTAAATACTAATTTCTCACCATTTGGCCTTGGTTTTGAGGTTTTTTAGTCATTTTCTGCAGTTTAGAGCAAGCAGTTTTGAACTTTCTGCATTGTTTTAGCTTGCAGTATGGCATCTTCTTCCACTGACATTTCTATCTTCATTATGCCTATTGGAAGAGCCAAGTTTGGTAGATATTGGTGTAGAAATCACTGATAAAGCCACTAAGGTTGAGTGGAGAGCAGCGTGAAACTATGACTAATGAATGGATGGAGCTTGATGAGTTATGCAAGTCGACCCTCATCTTGTCTCTCACTGAATAGGTGCATTACAATGTGGTTGAAGAAGCATAGAGTGCTTGGCAACTTTGGGATAAGATCAAGAACCTCTATGACAAGCAAAGTCCTGCAAGTCAAATGTATTGGCTGAAACAGCTTATGGATCTCCGCATGAAAGAGAATGTGACTACGTCAGCTCATCTAAGCCAGTTTCATGCTATTCTTAAGAACTAGGTTTCACAGGGTATTAATTTCAAAGAGGATGTCACTCCGTTGTTCTTGGTTGGAACTCTTAATGAGTCTTGGGATGTATTTCGCACTACCTTATGTGCTTGTACCACTACTCTGAAGCTATCTGATGCTGAGAGCTCTCTTCTGCAGGAAGAGATAAACTGTAAGAATTTGGATGCCTCTCAAGTGTCTCATGCTTTGATAGTTAGAGGCTGACATGATGGAAATGCAAAGAATAACCATGGTAATGGCTGTGGACAAGGGATTCACAAAAATCTCGATCCAAGTCATGTGGCAAGTCGTGCATTAAGTCTCATGGGAGAAATGCAAATCGGACTTGTCATCATTGTGGGAAGAAAGGCCACATAAGGCCACAGTGTCGTGAATTGCGCAATGAAAGGCGCAAAGACAAGGGGAAAGAGAAAGTGTAGGAAAAGTCTTCTGATCGTAGCATAGTAACTGCTAAGTCAAGTATTAAAATTGAAGAGATCAATGTTATGGAGCCTGAGGATAGTGATGGGGATTATATCCTTGTAGCAACTTCATCTAGTGTTTTGCAAATGACAGAGATACACTCTATATATGCACAATGTTGGCTCTTGGGGATGACTCAGGTGCGCCCTTTCATGTGACACCTTGCCGAGAGTGGTTCCATTCATACCCTTTTGTTTCGGGTTCTGTGTGCTTGGGTGATGATAGGTCTCTTGAGATTGTCGGCATTGGTGATGTTAGGCTGCAATTTCCTTTTGGTGGCAGCAGTTTTGTTATGCACGATGTATATCATGTACCTACATTGGAATGCAGTCTCATGTCTACTGGACAACTTGATGATGCAGGATATCATGTATCTTTTGGAGACTCTGCATGGAAGATTACTCGTGGTAGACTTGTGCTTGCGAGAGGTGCCAAGGCTAGCAGTCTCTACCCCTTAGTTGTTTCTAGATCTATAGTTGATCATGCTTTGTTTGTGTGGGGTCTTTACCTCATGTATCTCTTTGGCATGCCCATTTCGGGCACCTGTTCGTTAAGGGAATGAAAATTCTTTCTAGTTTGTAGTACTTACCACCCCTTGACTATTCTCATTTTGATTCTTATGATTATTGTCTTTATGTGGCAGGCAGACTAGGTCTACGCATAATAAGTCTGGTATGTCACGTATGAGCGAGCCCTTGGATTTGGTTCATTCTAATGTCTATGGGCCCATGCCCTGTCAGTCTATGGGTGGTGCGAAGTATTTTGTTACTTTCATAGATGATTTTTCACGTAAAGTATGGGGTTATCCCATAAAGCAGAAGTCTGATGTATTGGCAGTTTTTCAGAGATGGCTTGCCTTGACATAAAACCAATCTGGGCATAGGCTGAAATGCCTAAGGATAGATAATGGGGGTGAGTATGTCTCACGTGATTTTGAGTAGTTATGTGATGAGAGGGGTACAAAGCGTCAGTTGACCACCTCCCACACCCATCCCCAGAATGGTAGGGCTAAACAGATGAATAGGACTATCCGGGAGAGGGTTTGCAATATACTTAGCCATGCAGGCCTACCCAACACTTTTGGGCTAAGGAAGTTATGATTGTTGTGCATATCATTAATAGATCGCCCTGTAGTGCCATTAATTTCTAGGTTGCAGAGGAGGCATGGATAGGAAAGCCTCCCTCTTATGCGCATTTACATCTCTTTGGATGTGAGGCATTTTGCCATGTGCCCAAGGATAAGTGTAACAAGTTGGATCCTAAGAGTGTTAAATGCATATTCCTTGACTATGGAGATGCATGAAAGATGGGTTATCATCTATGGGATCCGTAGGTGCGGAAAGTCATCCATAGCCATGATGTAGTCTTCCATGAAGACAAGATACATAGGCAGTCTTAGAAGATAGTGGAGATACACAGGGTTATATTTCAGGAGGAGTCACGAGCTCCCATACAGCCAGCTGGAATGTCTGTAGCAACAGTAGGTACTCATGGCCAGGGTGTTGGACAGAATGTTGGGCAGGTAGTAGAGCCTGTAGTGTGGCATTCTACTAGAGATAGACATCTCCTTAACATATTTTAGCCCTTGATGCATTATGTCTTGGTTACAGATGTAGGAGAGTTTTTCACTTATGATGATGAGGCTATGCACAAGGGTGATAGTCACTCTTGGGAGAGGGCTATGTAGTCTGAGATAGACTCCTTGCATAAGAATGAGACTTGGGATTTGGTTTCCTTGCCTAGTTGCAAGAAGGCTCTGCCATGCAAATGGGTGTACAAGTTGAAGAGTACCCCTAGACACCCCAAGCCGGCTTATAAGGCAAGACTTGTTGCTAAGGGTTTTGAACAAAAGCATGGAGTTGATTTTGATGAATTTTTTTTCTCCCGTGGTTAAAGATGACCACCCTTCGCTTTGTTTTGGCCTTAGTCATGTAGATTGACTTGGACTTATATCAAATGGATGTCAAGACGATATTTTTACATGGGGGTTTGCATGATGAGATTTACATCGAGCAGCTTAAGAGCTTTTCAGAACCTGGCAGGGAGCACCTACTGTGCAGGTTTTAAAAAAGTCTTTATGGCTTGAAGCACGCACCTAGGGAATGGTTCCATAAGTTCAATGCTTTTATTAGTCACAGGGCTATAGCCATAGTGCTATGGATCCCTGCTTGTACACGAAGAAAGCCTATGATAGATCTTTGCTTATTTTGGTACTCTATGTGGATGACATGCTATTAGCAGGGAAAGCTCGTGATGAGCTAGACACTATTAAGGCTCAGCTCAAGAAGATCTTTGAGATGAAGGATTTGGGACATGCCTCTCACATACTTGGTATGCGCATTAGATGCGATAGGCATTAGAGACTCCTCTACTTGTCACAGAGGGAGTACATTCATAAAGTCCTTAAGCGCTTCCTCATGCAGGATGCGAAAACTATTGGCTATCCATTGCCTTCTTATGTGAAGGTATTATAGGCCAATTGTTCGTAGATAGAAGAGCAGAGGGCCGAGATAGCCAAGATTCCCTATACATCCGTAGTGGGCAGTCTTATGTATGCTATGATAGCCACTTATCCAGATATTGCCTTTGCAGTTGGTGTTGTGGCACACTATATGGCTACACCTGGAAAGAAGCATTGGGATGCCATGAAGGGTATTATGAGGTACCTGAAGGGCACAGCAGATATGTGCATATGCTACAATAGCTAGGATACAAGAGTCGTGGAGTACATTGACTTTGATTATGCAGGACATGGATATAGTAGGAAGTCTACTTCTGGCTATGTGTTCACTTACATTGGAGGTGCTCTCTCTTGGATGTCTAGGGTGCAAAAATGTATGGCTTTTCTCACCACTGAGATCGAGTATGTTGCAGACACTAAGGCTTGCAAGGAGGCCATATGGTTAGGCCGTTTGGTTTATGAACTTGGTATTGATGCTATCCCTACACCGCATTCGGATTCTATGAGTGCTATTTAGTTAGCCAAAAATCCATCGGTCTTCCATGCGAAGACGAAACACATTGAGGTGAGGTATCACTTCATACGTGGGGTCATTGAGGACAAGTCCACTGACCTTGTCAAGATATTGATTGACCAAAATCTTGCAGATTTGCTCACCAAAATCCTCTCTACGGAGCACTTTACCTTCCTTAGGAGATTGATGGGCATGGAATGAGATGACATCTTTTCTCATCCTGTTGTACATGTGTACATGTTGTATTGTCTTATCTTTTTCTTTTTCAATCCTCACTGGGGTGGATTCACCTTTAAGTAGGAGGTTGGGGGTAAAGGCGCCTCTGTCTAGCCGCTCGTATATTACTACACTGTGACAGTACCCACACCTGCACACTGTAGATGGTGGAGCGCGTCGCCGTCACTTTATTCTTTATTCTTTTAGTAATAAATGAATAAAGGGAAGGCCGGTCACACATTGTGATTGTTGGAGTTCTCATATTATGAGTCTCTCTCTCTCTTTCTCTTGCTTTCCCGCCATAGCTCTCCATGCAAGCTTTGATCCTTCTCACCTTTCATAGAGTTGCCTCTAATACCATGTTGAAATATCAAAGCTACCGGATGGAAGAGTGTGCACAAGAGGGAGAAGAGAGATCAAAATACAAGAACAAGATCTTGCTTATTAAGTTGCTCAAAGTACAATTGGTACACTCTCTCATCTACTGAGAGTGACCTTTGGCGATGTTTATATAGCCTCCAAGTGAGCAAGGATTGGGGTTTCCCTTGTCCTCTACTCTATTCACACATCGCCTTCTCTCATGTACCATTGTTGCTTACATAGGGTTCTTATGCTATACTTCTAACAATGTGTGCATGAGATTTTGAGGTGTTACCTATAGCTTTTGGATTATGTTTGGCAGAGATTATTCATGTATTAGTGTGTATATTGAGCCATAGTCTCAGTTTGTGTTGAGCTATCATCTCGAATGTGTGCATATGCCTCTATCTTGGGCATATCTATAAGATCTATCAGATGCATTGTAGATTGATTACTTTGCTGAGCTGTATGAAATGAAGTCACTTAGTTTCACCTCTATTTATCTCCATTAAATCTTCAAAATTATAAATTCTATTTCTTTCATCTTGTTTCATCTCTCAATCTCTCTACACCCCTCTATCTCTTGCCCTTGTGATAGACCTTCAACCCTACATGCTTTGACACCATGTCTATCTTTGCTTGCCTAGCCTATCATCTGGGCAATTCGAGTGAGCTCCTAAGCTTAATTTGTGGATCTCATTGGTTGACAACTCCTTAGCTCCACACACACACACACACACACACACATCTTTAATGAAATCTCTCTCTCTCTCTCTCTCTCTCTCTCTCTCTCTCTCTCTCTCTCTCTCTCTCTCCTCTTTTATTTTTAAACTATTAGTCTCCTCTCTCTTTCATTTTTTAATTAACTAAAAATTAATAATTGTCTCTTTATCTCAATATGACTAGTAATTCATCAAAGTTAAACTGGGAGCTTTGAAAACATTTATGTGAATCTAGTATATAAAGAGATTCAAATCTTAAGACTATTTAGGTCAAAGTTTGCTATCCTTTTAATAAGTTGGTGTGTATAATACTAAAACCCTAAAAAAATCCTTCAACTCAAGTTTAATTTCATTAAATAGTTGAAGATTTTACAAAGTCACTTATTAGCGTATAGGGACAAGCCAACATACACCTAGTATATAGTAACTTTTCAAATGTATTGGTATATTTTATATTTTACTTGTACAATTCACAATTAAAAATATAATGTCAATGGCCCATATTTTTATAGCACATCTTGTATGCTCAAAGATAATATTTTTTGGAGGAGTATGGGTCTTTGGAGATATGAAGCACCTAGGGTATGAAGAAGTCACATTATTGGGCTTGTAGTATATATTTCAAGAATACTTACTTTGAAGATAGTTGCATAAAGAGTAGCCACCTTGTAGAAATATTCAATTTATTTGTGCATATATCTTTGATTGATCAATCAGATTGAAGAATGCAAAGGTTATCACATTAGTGTCAAAATAGGCCCGAAAGTGGCTTACTCTCATATTCAACTTAGGTTGTTCATGCATACACACCAATTTCCATGGCCCTATGGCCATGAATGATTAGCTATGCTAAAAGAAGATAAACAATGATAGTCTATGTAGTCTTGATAATTATCCATCTAAAATCCCTAAGTAGGAGATGACCCAAACGAAGTGAACACATCACCACATACATATAAATATCAGCTCCTAGTGGATAGCTATTATGGCTCCTAAATATGGGTGTATTTGTATGGTTGAGTGATTAAAACCTGCAATTCTTGTCTCCTACTTTTGTTATCACAAACAATTTTCCACTCTTCCTCTCCAAGCTCCAAAGAATCTAGCTTATAGCTTGGGACTCCTCACACTCATCTAAAACACAATCAAGTGCTATGCATTAGTATATGTATACGAAATACATAGTATAGCATGTGGATATATTATGCTCAAACCAAATAATGTGCATGTGCAGAGACATTCCTTCCTCTCTTTTCATAAATTCAATTACTTGATATGCAACATTGTGTCACACAAGTATGGTACCAAGATCCTCTCTCTTGTTCTACATTACCTTAAGAGTATACAAAGATGCCTCTCTAGATATGAGAAATGAATATAAATAAACATTTTCTCATTTATCTTTAATGGTTTTTAAAAGCCCATGAAATGTCTAGAACTAATGACAACATCAAGGTTCTCCTTGTGCTACCAAACCCATATCTTTCACATTTTATTTATGATTTTTTCATGTTGGAAAAACAAAAAGATGTGAAATTTAATGTCCAAGTATTTTGTTTTCATCTCCCCAAAATTTTCCTAGATGATAGCGTATTTTTCTATTTTTTCAATAACTGAAAGATATTTTTCTTATTTTAGGTATAATTTTCTTCTATCAAATTAGTAATCTTGTGAGCCTTAACTAAGAAAGCAACGAAACATAGATAATCCAGTAATAAATAGTCCATCAAAACATATCAGCTCATCATTTTGTCAAACTATGCAAGAAATATATCCATTACATGTCAAAATGGATAAAATTGTAAATCTTGTAAAAGGACCAATGGACACAGCAAATGCACATTTTAGCCATAGAGCTTCTCTATTCATCACTCTTAATGCTTCAATATTCCATTTTGATCACATTCTTCCATCTCCATAGACTTTCATGTACATATTATTATACACATATGAATAGGATTTATGTATGAGTAATATTAGAGGAGAGAGATGTAATGAAAGAAGCTGAGAGGAGAGAGAAGAAGAGCTCAGGAGAGAGAAAGAGAGCAAGAAGAAGAAGGAAGAAGACTAGAAGAAGAGAGAGAAAGAGAGAAGGGAGGAGAGAAGGGAGGAGGAAGCCATGGAAGTTGGAGATGAAGGTGAAGAGTATGATCTTGATAATAACTGGTTGCCCTAATCTAGGGCTCTTACACCTTAAATACCCCGGTCAGTGTGATGGGGTGTCTAAACCCTAGTCGGTATGTATCCCACTTGTTAGAATCCATCCCCAATCGGAAGGTTTTTGCTCTCAAAAACAAGGAGAAATAGACGAAAGTGATGGGTTGCTAAGGGAGGTTTATAGAGTACTACTCAGAGCCCTTTGACAATGAAAATTAGGTATGGAGAGACTAGGGATAGCATGCAATCTGGGACCGGTCTGCTGAAGTAAATTGGTCACAACTTTTGATAGGCTGCTCCAAATAGGGCGTAACATATGTCAAAACGGAGCTTATGACGAGTACTTTCAGCCTATGTAGAATGCACATGCATGTGATTTGAGTAAGTACAAAACTATTGTGAAACAATGTGCAGTCTACGGGCAGAGGGTGGTCAATTTGGAGCATGCCCGGCTAGTCTTCCAGCCACCACGGAGGTAGGGAAATTCATTGAGGATGGTTGCTGGGCGCCAAGAGGCTTCTTCCAAGGGTAGGCCTTGCCATTTGATGAGGTATTCTTTGATGGATCAGGATCGTAAGTGCTTATCTCGTGCCCAATGATTACTTCAGGGACATATTGAGTGATGCCCTCTTCATCTATGGGGGGAAGTTCTTCCACATAGTCCATGGAGGAGCCTACAAAGGGTTTCAGCTGGCTGACATGAAACACATTGTGGATTTTGGTGGTAGGGGGGAGTTCTAAGCGGTAGGCCAAGTCACCAACTCTCTTCAGGATTCGGTATGGGCCATAGAAGTGATGGGCTAGCTTGTTACTGCTGGCCTCTTTGAGAATTGAGTAGCGGGACTTAGGCACTTTCAAAAGGACCAATTCCCCCACTTGGAATTCCAAATGCCTTCATTTTTCATCGGCATAGGGTTTCATGTGTGTTTGGGCCTTTTGAAGGTTCATTTTACATTGTTGAAGTAAAGCTTGCATGTGATCCAATTCAACTTGACTCTGAGGGTTGATCTTATCAGTAAACAAGACTGTGGGAAGGGGAACCTTATACCCATATAAGGCCTCAAAGGGGAAATTCCAATGCTAGAGTGTGTGGAGTTATTATATGCAAACTCAGCCAAGTGAAGCCACGTATCCCAACTGTGCTATACATCATGGCAAAAGTGCCTCAAATATGTCTCAAGCCATTTGTTCACTCTCTCAGTTTGGCCATCAGTTTGAGGGTGGTATGCAGCGGATGGAGCAAGCTTGGTCCCCATGGAGGTGAAAACTGTCTGCCAAAAGTTGCTCATAAACTTTGCATCCCGATCATGTACTATGACTTGTGGTAAGCCATGCAGCTTGAAGATATTTTCCATAAATTGAGTGGCCACCTGAGAGGCAGTATATTGGATCTTAGTGGGGATAAAGTGGGCAGCTTTGGTGAGGCGATCAACTACCACATAGATACTGTTCCACCCTTTCTTAGTCGCAGGAAGGCCAATGATAAAGTCCATTGTGATGTGAGTCCATTTCCCTTCAGGGATAGGGAGAGGCTGCAAGAGGCCAGCGGGCTTGAGTGTACTATCCTTGTTCTGTTGGCATGGAACACATTTGGTCACAAAGTCCTTGACGTCCCTCCATAAGCCTTTCCAATGAAAGCTCTTGGCAATCCTGTCATATGTTTTGAAAACACCCAAGTGACTAGCAGTGGGGCAAGAATGCATCTCTTCCATGATCTTCTGTGTGAAGCGGGAAGTGTGCGGGATGACAATCTTGCCATGGGACCAAATAAGGCTATGCTTGAGCTGATATTGGGAGTTTTCAGCCATAACCCCATGCTGTAATTTTTGAAATGTGTGACTGAAGTGATCATCTAACAAGTAAGACTCTTGGAGCTCTTCAACCCAATCATTGTGCAATTCTGAGATAGAGGACACTCTGCATGCCCACATTCGAGAGAGTGAATCAGCCACAATATTATCCTTGCCCCGAGTGTGTGAAATATCAAAGTCATAGTTCTGTAAGGTTGCCACCCATCGCCTTTGCTTAGGAGTCAAAGTAGACTGAGTCAAGAAGTACTGGAGGACTTGGTGGTCACTTTTTACTTGGAAGCGGCTTCCATATAAATATTGGTGCCATTTCTTGATGGCATGGAGGATGGCCAAGATCTCTTGGTCATATACATTCATTTGCATCTCTTTCTCATCAAGCTTGCAACTTTCAAATGCAATCACACCATGCTCTTGCACCAATACCCCGGCCACTGGCATCACAATGAATGGTAAATGGCTTAGAGAAGTCAGGGCAAACAAGGATGGGGGCTGAAGTAAGCACGTCCTTTAACTGTTTGAAGCTATGATCTGCAGTGGCATCCCAAAAGAATCACTCTTTTTTGAAGCGATCAGTCAAAGATGCTGCAATGGTGGCATAGTGCTTAATGAAGCGTCTGTAGAATGAAGAGAGACTAAGGAATCCACGCAAAGAAGTGGTGATGGAAGAAGTGGGCCAATCTCTAACACATTACACCTTCTTCGGGTCAGCCTGTATACCATTTTTTCTCACAATGTGTCCCAAGTACTCCGCAGATGTCTGCATGAATATGCATTTGCTCTCCTTAGCAAAGAGTCGATGCTCTCTCAATATGTCAAACAACCTCCGAACGTGTGTCAAGTGCTCCATAGATGACTTGCTGTAAATGAGGATGTCATTAAAGAAAACAAGCACGAACTTGAACAGAAAGGGCTGTAGGATTTTGTTCATGAGGCTTTGAAAGGTGGCAGGGGCGTTAGTCAACCCAAAAGGCATCACAAGAAAATGATAAAGTCCACAATCCGTCCCGAAGGCCGTTTTGACCTCATCTCCTACCCGCATACAAATCTGATGGTAGACAGAGCACGAAGCTACACTCTTAGTGAAAAAGCATGCCCCTTTTAACTCATCCAGCAAATCATCAATCTGGGGGATGGGTTAGCGGTTCTTCACTGTAATTTTGTTCAAATCTTTGTAGTCAATGCACATGCGAAAGGAGCCATTTTTCTTTTTGACTAAGAGGACAGGGGATGCATAGGGGGAAGAACTCGGTTCAATGAAACCCATCTCCAACAACTCCTTGATTTACTTTGTAACCTCTTCATGCTCACACTTGGAGAGTCTATAGGGGGGTTTATTCACTGGATTGGAATGGGGCTCTAGGTCAAGTGGGTGGTCCACTTGTCTCTTGGGAGGGAGGGATGTAGGCATCTGAAATAAGTCATTGTATTCCTCAAGTAAGGCCTGCAAGGTTGAATCATGAGATACTACGGAGGGCTGATCAAAATTGTCCTTATTTAATTGCAAAACAAAGATATGTGAGCATTTCTTAGACTCCCGTTTGAGTTGCTTTGCTGTAATGAGCTGAAAATCAGCATGATCTTGAACTCCCTCTAGGTGGATAGGCTGTCTATGCATCATAAAATCCATGTAAAGCTAAGAGAAGTCCATAGCAAATTTTCCCAATTGTTTCAGCCAATCACAGCCCAAGACAACATCAATGGGGCCCATATCTAGGGCAATCATATCAACCAATGCCACATAATTTTCAGCTAGGCATAAGGGAACTGCAGGACATACATGTGTGCTAATTTCTTCTTCTCCATTTGCTACTTGGACCTTCAAGGGGTGGTGTAATGCCATAGGGATACATTTCAACTGATCAATGGCTGATTTATTGACAAAACTATGAGTGCTTCCACTATCCACAAGGATAAAAACATGCTTTCCATTGATATTGCCTTGAATGCGAAGGATACTGGGGCTACGGGAACCCATCCAAGCATCCAAGGAGATTGAGCAAAGTGAAGTGGGAGGTGGGTGGGATGTTAAATCAAGTATCTGTGATGGAGCACTGCTCGGGTCAAAGGGAAACCCATCCTCGAGGTCATAGAACTGCTCGTGATCAACATCCTCCGTAGGCTCAGCCTGATCAATGGGCAAGTCATCCTCCTCAGTGTGCCAATCTTCCATGAGATACATGCTATGACTGACCTTAGATGTCTTGTACGGACATTTGGAGGCATGATCAGCAGTGCACTTATCTCCACACTTAAAAGCGTAGGCCCTTTTCTTTCCGTTCCTTCACAACATCTGGGGAGATGAACTGTTGACTATTGGATCCATGGGAGGGTGATGCAGTGGACTATTTATTTTCAGCATACCTATTTTTAGCATTAGAGCCCAATGCTGTCCCAAAAGTGCCCATTTTTCTTTTAGCATAGAAGGCGGGGTAAGTGGATACTTTGGGACTGTTATTAGGTATAGAAGTGCCTCAAAAACCACCTCCATATGGGGCTGATCGTGAAGGAATGCAGGGAGGTCCAACACCTTGCTGAAAATGCTCATTCTTACGGTACTTTCTTGCATATCTCTCAGCCAATTCGATTGCATCAAATAGTGTGGTAGGTTTTTGGGCCATGACATCGGCCGATAGACTCGATTCCAACCCATAAATGTACTTGTGTAATTTAGCATCGTCACTAATGCTTTCCACATACATGGTCAAGTTCATGAACTGATTTGTGTATTCATGTACAGTGAGGTTACGTTGGTCAAGAGTGTACTATTGTCTTGCCAACTGTTCTTTTTTCATAGGGGACACAAAAACTTGGACCATATGCATTTTAAAATCTTCCTAGTCAATGAATTGTTGATTCTCCCGATTGATATAGCACCACCATGTGTGGGCAAACCCTTCCAAGTGGAGAGAGGCAAAAAGTATTTTGTGATCATCAATGTGAGGGTAGATGTTGAAGTAGGACTCCAACTTGGATGTCCATTCCTCCAAGTCAGATGGTGAGGGGGATTGCCCATTGTACTTTGTTAGGATGACCTTGTCACGCAGATCATAGGGACCATGCTGCCCATGAAATCCCTTGTTGTCCATTATAACCATGCTGTCCATGATTCTCAGGCTGGCCATTTGTACCATATTGTTCTTGATGGGGTTGATTCATATGGGGTGCATGGGGGCTCCTAGGTAGAGCGGGTGAAATCTGACCCAAGGTGGGAGAAGGCCTCAAATGGATGTTGCCGACATAGTGGATGGGGGAATTCAATAGGGGCTCATCATGCATATGAGAGGGTTCCCCGATTTCATAGGTACAAGGGAAAATTCCCTTAGTACCAAGTATACCTTATGGACCATGCGACGGTTCCTGATGTGGAGGACGTCTAGACTCATGCCTAGAGTCATTGGTCTTCTCTTGGGATGAAGCGGTCGCTAATTGAGCAACAAGAGCAGTGAGCTGCTCCAAGGTCTGTTGAGTCTTCGAGTTTGAGATAGCCATGTGCTCGATCGCTTCATCAAACTTGGACATCATTTGGCGGTGGTTGGTGACCATATCATTGTGTCGTTCCATATGACGGAGCTCACGTTGGTAGAGGGTGTGATTGAGAATGGTATACGGGTCCATTTCAGGCATTTCCTCCTGTATGTCACCATGGTAATCTTGCGCCGAGCTTGGTTCCTCATTCATGAAGGTCTGGGAGTCTCTAATCTCCCTCTGGAGTTCCTCTTGGGCCTTGCTTTTGCCTTTCTGGCCAGCCATCTGAATGCAGTCCACAGGACCTGCTGTCAGTAAAAGGGGCATAACTCTTTGTAGGAAATTCCGATTGATGAGGTTTTGGGTTCAAGTCGGAGGGAACAACGTCCTCTTCGAGATAGCTATTAACCTTTTGACAGAAAATGATCAAAATTTTCTGTAATGGGTTTATTGTGCCTGTCTTGGAGCTGTCTGTATCATGTCCATAGTGACCCTAGTGCACAAAAATAGGTATAACTTTCACACCGTAGCTCCGATTGGGGAGGTATTTGATTCAAACTAGAGGGGAAAAAGCCCTCTTCTAGGTGATAGGGTTCACCCCCAGATTTAGAAGAGAATTTTTGGCAATGGGATCTTTGTGACAATCCTGCACGAGTGTGACCAAGAACACTGCATGTCCCTTAGTACCAAGGTCTTACATGGGTAGAGCATAGTTTAAGGGGCCTGATCAGCCACATCAATAGTATCCTGAGCATACTGAGCATAATACCGAGAATCATTGCATACCCATCAGCTCTGCCATTAATGCATAAGTACGTTCACTACCATAGATCTCCTTTGACTGCATGCACTTCAAGTGTCATACATGGGTGCCATTAGCATTGTGGGGTATCCAAGAGGGATAATTGGGACAGGAGAGTGGAGCTCATGGGAGTACATGCACCTGTATACAAGTATCGAGCTCCGGATCATCAGGAGATGGGCAAAGTTCCCCCCGAACTGGGTTGTGCACCCCTTCAGGTTCTTAAGTGGTAAGGGAGGGTCACCTCTCTTTTGTCTTACCACCTCACCTGGCATCAGCCTTTTTCCTCAGCCAGAGTATACATGGCAGATATTTTTATTAGGCAATCAACATGAAATGCATTGGAAAGAAGACATTTGGCCTTTTCATGAGATGCAAGGAATAACACAGGTTGGGGCAGGGGTTACCTTGGCAGTCCAATGACTCACTGGCTGCTACTTACCCAATTTACAATGGATATTATTCATTTGGGGCTCATCTAAGATCACAAGACAAAATGGGGGTTAATATCAGCCATTACAATAAATTTCAGGAAGAGATATGATGCATGCACACGAAGAGGAATGAACTATTAAACATATGCAATCTAGAATCTCTCCAACAATGGATTAAGCTCAGCAAGTGGTTGAATTGAGAGATTAAGATCAGATTGGCATACCTCTTTAATGCTTGGGATGACCGTTGAAGCATAAGTCGTCATGGTGCCTAATTTCTCCACTGATCAAGTCCGGTTATTGGTTGGGCATCCGTGGAAGAATACTTCAGCATTCGAATGCTCCTGTTGATGAAGAAGGCTCCCGTGCTTATCCCCGAGCTTGAGCTTCAAGAATGGGAAGCTTCAAGTGAAGCTTTCATGGCTGCCCACAAAGTTTCCATGCATGTTGAACTCCAAGTCTTCCTTCGGACAAGAGAAATCATTCATGGGTTGAAGTGCTTATGGGATATGATCTCTTAAGGTCAGGGATGACTTCAGCTTGAAGAATCCATGGCTGCCCCAAACTGTGTCAAACAGTCCAACACCCTGAAGGTTGAATCCTGGAATCAAAAGTGCCAAGGGAAAAGAGAGAGATAAGCTGAATCAATGCCCAGGAGTGGTAGGGAGTGGCCGGGCAGCAGTGGAGGAATGGCAGGAGGGTTGGGGAGGGGCAGGGCAACTAGCACAAAATGCACTGAAAATTGCGGGGCTGTCTTGCAGGCCTTCTGGGCAGCAACTCCCCCCAGTCCACTACTTGATTAGTAGTTTGGGGGGTCAGGAAAGGTGTTCCGGGGCTGGTTGAGGTTGGGAGCACCCTCAGGTTAGATCTTGGGGTTTCTTTGGGCTTGCAACAATGGCAGCTTGCAGGAGAAGAGAGAGACAGGGGCCTGGGGCAATGATAGGTTTTGCCCTCTTCCAACTCCTGGGACTCTAAACTTGGGCTGGAACCCTTAAAATTTGCATGAAAAGAAGTGACGACATGCTATTTTAACCATTTTACCTCCAGATATGTCTGAGTCTCCAGCCATAGCTCTTGCTTGCTCCAAAAAGCTAAAGTTAAATGCAGTCCTTCTTGCTGTACATGTACCTGTAAGCTGAGTAACTAGGGTTTTTGGTATTTGAAAAGGGAGAAAGGGGAAAGAGGAAAAGGACCAAAGACTGAAGCTCTGATACCACTTGTAATGAAAGAAGCTGAGAGGAGAGAAAAGAAGAGCTGAGGAGAGAGAAAGAGAGCAAGGAGAAGAAGGAAGAAGACTAGAAGAAGAGAGAGAAAGAGAGAAGCGAGGAGAGAAGGGAGGAGGAAGCCATGGAAGCTAGAGATGAAGGTGAAGAGTATGATCTTGATAATAACTAGTTGCCCTAATCTCGGGCTCTTACACCTTAAATACCTCGGCCAGTGTGACGGGGTGTCTAAACCCTAGTCAGTGTGTATCTTGCTTGTTACAAGAGAAAGGCAGGTCGAAGAGAGAAATATGGAAAAATCAAAACTAGAAATCCTCCATTTTATCATGAAGAGATGGTACACTTGGATTGTTCTTGGTATGTAGGCCTAAATATGCAATCAAATGGACAAGAAGACGATAATTATTTTTATGCTAAATCTCAAGATGGTGCCCTCTCTCCTATTAACTTTCTTGATGGCGTCTCCATCCTCACAATTACTCTCTTATTTTCGACCTTTTGATTCCCTTTTTTTGGTTTCATTTCATTGATTAGTGACATCTGGATGTCATTTCATTTGGCTGTCCATGCTCATGCAATCCCCCCCCCCCCCCCAAAATGTCCACATATTCTAAGGCATATTTGACATAAAATGTTGGTGCAAATGTATTGTCATGTCCTATATATGACATCTTAAGTCTCCATACTATTCACAATTTTGACTAGTGCTCCATCCCACTTCTTGCTTGCAAATGCTCTTCATAACGTGCCTTCTCTACCTTTGAGTAAATGTTGTCTCCATGCATTTTGCTTAGACATAGTACACCAAACATGTTGTAGATCCTAAAAGTCGTAAAAAAGCTCATAAAAATTTTCCAATGATGCCTCTCACATCCCCTCTCAATAAGCTAAATCCCTTCAGTAAGAGATTCAAGCACATAATAAAGAAAGATAGTGTAACACATTTATACTAAATACACATGCAACATGGTGTATGATGAGGTAAAGGAAGGTCAAAATGGTCATGCATGTAAAACCATGTGTGAACCCTCCTCAACCAATTTTAGTGAGTTTTATGTAAATAGCCCTTGTTCTTAGTTCATTCTTTATTTCTGACTTCTCTTGCTGTCTCTTTCCCTCTACTCTTCTTGTACACCTCCTGGCATGCACTGAGCAAATCACACAATAACATCGCTACTAGGCCAAGTATTCATAGAAATTGAGTAGCATCTTGGTTGAACATCTTATCCTTGGAATGGTTAGTTGAGTCTAGAATTATCGAGAATTGTAAACAATTCAAATTGCAAAGTTATCTTGCATGCAAAACACTATCGATTACCTAAAGACACTTGCTCAATGATGTATATACATCTTATAGCAATGGAGCAGCATATTAGTTAAAGACGTTATCCTTGGAATGGTCAATCTAGTCTAAAGTTCATTTCCACATGTTTTGGTGGGATAGACCTTTGATTGGTACACACTCCTCATGTTTTGTGCTAGGGTAGTTGTACTAAATACTAATAAAGGCCATGGCATGTGCCATAGTTGTTAGAAGCTAGTGCATTGCTAGAAATTCTTTCAAGTCTGACTATTCCAGAGACGAATGTTGTCTGGGGTGAGGGGGGAGTGATGAAAGGAAAGTGATGTTGGAAGACATGGAGTGGGGTATAGACGAAGGGATTGAGAGACATATGGAGAGCGATGGTATTAAAGCAACATGGGGTTTTTTGGGGGGAGGGGCATTGGCCATGTTTGAGTTACAAATGGTGGATGGATGCTGAGGCTTGTAAAAGAGGGGAGGAGTTGTGGGCGGTGGGCCAAAGATGTGTAGTACAAATGTTGGTAATTAGAGGTGCTTGTGTTTGGACCAAGACTCGAGAGAGCACCCACACGAGGGAGGGGCGTCCTTCTACTTTTTGCATTTGTTCTGTTTGGTCGTAGGCGGACAATGTGGAGAGGACTCAGGAGGATATAGCCATTCTTCCGCAACAAGCACTCGTGCCTCGGATGTGCCTTTTATAAAGAACGTCGCAGCGCCATGTGCAAGTCATAAACATCGTGCGACGTGCGGACCTCGTACGTCTGAGAGCGAAAGAGAGTGCGCACGAGAGAAAGAGAGGGAGGGAGTCTGAAAAAAACACTGGACTGGGCCCACCTTTGAAGGGCATTCTCGCATTGAATTACAATTTACACCCCCTTGGAGACCCTCACGTGACACGTCCGTAGCGTGAGTTAAGACTCATTCCTCCACATTTACGTGTACGCGCAATTTATTAGACTGTATTGTCTCGTTTTTTGTTGCTTCCGTCAAGCCCCAAAATCTTTGTGACTTATTGCAAACTGGGCTCAGAAGATATGCATAATGCGAGTGTTTCTTTAAAAAAAATGCGAAGTTGATATTAGTGTAAATTAGTTACAACACTGGATCGTGTTAGCACGTCTCAAGACCAAGGGGAGCAGCAGATTTCAGAAGTTACAGGGCCATTCCTTTCAGCTTCCTAGCAAAAAGTCTAAAAACCCAATGGGAATTCCCAAGGGTATTTCAAACAGTGTGCAATTCTTCCTTCAGCATTTGTACTGCATCCATAAGCACAAAAGATTGTTTCTTCTATCCCAAATTAACTTCAGGGTGACCACTGTCAATAAGTTTCATAGTTTCCAAGAAGCTTCATCCAAGAGGCCTTGATCTGCAAAGAAGACCATAGTGAAGGTGAAGTCCGCTCTCTAAGGTTTGCCTCCCGCAGCCACTTCCGAACTTTATTCCAAACTAGAGTAATACATCTACAATCCCAGAATGCATGCTTTTCATTTTCTTCCCAAGTTAGAGAGATGTGATGCTCTCACATTTCACTAATTATTTTGGTTAAAACTTAACTTATAACTTCATAAAAGCATACAACTAATACACAAACATAAGATAACACAAAAATACACATAAACATACTATACAAGCAACATATCACAAAGAGCTAGTACATGTCTCTTTGTTATTTCATAAATATATGTGAAGGTGTTGTTCCCCTTTTTTTTGAGAAGTTATATAATTTTCTTTACTTCTCTTTTCTTTAATGCACTATTCATTATGTGAAAGGTGAGATGGTTGTACCAAGTAAACCAAGCATAATTTCAACCTTATATAGTACTTAACCATATGCATCGAGCAACTATGAGGAGCATACCAGGCAACAATCTATAGTTTTAGATGGGGCATGGCCTTCCAAAGGAAATTGTAGAAAACATTGCCTTCCAAAGCAATAAATGCTTGTACCTTAGTTTAAATAGACCAAGGCTATGCTAATCTAATCACAAATACATGTGTGTAACTCACCTAACAATTGCGAGTGTGACAAATACAAAGTGAAAGATAAATACAATGTGCACATGAGTGAGCCCGGTTCTCACAAAATAATATATCCATGATAATCTAGTGATGTCCATAATACATAAGTGCCTAAAACAATAAAATAAAGCTTCACAAAATTATAATCCTTCCAAAAAATAGTAGTCCATACTTGCACTTTGACTTTGCTTACACCTTTATTGAGTTTAGCCTTCAACAATAATACATACGTACCCAAAATAATATAATGAGGCTGCGAAAAGTAAATATCCATTAAAAAATAGTAGTTGATACTTGCACTTTGACTTTACTTTGACCTTCTTTGACCTTAGTCTTTACAAAATACTACTAGCATTAGCCCCCTCCTAGATAAGTGCCAGTCCCATGGCACTCACATCATATGTAACATGTTGTAGCTTGCATTGAAGATGCAAAATGCTAGGAATAATTTAAGAAGAAGTAGTGGTCCCTAATGGTGGAGAATTGGATGTTGTTGATGAAGAACTTGTGTTGCTAAAGAATTATGTGCTTGATGATAAAGATCTGGTGTTGAAGAAAATGATGCTCCTGCTAATGTTATAGATGATGTCTAAAATGTGGCTCCATGATGAAACATGATGGAGAGAGAAAGAGAGGGGGAGGGAGAGGAGAAGAGAGAAAAAACATTAAACATAATAGGGAAAGAGAGAAAGAGAGGGAGAGGGTGAGGGAGGGAGAAGAAATGAGAGAGGGAGAGGAGAGAGAAAAAATGAGAGAATGAGAGGAGAGAGAAAAAGAGAGAAAAGATGTTAAACATAATAGGGAAAGAGAGAAAGAGAGGGTGAGGGGGAGAGTGAGGGAGGGAGAGGAAATGAGAGATGGAGAGGAAGAGAGAAAAGGAAATGAGAGAGGGAGAGGAGAGAAAAAAAGAAATGAGAGAGGGAGAGGAAGAGAGCAAAAGGAAATGAAAGAGGGAGAAAAAACATTAAACATAATAGGGGAAGACAGAAAGAAAGGGAGAGGGAGAGGGAGGGAGAATAAATAACAGAGGGAGAGGAAGAGAGAAAAAAATGAGAGAAGGAGAGGAGAGAGAAAATATGTTAAACATAATAGGGAAAGAGAGAAAGAGAGGGAGAGGGTGAGGGTGAGGGAGGGAGAGGAAATGAGAGAGGGAGAGGAAGAGAGAAAAGGAAATGAGAGAGGGAGAGGTGAGAGAAAAAGAGAGAAAAATCATTAAATCTAATAGGGAAAGAGAGAAAGAGAGGGTGAGGGTGAGGGAGGGAGAGAAAATGAGAGAGGGAGAGAAAGAGAGAAAAGGAAATAAAACCTTACAATAAGCTCATCTTAGGCTCATAGGGGTTAGGCAGTCGGTCCTCAACAAACCTAAGGGATATATGGCTAGAGAACCCTAGCACACTTGCACCTCCTAGCATAGGGGTTAGGCGGCCGATCCTCAACAAACCTAAGGGATATATGACTAGAGAACCCTAGCACACTTGCGCCTTCTAGCATAATGTTCTTCCTACAAAGAGACCCCTCATACATGGGGCTTGTCCTAGTCTCCACCATGCAAGTATACAACGAAGGCAATCAGCCTATCAGTTAGAAAAACATTCATTTTTCATAACGTAAATCCAAAAATAACTTTGGATATTCCATAAAAATCAATCTCTTCTTCAAAAGACAAATACAAAAAACTAAAACAGCATCATTCATATGCTTCGTAAAAACTAAAACAACATCACCGCAAGATCTCTTCGGAAACTCATCTTCAACTATCAATTTTAATTAAAAAATATAATATAAAATCACTTGCAAGGAATGATACTCTTTTATCATTAACCCTCTTTCATCCTTAGAATAGTCTTAGGAACAAATTTCTGCTCTAACAACCATATATTTGAGGATAATAACTATTTTAAGGTTTCTTCCATGAGTAGTAGTAGTATATATGCAACCATCAAGCTAGAGATCATGCTTTGGTAACTGTGGAGATCCCAATCTCATGCCCTCATAGAGATTGTAGTGTGCAATAGTGTGGAGAGAAGGTGGGTGAGTTGTAAATGGTAAAGGAGAATTCTATTGATGATGGAGAGAAGATGAGGTGAATCGCCAATTCTATTCTTAGTGAGTGCAACCTACCCATAGTATGGCATCCATGACCAATTGAAATCAGTAAGACTTTGAAATCCTACCTCGAGTATTATAACTATTTTTTTGTGGTGGATTTTCTTGCCATAATTCAATGTCAATTTGTGCTTGTGTTCTCCATGGTGTGTTGTGCTCTAGTCGGATCTCTCTCTCTCTTTCTCCTCTCTCTTCTCTCAACCCTTCTCTCTCCCTCAATCTTCCCTCTTTCTCTCTTCCTATGCTCTCCCTAAATCCTTCTCTCTCCCCTATCTCTTTTCTCTCTCTATCTCTCTTTCTATTTCTACCTCTCTCACTTCTCTCCTCTTCTTCTCTAACTTTACTCTCTCCCTAACTCTTGTTTCTCTCTTCATCTCTATATAAGTGGTCATGGTCGTAGTCGTGGTCGTGGTCTGGTCGTCGTAGTCGTAGTTGTGGTCGTGGTCGTGGTCATGGTCATCGTCGTCGTAGTCCTGGTCATGGTCGTAGTCGTGGTCATGGTTATCATGGTCATGGTCATGGTCGTGGTCGTGGTCGTAGTCGTGGTCGTGGCCATCGTGGTCATCGTGGTCGTGGTCGTGGTCATAGTCATAGTCGTAATTGTGGTCGTGGTCGTGGTCGTGGTCTTCATCGTAGTCGTAGCCGTGATCGTTAAAGAAAATGAGAGAGGGGGAGGAAGAGAAAAAAGAAGAAGGAACGAGAGAGAGGGAGAGGAAATACATACAGCATAATAAAGAAAGAGAAAAAGAGAGAGAGATGGAAGGAGAGGAGAACAATTTAAGAAAGAAAAAAGAATGATAACAAAAACAAATTGTTTGTCGTAATGTAGACAAAATGGAAAACGATGAAGGTCTTGTTGTTTAAGATCGCGAGACGTATCTTAATCAGTGTGTCCCATGTCCTTGCTCTCAATGCAACCTGGCAATTAGATGAAAACATCGATTGTCTATAGAACACGTAGTACAACGCTTCGACGAGTTTCAATCTGAGATCATTGATCAGGCGATTGTGAATTTTTAGCAAACAGTAAGAAAAGTTATTATCAATCATGCATTGTACTCGCAAGCTAATTGAATACCATATATAAGAAGATTGGGTGTGCTTGGCAAATTTTCTATCCAGGGAGGTGACATCTCGTCCCAAGGAGGAGTGCACCCTTTGCGGCCAATTAGAAGAGTTCGTGAGCGTGCGATGGATGGAGTGCATGAGCTAATCCACCACTTGCAAGGCACTACCCAATCTATACCGTCAATGCCAGAGGAGACAGGAAGCCTTCCAGACCTACCTACAATCTTGGAGCTTGAGATGGAGGCAATGATCGATGCATTGATTCCCATGGATGTAGAGACTTCTGATCCGCTTAGAGAGGAAGCATCCATACCATTATATGATGGGTGCCGAGTATCTCGCCTGAAGACACTGCTTACACTCCTAAGTGTGCAAGCAAAATACGGGTGGAGCGATGCGAGTGTGACCGAGTTGTTCAGGTACCTTGTACGTACGCTTCGTTGATTTCTTTTCGGCACTATTATTAAAAAAATTTATGCTTTTTCAAGGTGTTTTATGATTTTTTTCAGGTTATTGAAATATCATATATTACCACCTGCAAATATCATGCCTGAGTCTCGTGATGATGCACAACATGTTTTACGAAAGCTTGGCATGGACTACAACAGCATCCATGCATGTATCAACGATTGCATACTGTTTCGAGGAGAATACGAGACTATGGAGGCATGTCCAAAGTGTGGTGCTCACAGGTATCGACAGGACTTGCAAGGGCAAACCATCCCTAAAAAAGTTCTCAGACACTTTCCGCTTATCCCCCACATAAACCACATGTTTCGTATGTTCGGCATGGCGAGCTTGACAACGTGGCATGCGCAGAATAGGTCCACAGATGGAGTTCAATGAATATCAACGGATTTACGTGCATGGAGCCACATTGACTTTACCTTCACAGACTTTGCCCGAGAGCCAAGGAATCTTCGGCTCGGTCTTGCAATGGATGGCGTGAACCCATTCAGTCTGCGCTCAACTTCTTACAGTGTGTGGCCTATAGTCCTTATCAACTACAATATCCCTCCATGGCTTTCTATGAAGAAAGGACATCTCATCCTTAGCTTACTCGTACCTGGCCGCTACAAAGTCAAAAATATGGACGTGTATCTTCGTCCATTAGTCGATGAGCTTAAGATTTTGTGGGAGGAGGGGGTCACCATGCAAGATATGAGCAAGCACGATGGTCGATGGTCCGCCAATGTTCGAGCCATTCTCATGTGGATGATGCATGACTTTTTGGGATTCGGAGAGTGCTCAGGTAAATAGGCTTCCTTTCTCGTTGGTAATATCTATATTTTATCTCGTTCAAGTTTGTATTCACTGGATAGAGGTGTTGGAACAGGTCTGTTACCTCAGGTTATCATGCATGTCCATTGTGCGGGCCATAGTTAGACTCTCGAAGGTCATGAACCATGAAGAAGATGGTATATCAAGGACACGCCGCTTTCTTGCCAGAGGGTCGTGAACTCGGGGAAGGTTTTCTTGGACGACCTCCAACACGTATGAATGCTGCAAGCTGGTACGAGCTGAAAATGGTCCACGCAATGTCACATCCAAACAGAATGCAATGGTTCTCAGTTTTCTATGAGTTGCCATATTTGACCCACTTACAGATCACCACTTATTGGATTCCATGCATATTTTTAAGAATGTGGGAAGCTTGATATGGGACCATATCACATGAAAGAGAGACACTATAGGGGCACGAATGGATTTGAAGGAGGTAGACAAGATGGAGGCGCTTTGGCTGCAGTCCAGTGCTAATGGTCGTGTACAGCTACCTCGTGCTCCTTGGGTTTTGTCCACTAAAGAAGAGCATATTGTGAAGCAAGTAAGTCTATCCGCACTCCGACGGGTATGATGTATTCTCTCAGGTCTGCATTTAGCCATTGTTCATAATGCTTTCTCATTTGTGGCAGTTTGTACTACGGATCGCGATCACAGGATGTCTTACTCCAGAAATATGTGGGGTCATTTACAGGTTGTCGACTTTGGTGCAATGGATATCACAAAAGGAGATTAAGATGTCCTCTATTGAATTCGTGAGGCGAGGAGCAGTGGAGACGGGGTCTGTCTCTTTGAGAAATACCTACCTACTAGCATGCTCACGATACAAATCCACCTTCTTGTGCATCTTGTAGATGAAGTGGAGATTGCTGGACCTGTCCATACACGATGGATGTTCTTCTTGGAGCGCTTCATGAAAACCCTGAAAGGCTTTGTGCGACAAACGAGCTCAGCCAGAAGGTAGCATGGCTGAAGGTTGGTTGGTGTCTGAGGTACTAGTACATATTTCACAATGGCTACCAACGGTGGATCCAGACAACAAAATACTATGGTCGCTAAAGGACGATGATAGACTGACTGGAGATGTAGTGGTTGAAAATGGGGTAGAAAAAAGAATGGATGCTGCAATGGAGAAGAAGGTGAATCGCTTTTGTATGTTGCACCATGCCTCTATGGAGACGTGGCTCGCCAAGTACCAGATCATTAGGCAAGATCAAGAGGAAGCGCGATCTGAATTTCAATGTAGTACGCGCCATCAATCGATTCGATATCCCAAGGGCATGGAAGAGATGCCGCGGTTCATGTCAACACAATGGTTGCATGGAGCTTTGACCACAGCGTCTCGCGAAGGGGCGGATGTCTCAATGGAGGAGTGGGAATTCTCGAGGGGATGTAGTCCAAAGGTGATGACGTGTTTAGGATTTGTGCGACAACTAATTTGAGTGTTTCAATGTACAGTATAAAATATATAGTGTAGCGTGGTTGTGCGGATGGCATTTTCGCGTGGAGCGTATTGACAAAATGCGCTCCACAATGGACTGTGGTATCATGACAAGGTTTGAGCAGGAGAGCTGATGACGAGCAACAGATCCAAACACGGTTATAGATGAGATGGAGTATTTTGGGAACTTGCAAAGTATTGTTACGCTATTCGATGTGCAGTGGTTCAAAGTGGTACTTGAAGGAGCTGGAGCAACAGTTTGACGAGGTCCATCTGGATTTCTCGAAATAGATTCCGAAAAAAAATGGACGGATTTGTGCGACACCTTTGTGTTGCCGGCCCATTGTGAACAGGTGCATGAACTCATTTGTTTGTTAATTGTATTACAACATGGTACATGTCACAATAGTTTAATCGCTCTTGTATGTGTTTGTGAACATGTAATCTTCTATCCAAACCCCCGACAACCTTGATGGTGGTATGTTATACCTTTAGCTCCCCCAAGTGCGAGAGTATATGATCAAAGCGATGTTCCGAGCATAGATGAGGATAATATGCAAATAGAGGGGTCGATATTGCAAGGGGTGGAGGCCACCGAAAGCTTGGAGCATGTAGAGGAGCCAGCATCGGCTAACAATGATGGAAATATAGTAGTCCAAGAATTCTTTGAGAACGAGTTGGACTCATCCTTTTGTGGTGACATGTCTATCAACCTTCCAGTGTATGCGGAGTTGTGTCAGGAGATTGACATGGGACCATAGGATACTTCATACTTGGAGCATCCACTTACTCAATTCGTTGACTAATCGCTTATAAGGGTACATAAGATATGCATTTTAAGTGAGATCATTTTTTTAGGATTTATATTACCATGCTTTGTATGATTTAAATTGATTATGCTAACATCATTTTTTATTTGTGCAGGTGATATTTTCAGGATGAGTCGAGGGATGAGCGATGAGGAGTTGCAGGATATCTTCACGTGCATGTCTCCAGATCAGATGGTGAGATTCAGAGACATGGCAGACCAGGAGCTGTCTCAGACATCGTCAGGCCGCTCTACTAGATCTACTTCGGCACGATCATATGCTTCAGCTTCGAACAGATGAGGTCGACGCTCCAGACTTGGGCCAGAGGGAGGGAGTGCTTCAAGGTCCGAGGGATGCTGTAGAGATACAAAGGCAGGCAGTACGGGATACAGGTGCGACTACTCGCTCTCGTGGTGGTTCCAGGGAGTGTGGCTCAAGTGGATGCTGTGGAGGCACAGACACGGTGTATCCATCTCGATGTCTTTAATTCACATAGTCAAGTTAAAATACATTGCAAAACTTATTTCCTTGGCCGATTTATAAGAATTAGCTGCATGTCGTGCATTTGAGATTGTTTGCACTTCTATGGTCAAGTTGCAATCGTCTTGAACGTATAATGCATAACTTAGAAGATGATATCGAGCTAAGAAGGATAGAGCTTATGTCGCATGATGCACTTACGAGGTAAATTCATGGTCGTGGTTCATATAGAGGATAATCTTAGACACCCATTGAATGATGTCCAAACCGTCATAATGCATGGAAAGGAATTACGAACTTTGTAAATTGCATGCGAAGACGGTTGCATTTTAGGTCGGGTTAAAAGCTGAAGGAAGGATTAATTTAAAGTTGGACTCATGGTACTCGCTCATGCATGGAGTTCTTTTATCGAAGTTTGTATTTAGGAAAGGATGCATTTTCATATTAAAGCTTGAATTCAATGCATTAAACGAAGGCTTTGTAGGCATAGTTCTTGATGTAAATCAACGTAGGGTTTATACGAGTTACCTCTGAATTGTTAATCATTATAGTTTAGGCAAGAAAAAGTAACGATCATTGTATCAATCGCATATTTGCATGGAATGTTATATCTTACAATTATTTACATCTTTTAGAAAAAGTATTTGCATCTCTAAGGAAAGTTCACCCCGTGTTGCAAGACAATTAGATCAATTAGGTAAATCGGTTGTAATGGTGTAACTCAAATGATGATCACCTCAATGCACTAGGTAGAGCTAAGCCGCGATAAAATTCTACCTAGTATCGCACTCGGGAAACCGACTTAATATTTCTGACCTCAAATGTGCTACCCACATTCACAGAAAGTTAGGGTTAGCTTAACGCCTATGCAAGAATGATCTATGGTTCTTACCCTAAGGATCAATTAGCCAAATACTAGACCTCCATATGGATTTAGGAACCCTAGGGCCAAAGCGTCATCGGCCTAGTAGGATTAGGGTTGGGTGAGGTCAAGAGGACACCCAAACCCTACATCTTGACCAAAGTATTCTTGACCCGAGAATACCGTGTGATGGGAGAAATAATCCCACAAGTAAGGTGCGACGCTTGTCTCGTGCAACAAGTTGCAATGTCGCATGGTTTTGTGTCTAAATCACAAAGTAGAATTGCCACTCCTTAGGACAAGGTTGGCGAGTTCTAAGTAAAGCCTAATTTGTAGGAGGATGAGTAGTCATCTTGCTACATCACCCTTCCTTAAGGCTGATTTGCCAAGTTAGGGAAAACTATGAATTGCCTAGCAGCAATTGGCCAAATCAAGTGAGGACAACGGGGTTGTCCAAGATTTATTATTTATAATTTAAAGAAACCTAAGGTGGAAACAATGTGGGTCAACAGGGTATAAACCCTAACCCACGGATAAAGGGTAAACAAGCAACACAGCTTATGAAACCCTTGGGGATCTTGCCAAGTCGCAATTGATCCCAGATCGAATGCTGGATGTATTCGGAGAGAAGGATTCACACCTTAGTAGTTGGCCGAACAAACGACCACTGGATTGATTGTGTTTGTACAGTTAGGAGCAATGTTTGTACTTCTTTGCTCAAGGAACTAAAGTTGGAAAAATAATTAATGCTTCAGGTTGAAGGCCTTGAGGGAGAGGCAGCATCAGTTACCCTCGACTGTCTGCCTGACCCTATCCAAGGGGGTTGTTAGCCGCGTCGGGTATGTGGACTGAACTCGCCACGAGAGATCTCTCCGTGGGTGCTACTTGGAGCACGAGGATGCTTGGGTGCTAGGGGGGGCTCTGATCGTAAATCCCTTGCCTTCGGACCCTGCACAAGAGGCCGACGTGACTCGAGACTGGATCACGAGGCCCGCATACTAGTCTATGGGCGGAAACTTTGAATAGTGATCCCTGAGGATTGCTGGAATTGCCTTCGGGCGGATTATGGAATAGCCTTCGGGCTGGATTATATGATGTATTCCAAAGACTGATAAATAAGATCAATTGTTGAAAAGGAACTTGCTTGACATTGTTTTTCTATGTCAGTGCTTAAGTTACGTGAAAGAACCAGTGAATAATTGGCTAATTAAGGAAGCTGCTTTTGCTTGTCAAACTAAATGTGGTAGGTAATTAGATAACTAAAGCAACCTGAGGAAAGTGCGATGGATGTGACCATGGGTCCGTCCTATGGAAGGGTGGTCCCGGTTGGCCAGGAACTTTTCTCAAAGGAATTGACAGCAAGGTAACGATGACCTAGAATCTAGGAAGCTAGAGTCCCGATTTATACTATTTTAGGGGAACGGAATGGGACTATGCCTTACAGGCAGAGAGGTCGAGCTTCGCATCCCTCTCGTTTCCCATTCTCCTTGAACCAAGTGCAGTATAAATCCGCTTCGACCCTGATGTTTCTGCGTAAAGTAGTTTGACGCTAGCTACCTTCTAGGAACTTGACCATTAGGAAAACCCTGATTCAGGTCGATCCTAAGTGGGGACAGACGGAATGCTTCTGCTTCATGGCAGACTCGAGAAGACCTAGATCGCAAACCCCGTGACATTCCATGGGAGTGTCAGGTGGTGCTTTCTGGACACTCTTCCCGATGGGCTGCTAAGACGTGTCCTACAAGTGGACAGGTGGACACGTTACACATACATTTACTTAGATCACTTGCAAGCTCTCCCAAATTGACTAGACTATGGGATGCCCTATTTATGACAGTTTTGAATAGTTCAAAATAGCCCATAGACCAAGAAAAATCACTCCTTTCACTACCGCAAGTGGTACACTAGATTCTAGGAGCAAGATTCAAGCTTTGGGAATCAAGAAAAGACATGAAAATGAAGATGAAGCAAGAAGAGACCTTGTTGGTCATGGATTCCCTACTCTTTCTTATTCAGGATAGCACCATAGCTCTCTTCCTCTCTCCAAAAATGCATACAAGATACCCTTTATCTTCCTCCCCCTTATTCTTGAGTGTTCCCCTTGAACTCTAGTTGCATGCTTTGGAGGCTCCTCTTGTGGTCCAACACTCTCCCTGTAGCCCACACTCATGATTTGCGGCGCAAATCATGCTAATGGCCCTGTGCTTCACCTACAACTCTAAGTTGCAAAATGCATACTCAAGTTGCCTAAGTCACTAACAAAGGCATATATCATGTCGCGTGCTTAAACCTAGTAGACTTGATGAACTAAGTGACATCCAAGAAAAATGAACTTAAAGAGTCACTGCATTATGTCATGTAACCTGTCCTGAAGCTCTTGTAGACCAAGTATGCAGACCTACATGATCCACATCATCTCCATTTTTCACACTATAAACATAAAATCCTATGACATCGTGCTCTTGTCATAAGATGTGATGAGTCATTTTTTATGCGCTTGCTCATGAGAAATTTTGTCAGCAATTAATGCTTCAGTTGCTATGGTGGCCTTAATGAACTTGAATTCTGCCAATTCCTCCCATGAGCAAGGTAGTGTATTCACTTCTGTTGCTAAAGGCTCTTGTAAAAGACCTAAGTCTAATTACTCATAGCTTTTAGCAAGCATGGTAAATGTAGCATCCAAACGTCGAATGCAAGTGACCAAGTCTTCCCCCGTATTTTTAGCTAAGCTAGAGCCAAGATAAGGATGGATTTTTGCTCATAAGAGGGTCTAAGGCCGGCAGATGTTTGGGGTTTGACTGGACTAGATAGCTCAACGAGACTAATGTTAGCGACTTTGGTTGATCTTGAGGGTGTGGTTAAGCCTTGTGTGCCATAGGCATGGTTTATGAAGCTGATGCTTGACATGCCTTTGGGATACTAGCAGCAGTAGATTGAGGCGGGTTGGAAGCAACAAGCTGTAGTTTCTATTGGTAGATGTGCTGAAGCTCTGCAGGCTTAGTGGTTTTGGGCTCTATAGGTCACGCAACTTGAGTCTCCTATGGTTTTGGTTCCCTAATTGTGGTGCAAGTTTATGTAGGTAAGTTCGAGGGTGGCACTTGAGCGGTGCCCTTAGCCATCTTGGCTTTAGGTACCCATATCTAGGTATTGCCCTCATAATAGCCTTCTGCTTATACTAGGGTTTTGGGACTCATCACGACTTGATTGTTCATCTTTGCCTATAATGTTGTATTTGCCTCCTTGGCCTTGAGTATGAGTTTTTAGCCATGCAAGGTCGTGTCTAGATATTTCTATGTAGTAATCCTTGGTGCTTAGACACCCATTTGAACTTTAGTTCATTTGCCTTATATGCACTCTCAGAGGGTTACTGGTGCTGAGGCTTGGAGAGTCATGAGGAGTCATGACCCCCCTCCTCTTAAATTGGGTTGTTGATCCCTCTATCGATGGCTTAGTGCACTTTGATGGAGCCACGCTGCCCTTGTTGAAAGTTGTCATGATGTATACATTGGTCTTGTGGCTATAGAGTTATTAAGAGAATTTGAAAGTCTATTTGAGCAGTTAGATCTTGCAGAAAAGCAAGCTCTTGCAAGTCAAAAAATTGAATTTTTTCTACAAAAACAGCACGTTCTAAGCTTCAAGAGAAGCTTGATGATTTGTTAGAGGATCAAGCTACAGAGATAAGGCTTAAAACAAAGTGGAGGCATGTTAAGGAAGCTGTTACTATACTAGTGAAAAAGTATAGATGAAGAGAGAGATTGCATGTATCTAGCTTGCCTATCGTTACGGGAAAAATAGTTGATGTATCTAGTAAGCCACCCACTTCTGTGGCTAACCCTATGGTTGCACCTATTATTCCCACTATTAGGGAAGATGTATTAAATTAATTGGTTAAAGCTATGTAGGATCTTCAGTTGAAGGTCGTAAAATTGGATGAGAAAGGACAAGAGAAAAGGGGACGAGAGGAAAATGTATTAGATGAATTCATTAAAGGCATGTGGGATCTTCAGTTGAAGGTCGCAAAATTGGATGAGAAAGGACAAGAGGTGTTGAGAGTGAAAAAAGACTGAATTTTTGACTGATTTTTGTTGTTTTTGAGGTCTGAATGATTGATTTTTGGTGGATTTAGAGTGATGTATGATTGTTAATGGAAGTATTTGAGAGTGTTTTGGATGATATTGATTATGTTTTGGAAGTTCATGATGATTTTCAGTGGAGATATGAGGTTCTGTGATGTTCTGATAGGTTCTGATTGGTTCTGTATACCTTCTGTATAGCTTCTATTTTGTTCAGATTGTCTTCTGTATATGAAGCATGTATTGATGATTGATGAAGATTGAGATCTTGTGAAAGCTTATTGAATAGTTTTTTAGAGTTTGGAATGGTTTGAGTATAAGTTATGATGTTTTGATGACCTTCTGTAACCTTCTGTAGATCTTCTATAGAGCTTCTGTCTCTGCTCTGTAACTGT
The DNA here is from genome assembly GCF_053477565.2 of Lygodium microphyllum. Taxonomy (NCBI): domain Eukaryota; kingdom Viridiplantae; phylum Streptophyta; class Polypodiopsida; order Schizaeales; family Lygodiaceae; genus Lygodium; species Lygodium microphyllum. The sequence continues at coordinate 96,592,582 of NC_141140.1, read as the reverse complement.
ACTGTAGCTGTTCTGGCGCTGTACTGTGACTGTTCTGTAGACCTTCTGTAAGTATTCTATAGAATGTATGTGTGACTTTGGAAAATTTTTCTAACCTTTGAAAAGGATGAATCTAGTTCAAAAGAGCTAAAACAGGTGGAAGAAACAGCTGCTGAAGACTGAAGAGAAGATTAAGTGACAGTGACAGTAGTGAGCTGTGAAAAGACACTATAGTGGCTCTGGTGACTCTTCATATTAGACATACCTCTTGGGAGGTGCATCCACGACCTAACCTGGATTATTGAGGGTTATTATGAGAGCATTGTAGTGAGGATATGATGTACTATGGATAGAGAGAGAGAGAGAGAGAGAGAGAGAGAGAGAGAGAGAGAGAGAGAGAGAGAGAGAGAGAGAGAGAGAGAGAGAGAGAGAGAGTCAGAGATAGTTAAATCTATCAAAACAGTGTAACTGTATATGAGAGATTGAGAAAGAGAATTATGAAGATATTGAATATGGATAATATGTGATTGATTTCCATTCAAAGATGGTGCATTCCTTTGTGTTCTTTGTTATATTGATGGATTTTGTGAAGATGTTGGAGAATATGGTTGATTCTATCAAATCCGTGGGAGATATCTACTATGATGCTGCGTGAAGAATTGATGTTTTCTTTGTTTTGATGATCAAAATAATGAAATAAAAGCTTGTTGATGTTACAAGATAGATTTTCTTGCAAGAGAATTCCCTTTTCCTTGGTATTCCTCTTGGGCCTCCATGTTTTTGGTGCGCAACTGGGGAAACTTGCCATCAACAAGCACCAGAAGAGGCTGAAAATGAAGGAAATGGCATTGCCAAGAAGAGAAGAATTCAATGGATGTTTGTAAAGTTCTTTCTTCCACTGAAGAGTTGTAATTTCTCATTATCAAAGCCAATTTCCACAAGAAGTTCATCCCACAATGGCGGAAACACATCACCATCATGATGCATGCTCTATGTGGTGGACTGTTTCCTCTTCCTGTTGAAGTAGTAGAAATTTGCATCTTGGTGGCAAACAATTTGGGAATAAACTAAAGAGCAGAAACAGAGAGAATGACCATCCATGGAAGATTTGGCATTCATTGAGAAGTTTTCAGACATCATCAAGTGGGAGATTGTGAAGAAGCTTCAGGAGTCTTGGTCTGTAGAGGTTCACGAAGACAAGAAGGAAAAAAGTTGGAATTTGTTTATGGATGCTCAACAGCAAGATACATGGGATGCTTGGTGCACTGATAATCTTCTGTTTGTTCAATTAGCAACCCACTGGAAGTTGGTAGACAGAGTGTTTTTCACAACATATACTGTTGAAACCCTCAGAAGCTGGCATTATTATAATGATGCAATAACGATCCTAAGAAGAATGAGTTTTGATACTTTTAGAACAGAATATCTTCCCCTCTGTAGTGGTTTGAAAGCTGAATTCAGAGATGTTGAAAAGAAGGAAGTAAAGGAGATGTTGGCCAGATAATCCCTTAGATACTAAAGTCCTCTCGGATACTATCCTGTTGAGTCCAGACCAACTGGTTGAAGCCAACTCCCTGATGAATGACGCAATAAAGAGGCAAGCATTAGAACGAGTCCAGAGGTACGTGAGAAGAGAGAAGGCAAAAATCAAAGCTGAGAACGAGCTTGCAGCAGAATCTTCCTTTGACGCCCTAAAAGCACTCTTTACAGAAGTCCCCATGGTGACTCAAGGTCCCCTTCCTAGTCAGATTCGTCCTGGAAATATTGATGATAGGCCAGCAAATGTAGTCCCATTGCCAGTTTTTAAGGGAGAGTACAATGAAGACCCTGATCTTCATGTAGCAGAGTTTATGGTAGCATGTGTGGCTAATAATGCTAGAACCCCTGAGCATTGGTTAGAAATATTCCCCGCCACTTTCAAGGGCGCGGCGTTTCAGTGGTATGAGAGACAAGCAACAGGAACTTTTGGCACATGGGACGACCTAAAGTTGGCCTTCCTCACTAAATTCAGGCGTGAAGGTTTTGAAGAGCGGATGCGAGAGGAGTTCATGAACCTAAGTCAGTCCTCTGGAGAAAGAGTAGAAGCTTATGTCTCGCAAATGGAATCCATCCTGAAGAGATGGACTAACCATCATTTGGATGAAGGTATCCAGAAAGGAGTGTTTCTCAAGGGCCTACAACCAGAAGTTCGCAAGTTCGTGGAATTGATAAGACCAGTCAATCTGCAAGCTGCAGTGGAAGGTGCAAGATTGTATGACAAAGTTAAAGCAAGGCTATCAATGACTCCAGGAAGAGGAGTCTTACCTCCTCCTATGCCTGGCATGGTATACCCATCAAATGCGGTCCCAGGGACAGTTCCCTACCCCTATCTCCAGATGCAAATAGTGCCACAGTATAGTGCACCTAATCCGGTGTGGTCACCACAGACGACAGTGCCTTAGATGATGGTTCAACCACAACAACAGTGGCCTCAAACAGTTCCTCCAATGGCGACTCAACAACAGTGGAATCCTATCAACTGGAATCAACAACCCCAAGTCTCAACAGGAGCTTTGAATCAGAACCAAAATAGAGAAACTTCTAGATCTACCCAACCAGTGTATGTAGTAATTACAGAAGCTTCCCAAAACCCTACAACAAGCATTGCAGGAGGTGAAAATCTGAAGGACTACTTATCCAACTCAGTTGCAAGTATCAAGAAAGAGCTTCTGGATGTGATTACAGAGCAATTACAGACGTTGAAGGTGAATACTGCCAATATATCCACTTCTGCAGGAGCTGGAAGAGATGTGATGCGGTCAAATACTTGGTGTGGAAAGTGTCATCAAGCGGGACATTTAGCCACTGAATGTACCCGAAAACCAACCATTCCTGGAGCCTTCTATTCTTACTGTTTGCGGAAGAACCATACAGAGGATATTTGCTCTCTGAAAGAGATGCATGAATGAAGACAGAAGGATGAAAATGCAAAACATTGCTCGAGGTGTCCCCAGTGCTCACGGATCAAACTATAGACACAGAAGTCATCAAGATACACCTCAATGAAATCATGCAGATGGTTCTGGAAGGCCTCCATCATTACTCGTTGGAAGGTGGCAGGAGCATTACAGAGCCCGAATGGCATCACTCTGTAGGCATACGTCCCCCATTTCGTGGTGAAGGTTGTTTTATATTGGTCATCTTCTGCGATTTGGACTTGGTTATATCCGCTGAATCCATCCAAGAGGGAATACAGCTCATGGCTTGCCACTGTTCCAACAGTTGGTCTGTAAAAGGGATAGGGAAATGATCCTTCTTTGTCTTGAAATTGAGCTTCCGAAAGTCGACACATATTCGAAGTTTCCCGTTCTTCTTGGGTACTACTACAATGGGCAAAACCCATTCACTATTAGCCACGGGATAGATGAACTCAGCTTCAAGCAGTTTCAATAATTCGGCCTTCACCAGAGCAGAATAATTAGGATTCATCCGTCTTTTTCTTTGCCTTACAGGTTTGGCATCGGGCTCTAGATCAATGTGATGTTGACATACTGTAGGATCAATCCCCTTTAGGTCTTTGTAGGACCAAGCGAACACATCTAAGTTCTCCCTGAGTAGGTCTCGAAGGACCACCAGTTCTTCTTCTGGAAGATTGAGACCCACTTTCAGGTGACGTTTAGTACCCTCAGCATCCAAAAACGTTACTTGTCTTTCACCTTCCACTTCGCGGATAAATGTCCCACGGATTGCTTCTGGGTAGAGATCTGACTCCTTCAAGAGAGTCGTATCCTCGTCTGATGTCCCACTAGAACCAGTGTCCTCCTTCTGAATAGATGACTCATTCATCTGTTTAAATTGCTGAAAGGGTATCAGAGCCTTATTTGCTTTTGTTTGAGTGGTAACCTCTTCAGGACTCAAGGCTTCATCTTCAGAGGATGCGTCCAGGAATGTCACATAGCATGGACCTACTAGAGGCTGTGACTTTGAGGGCTTGGGCTTTTGTTGGCAAGGGGCATCATCATCATCTTCTCTTTGGACAGAACAGTCAGGGCGACAAGACCCATTGATGAACTTAATTTTTATTATTTTAATCCATTGCTTATATAGATTCTGCATACTTTGGGGTCCATTGACCAACCCAAACAGAACCATGGTCATTCCATCCAGTACCCTGAGATATTCGGCCTCTGAGGTCTCTGTAGGGACATCAACCAGATCATCCTCTATCAAAGGAAATTCTTCATCTGCACTTCCATAGCCTACTTCATTTTCTTCCTCATCAATTTCATTCTCATCTTCTAGAGGCTCTGCCTCGGTCTTTGTAGAGGCTCTGTAGGAGAAGAACAGATCTTTTGCCTCTGCATCTGCTTCTGCTTCTGTCATTAATTTTGGCTCTACTTCTGCTTCTGGTTCTGGCTCTATATCTGTTACTGTCTCTGTTCTATAGACGCTCTGTATCTGCTCTGCCTCTGTATTGTCTCTGATCTGTAACTGTACTATCTCTATACTGACTCTGCTCTGTCTCTGCGATGATTGTCATGTAACAGGGAGAACAGTGCATCCATGCTTCTATTTCACTATCAGAGGTGATTTCAGAAGTTAATTCTACTTGAGGTAGGAGATATTCACCCATGGTCAAGGATTTTACTTCCCTTGGCAGTTGGCTTACAGTGCCCACTGTTAGGGATTGTGCCTCTGTTTTCTTAGGAAAGATTTGCTTGACAGCCTCTTCATCTCCTGATGTACCATCTGTTACCTTGTTAGAGAAGTCAGTTATGACTTCAATGGATGTGGATCCATTGCCTTTTTGCGATCCATACAGCTTTAACACTGCTTTATTGGGTCCTCTGCCTAGGGTTAGGATTCCTTTGAACCAGTCCGTCCTGGCTCTTGCTTCAAAAAGCCAAGGTCTTCCCAACAGCAGAGGGTATGAGGTTCCATAAGAATTTGGTTTGACCACCAAATATGTCAGCCAATAGTCTCTTCCTGCAAGGGTTGTTTTTACATATGGGAGGATGCCCAATGGTTTGACTCTACTTTGGTTTGCCAATCGGATAAGCCACTGTGTAGGTTGAATTCCTTGCAACCGTAAGTCCTTCATTGTGACATCCGTCATTATGTTTACTGATGAGCCTCCATCAATCAATGCATCTGAAATGAAGCATCCTTCTATCCATACACTAATCTCTGGGGTTCCAGGATCTAGGAAGGCATTAGCCACATCTACTTCCTTTACAGGCTCCGCGGCCTTATTGGTCTTGTTTGCTGTTGAAGGAGCAATTCTGAGTCCACGCCTTCGTGTCAAGATGCTTTTGAATCTCTTTCGACAGCTGGGAGACAGCATCAACAACTGCCGGAATGTTAAGTTTGGTTTAAAAGTGTCTAGGTCTTTGACCAAGTCATAATCTTTAATAGGATCCACAGGCTTCTCCAGCCGGCTGGGGAATGGGGCTAGACCCATTTTCATCTTTCCTTTTTCTGCTAACAATTGTTGCATCGACACTTCTTCTATTTCTGGAAGTACTTCTATATCTTCTGTCTCCTGGGCCTCCGGTCCTGTCTCTGGGACTGTCTCTGTAGCCTTCTGTGGCACTGTAGTACTCTGTACTGTACTGTACTGTTATGTACTGCTCTGTCCCTCTGCAGGTAGGTTGAACTTCACAGTCTTGGCAGGAGAGTCATTTCCATTCCGGACCACTGGTTCCTTCTTCTTGGTGCGCGTCACAGCGGCAACTTCCAACTCGACCAAATTGGAAGCAGGTTATTGTACCTTCTGTTGGCTATCAGTGACATTGGCCTTTACAAGGGCTGGACTGGGACAATCCTTTACAGTGTGGCCTTCTCCTTTGCATCGACTGCATAAGGGCTTGTAATCCACTGACCTTCTGGGATTTGGACAATTTGGGGAGATATGTCCCTTTTCTCCACACCTATAACATTCCACCTCGGATCTCTGACCACCGTGCGACTGTCGTCCTCTGTAACTTTGAGAGGGAAACCTCCTTGGACCGAAATTAGGACCAAACTCTCTAGACTTGGGTCCAATATCCTGTGTTGTCATTTTAGATTCCAGCAAGTTCCTCTCTCTCAACCCCGACAAATGTGTCTTTGGTGTCTCCTCAGGAGTTCTTTTGGGCCATATTGTCTCTGCACAAGGAATTGCAACAGACCCGACAAAGATTGAAAAGATTTCCGCCTTAACAGCACCGACAAACCTCAAACAATTGAGAGGATTTCTTGGCCATGTGGGCTATTACAGAAGATTTATTGCACATTTTGCAACTAAGGCAACCCCTCTGCACAAGCTCCTAAGGAAAGAAGCTGATTTCCTTTGGACGGATGACTGTGAAGAAGCCTTTAATATCCTAAAACAATGCCTGATCCAGGCACCTATTTTACAGTCTCCTGATTGGACGAAGGAGTTCCATGTGCACACAAATGCATCAGTTGAAGGGCTAGGTGCTGTCCTATGTCAAAAGGGCCCCTCCAAATTAGATCAACCGATATATTATGCAAGCCGAACGGTCATTGATAGGGAATGGAACTATACAGTGATAGAGCTGGAGTGCTTGGCAATGGTGTTTTCCCTAGAGAAGTTTCGCCACTACCTACTGTCTACCCACTTTAAATTTTATGTGGATCATGAGGCCTTGTCCTTCCTGATGAACAAAGCAGACATGAAAGGACGAATGATGAGATGGCTCCTTCTATTCCAGGAGTTCGACTTTGAGGTGATTACCAAACCTGGCCGTTCCCATGTTCTGGCTGATCATTTGTCGCGTATCCCACAGACTGCAGACGAGGAGCAGGATGATCTAGACCTCCCTGATGCTTCCCTATTCCTGGTAGAAACTGTAACCCCCTGGTATGCAGACATTGCCAATTTGCTGGCAACCCAACAGTACCCTCCTGGCATTTCTAGTCGAGAAAGGAAGAAGCTTATGTTAGAATCAGCCCCCTACACCCTGCTAGGCGGTGCATTATACAAGAAAGGCAAAGATGAAGTGCTCAGAAGATGTGTTGCAGGAGATGAGATTGGGATTGTTCTAAAGGCTTGCCATAACGAGTCATGTGGAGGCCACTTTGCAGGAGAAGCTATAGCCAAGAAGGCTTTGCTAGTAGGTTCCTGGTGGCCGACCATTCATAAGGATGCCTATGATTACTGCAAGCGATGTGATGCCTATCAGAGGATGGGGAAACCCACCAAGACCAGCGCTATGCCATTGCAACCTATCCTTCCTTTGAAGCCGTTTGAGAAGTGGGGCATCGACTTCGTCGGCCCAATCGATCCTCCCACCAGAAGGAAACAGAACAGGTACATCCTAGTATGTACGGATTATGTTACAAAGTGGTGTGAAGCCAAAGCTCTAAAGCGGGATGATGGTAACAGCGTGGCCATGTTCATGTACGAGAATATCATCACCCGTTTTGGCAGTCCCCTAGAGCTGGTAAGTGACAGAGGCACTCATTTCATTAATAAAGTCATGGAAGAGTTGACAGAGCTGTATAAGATCCGCCATCGCAAGTCCACTCCTTATTACCCCAGAGCCAATGGCCAAGTCGAAGTCACCAATCGCATCCTCTGCTCGATCTTGACAAGGACGATTGTTGCACATCGTTGTGATTGGGATGATCGACTTACAGAGTCCCTCTGGGCGTACAGAATCTCCCATAAAGCAGCTACAGGACAGACCCCTTTTCAGCTGGTCTATGGTACAGAAGTTGTTTTCCATGTTGAATTGGAATTGCCCTCTTTGCGAGTGGCTATCAAAGAGCGTTTAGGGGACGATGATTCACTGCAATGCTATCTCCTGCACTTGGAATGTTTGGATGAAACTCGCAGGATGGCTCTACAGTGCATGGAAGCCACGCAAGCTCGACGTAAGGCTTACCATGACAGCTTCATCAAGCACAAGGAGTTCAAAGAAGGTGATTTGGTCCTAGCCTATGATTCACGATTTGGCAAGTTTCTTGGCAAGCTCCAACAGCGGTGGATGGGCCCATATAACGTACTTGCTGTCAACCCTAATGGCTCTGTTCAGGTACAGACCGTTGATGCCTCTGATGATCCCTTCCTGATTAATGGCTACCGCCTGAAGAAGTACTTCCCTCCTTGGGGATCTTGACAATCACGGTCACCTGATCCTTTCCCCCATTGGCGTGGCACTGTTACTCTTATGATGCTACTTCTGATAGCCATTCTTCAGCCACTCCTGATGAGATGGATGTAACCCTCTGTCCCTCATCCCCACCTTCAAGCCCTGATCTCTTATCCTCTATTTTCCACCAGCGGCAGTGGCGAGGTTGGTTCTGACAAATGGTATTTCTACCATTCCCTTGCTTAATTTGAAAAAAGGAAAAAAATATACATATCGGTCATGGGAGAAAAGGACTTTGGTCCCTGTTATGCCGACCTATTCTTCGAGAAAGGTGGAGACACCCTCGGGAATAGGCGAGAAAGGAAAAAAAACAACAACAAAACAAGAAAAAAGAAAAGAAAAAAAAACAAAGAAAAAAAAAACTATTATGGGAGAAAAGGAAGAAATTCCCTGTCATAGCAGGCCTCGTTCCAAGAAATGGTGGTTAACACCCTTGGGCGAGAAGCTGGCTGTGGAAAAGGTGGCAACATCCAGCAGTCCAGAAAGTGGATTCATCAATTGACATCCCCAGGATCTAGTTCCGAAGTTGCCTCCCTTGGTATGCTGTGTCCTGTGCCTTTCTGCAGAGCATTTGACAGTCCTCTAGCAGATGCCATGTCCTATGTAACACAACGTTCGATCTGGTGGCTACCTCCCTGGGTATGCCTCTTCAACAACTGACGACGCGATCTTCATCGACAAACCATCGAGTGACGTGAGCTTTCATCCTAACCGGATGGGGAAGTGAGTATGGTTGCCCTCAGTATCTATCACAGAGTGAGACAGTGGGTGGGGTGAGTGACCAGTCTTTCCCTTCAAATCAAATGAGAGGTGAGATGTGTGAATGGAGTGTTGCACGCACGGGATGGGCCTCTCAATGCACAAAGCACGATTTGCTCTTATGCACTGCACTATAAGGCTCCCTGGCCTTCCTTCTTGCACCGTATGCCGGCACAGGGCGGGATGCACAGTTGCATCATCAAATGCGCACAAGGCATACAACCTTTGCACAAGTGACCGTGAGGATTACATCAACGGGTTTCAGGGAATGGCTGCCCTCTGTATCTTTCAACAAAGCATGAGACAGAGGGTGGGCTGAGTGTGACTGGAGTTTCTTCAATCAATTACCGAGAGGTGAGGATTGAGGGACGTTACGACCTTTGGAGTCAGGTACGTTCCCGTTTTTCTATGCACCCATGGGGTGGGTTTCTGCCATCAACACAGGACACATCATTCTGCTTTGTACACTGCACTATAAGGCTCCCTGGCCTTTCTTCTTTGCACCTATACCAGACGGGTTGGACGCACAGTTACACCATCAATTGTACACCCTGGCATACTCCCTCTGCACCATTCCTTTGTCGCTTCCTAAACCGGGTGTGAGATATAGGTTTTCATCTTGATTTCCTCGAGTGATATTAGTCATGGGGCGAGTGACTGCTCTTTCATTCCATATGAGTGATTGTGGGTTGAGTGTAATATCCCTCGCCATCAACGAATTTCCTGCGCTTCCTTCAACCAACTACCTCCCTGGGTGCTGCCGTGTGGTCCTTGCCATGAAGGATGTGTGCTGTGAAGATACCTTGGTACCTCCTGCAGCCGACAATGATAGTGGACGTGCCATCGACAGTCAACCTTGATTCTCGATAACATGGGCCAAGTTTTTCTAACCCTATACCTTTTGTTGTTAGTGACGGTCATGTTTTAAGTGTGGGGACATTAGCGGTTGGTCTGTCATGTGGTATTAGGTCCCTGTTGCTCGGTCAACCCTATCCGTTAAGATTTTAAGTGTGGGGACGCGTCCCTGCACGTCTACATTGCATACCCCTCTGCATTTGCCTTAACCTGATAATGCATCTATGCCTGCCTTACTTTTACCCTGATGGGGTCCCTTTCCCACTCACCCATCCATTTTTAACCCCCCCTGGGGCCGTTCCCTTGCAGTTTTTCTTAATTCCCTGATTTTGCTGTCCTTCCATGTGAACGCATCCTATATTCACCGCAATTCGAATCCAACCCTATAGCCCTGTTCATCCCTTTGAATTGACCATTTTTCCTTTTTACCTACCCCTGTTCCGACAGACGATTCTCAACTTATTAGTTTTTGAAGTATTTTGCGTAAATTGGACAGCTTTCTATGTGAACGCATCTTGCTTGCTTCGGAACTCTAATCTGATGCGTCATGCCCGCCCTATCCTTTCTCTCTGACATTTTTCCTTTTTACTCCCTATCATTCCGATGTACGGTCCATCCGTTATTAATTTTTGCGCGTTTTCGAGACTTTTTCGTGCTTATTTTTCACAATTTTCCATGTGAACGTGTCCTATTTTCACCGGAATTTCCGTTTGATTTGACAGCCATGTCCTACCAGCCTTCCCCCCACTTTTTCCTTTTTCCTCCTCCCTTTTTCGACTGCCGAATTTTTAGTTATTAAATTTTCCGAGCGTTTTTAATGCATTTTTTGTGTTTTTTGCATGTGAACCCCTCCTAATTCCCTCGGAACTCAAGTTTGATGTGGCAGGCTTGTGCAACCCCTTCCCTCGCACATTTTTCCTTTTTTCTACCCTCTGTTCCGGTGAATCGATTTTTTGTTATTAATTTTCGACCTCGTTTTCGTATGCCATTTTTTTGTTTTTCCTATGTGAATGTGTCCTATCTCGGTCGAAACTGTGTTTTGATGTGATAGGTTTGTTGGCCACGTTCTTTTGCACCTTTTTCCTTCTTTCCGCCCTGCATTCCGGCGAGTGGATTTCCCGAATTTAATCCCTGTATGTGTTTTCGGGCCAGTTTTTTGCATTTTTCCCATGTGAACGCCCTCATTTTCCTCCGGACACCCGTCTTACTTTTCCCTCATTTTTCCCTCCTCTCTCAGCCCATTTTTCATTTTTACGGATTTTTGTTTCGACGAACGATTTATGAGTTATTAATTTTTCTTTGTCTTTTCGTGTTCTCGCGTGCCTCGCCTTGCGCGTGAACACGTGCGTTTTTGTTTTTCTGAGCCGCCTCCATCGCGTCCGCGACTTGGGTATCGACGTCCCCGCCCCGTTGAGTCCCACCACCGCAAATTTTTTTTACCCCCGCCCCGCGCTTGCGCGCGAGACAGGGGCGTGCCATCTTTCCCCCTCTTTTCTTTTTCCCTTTAATTATTAATTCATTTTTAATTTTTAATTATTATTTTTTATTCCCCCCCTAACGGAAACCTCCCCCCGCATCCCAACCACCCTCCCCTCTCTCTCTTCTTCTTCTTCTTCTTCTTTCTACTTTCTCTCTCCTACCCCTCTTTCTCTCTCCTCGACCCCTCCCTCTCTCTCCCCTCTCTCCCTGCTTCTTCTTCTTCCCTATCTTCCTCTTCTCTCCTCCTCTCCTCCTCCTGCAATCCTTCTTCTCTCCCTTCCCCTCTCCTCCCCTCCTCCTCCTTCTCTTCCCTTCCTCCTCTCCTTCCTTCCTCTGCTTGTGGACCCGCCCGCCCCGCTTGGGTCCACCTGGGCCGCCGCCTCTTGACTGCCTCGCCCGCCCCGCTGCCTCTCAACCACCTCGCCCGGTCGCCCTTCATCCGCCTTCACCCCGCCTCCCTCCCCTCCTCGGCGACTTCGCCTTCCCTCCCTCCCCTCCTCGGCCCCCCCAGCGGCCGCTCTCCCCCTTCACACCCTCCCTCCCCTTCCAGCGGCTGCTCCCTTCTCGGCCCCTTTCAGCGGCCGCTCCGCCGCCAGGTCCTCCTCACCACCGCCAGGCCCTCCTCGACCTCTCCCTCCGACCGTGCCGCTGCCCTCGCCACTTCCTTCTTCCTCCTCCTCCTCTCCCTCCCCCCTTCCTCTTCTTCCTCCTCCTCCTCCTTCCCACTAACTTCAGGTTAGTTAGACTAACCTTATTTCACTTAATTAACCTTAATTAATCACACTAATCTTAATTAGCTTACACTAACCTTGCTTAGGTTAAACTAACCCTCATTTAGTTAGGCTAACCCTAACTAGGTTACATAACCCTAAGTTCCTTAACCCTATCTAGGTTAAACTAACCCTAGTTAGGTTAGTTAACCCCCCCAATCAACTAACCCCCCTGGTTAGTTTAACTCAACTATAGTTAGTTTACTAACCCCCTAGTTAGTTTCACCCAACTGTAGTTAGTTTAACCCCACCCCCTAGTTCACTAACCTCACTTAGGTTAGTTTAACCCCACCCCGTAATCACCTAACCCCCCCTAGTTACACTAACTCTAGCATAGTTACACTAACCCAAGTTGAGTTATCTAACCCTAGACTAGTTGACCTAACCCTAGTTAGTTAGGTTACCCTTACCCTAGTTATACTAACCATACTTAGGTCAACTAACCCTAGTTCAGTTAACCTAACCCTAGCCTAGTTACCCTAACCCCCCCTTCGGTTAGTCTCCACTAACTTGCCTTAACTTACTTATCTGACTTTGCCTAACCCAGACTAACCTAGTTCCATTTGACTAACCTGACCTAACATAGCTTGACTTATATGACTTACCCTGACTTCCCTGCCTTAGCTGACTTAATTTGACCTTACTTACCAAACTAAGCCGATTTTCTTGATTTAACTGATTTAATTAATTTATAAATTAATTTCCACTCAGAAAAATTTCAAAAAAATTTCTAAAAATTCCCTTCACTTTCTGCAAATTTTTGAAAATTTTTTAGCTAGAAATTTCAACCCCCAAAATTACAAAAAATTCCATATTTACCAATTTATTCTAAAATTACCTTTAAAATGCACAAAAATTCATTTCAAATTAGACAAAAATACATATTTTTTTTTTGAAAAATTCCAAAAAATTCCACCCACCCCCCTTGACCTTTTTCCATTCATTTTTCCCTTTAAAATATTTTTATACATGGTACCCCTATTTCAAAAAATTTATAAAAACCAACAGACCAACACACAACACTTCACTATAAAAATCCCCATCTTATTTTCATACCCTAAATTATGGATATTTCCTAACTGGCTGATTTTTTTTTCCTTCATCACATATCTATATTTCATTATTATTCCTTTTGATTAAAAATTAAAAACAAAAAAACCAATAACCAACCACCTATAATTTATTAAAAAACAAATCCACCAAAACACACATAACTCCAATAACCACACATACTAACCTAAATTAACCCAACCACATTTTAAAACCATCCCAAACAGAAATAAAATTCCAAACAAATAAAATATAACATTAAGTCAAAAAAATAATAAATCCTAATACAATAAAAACAATCTAATAATCAAAATCGACACATCCACTAAGGTGTTGTCTTTGTTGTTTAGTCAGTGGTCTTTACTTTTCTTTTACTGGATTCATTGCTTTTGGGGGACTCTTCCGTGCGCCTTCAGGCCCTTGCATACACACCCCTTCCAGGTATTTATTTTATGTGCTTTATTTATTTTCATTTTTTCCTTAATCACAAATTAATTGTTAAAATGAAATATTTATTCACCCACATTTTCCACGCGCATTCGCGCTAAACACACCATTTCATCATAATAAAAATCAACCAGCCATTCACTTTGCACGCGCTACGTGCGCTTAAGAGGCACTTTAATTTGTAATTAAAAATGAACCAGCCGTCACAAGCGCATACGCTGGCAAAAAAGCGTTCCACATCACTCTTAATTTTTAATTAAGGAATTTGCATTTAGAGACCCAGTCTGGATTAAATTAATTCCCCCTCACTGCACTTATTTCCCCTTTTTAATGAACTCGCTTTGTGGAATGGGCGCGTAAAAGTCTATTAGTTGACACTGATGGTCAAGTTATGGTCCAGTCTTGATGTCCGTTTTTTATGGTAGTCTGATTTGTCCATGTGTTACGATTACGGGTACGGTGTGTAGTTTTTTTTCTTTATTGCCTGATACGGGGATTTGGGTGCTTGCATGTTGCATCGCATGAAGCTTTCGGTCGCATATGTATAGAGGTCATGCCAAAATTTTTCTAGGCTGTGTATTGTCTGGGGTGGTACTTGGGTTAGTTACGTCTATATTTGTATGAGTATCCTTGTTTTGGATTGATTCCTTTTTGATCGCCTTTTGGTTGTTTTGCAGGCATTCTTTGTGACTGTCTGTGTTGTGGTGTGTGTGTTTACCATCTGAATGGCGCCTCACGCTCCTCCCCATATCCAGTATGTCCCACTAGTCAGTAGGGATTACTCTTCCCTACTCACTTTTGAGCCTCTCACGAAGGCGGGACTCACAACTTTCGTGGCTGCCTCCTTTCCATTGCTTCCAGAGGATCCATCGATGTGTGATGAGTTTCTGGCCTCCTACAGCAAGAAGTCGAGACTGGTCCAGGGTACTTCCATGACTTTGACACCTCGAGGCCTCGGGAAGGCTCTGTCTCTTCCCTACAAAGGTGAACCCTTTGTTACCACTCGCCAGCTTTTCTCTAACGAAGAGATTTTGAAGCTGTTACAAAAACAGACCAGGGAAATTCTGGATGTTAAGAAGGTGATCAACTCTTCAGGAGTTTCCTTTTCCATGATCACTGATCCTGTGTGTGGAAGTTGGTCTGTCAGTTTCTCCAAGACAGGTTTATGCCTGCAAAAACGCCATCCCATTACTTGTCCAAAGAGCTCTTTACAGCTTCACCGATGGTGTTAAAAGGAGTAGCTATTGATTGGAGCACTTACCTACTCACTAAGATGGATCAACATTTCATCAAAGTCACCAGGGGCAATGTTACCAATGTCACCTATGGATCGTACTTGTTTGCCTTCTTGACCTACTCAGGTTTACAGAAGAGTGTGCCTACACCTCCTCCATCTGATCTAGTACCTCCTCCTCCACCCTCAGATGAGTCAGAACCAATTGATATAGAGGATTTGGATTCTCCGCCTCCCCTGGTCATACAGCACAAACGCTTGAAGCAGGTAGCAGATAAAGCTCCTTCAGTTCTTCCTTCCGTGCCCATTCCTGCTACCTCTGGCAGTGATCTCCTTGCTTATCTCACATGTAACAACATGTTCAGAGCACATCGCGAAGGTTCGTTGGACATATCAGTCCCCTCACTGGATAGTCTAGTCTTGGGAGATGCCATTCCTTTCCTATGTAAAGACATTCAGAGTTCCATTGAACTGTCCGTGACAGCCTGTGTTCAACAGCTGTACGCTTCCTTTTATGAAGAATTGATGGAATCTAAGGACCCATTTCATAAGGCAATATCTGAGTTAGCCTCTGCTATGGATACCCTGGCATATCTGTTTAAGCAGATGGAGCAACAAACCCAACTGATTGAAACCCAAAGAGATGAGATATCTTCTTTGAAGATTCAGTTATTAACAGAGGCTTTCCCGCCTCGCGGTGGAGGGCATGAAACCCTCATTGCCACCATAGGAAGCCCTGGCTAACACCTTTGAGGGTGTAGACAGGGGGCCATCCCCTTCTATAGGCTTTCTCCCTTTTCAATCTATTCTTTTGGGGACGAGCCTTGCCCCATTCCATCACAACTAGTCCGCGCAATTTGCCATGAGAAAAGATCTGCTATTGGAAGGAATCTGCCTTGTATTTGAGATAGGACGAACATCATCATGGGGGCCGTCCCTCTATAGCAAACACTACATGCCTCACCTCACCCCTCCTCATCATATGCGCTTGATAATCCATTGTTAAATCCTTTTTATGCAAATAGCTCTGTCCTTCCTCAGGCCTAACCCTTGGTTCACATTTTGCAGGTTCCTCCACAGTAACCCGACATGGAGCACCCCATGCAGCTGGCCTGCAAAGAAGTTCTCCTCCGTACAAGGGAGCATATGGCACAAGCTCCGCCACCAGAATGCTACGTGCCAACCCTAAAGAGGTATGCACCGAGATGAGGCCCAAAGTGGCACCACCTAGGACGGAGGCCGAACACTCCCCAAGCCCAAAGGAGGAAGGCTCAAGGGAACGCTCGGGGGGTAGTGACCCCTCCCGTGCATGGCCTCCCTAGATGCTCAGGCACCAGGTACTCAAAAGAGGAAAAGGAAGCTAGAATCAACAATGAAATTGATGAATTGTTATAGAATATTCTTGCTACTGCAGTGGCCAGGGACTACACCATTTGGGTCCGAGTCGATATCTCCCTTGCCCGGCTTGATAGGAACTCCCCACCAGCAACCCCCCAATGATGTGGTCACCCGATCTCATCCCGTCTCATGCACGTAAAAGGGGGAAGATTCTCCAATTGTACAATCCTTCCATATCTACTTTTAATATAATTCACACCTTTAACAAAAAAAGATAATCAAGCACAGGTGATATGCATCTAAGTCAACACCATGGGATTCAGATAAGTGATGTCTCTTTACATTGCACCTATTCATTATAGTTGAAGTGTGTAACTTGCATGTGCTCACTGAGTTGTCAATTGGATATAGGACGACACAAGTCTCTATATGAAAGCATTCAATGTCCAAAATACCACAAGACCACCAACCCCACAAAGAGCCATTACAGAAAAAGCAAGAAATACCAAGAATAAAGAGCCATGATGGAAGCCTCGCTGCCGAAATTGAAAATCACCCTTGCCAACCGCCCACATCGCATGGCCCAAAGCATAGTCATTGGCTACTCTCTCTTTTTGGGTCAAACTCTACATTTGGCTCATGGCAGTTGTTACCTCAATGTTATCGACATCGCACATTACAAAGAGGTTTTGCAAAATCTCAAGTGTATCTCCCCATCTCAAAAAATGTTCCCCTCACCAACGAGGCTAGTAACACAACCATCCTTGTAGTATCCAATTTCATAGTCTTTGAATCTTGACATTTCATCCAAATGAAAGGCTGATAGCCTCAACGCATTGCAATGGGTGTATTCATGTTATTTTTATTTTTTTAAGAAAGAAAAAAATAGAAAAAAAAGGAAATAAAAGAAAAGGAAAGGAAGAAAGAAAGAAGAAAGGAACAAAGAAAAACCACTCACAATCATAACACAACACCTATCAGTCGAGTGACCTTGGTCGGCTAGCTCCGTCCCTAGTCCCCTAGCCTTTGACCCGCCCCCCACAATTGTTCATGGCACATCAAGGGAAAGACATACCTAGGGATCTTGTCTTGCCTATGGTTAGACCTGTCACCCTGACCCATTTGCAAGAGTCCTTTTTTGCACTCCATCTCAGTACCATTGCAATCGATAGTGGTAAGCAATGCTCGAAAGATACCATGGAAAGTACACCATACTCTTCGAGCAATACAAGTATCCACCAGCCACCAACAGTTAAGGTGTCTATGAGCTCACTTATGCTACATTGTATCATCACAATCACAAATGATGCCTCATCAACCTTTGTGTATACTTCTCCTCAACTGGCTTCATCCACACGTTGCTACGAGGCACCAAACCAGTAGTCTTTTAACTACGTAATATCTAAGTATGCACAGGCACTCACATACTATCTAAACCACATTCTATACACAGTTGGGGTCCTCAAGTGCAGCACGTTACTCTCAACTCACTGGGAGTTTGACATGTCTCCCAAACTAATCAAACTACGTCTTGTCCATGATAAGAAGACCAGCACTACCATCAGGGAGAGACCACATCTGCAAGGTTTTCAATTGCATGTATTTAAGACTTCAACGAAATTGTCATAATCACTTCATCAACACTCAACTTTGAACTCTTGTCCATTCCCAGCATGCAAGCCCACCAAAGAATCGTCCTGTGCAAAATCCCCACCAACCACCACCTGTGCCAGCCACTAGTACAATTTCCAACAACGAACAGCCCTATCCCCAACTCCAACAACCCTACCACCCATCGCCCACACCAATAACGTGGCCCCAACGACCTTCATCCGCCCCACCACCAGAACTCCTCCAAGGCAACCACAAATGTCCCTTCCACCCATCTTTTTGGTGCATGCCAAAGTCTGCTATCTACGATGGTGAGTGCCATTAGAATGGCACTCATCTAGGAGGGGGCTAATGTTAACCCTCAAACAAACAAGGTGAAAAATATGGAAATCTAAAGTAGAAGACAAGACCAATGCAAAAGTGAAACGGAAGATAAAGGCGCACCAAGAAAAATATGGAAACACAAGAAGTGTAGAAAAGTCCTAAATCAAGGAGAAAGGCGCACAAGAATAAACACAAGTCAATACTTTTGTAAAAAAGCACAAGGCACACCATGATTTATTTTAAGAGTACCAGGATTCCACCCATGCAAATTGTAAAGGTAGATGGGTGGTAGGAAGGAAGCTAGGAAGATAGGAGGACAATGGGAAAAAGGGCCTAGGCCACGACCGGCCATGTAAAAAAGGTGATAAGGCAATGACCGCCCAAAAGGGATTTAGGGTTTTTTATATAAAGTTGAAAAGTGAATGAGAAGCTCGTTCTTGTGTGTGGCCAAAAGTAGCTCTCTTCTTCTTCTTCTTCTTCTTCTTCTTCTTCTTCTTCTTCTTCTTCTTCTTCTTCTTCTTCTTCTTGTTGCTTGCTTGCTTGCTTGCTTGAGCTTGTGCTTGAGTGAGGAAGTGTGAGGGAGTGAGTGTGTGAGGGTGAGGGACTGTGGTGGAGATGCTCTCCATCTTCTCCTCTCTTCTTCTCTTCTCTTCTCTTCTATTGTCTTGCTTGCGAAAATGGAGCTTGGAGTGTGGAGCTCGAGGATGGAGCTGACTTGAAGCTTGCAATTGGATTGTGGAGCTAACGGAGTGCTTAGGAGAGGAGGCAACTCAATCGGGCATGGAGGTAAGCTCACTACACTCATAGAGATGGATAGCACGCCGGCTATGTGAGAGGTAGCCACTAGTGCTCGGCTTGGAATGCTTGAAGCAATAAGCGGCCTGTGGGTCTTGGCAGCTGATCACCTCTACAATCGACATGTTGCTGCTGTCCAAAAATATTATGACTATCACTCGCATGTTGCAACTCAATGGAGTTCTCATCACAGTCATATGCATGTTGTTGGTCATACCAATGCTCATTGTACTCATGATGTTGGTCATACCAATACTCATTGTACTCATGATACCTTGCATATTCTTCATAATCTTCAGTGCAAACCAAACAATGGTATCGATCACCTGGCATCTACTGCTCAAAAGCTTACTACTATTGAATCTGCATTTGTTCATATTGCTATTGATATTGTTCATATTGTTGATAGTACTCTTGATACTGTTGTTGATACTACTGATCAGGTGTAGGAACACTTTGTTGTTGTACAGCATAATCCTGGACCCAGCAACTTTTGTGTCAGCAATCCTGACTCTTTTTTTGGTTCTTAGCAAATCGCATTGTTAATGGCTGATCAAAACCCCATATAATGTAAGAACCATTTAGAGCATTTATTGCAAATAAAGATCAAGGCATACGGCACTCTCCAGAGTTTTCACTTGTTGCTAGACCATATTCTCCAACAAAAGCTTCATTTTAGCATCAAACTAAAATGTGTTGGAATTGAGAGCAAAACCTCTACAGAGAAGAACAAGAAATAGGAACAGAAAGAGGAAGGACAATCCATCCCTCATCAGCTTGCCCTGCGCTCTAATGCTTGCATCTTCTGACCTTGATAACCCCCATTGTTGGTGCCTATACTTTCCAGAAACTAGCACTCAAGCCAATTTTCCGATAGTAGCCTCAATGTGTTAGAGCACCATGGCAAATTGAAAGCGCAAAGGTTCCTGCTTCTCCAACTAAGCTGGCTAGCAACCTTAGCTCAAATCGGACCCTACATCCATGTTTTCCCAAGTCAAAGGTTCCAGTTCTGGTTCCAAAGGATTCAGCAACATAGATCACATGCCTCTTAGCATTGCAGGAGCCACAAATGGCATGGAGCAATAGTCCAAAGTATAACGGTGAGGTGAAGTTCCATCAATGTGTACATAACGTTTATGTAAAATGTTGAGAATCAGTAGTAGCTAACAATGGATGAGAACCAACAAGCAGTGGAATCAATCTCACTAATGTAGGAGTCATCTTCTAGTGTGTAATCTTCAACAATTTGATCCAAATATCTAGACCTAAATTTCTTTTTCTCAAGCCTGTAAGGCAAAAGTTCACTTGTTTGCTTTTGAGAGCTCTCAAGGTGACCTATGCAAAGAAATACGTCTTTCCATGGATGTTTGATGTTGCTACCACAGGTTTAGTGAGAATCTATAAAGGAACAGTAGAGTTTGTTGCTACAAAGGAATACATGGTTCGCCCCCTGTCACCTTTGTTCTTTTTTCCTTATTGATGTGTCCATGAATGCAATAACACAGGAGCTACAATACTTGCTTGCAATGCTATGCAAAGAGTGCTTGGATATATTCCTGATAGTCCTCATGCAAAGATTGGCATCGCTACTTTTGATAATACTGTACACTTCTACAATTTTCACCAAGCTTTGCAACATCCATTGATGCTAGTCATGCATGATGTTCAAGATGTTTATGCACCATTAAAGATAGGGCTTGTTGTATCAGTTACTGAGTATTGTCAGTAGTTAGGATAGCTCCTTGAAAATATTCCAATCATGTTTCAAGGAACTTCAATCCTTGATTCAGTTGTTGGTTATGCTATCAAGGTGGCATTTTTAGCAGTCAAACCCTTTCCAAGACATATGACAAGATATCTTGTACTCAAGTCCATTTGCAACATGAACATTGCTCATAGCCTTTTAGAGGCTGTTCTCAACCTCTGTAGGGCTCTGACATTACCTGTAATGCCCTTTTTTTGTATTTTCTCTTGAATTCTATCACTCTTGTTCAAGAATGGTGCAACTCACAGCAAGAATGGTGCAGGTTGCTATTGATGTAAGTGTTTGTTGTAGTTCTTCTTTATCCACCTGTCTTCCTTCAAACTCATGTTGTTCCAATTGTGACAGCTCGTATTATTGAAGTGCAACCTCAAGAAATTTCCGTTTCATATCCAAAATATGAGCATAGCAAACCTTGCATTGAAGAATCAGGCCCTCATCTTTGTTGTTGTTTACTAGGAATGAATCCAATCTTCACACATTTGGAGAGCTTGTATGTATCATCCAACATCCTTATGTTTGATTCCAAATTGATTCCACTCAGTATCTGTGTTGTTTTTTACCACTATTCTTCATTAACATAAAGCTTAGCAAGACCTTCGCGTGAATAGGGAAAGAAGAGAAGCTTGCAGAGGAGGTAAAGATGCAAACAAGAAGATGGCATTGATTTCACCTAATGGAGGAGCACCATCTATTCAAGCTATATCAAGAACATGTTCAACCTCAGTAACATCAACACAAGCCAAGAATAACATGACAACACTGCCAAGGTGCACCAAAGTGTTGGCAGGAACCAATAAGAATGCCAAAGTATTTCCTATTCCAAGTACAACAGCTATTTCCATAAATCCTACTATCCCCATGGTGCCTGCATCTCAAGTTGATGCTCTTCATGAGTAGGTGACAAAGCTCAACCTCTCTTTTGACAGCCTAGAGCACATGTCGGTGGTCATGGCTATTCAGCGTATTTTGTATGCAGCTGATGATAGTCCAGCTATCATGGATGAAGCTAAGACCTTCATATTTCAAGCCGCCACTACTGCTCATTCAATGTTGGCTGAGATGAGATCCATTCAACATTCCAGTTTCCCCCGTTCCTTTCAAAATAAACTCCAAAAGATCTTATGCATCTGATCACCAAAGTCCAGGGACACCAATGCAGCCATAACAGGCAAGGATCTAGAAGCTTCTGATTGAGAATCAAAGGTTGGCTCTGCAAAGATGGAAGTTGACCTTCATGCTCTTGAACCCCTCCAAGTTGATTTGGAAAGACACAATCTGAGACTCATAAGCTCTTTGGTAGTCTTCAAGAGCTTGTAGCTCAATTACAACAATTAAATCAAGAAATATTGAGGGTTCACACAGATACCAAATAGATTTTGACGCTAAAAGCTGAAGTTGATGGTCTGTCGCAAGAAATTCAACGTGCAGGGACTGGTTTAGAGTTTGAAAAGAAAGCAAATACTGAATTGTTGGAGCAAATGAATGCTATGGAGAATAATCTTGTCTCTACGGCTCGAGAGGTGGAGAAGCTGCGAGCAAAACTCACAAATGCTAAGAAGAAGACTATGGAGTTGTTTTATGTGGAGTAATTGTGTATGGACTACAAGTGTAGTTTTTGTTGATGCCTTCATGGAACTTGAGCAAGGGAGGAAGCATAATATGCCAAACCACTACTCTATGCAAAGCTGACAATCCATAGGATCAAACTATGGTATCTATTGTGGTTGTAAGAGTAATGGTTGGGAGATTTTAGCAAAAGATTGGCTCTATGGAGTTTGAAGTGAGCTTGAGACAGGAGAGAGAAAGACTGAGTCTAGAAAGAAAACCCTTCCTTCTCAAAAGTAACTCCCACTAATCTCAACCTCAATCCAAGTTACTTGCATTTTGTCCATCTTTCTTCATTTTCAAGTCAAAATTGAGCCATGACCTGCTAAAATTGACTAGAACCCACCATTATTCACTGGTTCATGCCAAGAACCTCCATCTTAGTCACGGTTTGTGATAGATCTCCATGTCAGACCATGGTTATGGAAGAACTGATTGCTGTGAGACTGATCTTTGGCTTCCCAATTACCTTGTAACCATGTTTGCCTAGATTCACCATGAAAATGACTCTTCCCATGGATCAAAGTCCATGCTTTGATACCGATATAAAATAGCTAGTTCTCACAGCAAACCAAATAACTGGAAATTCATGAAATACATCATGCTTGCAAGGAAGCCATAGCCAAGGTAGCTAGGCATGAAATAATATTTCCATAGAAGTCTGAGAATCATAGATGGATGCTACAACATGAATACTCACCTCATGTCAAGGTGGGACATGGTATGCACACCATATCTTGGTGGCTAAGAGCATGCACCCTCTTAGTTAGTGGGAGGAAGGATCCTCAAAGCATGTATTGCTTGAAAGTGGCAAAAAGATCCTTCACATGTTACATCTCCACCTTTTATACTTAACCTTAGCTTACCCTAGACTAAGGCATTTATGCTTTATTACACTTTCTCATATAAACCCTCAGTGTCTGGTGGAAGTGGCAAAGCAACTAGTTTCAACTTTTTGTCAACCATCTTATACTTTGTCTCAACAACTACTTCAGCCCATTGTAATCCTTTCTCTACTGAGCAAACAATGCTATA
This sequence comes from Lygodium microphyllum, assembly GCF_053477565.2. Taxonomy (NCBI): domain Eukaryota; kingdom Viridiplantae; phylum Streptophyta; class Polypodiopsida; order Schizaeales; family Lygodiaceae; genus Lygodium; species Lygodium microphyllum. Next base: position 96,569,398 of record NC_141140.1, on the reverse strand, counting down.
ACATCATATATGTCCAAAGAACATATTGACAACACTCTATTTTTAGCTTCATTTTCCACATGTATGGTTGCTGAAATTTTAGCCATAGTATTAGTAATATTGAGCCCATAAAAGAGGCCTGAAATGCCAACATTTTCACCTAGCAACCCAATGCTCTTAGTTCCTTAGTAGCCTGTTTCATAGATATGCATTCAGTCTTGCTTAAACCAATATGAAATGTTTGTTGTAAATTGAGAATAACTAGTAGTAAATGCATGCTTCATTCCATCAAGAGGCGAGTACATCCTTTGAACAGCACTAATGTAGCCCCACATTATAGCAGTGCTCAATGAAATTCTGAGTCTTTGAGTTCCCTTGCATTTGGAGGCAAAGGAGACTCTCAAAGCGTATCCTGATTCCTAGGTTGATTAACACAAATAGTAAGAAATTGGACAAGTTTTCTTCCCCATCCTTACTTCTAATTCTTGCATAAGTAGAACCATCACCTTTGTTTCCATATGCACTCATGTAACATAAGGTTGTCCCAAAACTACTGCATATGAGGAACTACCTTGCATAAATAAGTGTTTCTCTTCTTGTACATCACCAATTGTCACTTTTACATTAGGACATGCAGTCTAGAGCTCCCCCAAAGAATTATTTGTAGCCCTCATATGCCAACCATGATCAGTGTCCATAGGCCATGCACCATTCTCATACAATCCATGCTTAATGACATTAATCTTGGACCTATGGTCAAGCAAAGCAACACAAGGAGTTTCACTCTCCCCTATTTTCACTACCATTTCAGTGGTAGCCCTTGCCTAGTGATTTCTTGTGTAATGGATTTGAGGAATAAATCCTAGAGTCTATTTTCCAAAATTGTTGCATATCTGTACTCCACCATGCATACTATTATAAGACAATGCATTTTTAGTCACTTTCTTCTTTTTTCCACATGTTGTCCACCACTACTTAGCATCATCCTGCTGCATAGATAAATTAGCTTACATAATGCTCATATTCACCCTGAACGCCCAACAAACCAATTTCCTCTTCAAATTGCAACAACGCACTAGTGGTATCACCAAGAAATTGATACTTCCTCTTAATTATGTCAATGATTTTGTCATGAAATTCCCGCTTGGTAATGCCAAGCACCTCTCCCAATGTGAATTTCACCCGACTGTTTAAAATCCACTCTTCAAGAACCTTCTTAAGATTCGTGGTTGTCTCAATATCAGACTGTAACTTATATCTTGGCTACTTACCCTTCTTTTTGCCCACTTATTTGCTATCATATTTTTTCTCCTACCCAACCTCTTCCATAACATGCTCGGGAGGTGGCTGATTTGTAGCTTTAGACTGATCCACAATTCTTCTTGTTACTCTCTTAGATGTCCCTACATTATCTTCATTTCTCTTTCATTTCTCTTCCACAAGTACATCCGTATTTTGCACCTTTGCTAAATATGCATACATTGAATATGCATTTGTAGAAAATGTCTGATCTAGAGCATGGCTATGGAGGTTGAAAGAGGAAGAGTGAGCTCATGAGGTAACAAACATCAAGACCAAATGTCACACAAGTAAATTAGGTTCCAAGATGGAAGCTTGGACTCATAAACATGATCTTGTGTAGTGGACTAACAATGACACAAACACTTTGCTCAAAGTACAAAAGTACTATGAAATTATATTCAAAAAGAGAGCAAGTACAATGCTTTATAGGAATAGACTAGGCTACACTTTCCACCACTGTGAATATGGGATTCTACATCCTGAGCCCATATTGCTCCATACAAGAAGGTTAAGCTAAGTGTGATTGCTAATATCTCAACACCCCTCCTCAATCACAACCAGAGAAGTACAAAGTGTATAGAGGATTTACTGAGAAACCACCTAAAAAGTATGGGCACACCACAAACATGGTAAACTCTAGAGGCTGTCACAGAAAAGGCTAAGTGTGGGTATCAAAGACGTGATGGACATCCAAAGGCTGTAACAAGGGCCTCACAAAGTGTATAGAGGCTGTAGTACAAGGTTACATGAGGAGTTTACAAGCTTATGTCAGAAGCATTAGGGCTAGGCAATACAATAAAAAAGTCTAGTAAAATTTTGGGTCAAGGACTAATAGACCCTTGTGGTTTTAACATTTTTTGATATGTCATTTATGAATCTTCTTGTTCTTCTTCATGTAGTCTACTTTGCTCTTTTTGATCTTGTACATGTCCTTCACTTTGCTTTTGCAACTTTAGGGTCCTCATGGTTGATCTTGTTCTTCTTCTTCTCCACTTTTCTTACAGCTTTCATCTTTTGGTCCTCTTCTTCATGGTCTTCTTCTTTATTGAATTTGCTTGCATTAGTTTTCATGTCCCCCTCAAGCAAATGTATCATCATCTTTGAGGCGACATGAATGTGTTCAAAGTCTTTAAATAAGGTCATTGATTGTTATTGGATGTAGGCATCTCCATGCCATCCTGCAAGTGGGTCTAATAGGTCTTTCATGTAATGCAAATGGGCAACAAGAATAATGTTGCTTTTACTAGTAACCACTCAAGATACTTCATACTTGGCATAGAATTTGTGTCAAAAAACACAACTGAAAGTAGTGTGAAAAATACACTATGTAGTATCAAGAGATACTAGTAAAACTTAATGTTGTTTGCTTAAGCTTTGAGTACTTAAGATCTTTAAATTTTCATCAATCTTTTCAACTTCAAAATGGCTTCACTTGTTTGAGGTTGATCAATAACCAAGTTGACTTGCAGTGTGTTGAAAGATACAAGCAATGTTAGCATAAAATTTCACTATACTTGATACTTATACTTTAGTGAAAGCTTCAAATCTTCAAAAGCTTTCCAAGGCTTGCTTCTTGGATACTGAAATCTTACTAGAAACTTCAATTCTCAGTGGATCAGAGTGGCAAAGGTTTGGTTTAACTAGTAAGAGAGAGAAAATGAAGGAAAAAATGAGCTTGAAGGTAAGTGGTTATGGCTGCCAATTACGGTTTCAGGACAGCAGCTTGATATTTTGGTTGTACAGCTCACCCACTGGACCATTTGAGTTGAAATTTTGTTAGGAGGTATCCTGTATGATAAAATTCAAAAGCCCTGTGGTAGCCCTCAACATTGTGAGGCGTGATGATGGCACCATCAATTTAATAGCAACAGGCTATGGCTATGGCTTCCTGCAATACCACCTCTAAGTAATCTTCTAATATCTCTTTGGCGGAGTGGAATTTTCTCAAGATTTCTTAGCTATAGTAAGCTACCTATATAAACAACAAATTCCCTATGATAACTTGTGCAATTATGCTCACATTAGGGAGAGAGAATAGGTCAAATTTATGGCATCAAAATTTGCGCTAGATCTGAGTTATTCAACAATGCCGGCCTGTATGTTGCACAATGTTAGGCAATTTTGGACTGAAAAGATGCTGCTTGGCCTAAGGAACAACTCTTGAGAGAAATCTTGAAGAGATATGGCCTGGTTAAAGAGATATGACTGCTCCAACAGAGCTAGGTAGGTGTTGTCTATGGTAGCCAAGAGAGATAGAGTAAAGATGGATGTGGAAGATGAAGGGTTTATGCCAAGCTGAGCTAACCAAAGATTGACAGAAGATGAAGGAGTGATTTGTAGAGATGAGCCATGCACGAATGGTCTCTGATATCATATAGAAAATTTCAGATCTAGAGCATGGCTATGGAGGTTGAAAGAGGAAGAGTGAGCTCATGAGGTAACAGACATCAAGACCAAATGTCATACAAGTGAATTAGATTCCAAGATGGAAGCTTGAACTCATAAACACAATCTTGTGTAGTGGATTGACAATAACACAGACACTTTGCTAGAAGCACAAAAGTACTATGACATTGTATTCAAAAAAGAGAGAGCAAGTACAATGCTTTATAGGAATAGACTAGGCTGCACTTTCCACCACTGTGCATATGGGATTCTACATCCTAAGCCCACACTGCTCCATACTACAAAGAGGCTAAGCTGAGTGTGATTGCCAATATCTCAATTGCATCTACCAATGATTCCTAGCCAGTTATGTCACAAATGTCTTGCCCTACATGAGACATTTCACTATCAGTAACTTTTTTGGGCTGCATGCAAATCATGCATCCATATTGTAGCCATCGGACCATCACTTGGCGAGGCATTCTATCCAAATATAGACCAAAAGTAGAAGCATGTACAGTCGCATAAGCATTTCTGACAACCAAGTCTTCCAACAACTTTTGTATACCTCCCTTTTCAAAATTAAAAGCAAGAGGCAATCCCATTTCTTGTGCATGGATCTTGCCATCTTTCCAAAAGATGAGCTACCATGCTAAGGCCTCCTAATAAGCAGCACAATCCTTGCTTTCATGCTGCTAACTATCACTCCACATACATCTTTTCCCTAGTTTAGGGGTTGTTGCTCATCCAATTTCCTTGGAGGCCCAAGAGGAACACCAAGGAAAAGGGAATTCTCTTGCAAGAAAATCTATCTTGTAACATCAACAAGCTTTTATTTCATTCTTTTGATCATCAAAACAAAGAAAACAGCAATTCTTCACGCAGCATCATAGTAGATATCTCCCACGGATTTGATAGAATCAACCATATTCTCCATCTTCTTCACAAAATCCATCAATATAACAAAGAACACAAAGGAATGCACCATCTGTGAATGGAAATCAATCACATATTATCCATCTTCAATATCTTCATAATTCTCTTTCTCAATCTCTCATATACAGTTACACTGTTTTGATAGATTTGACTATCTCTGACTCTCTCTCTCTCTCTCTCTCTCTCTCTCTCTCTCTCTCTCTCTCTCTCTCTCTCTCTATCCACAGTACATCATATCCTCACTACAATGCTCTCATAATAACCCTCAATAATCCCTCTTAGGTCGTGGATGCACCTCCCAAGAGGTGTGTCTGATATGAAGAGTCACCAGAGCCACTACAGTGTCTTTTCACAGCTCACTACTGTCACTGTCACTTAATCTTCTCTTCAGTCTTCAGCAGCTGTTTCTTCCACCTGTTTTAGCTCTTTTGAACTTAGATTCATCCTTTCCAAAGGTTAGAAAACTTTCCCAAAGTCACACATACATTCTACAGAACACTTACAGAAGGTCTACAGAACAGTCACAGTACAGCGCTAGAACAGCTACAGTACAGTTATAGAGCAGAGACAGAAGCTCGATAGAAGATCTACAAAAGGTTACAGAAGGTCATCAAAACCTCATAACTCATACTCAAACCATTCCAAACTCTAAAAAACTATTCAATAAGCTTTCACAAGATCTCAATCTTCATCAATCATCAATCCATGCTTCATATACAGAAGACAATCAGAACAAAACAGAAGCTATACAGAAGGTATACATAACCAATCAGAACCTATCAAAACATCACAGAACCTCATATCTCCACTGAAAATCATCATGAACTTCCAAAACATAATCAATATCATCCAAAACACTCTCAAATACTTCCATTAACAATCATACATCACTCTAAATCCACCAAAAATCAATCATTCAGACCTCAAAAACAACAAAAATCAGTCAAAAATTCAGTCTTTTTCCACTCTCAACATATCCCCACACTTAGAAAGGAAGCGTCCTCGTGACCTAAGGAAAAGAAGAATATAAGTTCACTAAAGGGCTCAATTTGTATCTTTCTTCAGATCTCCAATAATCTTCCCAAAACACGACCCCAACTTATCACCTGTATCTGATAGAAAAAATACTACTAAAGGAAAACTTCATTATACATTAACTCATCTGATTAATCATGTAAAAACCATTACAAATTTGTAAAGGATATAAAAGGTTGTCTTCAACTGTCCACCATAGGCTTTTCATCGACCAGCAATCTTTTAAAAATAGCTCTCGAACAAGTATTCGCAACCAACATGAACTCATCACATACAAGTAAGACAACACATACATGAACACTAACACAACCATTTGAATGACACCTCCAAAAAGAGATATATCATTAAAAATCTTCCAAAATACATGGCAAAGGCATCAATGAAGATGATCTCTTTTAAAAGCTTGGTGGTTTCGGAATTGATCCATGGAGAAGAATTCATCTACAAATGTCTTGGGAGGATTCTGAAAAAACTGCAAGCAACACATCCTTTCTAGCAAAACAAGGTATCTGCTAGGGAGACATAGGGCATGAAAATATAGGACGTCCAATTGGTGGGAGTCAATATTCACATTGACATTCATACAAAGTTTTAGAATGGCCTTTTGATAATTATGGGAATGCCTATGCATGTATGCTAGATACCAAGCAAAATGAGCTGTCAATCTCACCGAAGGATCCAGAGTGTGAATATTGGTGAGCAAAATGAATATAGTTCTGGTATGCTTGACTGGCAGTTGTCCAATCTTCTGGAATTATTGGCCAGTTTACCTGAGGTCCTGTAAGAGAATCATTCGAGCTCCATCCCCTTCTTCTGGAAATCTGATGATTAAACCCGTCATATTCACTAACCGAATGAGGGGGTTGAGAGATAGAAGTGGCAGGAGATGGAAGTGGAATAAGTAAAAGTGGATGAAGAGATGGGTAGGAAAAATAATAAAAGGAGGAATAATTTAAAGAAGGAGTGGCTGAAAATTTTAGGGAATCACTTAGGAAGGGTGTTAATTGATAAATAGGAAAGGTAGAAGGTACATGAATGGATGGAGAAGGGCATGGTGGAGAAGGGGAAAATACTCTATCTTCGATAAAAGAGCAGTATGTAAATATGGGAATTTGAGGAAAAGATTGAGGTTGGAAAAGAAGGGGTAAGATGGTTGTGGAATTGGTTTGATAGAGGGAAAGATATATATCATAACAGTGAGCCATTTGTTGGTAATACAGTAGGGTAGGAACAGAAGGACCTAAGATAGATCTTCTCTGATAGGCATTAAAAAAAATGGAATCAAATGGATTATTTTTGGAAAGATAAGCTAAGAGATCCGCCCTCAGTTGGTTAGTGCTCTGTACATAGGTAGGGGCTGTGTTCTGTCATTGATTCGGGACCACAGTATCAATCATGGAATGCTAGGAATTATCAGAGCAAGTAGCCACTTTGGAGGAGTAACTCTAAAACATGTCATCTATGCGTAACTCCAAATGGTTGACATACAAAACAGCTTGTAAAACCACGTCTCCCACATACCAGGCCATATCCACTTCATCTGGAATCAACAAGTCTCCATATAGATACATATATGACATCAACATGGTATCGGTCGTGACAGAATCTTCAAACACCATACGAGCCACCTCTGTCAGCAAATCAGGAGACCAAGCCCCACTCCAACCATCCTTTGGAAGAGGAAGATCCATCGTGGAAAGCTTCATGTAGAAGGCCAACTTCTGTAATTGATAGTGGACAAAGAAAGAATGGTCCGAAGGAACATATTCCTGGAATTGCTCAAATGTGGACCATAGCAGATCCATCCTAGACTGCAATCTTTCCACTTTATCTTGGAAGAGAGGACACAAGGTAGCTTGTCCCGCTGAAGAACTGCCAAGTCCTGCTGTGATAGAGAAGGGATCAAGGGAACATTAGGGCTTGGAGGAACAGACCGTGACTTTGCTAGTTGATCTTGCAACTGCTTGATTTGGGAAGCTTGTGATTCCGCTGTGTCATTAGCAGTCTGTAAGGCTGAAAGTTTGACATCTAAGAGAGTTTGGAACTCTTGCGCTTCTTTGGACATCCTCTCCTTCTCCTCTGAGAGGCTAGTAACGGAATTTTTTTTGAGGTAGGTAAGGATGTACAGGTCTTTGGATACACAGATGCAGATTCGGTTGGTAGCATGTCAAACAGAAGATCTACTAATGGATTCATGTTTTCCCTTGGTAGTGCAATAGTTACATGGAGTAGCAAAAAGCAACCTACAATTGCTCTATCGAGTACAGAGGCTGAGTATAGAGGTGCTGCTATGGTAACATGTGAGGTGGTATGGCTAGAAAAGTTATTAGGTGATTTGGATGTGCAGGGAGATGGCCCAATTTTCATTCATTGTGACAACATGAGTAGCATACAGTTAGCTAGGAATCTAGTTCTCCATGCTAGGACAAAACACATTGAGGTGCACTACCACTTTGTGAGAGAGAAGATACTTGCAGGAGAGATTGACTTGGTATATGTCAGCACACATGATCAGATAACTGACATTTTCACAAAGGCATTGGGTGCAAAGAAGCTTCAAAAGTTTCGAATCTTACTTTGAGTTGTAGAGATACAGTTGAGCTAAAGGGGGAGTGTTGAGATGGCAAGCTCAACACGTGTGGATATTGATGATGGACTGCCTGGCTACATGAGTCTGCACATCTACACTTAGCATTTTGGTAGTCATTATGATACTTACATGGCCACTGACTTATCACTTATTATATTTAGTGTGTTACACCTACCTACAGCTGGCAAAGATATAGCGCCAGTCAATTAGTGTAGTATGTTATGCACTGTTTGACTTAGTAGGCCACTTTCCTTTATGTTGTATCTTATATATACTTTGTGTACTTTGTATAGTGTGTGGAAGAAGAAGAAGAAATCAATAAGAAAATGTTTTGGCCTCCATCTCTCTTCTTGTGTTCTTGAGTGAGCTTCCTCTTGTGTATATAGTGTGTGTTTGGCGCAGTAGCTCAAGCAAGTCCCCCCACCACACGATTCTTGACAATTTTGTTGTAGATATCTTTCCATTGACAAGTTTTGAGTGGCAACCTATAGAGCCTTAGTGGAACATTCCATGCCATTCAAAAAGAATTTGCAGACATTATTTATGTTGATCAAACCACAAATTTTTTAAATGAAAGTAGAATTTTTGTGTGTGCATATGTGGTTCCCTCAAGAGTAGGTGTGTATGGATACCTTGAAGATTTGCAATTACTAAGTCTCTCATCTTTGGATTGTGAGATGCTCAATGAAGCAACAATGGAGAGTTTTAAACTCAAAATTGCTTAAGATATTCAAAAGATTATGATTCCTAGAAGGATCTTGAGAAGAGTATACTTATCGTGATTTTTATCCTTGCATGTTTTTGTAGCTTGCTTCAAAACAACACCTTGGTGGTGAATGTTACTTCAAAGTAGAGTTTTAAGGATGTAAGAGACACCTTGAAGTTTCTAGGTAATGTTATTATTGGATATAAGTTCAAGGTAAATGGTGCTTTAATTGGAAAAAGAATTGAGTGCTAATTATGATGTATGAGTTTTTTGCCTTCTAGTGTTGTGACTTTCAGACCATGAATATGTACTAATAAATAATTTTAAATTTTTCTTTTGCTCACAAATATTGCTGCCAAAAACATGGAATTATACATACTGATAAGTATTATAAAGGAGATTTTGGTATAAACTTTGCAATGATTCTATAAGTAACAAATCATCTTTCGTGGAACAAAATGGTTTCATTATATCATGGGTTACAAAATTTTAGTACAATTTTACAGGAAATGCTTGGCATAAACTTTACAGTTCTTTGTGATTCTATGAATAAAAAATCATCTTACATGGGTAAGACCAAAACGGGATTTCATTACGTCATGGGCTAGAATATTGTACTACAATATACAAGGGGAATTTATTGATGTACAAATAGACAAATGGGCTATTCTTTAGCTTCTCTTTGATCTTCAGCTTCTCCACCCTCAGGTTGTTCTTTGGCTTCTCCTTGGTCTACAACTTCTCCATCCTTAGGCTGAGCTTCTCTCTCACCTTCAACTTCTCCACCCTCAAGACTTTTCTCCTTCTTTGGAATAGTTGCTTCATCTTCATTACTTTCATTCGTCATCATCACTAGTCTCCTCTTAGTAGGTGTTTTCTCTTTGGTTACTCAAAGAACTTGATTTTCTCGGGCTCTCTTTTCTCCTGGGGCTTTAGAGGAGATGGAATAAATTTCAATAGAGAAAGCTTAGGCATCCCATTCTTTTTGGACCCCTTCCTTTTTGACCCTGAGGACTTCTTCTTTTTTGGTGGTTGTATTTTTCTTGCCTTTGTTCTTCGTTGTTGCGTATTCCTTGGAAGTTTTAGGTGGGAGAGGGGAGTCAAGGTGGTCCATTGGAGTAATTGCCCTATCCAAAACTAGTTCAATACACCTCTCCCATATCCACCACATGTATGACTCAGGGTAGTCTCTACATTGCAATAAAGTATATAATCTATTTGAATTAGAAAGAGACTTTCAAAATAAAAAAGACAAGACATACGAGACTTACATTCACCCCCTCAACATTCAATAACTTTGAATCTATTGTCCTTGAACTATATATGTCATTTTGCAATGGGACCTCTTGAAGGAGAAACTTGAAAGGCCTTTGAGGATCATCAATGTTTTCAAAGTTGGTGTCCAAGTGGGTAGTAACAAGCTTAGCAGCACTGTAAATATTAACTTATTAGCAAATAGTATAAATGTTAACCAATAAAAGACAAAATAAAGATTGTCCATTGATAATTCATCTTTGGTTGGTTGTGAATTCCTGAAAGAGATTTCATAAACATGAGCTCTCTTGCAGGAATGCCGATATAGATTAGGCTCCATTGCTCTTTGGGAACCAAAACACTAGTGAGCAAAAATCCTAAAGACAAATCATCAAGAGATAGAACGTTGAAGGGATGTACCTTTCAACATATGGAAAAAATATATGATGGTTTGTGACACTATCAAAGTGCTTAAAAAATTTGTAATATTTGAGTTGGATTTTGAAACAAATCCATAGAGAGAAGTGGATCAATAACAGATATACTCTTAGCAATATCATTGCTAAGAGAAGCAATATATGACATGTATACAAAGTAAAGAATGAATGCAATGCAAGGACCCTTCAAAAAATTCAATATAAAAAAATAGAAGCAAAAGACCTTACCTCAAATAGCATAAAACTAATGAATCTATTAGTTGACAATCCTTTTTCTCGAATAGAGCCTTATCTTTAGGAGATATGTTGATATACTCTTCTTTTTCAGGATTAATAGAAGCACTTATGACCATTTGGCCATACACTTTGCCCATCCTCTCATAGTTCACAAGGCCAAGAGACTTGATCTTTCTTTGCCAAATCACATCTTCATCCTCTATTATCTCTTTTCTCTTTTCCTCCAAGACAACCTCTCGCTCACTTGCAACCCTTGTAGGATACAAGTGAGTAACATCCTCAACCTTGGGCACTGGTGGCTCCTTCCATTTTCTAGACACCTTAGGTGGAATATTGAGGATTTCAAATGCCTTTTGATTAGTAGTTGGCCACTAAAGACAACCTGTCAGATATCTCTCCAAAACATCTCTGCATGTAGAACCATCTAGATTTTCTTTTTCTCTTCAAAGGGGCTTCCTTAGGCGGCAGGCTTAAGAAGAAGGGAACTTGAAGGTTTAACCTCACCAATTCACTTGGAGTTCTTTGAGGATTCACCTTCACCTCCAACACCAACAGGGGTAGCAAGGCAACCAATATCTTCATGTGTCTCCTCAAGTGTTTCCTCTTCACCTTCCACTAAAGGTTTCTTCAAGTAAACCTTCCTTGAAATTTTCTTTGTCCTAGCCATAATTTGTGGTAAGCTAAGGGTCAGGAGTACTTGGGGTAGATTTGACAATATGATGCAATAAGATGAGGCTCATGATACAGGACTAACAATATCGCACCGTATCAGAAAAATTGCTTATACGATGTGATATAGGAACCCACCAGAAGAACTCCATTGTATGAAATCACAGCTTATTTGCCTCTATACAATGCACAAGCCAAGAATGCCAATTTGGCTCGTGAATGTTATGTGTTTCAATCTAGCTACTCTTAAGCCACTAAGTTTCAATCTAGCACACGGTCTCTCCATACCTCTGAAAGGATTCGATACGACACAAGTTGTGCTGGAGGATTCTGTGGGGCTAATATTTGTGTCGTATCATCGGAAGGTAGGATAGAATGCGATGAATGGAACCAATTTCTCTCAATCTCCTGCAATTTTTTTTATATCAAAACGTTGATTTAGAGGTTTCTTTATGGTGCAATGAAGGGCCTCTGAGGCTTTGGGAAAACATCTCGTGATGTATAAGCTCTGTCATACTACAGATGTTAGAAATGGTGAGTGTGTTGGATGTGCAACACGAATGATGTACGGAATTGCCAGGAGTATCGGACGTACGACAAGGAAGATGAAAAGTGTGAAACAAGATTCGCGTGAAATGGGAGGCCCTTATATATACACGGGAATTTTTGGACACGTATCATTTTGCTACTCATTCTCTAGTTAGGGTTTCCCAATGGTTTGAGACATTCCACATGGCCTACATAATGAATCAAGGTCTCACTTCACGCTCTTTTTGCAATTTTCTGTCGTCATTGTCTGACCTCCCCATCCTTGTTGCCACATTTTTGTGCTCCTCCCTACGACCGTGATCTTCATGTCGATGAGCCATCCATGCATTCGTCCCCAGGTCTTGTCTCTGTCAACATGCCGTCCCCGTGATGACCGTCCCCTTGTCCCACCCTCATCAAAGTGCCACCCATCACCATCCCCATCCATGTTGCCATTTTTACCTGCCGTTTAGGCCATCTTCCTATAATCACTATCTATTCTCTCATCGATCACTCTAACGCCCTCTAATGCTCACCGTCTTCTCTGTTGTCCCATCATCCCCATTGTTATTTTTGCCTCCCATTTACATCATCTTCCTATCGTCACCCTCTTCTCCCATCGTTGCTTTAATGCTCCGTCACCTAGGTTGCTCTATTGCCTCTTCTTGTCCACTTGATCTTCTCCATCAACAGTGTTTTCCTATGGTCTACCCATTCTCCTTTGTGTTCAACATGTGTGGTAGCTTCTGATACGGCATCATAGTATGGCCCTTTCTCTTTTCACATGCTATGATTGTGCCATGTTGAAGTTTGTCTAATATGGCACAATAAGAATACATTCTAGGTCCTGTCTATCTCCCTTCGTGTTGTATTAGCTTGAAGTAAGGATCAATGCAAATAGTGTTTGTGGGCCTCTTGCAGGAACTTATTTCGCTCAATATTTGTGCTAGTTCAAAATGTCAAGTAAGAACCCACCCATGTCATCCTCCATAGTTGGAAAATCTAAAAAAGGCTTAAATCCACATTGTCTAGGGAATCAATTGCCTCAGAAGTTTCATTTGCATCTCATGTGTTAGTGACAAGAGCTAGGACTACAAAGAAGGCTTCAAAAAAGGGAAAATCTCCTATGAGGATCCCAACCCTCAAATTATAGAGGTCATAGCCTCAGAAAGGCTTCCTAATTGAAAACAATATTGACTTGTCCCTCTTTGCAACAGCTAGGGAGGTTTTCAATCCACAGTGGAATCTTGATCAGGTTGTGAACTACTCAAAGGGCTTTTGTAGGGAAGACTTTGCATAGTTTGAAGAGTTGGCATATCCTATTGTTTAGTTGGATTCTAAGGATTATGTTCACACTCCTATTGTTAGGTCAACCACTAGTGAGAAGTCTTCCTTCACTAAGAAATGTGGTTATCATTGTCTTGATAGATTCTATGCATCTAAGTTATGCTCTTTACACCCAAAAAAATGCAGGCTTATGCTTAAGTCTGCTACATTTATTGTATTTGCTCTTGTAAAGTACCCCATCAAATTAGATGAAAAGCTTAACGAAACCTCAAAATTGTCTAGCTATTGTCTTCTTAAAGAGTTAGCAGATGATGTGGATGGTGAGGATGTTGAGAAATGTGCAATCACACCCATTATAGCCTCTTTGTAAAGGAATAGCAAGGCAAAGAATCACATTGCAAATAAAGCCTTAGACTAGGTCATGTATGCATGGTTGATTAAAACCACAGTTGATGAATACCATGGTCCCTTTACACCTTTTTCCACCTACCAATACCACTGTTAACCATCAAACAAACAAGGTGGAAAATCTAGAAAATCCAAAGCAAAAGACAAAGGCCAAGGCAAAAGTGAAACGGAAGATGAAGGCGCACCAAGAAGAATTTGGAAACACAAGAAGTGGAGAAAAGTCCTAAATAAAGGAAAAAGGTGCACAAGAAAAAATGCAATTCAATACTTTTGTAAAAGAGTGCAAGTGCATCATGATTTAATTTAAAGAGCATTGGGCTCTCACCTGTGCAATTTGTAAAGGTAGATGTGCGGTAGGAAGGAAGCTAGAAAGATAGGAGGACAATGGGAAAAAGGGCCTAAGGCCATATAAAAAAGGGGATAAGGGGATGACCGCCCAAAAGGGATTTAGGGTTTTGTATATAAAGTTGAAAAGTGAATGAGAAGCTCATTCTTGTGTGTGGCCAAAAGTGGCTCTCTTCTTCTTCTTCTTCTTCTTCTTCTTCTTCTTCTTCTTCTTCTTCTTCTTCTTCTTCTTCTTCTTCTTCTTGCTTGCTTGAAGGAGTGTGAGAGTGCGAGGGAGTGAGTGTGTGAGGGTGAGGGACTGGGGAGGAGAAGCTCTACATCTTCTCCTCTCTTCATCTCTTCTCTTCTCTTCTCTTGTCTTGCTCGCGGCAATGGAGCTTGGAGTTTGGAGCTTGGGGATGGAGCTTGCTTGAAGCTTGCACTTGGATCATAGAGCTACCGGAGTGCGTGGGAGAGGAGGTAACTCGATCGGCATGGAGGTAAGCTCACTACACCCGTAGATATGGATGGCGCGTTGGCTATGTGAGAGGTAGCCATTAGTGCTCGGCTTGGAATGCTTGAAACAATAAGCGGTCCGTGGGACTTGGCGGTTGAGCTAAAGCTCCCACATTTTGGTTCCGTTTCCGAGACCAATGGATTCAAGCCTTGAGTGCTTGCACGCGTCGAATCAAGCATTGAAGTAGGGTTTTCTCCAAACCGGTGCTTGAGGTAGATAGGTAGGAAGCGAGGGGTTTTGAAGAGGTATTTGATCTCCTTAGCAAGTAGGTTTTTGGTTTTTGGACTTGGAAAAGTATGATGGAGTAGTGTAGGTATTTCCCTTGTGATTTTTTCTTGCATTTACGAAGGATAGGAGCAAAACATTGGAGCAAATAGTAGGGTTTTTTGTTGCTGTATAACAGGCTGGAACATGGAAAAGAAGGGCAAAAAATAAAATTTTGGGTTAAATGTTGGTGAAATGAGCAAGACTAAGGTGAGTGCAAGCCTGGGCAGGGTGAGAAGGGGCCAGGAGTGGCAAGAAAGGCCACATTTTGCATTCCAGGGTTTCAGGAGAGCAGGAGAGAGGGAGAGAGGGAGAGAGGTTCATCATGTGGACCTGCTTCGATTTGGTCATCTAGGAGTTATTTGCCCAGCCCAGGTTATTCCACACCTTCCCCTACATGAGTAGCTTAGATCTGGAGGTGCACAACAGGTAGGAAGCCCTTGATCGCTCAGCGCGAAGAATTCTTTGAAGTTCGGCAAAAATCGCATCACGCTCGGCCCATTTGAGTGACAGTGATTCTCGGTCGAGTCCAAGAATCGGTCCTCGGACCACTCGGCCATTCGGCCCTTTAGTATTAGGCCCTCGGCCCAACCCCACTTGGACAAGTTGACATTTGGCCCGGCCGAATTCACCACTCGGCCCACCTAACTTGGCCCTTGGCCCACTTGGCCACTTGGCACTCAGACAACCACACTCGAATCGGTCGAATTTTGCATTTGGACCAGTTACATTCGGCCCTTTCTCATTTGGCCCTCGGCCCTCGAACGGACTGAATCAGGCATTCGGCCCCTGCAATTCGGACCTGTTGGGTCGAATTTGAATTTTTTTAAATTTTAACCTGTAGACCCTGAAACTGACCGAGAGACCATATAGAGTCGAACCCATATCATAGATCGATCAACTGGGCTGAAATCTAGAGCAAGTAGTTCAAAACTTGGCTACGAATGGTCTTTCAAATCGTGCATGGCATTTACCATAACGGCCTTGCAGGCTGGGGGGGACTACCCCCCCAGACCCCTGCAGAGGGGGCTTTGTTCCTGTTGAGAATAGCAAATGATGTATGCCCATAGAGGCTGAATGTGTGCCCAAAAGAGGCTTGCCCATAAGTGGATTTGTATGAGAGATATGATAAAGATGTATACTCTAGAAGCTTTAAGAAGAGATGTCCAAAATCCCATATGCACAGTGAGATACAATGGTACTATCCAAAAAGGCTATAAAGGCATGTACTTGACACTCATTTCAATGCAATGACACTATAAGTTTGAGTCACTCAAAACTGTCTTTATGAGTCCAAGCTAATCTATCTTGGAACCTAATTCATTTGAGTTACAATCTCTCACTCTAATAATGTATCGTGTGTTTGACTTGCGTCCACCATAGCCAACTAGCTCTAGATCCGTGTTTCTCAACATGGTATCAGAGCCATGGCTGAGCTAGGAAGTTAGTAGGTGGAATCTCTTCTTCTGTGCATGCTCTAGGATTTTCCCTCCTTCATTCTTCTCCTTTTACAAGTTCATTCCAATTCCAATCTTTCAAACCATCCAACATCCATTGTGTGTACGAGGAGAAGAAGCTTAAGGAAGGAGGTGCTACCAAAGGAGCTCAAGGAAGAAAGTGTTGCTACTCAAGAAGATCAGTTTAGAGTTTATATTGTAGGTATTGAAGGTCTTGCTATTTCCATTTCTCAAGTTATCGTTTGGAAGAAGAAGAAGAAGAAGGCT
Organism: Lygodium microphyllum; assembly: GCF_053477565.2. Lineage (NCBI taxonomy): Eukaryota > Viridiplantae > Streptophyta > Polypodiopsida > Schizaeales > Lygodiaceae > Lygodium > Lygodium microphyllum. The sequence goes on along the minus strand of NC_141140.1, from coordinate 96,552,816 downwards.
GCAACCATTGAATCATTTGGTATTATCCTCAGCTTATTACCTGGAGCAAAGGGCTTGCTTACTCCATAAAGCACAGGGGCTGTTTTTTTGAACAGAGAAATAGAGAGGAAGGAAGAGAGCTCAAGTTGAGAAGACTTGGTGTTTGGGTTGTTAGGTGGAGAGTCTGGAACTACCTCAGATTAGACTGATCTATCTTGCTGACGGACCATCTTGGTAAAAGGGTTCGACTTGTAGCCCTTACAAACGCTTGAGAAGACGACTGACGCATCATCCAGGAGTGCAGACAGGCCATATGAAAGGTTGATCTACATCGTTACTACCTCGAATCTACTCGGCCAGCTCTCTCCATCTGCAACAAGTCTGCCGACCAGCACGAGATCTTTCGGCTAATCTACAGCCTGGCATTTCACGGCGACGTGTGCAGAATCGGCGGGCTCTTCCCTGGCAGCAATTCACGACTAAATTTTAAAGGCTTTAAAGAGCCTTATCTCTAAGGCTTCAATAAGCCTTTTTTCAAATACCCCTATTCACACTCTCTTGTTTCAAACCAACTCTCCCACACTCTAAGCTATTCACGGTGATCTTAGTTTTTAATACCGATTTTCTACTCCATCAAGTTTCTTTAGACACTAACATTTTGTGCCATTTCTTCAATATCTGAAGCACTTGTACGGGATTAGACACTGCCATTGAGCAAGATTTCCAATTGGTAAGACCTTCCTGCATGAAATTATTTGCTTGCACAATTATTGAATCCCTTATCTTCTTGTAAAAGGATAGACACTGCCCGCGAGTTCTCATGGTAAGACCTCCTACTAAAGATGATTGAAGTGGAACATATAGCAAAATTTAATGGTGAAGGCTTCCATGCCTAGAAGGAGAAGACCATGTACCATCTTATGCGGAAAGACTCATGGGACTTGTTTGAAGATGATGCAGATAACAAGAAGGAAGATGATGAAGACGGGTTCATTGAAGAAGACCAGTTCAAATCCAAAGAATGGAAGAAGATGAATAATAAGGCACTAGGCATCATTTCCTGGGGACTAAGTGATGATGTGCTACATCATATATCTGGCATAAGAAATGCTAGAACTGCATGGGAGGAACTGGATAGAATGTTTGGTACCCAAGCAAAGAATTCAAAGGTAAAACTTCTCATGCAGTTTTATAAACTGGATATCAAAGACAATGCTTCTATGACCATACACATTAATAAGTTTAAGAGTTTAAAAACTCAGCTTGCAACTCTTAAAAACAATATTGATGAAGATGAAGCAATAGCCGTACTACTTGCAAGTGTAAACAAGGATCCATATGAGAATCTCGCTCAAAGATATTGAGCACTCACTGCTTGATGGAGAAAGCAAATTTAAAAGCAAAGATGTAAAAGAGACCAGCTCAAGGGAAAAGCTCTTATACACTAGAGGAGCTACTGGATCCAAGGGAAGAGGTCGAGGATTCAACACCGACAACAGGAATCGGGTGACATGTCATTATTGTGGTAAAACTGGCCATATTGCCAGTGAATGCTTTCACAAGAAAAGAGCACAGCAGATGCAAAATAACCACCACCAAAATCAATTCATGAATGAAGAAGAAGAAAAAGATACTTCTGCTACCATCAATAACTATGACAAACTATTTTAAGGAATTTGTTCCCATAGTGGATATTGTAAAAACCCTACCAAAGATGTAAAGTTTCAAGCCTTAACTTGACTAGGCTACCAAAGAGCTAGTCTCTTGGTCCATGTCTACATGTAGGGGGGCAAAAGCCAGCAAGGGTAGAGACTCATCATTTGAGGGGGGGTGTTGAGAATAGCAAATGATGTATGCCCATAGAGGCTGAATGTGTGCCCAAAAGAGGCTTGCCCATAAGTGGCTTTGTATGAGAGATATGACAAAGATGTATGCTCTAGAAGCTCTAAGAAGAGATGTCCAAAATCCCATATGCACAGTGAGGTACAATGGTACTATCCAAAAAGGCTATAAAGGCATGTACTTGACACTCATTTCAATGCAATGACACTATCAGTTTGAGTCACTCAAAACTATCTTTATGAGTCCAAGCTAATCTATCTTGGAACCTAATTCATTTGAGTTACAATCTCTCACTCTGATAATGTATCGTGTGTTTGACTTGTGTCCACCATAGCCAACTAGCTCTAGATCTGTGTTTCTCAACAGTCCCCCTCCGCACCTCCCCCAAGTAGGCTGGAGAGAAAACGTGTGCCATGACAGGTCCTCCAAATTAGACCCTAGTATAGTAATGGCTCTACACAAGCATGGATTCTCACTTGCAAAAGAGCAATCACAAGCCCATACTCGAACAAAGACAAACAGAGACCCTAGAACCTCAATGGGCCAATCTAGCCAACAAGGGAAAAAAGGCCACACCACAACAACACGTATGTGTTGCATTTGGACTGCATCTGGTCAAAGCGGAAAGCAACAATATCAAGCTACAACTGCGAGGATGACTAGATATGACAGTCCTAATGATAGATGCACCTTGAATGGCACTGTGCAGACAGCCCAAGACATTATTGGAGAATCCACATCTGGTCGTGTAGTTGGAGACTCAAGGGCATGTATTAGAATGCTTAAATTTATAAGCCAAGACCCAGAAGATGAAGACATAGTACCATCTGCTTATCTTAGGGTCAAATTCACCGCAAAAAGAGAGCACATTGTGGATGCTCTAATTGATGAAGGAGCTGATTTTAATATCTTGACCTATGAAGCATGGACCTTACTAGGCCAAACAGAGCTCACACTGACTAATGCAACTCTTAGCCCTTACAGGGGACACCCACAAGCACTCATAAGGAAGTGTAAAATCCTTGCGACAATTGAAACTGAAAGCTTGCCTATCCTGTTCCATGTCCCTCCATATAGTGCTAATTGTGGAAAGGAAACCCTCCTCGGATGACCTTTCAAAAGGGCGACCAAGTGTGAGGTTGATAATGTAACACAAAGGATACACTTGACACTACCAGATGCGAGGATAATCGCAATATTTAGTAAGGGTGACCTCATCGAACCTCGAGGGAAAGGCAAGGAAGGTGCTGACATAACAGTCAAGCTTACTAACAAGAGCAATGACTTGTTGGATGAGTTGATACAAGCACAGGTCGAACAACGAGAAGTAGTGAGTGAGGCCATGCTTAAAACAAGAAGGTTAGGAGACAATGCCAAGGATGGGCTTTGGACTTACAAATATCGTAGAAGACCCCAAAAGAAGCCCAATCCTTATAGACGAAGGCATCGATGGAGGGTCAACACAACACTGCGATGGATATCCAAAGCGTTGCTACGTGCTCAAGGGTATTACGCAGGTAACCAATGGATTTGGGTGCCAAAAACCCACAGAACTTTGAGACTTGTTGGGGGATACTCATTGTCGGGGCACATTTTAGCAAGGAGACAAATTTTGAGTAGTACGCCTCTAGAGACAGGCCCAACTGTTTCAACTTAGAGAACTCATTCATCTTCTGAGTTCTGTACGCAGGTGGCATATACCTTCTCTGCATTGCTTCCTTTAGTTTTTCCCAAGTTATTGTGCTTTCAGTGTGACTGCTTGGTCTTTACACCATTGCTTCCACCACAGCCTAGCTTCGTCGTGAGGCAATCATGGCTTGGTTCACAGGTGCTGTTTCGGTCACACTAAAATACTCCTCCATGGATTCAAATCATATATCGGCATTAGCTTGAACAATCTTCCCTTTTCCGTCAAATTTTGGTGGTTTAATTTGTTTGAGAAGAAACTTCTTCTCTTGTGCCTCTACGAGCTTAGTGTGGAAATAGGATTTTGGATCTATGCTTGGGGTTGTATCTAGTTACCAATTTAAACTTTTCGTGTTAGGATTGCATTAACACTTCCTTATGCAACTCAAATCAATGAGCACATATTTTCCATTGTTACTATGCAACAATTCGAATGAACATAAAATTCTTATTTAACCATAGGAAAGCGTAAGCCTCAAGTACAATTATTTGAGAATAGATAGGGATTGGCTGAGATGATTTTCTTTTCAGGAGTTACATCAATGCCAGGTTAATAATTCCCCATTGGATTCAACTACAGGGACAGAAGTAGTATGGATTGGGGGAATGGATTCTCAAGAAGCGATAAGTCATGGAAAGTTTAGGAAATCCCTGTTTTTGATAGCCATGATGTTCATTTCACCCCGTTACTTTAATTCTGTCTGTTGGTAAGATTTTAACCACCTCTTTGTAGATGTAGCAGTTCTGATCTACTTGCTGGTGTCCAATGTGTAGGGTTGAGTTCACACGAGCCTCATGGAAGATGAATAACTTGATAATCTTCAAGTCCTCTGACCACTTTAGCCTCTTCAGGTTGTTTTGAAGATAGGCAAGTCGGTTGGCATCTATGTAGCAGTATCCCACGCTCCAAGTCCAATGCCTTTCCATATACAACGGTGAGGGTTTGTAGAGCCGATCTAGGATCCCCATCATGTCGGACCATCTGCAATAGCTTGAAGAGTTCATAGCTGTCCTAAACATGATATGAAATACGAGGAACCTGATCCATGCTGGAAGCGGCAGCAATCCACAAGTGAGTATAAAGAAAAAAAATTCTAATGAAAACATCTCTTCACTCTTCCCAATCTATCCTAATTGTTTTAGTCGTTGGTCAGCTCTGATACCAATTGTGACGTGCTCGCTTTCCAAGCATGTTTTGGCAGTCCATCAAGAAACGAATCTAAGCATCACCGCTCGGCACTCCCATGGAATGTCGTGCCTAGGGTTTCCTAAGTCCTCCTTGCAACAAAATGTTTGCAGCCAAACCCACTAGGATCGACTTGAAACTTGAGTCCCTAGTTATCAAGGTCTCCTAACAGCATTCTAGCATTGGGTCCTAGACATTCTACTTTATGCGGAGTTACCCAATCCGAAGCAGATCCATACCCCCACTTGGTTCAAGGAGAATGAGAAATGAGAGGGATGCATTGCTCCACCTCTCTACCCGTAGGGCATAATCCCATTCTAGTTCCCTAATATGGCATGAATCGGGTTCTAACTCGGTGCTGTCTAAAGGTCGAACGATGGTAAAACCTTGTGAGAAGCCTCCCAGTCCTCTGGGACCACCCTGTCTCTGTAGGATGGATCCGTTGAGGTTCTGCCCACTCGCTTCCCAATATAGGCATACTTTAGTTATCTAATTATCCCCTATCACATTTATGTGTGAAATTTAAAATAAGCTTCCTTAATTAAGACTTTTTAGGAATAGGATTCGTTCATGTAATCTTACGGCACTGACACGAAAACAATTTCAGACAGGTTCCTTGAAGTAAACTTAATATTAGCATTTTAGCTTAGATACAAGTCTTGTTCAAAAGGGACAATATCCGCAATCCGTGCTGATGCACCTTATTTCCTCCAAGATTCTGCCCTTGCACTAGTAACAGGGACCCTCAAGAATCTATTGTTGGGGATAAAGGCGTCTCCGCCTAGCCGCTCGTGTATTACTACACTGACAGTCACCGCCACTGCACACTGCAAGTGGCGAGCGCCCATCACCATCACTTTATTCTTTATTCTTTTAGTGATAGTTTGAATAAAGAAAGGCCCGGTCACACATTGTGACTGTTGGAGTTCCCATTTCTTGTCTCTCTCTCTTTCTTGCTCTTGCTCTCCCGCCATAGCTCTCGAGTGCAAGCTTTGATCATTCTCTCCTTTCAATTGGTATCAAAGCACGGCTTCCCGACTCTTGGCTTGAGGCATTCTCAGCTTCCTATTGACTCCCCACTTGCATTGGGTCTCCTTCCCGCGGCAACCCATAGCTCATTCTCTTAAGCTCCCGTCGCTCCCCGGCTTCCCGAGCTTCTTTCCAACCTATTGAGGCACCATCAGGGCATTGACATTGAGGTATTGCTTCATTATTTCAGAGTTTTTACTTCAGTCCATAGGTCTAGGCAAACAGGGAAGCCACCATTGAAGCTATCTTTCATGCTTTGACAAATGCCTATTGGTTCTAGGTGTATGTCTTGGGTTATGCTATGATGTATTGATCATTGAGGGACGACTTCGAGCTTGTCATTGGATCCGGATGCTTTTGGAAGCTTGAGCTTATTTCAGCCTGCACTTATTGACATTGGTCTATGCTTGACAGTGATCAGTGCTTTGACAGTTACATGCTCCTTGGGTACATGCTTACCTGATGCCTACGGCTTGATGCATTTGTCTTGGCACAATATACCATGTACTTGTTGAGCTTTAGTGCTCTCTAAAGACTTGGCTTGGATTATCATTTCCTATTTTAGAATTTTGTATTGGATGTCATTTTTTGGTTGTCATAGATAGTTATTGGGATGTATGTCTTGCTCATGGATGCTACCTACAGTTGCTTTGTAGCCGTCATGCTCTTGGGATGCTATTGAGGCATTGTCTTGGTTACCTGTCTTTGGTACTTTGACTTGGTTTGATTGAGCTGTTGAGCTCGTTTATCCGCCTTTTGTGCCAGTGGGAGCATCTTGTATGTTTGACCCACATTGAGTAGGAGATTTATGCTATTTGAGCATTTTGCAGATACTTGAGACTTTGGGATCTCTTACACTTAAATGTTGCATGGTTCATGCATTGATATCTTGGAGTTTCTTTGACTTGAGCTTGGGCTTTGCACTCTTGTGAGCATACACCTACTGGTGTCATGTCTTGCCAGTGTTATGTATACTTTGCCCTACTATCCAGGGGGTATGCCTACTCACTAACGGATGCTTTGGTGACATGTTTGGGTGTTTTCTCAGGGTCTTGATGACTGTTTGGTACTGATTTATGCCCGTTTATAGCTGATCATGTCTTGGCTATTATTTATTGACTTGGTGTAGTGATTTGGTCAGCAATGGACTCTCACAGTACCCTGCTGTCATTTATTACAGCAAGCATATAACTCCGGACTGACATGGATTTTTCATGCTGAAATATTTTGAAATGATGTACTTTCACTAGTACTTGGTGGGAAACAGCTTTGGTTATACTTTTCTCACCATTTTCTCTCGATTTTGGTGATTTTTTGGTCATTTTCTGCAGTAAACAACAAGCAGTTTTGAACTGTCTGCAGTCTTCTTGCTTGGTACTCTTAATGAGTCATGGGATGTATTTCGCACTGCATTATGTGCCTCTTCTGCTACCTTGAGATTATTTGATGTTGAGAGTGCTCTTCTGCAGGAAGAGGTTAATTGTAAGAATTTGGATGCCTCTCGTGCGTCGCATGCTATGACAGCTAGAGGCAGGAATGATGGATATGGAAAGCATGGCAGTGGTAGTGGCCGTGGATGGGATTCTCACAAATCTTGGTCCAAGTCTCATGGGAAGTCACGTAGCAAATCCCATGGCAAGAATGCAGATGTTACTTGTCACCATTATGGGAAAAAGGGCCATATTAGGCCACAATGCCATGAACTGCACAATGAAAGGCGCAAAGATAAGGGGAAAGACAAAGTGCAGGATAAGTCTTCTGATCGCAGCATACTGCCTGCAAAGTCCAGTGTTAAAATCCAAGAGATCAATGTTATGCAGCTTGAGGATGTTGATGATGATGATTATATCCTTGCAGCTTCTTCTAGTGCTTCGCAGATGACAGAGATACACTCTATGTATGCACAGTGTTGGCTCTTGGACTCAGGTGCGTCCTTTCATGTGACACCTTGCCGAGAGTAGTCTCATTCATACCGTACTGTTTCAGGTTCTGTGTGCTTGGGTGATGACAGCTCTCTTGACATTGTGGGCATTAGTGATGTTAGGCTGCAGTTTCCTTCTGGCAGGAGTTTTGTTATGCAGGATGTATGCCATGTACCTACTTTGACACGTAGTCTCATGTTAGCTGGACAGCTTGATGACATAGGTTATCATGTATCTTTTGGATACTCTGCATGATGGAAGATCACTCGTGGCAGACTTGTGATTGTGAGAGGTGCCAAGGCTGGCAACCTTTATCCCTTGATTGTATCCACTTCTTCCCTTGATCATGTTTTTTCTGTGGATTTTATCCCACATGTATCTCTTTGGCATGCCCATTTGGGCCATATGTCTTTGAAGGGAATGAAAATGCTTTATGGTTTGCAGTACTTACCGCCCCTTGATTATGCATGTTTTGACTCATGTGAGCATTGTCTTTATGGCAGGCAGACTAGGTCTACGCATTAGAAGTTTGCTAGGCCACGCATGAGTGAGCCCTTGGCATTGGTATATTCGGATGTCTGTGGGCCCATGCCTTGTCAGTCTATGGGTGGTGCAAAGTATTTTGTTACTTTCATAGATGATTTTTTACGAAAAGTTTGGGCTTATCCCATTAAGCTGAAATATGATGTCTTGCCTGTGTTTCAGAGATGGCTTGCATTGGTTGAAAACCAGTCTGGGTATAGACTAAAGTGCCTAAGGACAGATAATGGGGGTGAATATGTCTCACGTGCTTTTGAGTAGTTACGTGATGAGAGAGGTATTAAGCATCAGTTGACCGCCCCCTACACCTCCCCCACAGAATGGTTTGGCTGAGCGGATGAATAGAACTATCCAGGAGTGTGTACGCAGTATGCTTAGCCATGCAAGCCTACCACATAGCTTTTGGGCTAAGGCAGTTAGTACAGCTGTGCATCTCATAAATAGATCACCTTCTAGTGGTTTGGATTTCCCGGTTACAGAGGAGGTATGGACTGGAAAACCTCCCTCTTATGCACATCTTTGCATCTTTGGATGTGAGGCATTTTGCCATGTGCCTAGGGACAAGAGAAGTAAGCTGGATCCTAAGAGTGTCAAATGCATTTTCCTGGGATCCTCTGGCGCGGAGAGTCATCCGCAGTCATGATGTAGTCTTCCATGAAGGCAAGATGCATAGGTAGTCTGAGAGAGTTGTTGAGATCCGCAAGGTCATATTTCAGGAGGAGTCGAGGGCTCCCGCACAGCCAGTTGGACAGCCTACAACTACAGCAGATGTTCATGGTCAGGGTGTTGGATAGGCAGCTGGGCAGGCAGCAGAGCCTACCATGAGACGGTCTACTAGAGACAGATGTCCACTTGATAGATTTCAGCCCTCGATGCATTATGTCTTGGCTACAGATACAGGAGAGCCTTTCACCTATGATGAGGCTATGCGCAGGGGTGACAGTCACTCTTGGGAGAGGGCTATGCAGTCTGAGATAGACTCCTTGCATAAGAATGAGACTTGGGATTTGGTTTCCTTGCCTGAGGGCAAGAAGGCTTTGCCATGCAAGTGGGTATACAAGCTGAAAAGTACCCTTGGACATCCCAAGCCGGCAGACAAGGCTAGACTGGTAGCAAAGGGTTTTAAGCAGGAGCATGGTGTGGACTTTGATGAGGTCTTTTCTCCTATGATTAAGATGACCACCCTGCACTTAGTCTTGGCTTTGGTTGCCCAACTTGACTTGGATTTATGCCAGATGGATGTCAAAATGGCTTTATTACATGGGGACTTGCATGATGAGATTTATATGGAGCAGCCTAAGGGCTTTGCAGAACCTGGCAGGGAGCACCTAGTGTGCAAATTGAAGAAAATCCTTTATAGATTGAAGCAAGCACCTAGGGAGTGGTATCATAATTTTGATGCCTTTATGCGGTCACAGGGCTACAGCAGGAGTGCTATGGATCTGTGTCTTTACAGAAGAAAGACCGTCATGGTTCTTTATTGATTTTGGTACTCTACGTGGATGATATGCTGATAGCAGGGAAAGTTCATGATGAGCTAGATGCTCTTAAGGATCAGCTCAATAAGAGCTTTGAGATGAAAGATTTGGGACAGGCCTCTCACATACTTGGTATGCGTATTAGATGCGACAGGCATCAAGGACTCCTCTACTTGTCTCACAGAGGGAGTACATTCATAAAGTCCTTGAGCGCTTCCGCATGCAGGACGTAAAGCCTATTGGTTGTCCATTGCCTTCTTATGTGAAGGTATCACAGACTGATTGTCCGTAGATAGATGAGCAGAGGGCCGAGATGGCCAAGATTCCCTATGCATCCGCAGTGGGCATTCTTATGAATTCCATGATAGCCACTCGTCCAGATATCGACTTTGCAGCCCATCACCGTCACTTTATTCTTTATTCTTTTAGTGATAGTTTGAATAAAGGAAGGCCCGGTCACACATTGTGACTGTTGGAGTTCCCATTTCTTGTCTCTCTCTCTTTCTTGCTCTTGCTCTCCTGCCATAGCTCTCGAGTGCAAGCTTTGATCCTTCTCTCCTTTCATCTATCTCGAGTCATGCAGGTCATTTGACTAGGACTTGAAGGCAGGGAATTATAGCCAGAGCCTCCCCTGGCATCCAAGCGTCCTCCTATATTCAAACCAACCTGCAGAGAGACCTCTCATGGTTGGTTTGGTCCACGTTCCCATCATGGCTATTTAGAACCTCCTTGGCTAGGGTTGGCAACCAACTGGGGATGGTTTGGCGGGCCTTCCAAAAGTTCAACCTGATTCATTATTCCCATTTCTTTATGAGTTTGGGGTCAAACAATATTTTTACAATTGGTGTTCCTAAATTTATAAGCACAAACAATGGTGCAGGCGAGTGCTCTAGACATCTGCTAAGGTGGAGTCCCTATCTTTGATGCTTACCATTTGTCCTTCTTGCATTGGCGAAAATTTCCAATATCCTCTGAGGGATAGGGAATACCTTCTTTTTGAACCCACTCCTATGTGATAGGAGCAAGCAATTATGCAATTGGATCTATATCCGGATGGTAACTGTCCTAGAATGCTAGCCTTTAGTCCAACGTTCCTGTCTTGGAAAAACGACACTCGAGTTCTCTTGTATTAACATCGAGTTGTGTCATGATTAAAGGTGATATCTTCAAGGTTGTTTCAACTTTATCAAGGCCAAATGTAGAATAGAGACCAATGAGTATTTTACTTGTCTCAAGGTCCTCCTATGAATGTAACAATAGTACTTTTAAACCCCAAATAAGTCGAGTTAAGCCCTATCCTTGCGTATATAGGATTCATCTTATTGAACTTCCCCGAGCAATTAATTTTAGCACTTCATATGCATGTCTTATAACTATCTTTAAGATGAATCCCTAGTAGTGCAATTGAAACTGTCCATGATACCATGCAATCTAGATGCGAGTCCTTTTTAAGACGATGATGCAATGTGGAGTTCTATTCTTGGGAATTCATTTCAATGCACTTATGCAAATCATAAATAGAGACTTGTATTTTTCTTTTGTGCGAGGAACACAAAGTCATCAGGCCTAATGCAAGTGCGAGCTACTTCTCTTCAAAGGTTTATAGGGGTCTAATACCCGGCTTAGCCTTGCAATGACCTAAACATACTTAATCATTATCGTAGCAACTCACGGTGCTCATGGACTTGATTCAAGCCTTTACTCCTACCTTTCCAATTTCACTAATTTCACAATGCAAAAAATACGATTTCCACTTAATGACGAATATGCTTTATTGTCTTGATAACCCATTTTTTAGTTTTTTTAACCTCTCAAACATGTCAATGCTAGTGCATAAATCTAATGCACTACGAACACAATCAATAAATCCCTTGATTTCAGTGTGCACAAATGCGAAATATTTTGTGCAAGTTGTTCGTTCTAAACATGCTATAGTGCAATAAAACACAATTTCCAACATGATTGAATAATGCAGTTTAATTGGTGGTTAGTTATCATAGATTTTTATCAGAATACTTCTCCCTTCCCAATGAAGTCGATTTACGTTTTTAAGAGTTCCCATCAAAGTAGGATTTATGGGACGCACTTGGTTACCAAGTGTCATGGTTCCTTGACTAGCAGCTCAATCGGTTGAAGTGGGATTCGCACTCTCGATTGGTCCTTACTTCACTTGGAAGACATCGTATAATTCGACTTTTTCTTTGTGGCTACACACCCAGGATATAGGAGAGTTGATTCCTTGTGGAAGAAAATCGACCGTGAGAACCCTCTTAAAGAGCGGGAAAAAGAAAGAGGAAGCTTGGAAGCCTCCAAGGGGAAATTTCCTCTCTCTCTCTCTCCCTCTCTCTCTCTCTCTCTCTCTTTCTCTCTCTTACTCTCTCTTTCTCTATCTCTCTCTAGTTTGACAACAGGGAAGAGTAATGATCGTAATCCCCTCCTTGTTACGCCTAAGGGTCTTTTATAGTGTATTTGGGGGGGAGGGGGGGGAATAGCATAGTATGGAGGCCCCCCCCTTATCCCCAACAAGCTGTCCAAAAGGATGCCTGTCATGCAAAGTATGACTGCAGGGGCAGAGAAGGGTTAGTCAATGTAGCTCCACATATTCTCGATCTCCCACGAACTCTGTCGGCCACCACGCAGCTTCCCCTCTCTCCGCCATCCCATCTTGTCTTCCCATGGCAACCCCCCTCCCACTCGTCAACACACGGCAGCCCCCCCCCTCACCCCCCCGGTGCGCTAGCCGCTAGCAGCGTGAGTAAGGGGGCGTTAATTCTTTTTTTTTAACTTTTTGTTAATGATGGGGGTCATTCGACTGGGGGAGGGAAATATTACACTATGCAAGAACATTATGGTGATGTTTTGAGCAACTTTTCATGGTCTTTGGAGCTCAATCTCACTTAGTCTGAGAGATTCTTTCAGTTTTGAATTTTTAGAATAGATTTTTCCTAATGTCTAGGGGATTGCACTCCTAAATTGCAAGACAGCCACCTGTATTGTCAGGAATTTCTAAACTGCACTCCTAAATTGCAAGATAGCCACCTATATTGTCAAGAATTTTAGGACTGCGCTCTATTTTTGTCAGGAAATTGGTTTTTTTACTATCATTGAATGCTTTTGAGGCATTTTGGGCAATGAAAAAATGTATGTTCTTATTGCTACATACTTGGGGATATTCCTAACATACTATTGACTGGATTTTGGAGCTTTCATTGCTTGGCATTTTCTGTCATTACTGTCATACAGCTATTTGGCTGTGAATCATGGCTAGCAGCAGTGACAATCATCTTATGCACATCAAGGAGCTTGAAGGAGCATACAAATTTGCAGTTTGGAAAAAGCAACGCTATAACATCTTCTTGCAAAAGAAGCAAGAAAATCTAATTAAAGCAAAGGGAACAAAACTAGTTGATGTAGAGTAGGATGACTGGGATGAACTAAATGAGCTTGCACACTCGACCATTGAGCTATTGATTTCTGATGCCTTGCTATTTAACATTGAAGGGTTGGATTCTTCTTATGACATTTGGAAGCGATTGGAAGAATTGTATGCCTAGAAGAGTGTTGCAAGCAAAGTCTACTGGCTGAAGAAACTCATGGATTTGTGAATGAAAGGGGATACTGTAATGTCTACTCACCTTAGTGAGTTTAACTCCATTTTTAGCCACCTTGCTGCTTTGAAGTTCAATATTGATGATGAGTTCAAAGCTACATTCTTGCTTTGCATTCTGCCAGAGAGTTAGGATACCTTCAGGACTGCTATGAGCAATTCTAATGCTATTATTTTGTATGCTGATGTAGAGAGTGCTCTTCTCATGGAAGAAATGAATCAACATAACAAAGCATCTAGTAAATCTTCCAGTGCTTTGCATACTAGAGATAGATCACAGTAGAAAGGCAAATTTGATAGCAAGGGACACAGTAAATCACATGGTAAGGATGTTGAATGCCATCACTATGGCAAGAAGGGTCACTTCAAACATGACTGCTATAAATGGAAGAAAGAGAAAGGAAAGGGCAAGAAGATGGATGACAACAAGGAAGAGAAGAAAGAGAGTCAGCCTGCTAAGAAGAGCAGTGTAAAGATTGAAGAGATGAATGTAGTTAGCCATGAAAGTGATAGTTGGAATAATGTACTCTTTGTCTCTTCATGTTTCAGTGCACATGTTTTGATAGCCGATACGGATGATGACATGCATACTTGGATTTTGGATTCAGATGCCTCTTTTCATGTCACTCCTCACCATGAGTGGTTTATAGAATATACAGGAGATCGACATGGTGTTGTCCATGTTGGGGACAATTATGCATGTGACATTGCAGGCATTGGCAATGTGCAACTGTAGTTTCAGCATGGATCTATCTTCACTCTTTAGAATGTAAGGCATGTATTGTAGCTCAGGAAGAGCTGATTAGTACTGGTCAGCTAGATGATGATGGTTTTCATACCACCTTTGGTGATGGGAAATGGAAGATATGTAAGGGATTTAGGGTTATTTCTAGAGGTTGCAAGAGTGTTACTTTGTATCCACTTCCTGTATCTAGTGCGTGTGACCATGTTGTCACCGTGATCAAGCAGCCAAATGTTTCATTGTGGCATGGCCATTTGGGACACATGAGTCAAACATGAATGAAAGTACTTTCTTGTTTGGGTTACTTGCCTTGTCTTCGTTATGATGATTTTGAGCATTGTGATAATTGTGTTTATGGTAAGCATGTGCATACATATCATAAAAAGTCTCTTTCATTGAAATCTTTGCCCCTAGAGTTAGTACATTCTGATGTATGTCAGATGCCAAGGTTATCTCTAGGAGGAAAGAAATACTTTGTGTCACATTTGTCGATGATGCTACTCGAAAGGTATGGGTTTACCCTATTCATAGCAAGGATGAAGTGCTTGACAGGTTTCGGTAATTCATGGCATTGATAGAGAATTAGACTGATAAGACACTTAAGTGTCTTCGCTCTGACAATGGTGGGGAGTATGTGTTCAAAGACTTTTAGGCATTTTGTGACAACAAGGGGATAAAGAGGGAGCTCAATGCCCCTCATAATCCACCCCAAAATGAAGTTGGATGCACATGACTCGAACCATACAGGATAAGGTCCATATGATGTTGTCTCATGCTGCATTACCCCATGGCTTTTGGGCAAAGGTTGTTACGAAAGACATTCATCTGATTAATAGGTCACTGAACACATCTTTGGGGGGAGATTCCCTCAGGAAGAGTGGTCAGGCAAGCCATTTTCTTATGCTCATTTGCGAGTGTTTGGATGTGAGGCTTTTGTGCACATACATAAAGAAGAACGCAGAAAATTGGAACCAAAGTCCTGTAAATGCATATTCCTAGGATACGGTGACGAGGGTGAGATGGGGTATAGACTTTGGGATCTCAAGAAAAGAAAGATAGTATGCAACAATGACATCATCTTCGATGAAGATCGGATGCATAAACAGGTCGAGAAGATTGAGGAAGTTAGAAGGGTTGCTTTCGAGGAGGATGTACCTTTTAGATAGCCATTTGTGCCTAGTGGACAACAGTGTATACTTTAAATACTCCTAAAAATGCAAGAAATGGTGCTGGAAATGACAGCAAGGTATTGTTCATGATAGCCCACAGTTTCAGCCTGAAAACATAGAGTTAGGATAACCTGAATTGTCAAGACAACGTGCTCGAATTTCACGACAACAACTTGTAAATGCAAAATTACAGGCCCGTATTTCAAGACAACAACCTGTAAATGTAGATTTGTAGGCCCATCAATCAGGAAATGCTGAGACTTCGCTTCATAGGTCGACTCGACCATCAAGACCACCTGAAAGGTTTATTCCTGGTGCAGAGTATGCTGTAGATTATGTTATGTTAATGGATTGTGGTGATCTATCATGCTTCAAGGAACCAATGACTAGACTAGATAGCAAGAAGTGGTTCAAGGCCATGCTATTGGAAATGGAATCACTTGATAAGAATGGTACTATAGGACTTGGTGTAACTGCCTAAAGGGCGGAAAAATCTTCCATGCAAGTGGGTTTACAAGATGAAGGTCACTTCTGGTTCTTTGCCAAAGTATATAGTACAGTTGATTGCAAAGGGGTACAAGCAGGAACATGGAATTGACTTTGATGAGATCTTCTCTTGTAGTTAAGATGATTACTTTAAGAACCATTTTGGGCTTGGCTATTGCTGAAGATATGGAGCTCATACAAATGGATGTAAAGACTGCATTCTTACATGGTGATCTGCATGAGGACATATATATGTAGCAACTTGAGGATTTTGTTGCTAAAGGCAATGAGACGATGGTGTGTGAACTGAAATGGATTTTGTATGGGCTGAAACAAGAACCGCAGGAATGGTATCATAATTTTGATACTTTCATGTAGTCTCAGGGCTTTCAGAGAAGTCAAGTTAATCAGTCCTTGTACACCAAGAAGGCAGCAGATGATAGCCTGATTATCTTGGTTCTTTATGTTGATGACATGTCGATTGCTGGCAAGGATACTCATGCCTTGGATTCATTGAAGAAAATTCTTCATGGAAGCTTTGACATGAAGGATCTTGGTGATGCTAATCACATTCTTGGGATGCGGATACTCAAAGATAGATCAAAGGGGTTACTCTATCTATCTCAGCAGGAGTATGTATCCAAGTTTTTGTAACATTTCAATATGGAGAGGAGAAAGCAATCAGAGTTCCATTGCCTCCATATGTAAAACTCAGTGCAAAGGACATCCCTACATCTAATGATGAAAAGGATGAAATGGCCAAGATTCCGTATGCTTCAGTCGTTGGCAGTTTGATATATGTTATGGTTGCTACACGTCCAGACATTGCCTTTGTAGTGGGAGTGGTTAGCAGATACATGGCAAACCCTAGCAAGAAGAATTGGGGAGCAGTGAAAGGTATTATGACATACCTCAAGGGCACAAAGGATTTGTGCATTTGCTTTGGTAAGTAGAAGGCATCTGTCATTGGCTTTACGGATGTAGACTATGCTCGACATGCGGACTGCAGGAAGTTCACTATAGGGTATGTGTTTAACTTCACAAGGGGATCTGTCTCTTGGATATCCAGGCTATAGAAGTGTGTTGCACTATCTAATACGGAGGGAGAGTATGTGGATACTAGTGAGGCATGTAAAGAGGCCTTATCATTGTCACGTTTGGTTGCTGAGCTTGGGATTACTGAGGTTCCTGTTCTCCATTATGATAGTCAGAGTGCTATCATGTTAGCACATAACCCCTATCTTTCATGCAAAGACAAAACACATCAATTGAAGTATCATTTCATTAGAGAGGTATTTGATAGCAAGAGCATTGAGCTGGTCAAGGTGCACACTGATGATAACCCTGCAGACCTTCTCGTGAAGGGTCTTCCAGCAAAGAGGTTTACCCATTGTCGCGGCAGATCATGGGTATTGGATAGGTATAGTCTCTTAAGCTTTGTACATACTTAGACTTAGGTAATTATTTTCCTCTACCTTTGGGCACATTGCCTTTAGGGGAGAGGTTGTTGGGATAAAGGGCAATGCTTGTGCCCACCCATAAGGGCCAGGTTGTACATAGTACATATACCTATCTTAAATCATTATTGAGGTACACTCTTCAGTACCACAAACTGTGTGTCTCTATCTCTTCTCTCTCTCAACTTGCATCTCTACACAGAAGCTCCATTGTAGCTAATTCAACACCCCTCTCCTAGTGGAGTGTTAGTCCCATGGCACTTACACCAAAGAGGCACTATGTGGTTGGTGAGAAGTGCTAGGTCAATTGGATGATGAGATCATGGAGGGCCAACTTTTTGTGATAGTCTAAGGGAAACATGTAAAGTGTGGTAAGGAGGAAGATGATGGTTGCTAGAGGTGGAGGAAGTCAGAGGAAGTATAAAACATGGTCCATCGATGTTGATGGTACTTTAGGTGATTCTTATAGTTGTCATTGTGATCTCCTTGAGGGTGTGTCCACTTGTCTTGTTGATGTGAGGTGCTTGTGTAGTGAAATTGGGAGATGGATTGAGCTCCAAGGAATCCTTGTCCCACACTTAGACCTAATTAATGAATGGTTACTATGATATGCCATCCACAAGGTGACAGGTCTACCAAGAAATATTGGGATATCATGTCAATTGGCCCTAAGGTTGTGATGTGGGGGAGCTAGCTAGGGTGGCCCCTAGGTGTTGTGATAGTGTCGTGCTTATCTTTCATTTTTTTTCATTTTTTATTTTTCTCTTTTTTCTCATCCCCCCTTTTTAAAAATAATTTTAAAAGTTATTTCCACTACTTGGGGACATGCTTGAGTGCATGATGGAGGCATCCTTTAGTAAGCATGCATTTTTTTTTCTAAGTTACATAATTGTAGTTGTGATTTTGTTGAGTGCATAGAGTAAATATATTGTCTATCATATTTGTCAAAAGCTCAATATAATAGATGAGTAATAGTAAGGATTGAAAATGGAGCCATATCATAGCCACTCGATCAATTCTAGTATTTATGTCAAAGAAGAGTGGCAGCAACCTTTCCTTGTAGGTTGTGATGGGCTATCAAAGTAGGATGATAAGGAGGCAACGATAATTACATGTCGTGATGAAGAAAGGGTCTAAGAAATTGGTGAGATTCTTACAAAGTTTATGAAAGAAGGAATGAGGTGGAGGGGTTGAAATAGATAGATCTTCTTCTTGTCAAGGGCACTTATATTTAGAATCTCACATAAGTTATACCTTCCATGCTCTTTTTTTTCATACTCCATGCCATGTTGACAGGGCATAGAAGTGGCTTTTATTGATCAATCTCACTAGCATAGATAAAAGTGTTTCATGCTATTATGTCCTACTCTAGGATTGGGTACTTTCATTTTGGCTATCTTGGTTAAACTTCCCGAGCATTCATGGTGATATCAACCTACCCCTCCCCTTCCATTCTGGCTATCTCGGCCAATATTTTGAAGGATTCATAGTGAGATATCCACTTGCCCCTCCCATAATTTGATAGGATGCTCTGAAGGGATTATGATCCACCTAGCAAGTCCATTTCTCTATTATGTTGTTGGCCACTTGGATAAGGACTCTAACTATTTGTGGGGATAGGGACTCTTTAAACTTATCAACCTCCAATCTTGAAATAAAAATTTAGTGCCTTGTTGGATTCTTCTTATGCTCTATACCTCTGAATTTTCTCCTCTAGCTTTTCTTCTGTGCTATTCTCCTCTTCATTCTTCATGAACTCATGCAAAATGGGGTGATCTAATACTTTTTATGATTGTGCCTTAATCTCTTCTTCCATAGCATCATTTTCTTCTTTTTATGAGGCAATTTGTTCTTCTATGGGACCTTTTATGAAATCCTCTAAGGGTGTTAGATTTGGAAAATATATTGACAGTGTCATGACACTTGGTGCTTTCAAAGGAATAGGGGACCTACAAGGAGAAGACACATCTTATAGAAGACCCTTTACTTATAACTCATGATCCTCATGGACTTTTTGTTTTTGGTGTCATATGAGGTCTTGCTTGGCTAGTTCAACTATCATTAAACAGACTTTCATGATCTATTCCATGCTATCCAGGATGCTACATGTAGTTTCAAGTTGTTCCCTGCATTGATTAGGATCATTTGTCTAAGGTGTGTAGGCTCTAACGGCACTTCCCTATAAATTTCTTGTTGCTTGGCAAGGATGTATTTGTAAGTGTGTAGCTAGAGTGTGTACTCGGATTTCCCATAGAAAGAAATTCCTAGATTGTTCAATAGCTTCAAGAGCATCTCCCAATGTAGTTGTCGTGCTTCCACTTCCATAGAGTTCACAACTTGGGCCAGTTGGTTAGTCAATGTCTAATGTAGGGTATCAAAAGTGATCTTCCATTGTTCTCTCTCATATAGATATTGCTCATGTTCTCTTTCCTTATGTTGCACTTTAGCCTTCTCTTGAGAAAGCTGAAGGCTACTCTATTAGCAAGTGGTTTAATTCAACTATCTACTTGCTCAAGGTATCATTGTTTTTTCTATAATCCTTTAGCTCTAACCTTGCATCTTGAACCTCAATGATAGTATCCGATAGGGCATTCTCCTTTACATTTAGTTCCTCTTTTAGCTCTTTTATTTGTGCTACATCTCATCTTTTGGTTTCCTAGATTTCTTCTTGTAAAGATTTCTCATTTTCTTGTAGTTCTTTCTGGAGTTCCTCCCTTAAGACAACCTCTTTTCCTGTAATGCTCTTTGAAAATCTTCCTATTGAGAGTTCTTCTTGTCTTGTAATGTCTTTTGAAACTGTTCTTTTAACACTAATTCCTTCTTATTGAGTTGTTGAGACGTTTCCTTGAAGTGCAATTTCCTTTTCTTCCCTCTTCATCTAGAACTCTAGAGTTTGCTTCTCTGCTTGGATGATGAAATTTTCATACTCCTCTTGGGTCACTTCTATCCTTTCTTGCAACTCATGCTTTTCTTTAAGTGCCTTAGCTTTGTCTCTTTATAGTTCCTTGCTTAATATTCTCTAGGGCCTCTAGTCCACCCACTTTTCCATGCTACTCTGGATGGTAACGAGTGATCTTTGTGGACTCAACCTACTACTGTTTTTATTTTTCTTGGCCATTGGTGGTTTATTGTGAAGATTGGTGCTTTGTAAGCTCAAAAACTTGACCCTACAGCAACTACTCCATTTGCTTCATTTGGGCATGCATTCGCTACATCTACTTTTTTGTATATCGAGGAGGAGAGTTGGGGTAACATGTGCTTCTTTTGCTTTCTCCTTACCTTTCCTTGAGCTACTTTTCCCTCTCTCATCCAAGATAGTGCTTATCTCTACTGACACATCGAGGATTCTATGGACTTGAAGCCCCAAGAGGAACACCAAGGAAAAAGGGTTTCTACTGTAAGAAAATCTATCTTGTAACATCAATTGTAAGCTTTTGTTTCATTTTTTAGAGAACCACAACAAGGAAAAGAACAAATCTTCACGCAGCATCATAGTAGATATCTCCCATAGATTTGATAGAATCAACCATAATCTTCAAAATCTTCATAGAATCCATCAAAACTAACAAGAACACAAAATAATACACCGCTTTTGAATGGAAAGAAATCACATATGATTCATCTTCATTGTCTTCATAGTTTTCTCTCATAGTCTCTCATAGACAGATACATTGTTTTGCATAGAATTGGCTATCTTTGACTCTCTCTTTTTCTCTCAATCAATAGTACATCATCTTCTCTCTATAGTTCTCAATAATCACTCATAATAATCCGTCTTAGATCATGGAAGTCCCTTCCAAGAGATGTGTCTAATATGAAAGGTCACCATACTAGCCACTACAAAAACTCTTCATAGCTCACTACTATCACTTCACTCCAGTCTTCTTTTGAGTCTTCAACAGCTACTTCTTCCACTTCCTTGAGCTCTTTTGAACTTACATTCACATCTTTCCAAGGCTAGAAAACTTTCCCAAAGTCATGCATACATTTCACAGAACACTTACAAAGGCATACACAACAGAACATAACAGAAGTAGAGCAGGAACAAAGGCTCTATAGAAGCTCAATAGAGGGTTATAGAAGGTCAATAGAAAATATCAGAACCTCATTAACTCATACTAAAACCATTACAAAATATCAAAAACTATTCAATGAGCTTTCAAAAGAGCCTCAACCTTCATCAATCATCAATCCATGCTTCGTATAAAAGAAAATCAAAACAAAACAGAAGGTATCAGAACCAATCAGAACCTCAACAAAACCTATCAGAACATCACAAAACCTCATATTTCTATTAAGAATCATCATGATCTTCGAAAACATAATCAATATCATCCAAAACACTCTCAAACACTTCCAAAACGACCAAACATCACTCAAAATCCATCAAAAATCAATCATTCAAGCCTCAAAAACAACAAAAATCAACCAAAAAATCTAGTCATTTCAGCATTCAACATATCCCCACACTTAATAAGGAAGCATCCTTTGCAACGTAAGAAAGGGATAATACAATAATCCACCCAACCACGACCCCAACTTGTCACTTGTATCTAAGAAAGAATACAACTAAAGGAAAATACTGTTATCTAGTAGCACATCTTATAAACAATAGAAAGTCATGACAAATTTGTAAAGGATATAAGAGGTCCTTCAGCTTTGCATTGTAGGCTTTCCATCCACCATCACCAGCACTGCCAATAGTCGAAAAGAGAGCTCTCGAACAAATCCAATATTCAACCACCACGAACTCATCACATAGAAATTAGCACAACACAAACACAAAACAACCATCTCAATGGCACCTCCAAAAGATAGATATATTATTAAGAAGTATAAAAGATACATCCAGGGGTATTAGTGAAGATGATCCCTCTTGAAAGCTTGATGATTATGAAAAGGATCCATGGATAAGGATTCATCTACAAAATATTTTGGAATCTTTTGAAAGAATTGAAGGCAGCAATTCCTTTCTAGCAAAACAAGGTATCTGCTAGGTAGACAAAGGGCATGAAAATATAGGACATCCAGTTGTTGGGAATCAATGTTCACATTGACATTCATACATAACTTTGGAATGGCCTTTTGATCATTATGGGAATGCCTATGCATATATGCTAGGTACTAAGCAAAGTGGGCTGTCAATTTCACTGAAGGATTTGGAGATTGTGAATATTGTTGGGCAAAATGGAGATAATTTTGGTACGCTTGATTAGCAGTTGTCCAATCCCCTGGAATTAATGGCCAATTAATCTGTGGTCCCATAAGAGAATCAATTGAGCTCCATCCTCTTCTTTTGGAATCTTCTAATCAAGTCCTTCATACCCACTAACCAACTGAGGGGGTTGAGAAATAGAAGTGGTAGGAGATGGAAGAGGAATAGGTAAAAGAGGATGAAGAGATGGGTAGGCAAAATCATAAAATGAGGAATAAGCTAAAGAAGGATAAGCAGAGAATTTAGGTGAATCAATTAAGAAAGGTGTTAGTTGATAAGCAGGAAAAGTGAAAGGAATATGGATAGATGGGGAAGGACAAGGCGGAGAAGGGGAAAATACTCGATCTCCAATGAAAGAACAATAGGTAAAGATTGGAATTTGAGGAGCACCCTGAGGTTGGAAAAGGAGAGGTAAGGTGGCTGTTGAGTTGGATTGATAAAGGGAAAAATAAGCATCATATCGATGGGCCATTTGTTGATAATAAGATAAGTTAGGAATGGAGGGACCTAAAGTAGATCGTCGATGGTAGGCATCAAAGAAGGATGAATCAAAGGGATGGTTCTTGGAAAGATAAGCTAAAAGATCCACCCTCAGTTTGTTAGTGTTCTACACATGAGTAGAGGCTTTATTCTGTCATCAATTCAGGACTACAAAATCAAGCATTCTATGCCATAAAGTATCAAGGCAAGCTATCACTTTAGAAGAATAGTACTGGAACATTTCATCTATCCTCAACTCCAAATATTCGATGTACAAGGTAGCTTGTAAGACCACATCCCCTACATTAGCAAGCCAAATCTTCATCATCTGGAATCAACAAATCACCTTGTAAATACATATAAGACATCCGCATTGTATCCAAAGTCATCACAGAATCTTCAAAGACCATACAGACTACTTCTGTCAGCAAATCAGAAGACCAAGCTCCACTCCAACCATCCTCTAGAAGAGGTAGATCCATGGTTGAGAGCTTAATATAGAATGCCAACTTTTGCAATTGATAGTGGAAAAAAAAGGAATGGTTGGGAGGAATATACTCTTGAAATTGCTCAAATAAAGACTATAATAAGTCCATCGTGGAACTACAATCTTTCCACTTTAGCTTGGAACAACGGACATAACGTGGCCTGTCGTTGGAGAACTGCCAAGTCCGCAAGGGTCAAAGAAGAAACTGGTTGCTCAGGACTCAGTGTAGAAGCTCTTGAGATTCCTTCAACAATCTATCTCGTTCCTCAGTCACATTAACCACTTGGGTTTTACTGTCAGCCAACTAAGTGTGCAAACTAAAAATGTCCATTTTGTGAGCGTCAATGATCTTAGTCTCTTGCTCCATTTGGGTACAAAGATCAAAAAAGTGTTCATGAGTAGAAGCTAGCTTTGCAATTGCTTGTGTCAGCTCTTCTTTGGTTCGTTGGACTTTGTCATAGCAAGAGGAATAGAGGTACTGGATATAGGCAGTCATTCACTGAGAGCTCAATAGAACACTAAACATCTTGGCATAGGAAGGGAATTGCATCTCCAACTACTAATTGTTCTACTGAAGGGATGTAAATCTCTAGAGTACCCTCATGATGTGCTCTGGAAATATTCGGCGTTGTGAGGAAAGCTAGTAGGTGACTACTAGATTGATCAAGAAAAGAGACTGGAGGAGGAGCTGGGGCTGATTCAGCCACTCGTTTTAAGCGTTTCCTCTGAACTACCACAAGAGGGATAGGATCAAAATCCTCAATGACGACATTAGAGTATTCAGTAGGGAGAGGAGCTTCTGGTGGATCAAGTATCAAGGTAGGAACTTCTTTCGAAGGGGCGGCATATGCCAAAAAGACAGAAAGGTAGGAACCAAGTGTAACATTAGTTACATTACCCCTTGTGGCTTTTGACAAAGTGTTGATCTATTTTTGACAAAAGGTAGGAACTCCAATCAATCGTTGTGCCTTTCAACACCATTCTGGAAGTTGTAATAAACAACTCCTTTGAAAGGTAATTAGAGGGTGTCTTGGCAGGCATAAATCTGTCCTAAAGGAACTTGCATAGCTGCTTCCACACAGGATTGGAGATCATGGAGACACTAATGCCAGAAGTGGTAAGAACCTTCTTGGGATCCAACATATCTTGTGTCTGCTTCTTCAACAATTTAATAATATCCTCATTCAACAACAGTTGTCTAGCGGTAGGGAAAGAGTCTCCCCAATAGGGTAAAGACATAGCCTTGCCCAAACTTTTAGGCATCAATTGGACAATTGCTCCTCTGATAGGACTAGAACTCTTACTGTAAGAGGCTAGAAATTGATCACAAGTATCAGTATTCTATGGGATGAGTGGTAATGAGAGTGCAATGAACTTGGCTAAGCTTGCTTTGCCAATAAGTTCGGACTCCAGCAATAAAGAATGATCGTGAGACACCAAGGGGACATACTAGACTAGAGGAGGAGGGCAAAATTTTATTAAGTGTTAAACCTTAAAAAGAAAATGGTGGTTCCTTCTTAAAATGTTAATTTACAAATTATTAGGGTGAAGCAGTGCTTTAAACGAAACCTGGACTCCATGTCCCAGACTGAGGTCTCTAAATACAAATTAATTGATTAAAAATTAAGTGTGTGTTTAGCACTTTTTATGTAGTGCGTGCACTTGTGATTGACGATGGGTTCATTTTTTAAAAAAACTTAGATGTGTCTGTAGCACACGAAGTGTGTGCTAAGTGAATGACTGGTTTATTTTGTTGTATTAGAAAAATGTGTATCTGGCACGAGCGCAAGTGGAAAAGTGGGTGATTAAAGTTCATTTTAGCAATTAACCATGGTTATGGGGTGATAAAAAATAAATAAAGCAGGAAATATTAAAAAAATAAATACATGACAGGGGTGTGTGTGCAAGAAACTGAGGGCGCGCTCATTAGTCCCAAGATGCAATGAGTCCAACAAAAAAGCAAAAGCCACTAACTGGAACAAAAAATGAAACACCTTATTTTATTTTATTTTAAAGCAATATTAAGGTGAGGTTAGTGGGGTCATATTTGGTTTATTTAGTTCTGATTAGTGTTTGGTGTTGTTATTGTTATTATTATTATTATTTATGTGTCTTTTTGGGTTTTTTTAATGATATTTTTTAAAAGATTTTTAATAACGAGCTTTCTATAATAACCCTAAGTGAGAATTGAACCATCCGATTTCAACAATGTGTCTATACTTTTCAGAAGTTTTCAACTTAATTTTGGAATGTAGAATGAAATTTCTATGAATTTAGATAATAATTTTAGCAATTTGGCCTTAAAATAATATTTTGTCCAATGGATACAACATTTTTAGCGTATGGAACATATAAAAAATATTCAAATGAGTTGGTGGGATTTTTTGAAATTTTTTGGAATTATTTCTAGTTTTTATTTATTTATAATGAGTTCTAAAAGGATTTTGAATATTCATAATTTTTGGCAATTAATTTTTTAAAATTACGACCAGGAAAATAATCCTAAAAACTTTCCAATTTGTCAAAGAATTTTTTAGCTATTTTTGGAGTTTTGATTGGATTTATATGAATTTTTAAGTGTTTTTAAGTGTTTTTAGGTGTTTTCTCAATTTTTTGGAAAATAATAATAATTTAAAAAAATTTGGTGTGAATAGCTGTGTGGAGACAGCAGCGTGTGATAGCAGCATGTGAACATCAGCGACCTCGCACGCCCACGAACGAGTTCACACATGTCCTCACAGATGAACACCTGCGTAGACCATGGACACACCGACCACGCATGGCTGCGTGTGAACAGCCACTAACCAGTCCACGGACGTGGCACAGATTCAAGCTAGGACGCCCACTCTCGCACACGACCATGAACACACAAGGGGATGGTGAGGGTGTGCGGGTGCCGGTAGGGTAGGGGGTGAGGGAAGTGGGATTAAAGGGGGTTTTTATGGGGTGGGGGAGGGGGTTTCATTTCGCGCATTTTCGTGAGACATTTCGAGAGGGAGAGTGAGAGAGAGAGCGAGCGTCTTGCATAGAGGGTGAGAGAGGGAGAGGAAGAAGGCTTGCCGTCGCTGCCGCCGTTCGCGAAGGAGAGGAGGAGCCTTCATCGCAAAGAGGAGCCATCAAACCCTCACCATATCTTTACGGTGAGTCCATTCTCTCCTTCTTTTGCTTGTTGAGGGTTTAATTCTCTCCTTCTTTTGCTTGTTTAGAGAGGAAATAAGAGAGAAAGAGAGGGAGAGGGAGAGGGAGGGGGGAGGAAATGAGAGAGGGAGAGAAAGAGAAAGAGAGGGAGAGGGAGAGGGAGAGGGATGGGGAGGAAATGAGAGAGGGAGAGGGAGGGAGAGTGCATTCTCTCTCTCTTTTACTTTTGCTTATATGATTTGTGTATATATATTGAGAGAGGGAGAGGAAATGAGAGAGAAAGAGAGGGAGGGGAAGGAAATGGGAGAGGGAGGGGGAGGGAGGGAGGGAGGGAGGGAGAGAGAAAGAGAGGGAGAGGGAGAGGGAGGAAATGGAAAAGGGAGGGGGATGAAATGAGAGAATGAGAGGGAGGGAGAGTATATTCTCTCTCTTTTTTTATTTATTTTTTGTATAATTTATATATAATGAGTGAGGGAGAAGAAATGAGGGAGAGGGAGAGGGAGAGGGAGAGGGAAATTAAAGAGAGAGAGATGGAGGGGGAGGAAATGAGAGAGGGAGAGGGAGGAAGAGAGAGAGGAAATGAGAGAGGGAGAGGGAGAGGGAATGAGAGAGGGAGAGAGAAAGAGAAAGAGAAAGAGAGGGAGAGGGAGGGGGGAGGAAATGAGAGAGGGAGAGAAAGAGAAAGAGAAAGAGAGGGAGAGGGAGAGGGAGAGGGAGAGGGAGAGGGAGAGGGAGAGGGATGGGGAGGAAATGAGAGAGGGAGAGGGAGGGAGGGAGAGTGCATTCTCTCTCTCTTTTACTTTTGCTTATATGATTGTGTATATATGTTGAGAGAGGGAGAGGAAATGAGAGAGAAAGAGAGGGAGAGGGAGAGGGAGGAAATGGGAGAGGGAGGGGGAGGGGGAGGGGGAGAGAGAGAGAGAGAGAGAGAGAGAGAGAGAGGGAGAGGGAGAGGGAGGAAATGGAAGAGGGAGGGGGATGAAATGAGAGAACGAGAGAAAGAGAGAGTGTATTCTCTCTCTTTTTTATTTATTTTTTGTATAATTTGTATATAATGAGAGAGGGAGAAGAAATGAGGGAGAGGGAGAGGGAGAAAGAGAGGGAAATTAAAGAGAGGGAGGGGGAGGAAATGAGAGAGGGAGAGGGAGGAAGAGAGAGAGGAAATGAGAGAGGGAGAGGGAGAGAGGGGGGGGAGACGAAAACATAATAGGGAAATGAGAGAGAGAGAGGGAGGGAGAAGAAATGAGAGAAGGAGAGGAAGAGAGCAAAAGAAAATGAGAGAGGGAGAGGAGAGAGGAGAGAGAAAAAAAGAGAGAATGAGAGGAGAGAGAAAAAGAGATAAGATGTTAAACATAATAGGCAAAGAGAGAAAGAGAGGGTGTGGGTGAGGGTGAGGGCGAGGGAGGGAGAGGAAATGAGAGAGGGAGAGGAAGAGAGAAAAGGAAATGAGAGAGGGAGAGGAGAGAGAAAAAGAAATGAGAGAGAGGAGAGAGAGAAAGAGAGAAATATCATTAAACCTAATGGAAAAATAGAGAAAGAGAGAGTCAGGGTGAGGGAGGGAGAGGAAATGAGAGAGGGAGAGAAAGAAAGAAAGGGAAATGAGAGAGGGAGAGGAGAGAGAAAAAGAGAAAAAATTTATTAAATCTAATAGAGAAAGAGAAAAAGAGAGGGTCAGGGTGAGGGAGGGACAGGAAATGAGAGAGGGAGAGAAAGAGAGAAATTAAGATTTTGTGGAAGGAGGGGGTCACCGTGCAAGATATGAGCAGGCGCGATGGTTGGCGGTCAGCCAATATTCGAGCCATTCTCATGTGGACGATGCATGACTTTCCAGGATTCAGAGAGTGCTCAGGTGAGTAGGCCTCCGTTCTCGTTGGTAATATCTATATTTTATCTCGTTCAAGCAAGTATTCACTGGGTCGTGGTGTTGGAACGGGTTTGGTTATCTCAGGTTATCATGCATGTCCATTGTGCGGGCCACAGCTAGTAGACTCTCGAAGGTCACGAACCACATGAAGAAGATGGTATATCAAGGACACGCTGCTTTCTTGCCAGAGGATCATGAACTCAGGGAAGGTTTCCTTGGACGACCTCCAACACATATGAACGCCACAAGCTGGTACGAGTTGAAATGGGTCCACGCGGAATCACATCCAAATGAAATGCGTCGGTTCTCAGTTTTCTACAAGTTGCCATATTGGACCCACTTACAGGTCAACCACTTGTTGGATCCCATATATATTTTCAAGAATGTGGGCAGCTTGCTATGGGACCACATCACAGGAAAGAGAGTCACTATAGGGGCACGAATGGATTTGAAGGAGGTAGGTAAGATGGAGGCGCTTTGGCTGCAATCGAGTGCTGATGGTCGCGTGCAGCTTCCTCGCGCTCCTTGGGTTTTGTCCACTAAAGAAGAGCGCATTGTGAAGCAAGTAATCAAGTCTATCCGCACTCAGATGGGTATGATGCGTTCTCTCAGGTCTGCATTTTCTAAAGACGACCAATTATCAGGGCTAAAATCCCATGACTGGCATAAGATATGTCAGGTTTGTACTACGAATGGATTGTAATTGGCATGCGCATTTTGCTATTTGGAGTGTAGCCATTATTCATAATGCTTTCTCATTTGTGGCAATTTGTACTACCGATCGCGATCGCAAGATGTCTTACTCCAGAAATACATGGGGCCATTTACAGAGATTGTCGACTTTGGTGCAATGGATCTCACAGAAGGAGATTAAGGCATCCTCTATTGAATCTGCGAGGCAGGGAGCAGTGGAGACGGTCTGTCTCTTTGAGAAATACCTGCCCACTAGCATGCTCACGATACAAATCCACCTTCTTGTGCATCTTGTAGATGAAGTGGAGATTGATGGACCTGTCCATACGCGATGGATGTTCTTCTTGGAGCGCTTCATGAAAACCCTGAAAGGCTTTGTGCCACAACGAGCTCGACCAGAAGGTAGCATGGCTGAAGGTTGGTTAGTGTCTGAGGCGCTAGTGCATATTTCACAATGGCTACCAACGGTGGATCCAGAAAATGAAATGCTATGGTCGCTGAAGGACGATGATAGACTGACTAGAGATGTGGTGGTTGGAAATGGGGTAGAAAAAAGAATGGATGCCTCAATGGAGGAGAAGGTGAATCGCTTTTGTATGTTGCACCATGCCTCTATGGAGACGTGACTCGCCAAGTACCAGATCGCTAGGCAAGATCAAGAGGAAGCGCGAGCTAAATTCCGACGTAGTACGCATCATCGACTGATTCGATATCCTGAAGGCATGGAGGAATGCTGCGGTTCATGTCAACGCGATGGTTGCATGGAGCTTTGACCGCAACGTCTCGCGAAGGGACAAAGTCTCAATGGAGGAGTGGGAATTCTCGAGGGGATGTAGTCCAAAGGTGATGAGGGGTTTAGAATCTGTCGTATCTAAATTTTATATGCGACATCTAATTTGAGTGTTTCAATGTACAGTACAAAATATATAGTGCAGCATGGTCGTGCGGATGGCATTTTCGCGTGGAGCGTATTGATAAAATGCGCTCCACAATGGACTATGATATCATAGCAAGGTTCGAGCAAGAGAGCCAGCGACGAGCAACAGATCCAAACATGGTTGTGGATGAGATGGAGTATTTTGGGAACTTGCAAAGTATTGTTACGGTGGATTATCATAGCTTCTCCATGATACTATTCGATGTGCAGTGGTTCAAAGTGGTACTTGGAGGAGCTGGAGCAACAGTTCGACGAGGTCCATCTGGATTTCTCGAAATAGATTCTGAAAAAAAATGGACGGATTTGTGTGACACCTTTGTGTTGCCGGCCCATTGTGAACAAGTGTATGGACTCATTTGTTTGCTAATTGTATTACGACATGGTTTATGTCACAATGGTTTGAACTCTCTTGTACGTGTTTGTGAACAGGTAATCTTCTATCCAAACCCCCGACAACCTCGATGGTGGTATGTTATACCTTCAACTCCCCGAAGTGCGAGAGTATATGATCAAAGTGATGTTCCGAGCATAGATGAAGATAATATGCAAATAGAGGGATCGATATTGCAAGGGTGGAGGCCGTCGAAAGCTTGGAGCCAGCATCGGCTAACAATGATGGAAATACAAGAGTCCAAGAATTCTTTGAGAATGAGGTGGACTCATTCTTTTGTGGTAACATATCTATCGACCTTCCAGTGTATGCGAAGTTGTGTCAAGAGATTAACATGGGACCATAGGATACTTCATACTTGGAGCATCCACTTACTCAATTCGTTGACCAATCGCTTATAAGGGTACATAAGATATGCATTTTAAGTGAGATTTTTTTTAAATGATTTATATTACTATGCTTTGTATGATTTAAATTGATTATTCTAACATCATTTTTTGTCTGTACAGGTGACATTTTCAGGATGAGTCGAGGGATGAGCGATGAGGAGTTACAGGACATCTTCACACGCATGTCTCCAGACCAGATCGCGAGATTCAGAGATATGGCAGACCAAGAGCTGTCACGGTCTTCGTCAGGGCGCTCTGCCAAATCTACTTCAGCGCTATCGGATGCTTCGGCTCCGAGCAGACGAGCTCGATGCTCACAACTTGGGCCAAAGGGAGGGAGTGCTTCGGGGTCAGGGGGATGCTGCAGAGATACAGAGGCAGTGAGCCCACGGTCAACACGGGATACAAGTGCGACTCCTCGCTCTCGTGGCCCTTTCAGGGAGCGTGGCTCAGGCTTAGGTGGATGCTATGGAGGCACGGACGCGGTATCTCTGTCTCATCATTCAGCTAGAGCTGCATCATCTCAGGGATTTGTCACATCTATAGGGACGTCTACTCCAGTTACTCTGACTTTTGCTCAGCGGTGGTACCCCTGTGGGTGCCACTCCGAGAGATATTACCCCTGTCGGTACACCGGATGCACAGGGGTCTCCTGATATGCCTAGGAGCGTGGACGTAGATGGGAGAGGACCCATCTTAGGCAGACGCCAGGGGGATATGGATATCTAGTCGATGGTAGGTCAGGAGCCATCATCATGAATGATGAGGGGAGGAGGGTAATGGCTCTCATGAGAGAGTTGTGCCAACAAGTTTTTCGGCACAACGTCTTGGATCATTAGAAGAACATACCGGAGGGGAGCAAGGACTACATAGTAGCATCCTTGCACGAGGAGTTTTTGGTACCAGCCTCAGTAGATAGATTCTCTACGGGCTGGATGATGGATTGCATGCGTGCATACATGTCACATAGACGATCTGACGCACCCAAGGCAATCAAGAGTGGAGCTGCAAAGCCCGAGTGGTTAGATGCAGACGACTGGCACCGACTGAGGGAGGAGGCTACAGATTCTCCGGGACGTTGGAGTCAGCAGTGCGAGGCGGTGAGGGCACGACTCGAGGCCAGAGTGGTCCATCATCTTGGGAGTGGCGGCCACAGGACATATTTGGAGGACTTTGTAAGTTTTTCTTTTGTTTTGCTTGTTTATTTTTTTGCAATATTCTTTGTACTGATAATCATGTTTCTAACAGTTAGCATTTTGTTTTCTTTGCAGCACTCCATTACAAATCGTGATCCGACTGGCCTAGAGACTCGATATGCAGAGACGCACGTTCTCACTTCATTGATCGACCGATTGTATAGACGCGGCGGCCCTGTAAGTCACTTATCTTTCTTGTCCGTAGTTACCATGTTTAATTATAATGCATTATTGTATGGTGGACTGATGTGTTGTTTCTTTTTCTGCAGAGTCCATTCGATGCTCCTTTGTGGCGGGACGAGCTTTCGAGGGGATGAGGATATGTAGCTCGCCCTTGGATCCCTGGAGCTCACACACCTTTATTTTTGAGTCGCCTGATCTATGTAGATATTTTCTATGTATTAGTGATATCTTGTCATGATTGTACCAATCGCTTATTATGTGATCATGTATTTATTTCATGTATCAGTGTTATGATTTCAGTATACATTGTTTTTGTTTGCAAGCGCATTTTACACAGTGCAGAAACTATTTTGTATGGCTCTAATAGCTGCCCTGCCATAAATTTTTTTCTTTTCATGTTACCATCACTATTAGCGTCGCAAATTTTACTACTCGCGTCATTATTGGCGTCGTTATTTACGTCGCAAACCGTCGGTATCAGCGTCGGTATCAGCGTCGACACTGATACCGACGCCAATACCGATGTTGATAGTGATGGTGATACCGACTGTTCTATGGCGTCGCCAATAACAACGCTTTTTACGACGACGGGGGCAAATTTTGTTATTTGCATTTTCGTCGCTTTAAACGTCGGTATAAGGCCTATATCTTGTAGTAGTAAAAGCAAAAGCACGTGCGTTCACGCGCGTGGCAAGGCATGCAGCAACACTGCGAGACAAAGAAAAATTAATAACACGCAAAGCGTGCATTGAAATGAAATTCTATAAAAGGAAAAAATGGGCCGGGTGACCAGGAGAAGACGATGGAAAAGCGCAACAGGGTGTCCAAGGCGAAGTCAAGGTAGTCACATGGGAAAAAAAGTGAAAAATGAGCCCAAAAATACATACAGGTATTAATATCAAAAAATCCACTCACCAAAATGCAGGGAAAAAAGAAGAAAAAATGTGCAAAATAACGTGCCGGACAAACCTAGTACATCAAAACACGGTTTCGACTGAGATAGGATGCATTCACATGGGAAAAACCCAAAAAACAGACTCAAAAATTAATACAGAAAGAATCGAGTATCGGAACAAGGGACATTAAAAGGGAAAAATGTCCAGGGGGAAGAGGATTCACAGGTCGGCTACATCAAAACTCATGTATGGCGGAATGAGGAGGGATTCACATGCGAAAAACACAAAAAAGATGCAAAAAAACACATGAAATTTTTAATAACTAAAAATCCAGCGAGCAAAATAGGGTGGAGAAAAAAGGAAAATTGTGGGGAAAGGGTGATTGGACATGGCTATCAAATTGAACTGGAATTCCGATGAAAATATGACATATTCACATGGAAAAATGTAAAAAATACGCACGAAAATGTCCCCAAAACCCGTAAAAAGTAATAACCAATGAACCGTGCATCAGAATGATATGGCATAAAAAGAAAAAATGTCATATGGAAGGTGTAGGGCAGGGCTAGTACCTCAGATTCGAAACAAAGAGGATGTGTTCACATGGAAACACGTCCAATTGATGAAAAATTGTTCAAAAACTAATATCTCAAGAACCGTCTGGCGGAGCAGGGGTTGGTAAAAAGGAAAAATGGACAGGTCAAAGGGAGAAACAGGGCTGAAGGGTTGGATTTGGGTTTTGGTGAATGTAGCATGCGTTCACATGAAAAACTTCAAAACAAGTGATCAAGGGAAAGAGAGAAGGAACAGTCCCAGAAGTGGGGTGAAAGTGAAAGGGTGGGTGGGGAAGGGACCCCATTAGGGTAAAAGCAAGTCATGGAATAGATGCATGATCAAAGTGAGGCATATGCAGGGCGTATACGTCATAGACGCGTAGGGATGCATCCCCACACTTAAAACCTTAATGAGAAGGGTAAATCTAACAACAAGGATCTAAGACCATACATTAGACCAACTGTTGATGTCCCCACACTTAAGACCTGATCATCACTAATAAACAAAAGATGTAGGATTAGAAAAACTTGGCCCATGTTGGAGAGAATCGAGGTTGGTTGTCGATGTCACATACTGTGCCGCAATCGGATGCAGGAGAGACCAAGGTATCTTTGCAACACATACACAGCTAGCGGGGTAGGGACCACACAATAGCAATACCCAAGGAGGTAGCTTTGTTGAGGGAATCGTGGGAAACCGTCAATGATGGCGAAGAATATTGCACTCAACTCACGGTCTCTCAAATGGAATGAAAGAACAATCACTCGCCCGAGTACTGACATCACTCGCGTGAATCATGATTGAAACCCAAATCTCACACCCGGGTTAGGAATCGATAAGGGGGATGGTGCAGAGGGAGTATGCCAAGGTGCACAATTGATGGTGCATTAGTGCGTCCAACCCCGTTTAGCATAAGTGTAAGTAGGAAGGCCAGGGAGCCTAATGGTGCAGTGTACAGAACAGGGTGCCATGTCCTATGATGATGATAAAGACCCATCCCGTGGGTGCATGGGAAAATGAGAATGTACCTAACTCCAATTCTCATAACGTCCCTCAATCCTCACCTCTCAAAATAAGTGATTTAGGAAAGACTAGTCACAATCAACCCCCCCTCTGTCTCACACTCTGTTGATAGATACAGGAGGGCAGCCCATTCCTCAAACCCATTGATGTTATCCTCATAGTCACTCGTGCAAAGATTGTATGCCTTGTGTGCAATTGCTGGTGCAATTGTGCATCCCGCCCTGTGCCGGCATATGGTGTGAGAAGGAAGGCTAGGGAGCCTTATAGTGCAGTGCACAGGAACAGATCATGCTTTGTGTATTGAGAGGCCCAACCCATGCATGCAACACTCCATTCACACATCACACCTCTCTTTAAATGTAAAGGACAAGGACTGGTTACTCACCCCACCCTCTATCTCACACTTTGCTAATAAATACAGAGGGTAGCCCATACTCACATACCATCCTATTAGGATGAAAGCTCACATCACTTAATTGTTTGTCGATGAAAATTGCTTCATCTATTATTGTCATCAGGGTGTTGAAGATGAGGCGTACCCAAGGAGGTAGCCAACACATCTGGTACTACGATTGGGTTGGAAAAGAGATCGTCTATTGAAGGGGTCAGATGAACTGATGAAGTTGCAGAGACAGCGCACCAAGGGAGATGGCTTGAAATTGTATCTAAAGAAGGTCTGTTGGTGAGTCAGCTATCCTAAACTATGGGGTGTTACCATCTTTTCCATAGCTAGCTTCCCGCCCAAGGGTGTTTACCACCTTTTCTTGGAACAAGGCCTACTAGGACAGGGAATTGCTTCCTTTTCTCCCATAGTAGTGTGTTGGTTTGTTTTTTTTTTTTCATTTTTTCCTTTTCTTTTCTTGCTTTTTTTACTTTTTTCCTACTCCCGAGGGTGTTTTCATATTTTCTCGAAGAATAGGTCGGCATAGGACCTAAGTCCTTTTCTCCCATGACCGACATATCTTTTTTTCCTTTAATAAACAGAATGGTAGAAATACCATGTGTCAGGACCATCCTCACCACCACTGCTGGATCAGACAAAAGGAGAACATGGTAAGGATGGGAGGTGTCTAGGAGGGGCTAGCAGAAGTTATGCTGCCTCATAAAGAAGAGTGTAATGGCTATCAGTAACACAAGGAGAAGGGCAGTGCGACTCCCAAAAGGGAAAGGGTGGGTCGATTGTGATTGTCAAGATACCCAGAGAGGGAAATACTTCTTCAGGTGATAGCCATTGATCAGGAAGGGATCATCAGAGGTATCAACTATCTAGACTTGGATGAAGCCATTCTAATTGACAGAAAGTACCTTATAAGGACCCATCCATCATTGTTGAAGCTTGCCTGGAAACTTGCCAAATCGGGAATCATAAGTGAGAACTAAGTCACCTTTCTTGAACTCCTGCTTGATGAAGCTGTCATGATAGACCTTTTTGCAAGCTTGTGTGGCTTTCATGCACTGTAGGGCCATCCTGCGGATCTCATCAAGGCACTCCAAGTGCAAAAGACAGCGTTGCAGGGACTTGTCATCTCCCAAGCATTTGTTGATGGCCACACGTAGAGATGGTAGCTCGAGTTCAACAGGAAAGACGACTTCTGTTCCATACACCACAACTGGGAAGGAGTTTGTCTTGTACCTGCCTTATGGGAGGTTTTGTATGCCTAGAGGGCCTCTGTAAGTCGATCATCCCAATCACGACAATGTGCGGCAATCATTCTTTTCAGGATTGAGCAAAGGATGTGATTGGTGACTTCAACTTGGCCATTGGCTCTGGGGGAATAGGGGGTGGACTTGCAATGGCGGATCTTATATAATTATATCAAATCTTTCATAATCTTGTTAAGGAAGTGCGTACCTCGATCACTTATAAGCTCTAGGGGACTGCCAAAACGAGTGATGATGTTCTCGTATAGGAAAAATGCCACGCTATTACCATCGTCCTGCTTCAGAGCTTTAGCTTCACACCACTTTGTTACGTAGTTTGACATCATTTGTTGACATGGTCATTGGTCTCCCATGGTTATTTGTCTCCCTCCCCCTTGGTGAGGCAAGATTTCCAACTTGGAGAGAGGAAATTAAATGTGTGTGGCAGGATTTTTAATGTTTTTAATGGTTATAGTGTTATTGTTATATACAATAGAATGTGAGATTTCACTTACATATAGCAAGAGAAATGCCCAAAATCCACCAATCATAGAAGTCTAAATTGTACTCCAATAGTATAGTTAGAGAATCTAAGTTAACAAGTCTGACAAGTAGGTCACAAAGGTATAATGTGAGATCCTCTAAGAGTGATGGTCCATTGAAACAGCTTGTGACATGGAGATCTTTCTAAGTTAGCAACTTGTTAAAAAGTGGATGGTGAAGCAACTCTTTTGATGTAGTCAACATAAAAGACTCAATGATTACACAGATGGATGTTCTCTCCTTATTTGTTGGATCATATTTTAGGATGCTGAGAATGTTTTGATGGTTGCCTATGGTGATGCTTTTGCATCTGTTAGTGGTAGCTTCATGGCAAAGTTTATATTAATTTGGTAGGAAATGAGTAATAAAACTACATAGTTTATGCTAGTTTTCAAAAACACAAGAGTCCTTAAGGATCATATTTTTCACACATAAGGAAGTATTTGGCACATTTTTAACTAATTTTGTGGGATATATTGTGTTAATTGAACCAAGACTATCAAACTTTTGCAAAAGAGGGGCTCATGTTCTTCCCATGTAAGATACCATTGAGCTGCAAGAAAAAGCATGTCAAGGTTGGCCAATGCTAAGTCCATAAGTGCAAAAAGATTGGCAAATGTGAAAAAGGTGGAGTCCAATTGCACAAAGAAATCTACAATTGGCTTTTGAGTGAGTACCGAGACAAGTGTTCGGCCATTTTGTAGAGTGATCGGTATTATTATGGTCTCTTGATGTTGGCACATGGAGGAGGCCAGAACAACTGACTTATCCTATATGGGGTATATATATATATATATATATTGTGAAGAATATCCTCTTCTAAAGGTAGTGGATCATTTTGCAAGTTCATCTTATGGGAAAGGTCTGACAATGCCAAAGCTTGATGCATCGAGTCCTTCTGGGGGGTTTAAAAGATGAAGGAGGATGAGAGAGAGAAGAGATTAAAGGTAAATCTTGCTTGATGCAGTAGATTAAGCCAAGCTAGAGGATGTTATGGAGGGTGAGAGAGTTGTCATTTTGAGGGTGCATGTGGGCAATTTAGGCAATGAAAGCTTGCTATAGCCCCTGTAACATCCTTGTGTCTCTAGCAATGTTTTAGGGATCAAATGATGCATTATCTATGGGTTATGATGCAGGCAACAATATCAATGGGATTGTGGGCCTCTAGGGGGTGCAATCCTTAGGAGTATGTGGAGAGGATTTGATCCTCCACTGCCATTGTGATGGTATAGTGACAAGAGGTTTTTGGTGGATGTGATCCTTCAAGAGTTTATTAACAAGCATGGTTGTCATGAGGGGTAGGGTGGGTCGTGGAGAATGGGCAATTTGAGCTTGGGCAAACACTACCTCCTTGGAGAAAAAGATTGTAATCACATGCATATCTACAAATTGGAGGTGGATACACCTGTCAATATAATTAACATTGTAGTTCGTGATAAGCTTGAATGTTTGACCTCAGAGGATTTCAGTGCCCACACCTCAAAGTTTGGTAGAACATAAAAAAGGAGTGGGATTCTCTTAGTCTCTATAGTGACCATTAGTCTGCATTTGCCTAGCCAAGAATAATGGCTTCTGCCATATGGGTTCAAGTTTGTATTAGTTTGCATTTGCCTAGCCAAGAATAACAGCTTCCGCCATATGGGTTCAAGTTTGTATTAGTTTGCATTTGCCTAGCCAAGAATAATGGCTTCCACCATATGGGTTCAAGTTTGTATTAGTGGGTTGCAATTGGAGTTACCCCGAGATTGCTTGAGCAGCAGTAAGGAAGGATGTTGTAGTTGGATCCCTCATCTATTAATGCAACAACTGTAAGGGTTCTAGCTTCAATGAGGCAATGGGAAAGATATACAGCTACAATAGCACATTCATCATTTATTTTGAGACTTCTAGTAGTAACAACTCTGATATGGATGGTGGTGGGAGAATTTTTGCACGGTGGTAAGGAAGGGCGGTGTTATTGTTGCTGAAACTGCTCGTAGAAGGTTTGTTCTATTTGCAATAAGGGGAGGATAACTAGATTCACTATGGGTGTTTTGTGTGAGAGATACCCAAATGGATAATATTTCTTAATTTGCTACCCTTGAAATGGCCAATGGGTTGGTTGTCCAAGGTTTCTAGCTCAACATTCTATGTCTTGTTGATGACACATATACAAAATGGTATGAGGACTCTTAAATTCAATTTTGCTTATGGACCTTAATTGAGTAGATTAAAATAAGATCCCTTTGTCTTTTTGCATGTAGGACATGAGTAGCTAGTAACCAAGTTTTTGTTAAGCACTCTAGTCCTTCAAGGCAATGTTGCCATGCCTTAGTGCCTTTCCACCATTCTTGGACACCGATACGAAGACTAGGGATTAAAACTTATCTCGGGGAAGTTACTATATGTATATCCTCTACATCACATGCATTCAAGGCCTATTTATAAATATCCTTATCTGTGAATTTTTCTTGAATAAAACATAATCCTTTTCTATTCAATCTGTAAATAACCCCTTTATATTACACCCTTTTGTATGTAAAAAATGGTATTTTAAAAATACCCACGTGATGCACACATAAGTTCATGAGTAACTTACCCGAGAAAATTATAGGGGCATAATGGAATCAATACTCATAGATAAGGGAGAACAGAGTTTGGCCTATAGTAGTCTTATAAGCTATGTGATAGGCCCAAAGAGCTACCATGAGCGTGTGATCCAATATAAGCATGATATTGAGATGAATTTTGTCAAGACATTAAATTTTTTTTTGTTTGTAGCCTCTACCAACCATTTTCCTAAGGGTAGTATGGGTTGGAGTTTCTATGGAGATGACCAAGAATATGGAAAAGAGGTGTTGAATCACTTCATTAATGAAGTGGATCCCTTGATCACCAATGATATCAATGGGGCATCCAAATCATGAAGTGACTTACTCTCAAAGAAATTGAGTAGTTATTCTTGCATTGTTTTTTTGAGTTGCCCTAGCCTCTACTCATTTAGTCATGTAGTCTATGGCTACAATAATGTATTGAGCTTGTGAGTATTGAGTGGTTGGACCGATAGGTCCTATTAAGTTTATATCCCACTTCTCATAGGGTTGCTAGACAATCACTAGTATGAGTTTTATTTTATCATTTTTGATAGGCAACTTAGTCCATTGGCACTCATCACAGTGCTTGATGAATCGAGTGGTAACTTGAAATAGTGTGGGCCTTCATAACTTTGATTGAAGCATGATTACATTGAAGTGTCCTCCAATAATGCCACCATGTGCCTTTTGTAACAGTGCCTCTATGTCATGTTCATAGATGGGTCTCTTAAGAAGACCATCCTATCCTAGATGATACAATTGACCAATGATCAGTTGGTATGATCAGGTTTTAATTGAGAGATATGTGAATACAAATTTTTGTATCAGTCATTATGGGAGACCCTTCTCAAGGATATGGACAATGTTGTCTACACATTAAGGCATCAAGTCGACTTGATGAGATAAGCTTCATGATGATGAATGTGGAATAGATGAGCATTTGGGAGTGGGTCATCAACTCCTATGGCCATTTTGTTAGACTATCAAGCTCTCGCTACTCTTCAATCAGTCTATCCTTATGTGTGTGACCGACATTAGTTGGATATAGCTATACACATGTGTGACATTCAATAAGTCAATGCAGTCAGTGACTTAACCACAGTTAGAGTCTTGGTTAGTCATACCTATGTGTGTAAGTCTCTTTCAGTGAGTATGATGGAAGAATAATGGAATAAGAACAACAATGATCTGAGACTCATCTTCTGCTCCACTCTCTCTCTCTCCCTCTCTTCCAATATGGTATCAGAGCATGAACGGCTGGCCATTTGACATCAAGGCATCAGATCTGAAGAAAACATCAACAAAGGAGACTGTGCTTGCAGCCTATTTTTTTGCAAAAGCTATATCTTCCTACAGAAATGGTTTTTGGAGAAATGGCCCTTGATTCCCAACCGTTTTGACATGGGCTACAACTTTACAGAACAAACTTTTTTCAAATTCCTCACAGATTTTGAGATATTTAGCACAGACATGTGCAGACTAGCTGTTTACTACAATAAACAGCAGGTGGTAGCATCATTGCTTGACTGAGAGCTCATCTAGGAGCTTGAAGTAATGATTACATATCTGAAATAATAGTGGTATGTTGCATACAGACAACCTACAGCATGTATGCACCTCAGACATGAGCTTGGAACTCTCAAACTTGTTCAGGAGTACCATTGAATCATAGGTATATGCTAGGAAGTCATATGGACTTGATGTCATGCATTGGAGCTGGGATTTTATGCTAAGAAATATTCAAATTTGGGATTTTTTAATGGCTTGAAATTGTCACTGAATGTAGGCAACAAGCATTGTCTCTTACTGAAGCATTACATGTCATTTTGGAGCTCCTGTCATTTGTATGACCTGACATATGTATGTTGAATGCTTGGAAGACTAAAGAGAGCATTGGATGCTGTTAGAATATCAAGCTCATTTTGTGTGTGTTGACCGACATGAGCTGGACACAGCTAGTCTAGCCATAGTAGTTAGATACATTAAATAAGTCGGTGTCTTTGGTGTGAATGGTCTTATGACCGTAGGTTGTATCTTTCACTATTGAGTGTGGTATGAATAGATAGTGTGAGAGAGGAAGCTAGTTGCTTCACTCTGTCTGTCATCTATCTGCCTCTTTGAATTTGAACATGGTATCAGAGCCATGAATAGAAAAAGACTGGGTGCCTGGGAGTGTGGCATTGGACTCGCAGGAGCTGAAGTCAAAGAAAAGGTTATTCTTCTTCAAACAGGCTGAAGCCATTGGACAATGCAAGGTATGAAGTGTATAGTGGTATGCTTAATGATCAATGGCAGTGTCAAAGGCTTGTTTGTAGCCTTGAGAGGGATGTATTGAGCACCTTAGAGTGCTTCATAGCCTTGGTTAATAGAATCGTGAGCAGTGCTGCCCCTCCTACCAATCTGCGCTATTGCGCCTGGTTCATATCCATGTCCTACAGCTACTAAATGAGGCATCAAGCATCTTGTACATGCTCTAAGCAGTGTATGCTGACCCTGGGTGTGACCTTGAAGGTCTGATATGTCAATGGAAGCTTGGGTGATGAGAGGCATGGACTGTTATGCAGGTATACAGGTCTGAAACTGAGAGTACACTGCTGAATACAGTGATTTACATCACTGTTTTGATCCTGAAGAGCACTTGAAGCTCCCTAATAGGCTGGGAAGATTGCATTGCAGACAACATAAGTCAAGAAGTCATATGTACTTGATGTGAAGTACTTGAGCTAAATTTTCTCAGTAAAATATTCAGATCTGAGAACTGTTCACTGCTGAAAACTATCATGTACTGTCAGTGACAAGCATTAGATACTACTGATGCAATACAGGTCATTTCTAGAGCTCTATCACCTATGAGAGCTGTCACATACATGCTGGATGTATGGAGGCTTGAAACATTCAATGAGCATCATTGAAAACTAAAGTCTGGAGCTGAAGTGAATACAGACATATTGTCTTGGTCAAGTACAAATGGTTCATGAGGTTTTATGCTTTGGTCAGTGAAAACAGGTTGTCTATGTATACCTAGATGCTCATGTATTGACCTTGCCATTACGAAGTAAATGTATGACATGATCGAGAGACAATTTGGGGCTGATTGGAACTTGATATGCTGAATTTTGGTTGATTGTAACCTGCAATTGAATTTGTTGACACTTGTATGTGCTGGTTATGCACTGTTATGTGTCTCTATGCTTATGTTTGAAGTGGCATATGTACCACCAGTCAACTAAGCAGTTTTGGAATATGCATTACGTGTATCCAGGTGGAGTTTGACTTTGGAAAGGCTGCTATAATTGCAGTTTACAGGTTTGGACTGCATGTTTTTGGACCCTGGCAGTGGATCTGCAGGAGTTAAATCTGAACCGAACATCAGGCATATGTATTGGCAGTTGTCTTTATGAGTTGGATCAACTGATTGTGACTTTGTTTGGGTTGATATTTGACTAAAATTTACTGGTTTTTTTTCTACAATTAATTGCAGAAAACTGTCATAAACAGTTCCGGGCTAAAGTTGAACCGTTAAGGAGATCTTGGTTTGCAGGTAGTCAGGCAAGGTCTGCAACATGGCAAATGCTGATAGAACTGATAATGTAACCCAGATTGTGGGAGAAAAGCTTGATAGTAACAATTATGCAATATGGAAGTTCCGCATGGAGAACTTTCTGATAGGCAAAGGATATTGGGACTTAGTGACAGGTATTGAGGCTGAACCTGAAGTTCCAGATAGGAATCCTACCGCTGATCAAAGACGAGCGCATCGAGCCTGGACGGAAAGAGCTCGCAGAGTGTTACATTGGCTGTCATTATGTATCTCGGATGCTATGGTGATGCAGATCATGAACTGTAAATCCCCAGCAGATGCATGGAACATATTGGTCAGGTACTATGGCACAACTACGAGTGCCAAGAAGATACAACTGAAGCAAAAATTCAACAACATAGAGAGGAAGAACAGATCCATACAGGACTATGTCACGGAGATTAAAACCTTAGCAGATCAGCTCACATCTGTTGGCTCACAGGTAGAAGATGAGGATATGGTTGCAGTGACCTTAAATGGCTTGGGTCCGGAGTACAAGTCTTTTGACACTTTAGTATCTGTGCGGGCTGAGATGCCTGATTTTAATGAGCTGGTTGCATTATTGATTCATGAAGAGGTAAAGCTTGGCTTAGCTACCAGGTCAAGCAGCTCAAAGAATAAGGATGCAGTTTTTTATTCGAATCAGTGTGGTCGTGGTAGCCGTGGTAGAGGCTATGGATCTGGCAGAGGAGGCCAGCAGAATGCATCCTATAGTAATAGCAATTAGCAGTCATCAAATGCAAGAGGTAGTGGCAACTTTTGAGGCAGGGGGAGATCGAACTCCCGTGGCAGAGGCTCATGGCAGCAGCAGCGTCTGTCAGACAATCCAAATAAGGACAAGGATTGTCACTACTGCGGAAAGTATGGGCATATTGCAAAGGATTGCTGGAAGAAGCAGGGAAATCACAAAGGGCAAGCAGCATGGACAGTATGCTACGTCCAGTCAGGCAGATGACTTTGGTGATAGACTGTTTGCCATGAAATATGTCAAAGATAAGGCTGCTGAAAAATCATCTGATGATGTAGTGTGGTACATTGACTCGGGGGCGTCGAATCACATGACCCCTCATGGTGATTGGTTCACGGATATGGTGGCTGAAAAGCATGGCTATGTATGCACAGGTGATGACACGCAACATAGCATTGAGCATAAAGGCAAAGTGCCTCTGGTTGTACATGATGGCAGGAAGAAGAATCTTCATGATGTTTTACATGTTCCTTCGATTACGAAGAACCTATTGTCTGTGGGCCAAATGACATAGCAGAACTTGCAGGTTCGCTTCAATAAGCATGGCTGCTTTATTGAAGAGTTTGGCAATGGATGCAAGTTGATTGCGAAAGGCCACAGAAATGGAAGAATGTTCACTCTTGATGCTACACTGCCAGAGCTGAACTCCGCTATGTTTGCCCAGGGTTCTGGCACTATCAGGGACTTAGAGATTTGGCACAAGAGAGTGGGGCATGTCAATTTGCAGAGGCTGCAGACCATGCAGAAGAAGCAGCTAGTAACATGGTTACCTAGATTCCAATATTCAG
This sequence comes from Lygodium microphyllum, assembly GCF_053477565.2. Lineage (NCBI taxonomy): Eukaryota > Viridiplantae > Streptophyta > Polypodiopsida > Schizaeales > Lygodiaceae > Lygodium > Lygodium microphyllum. The sequence continues at coordinate 96,508,373 of NC_141140.1, read as the reverse complement.
ATATTGGTCATGTATGCAAGGCTTGCCAGTTTGGTAAGCAGTCATGATTGTCGTTTGTCAGGCATGTAAGACAGAGTACACGACCACTGCAGTTAGTGCACTCTGATGTTTGGGGACCAGCTCATAATGCATCTATGGGGGGTTCCAGATACTATGTATCTTTCATTGATGACTACAGTCGATATACATGGCTTTACATATTGAAAACAAAAGATGAGGTCTTTGCTGTTTTTCAGAAATTTAAGGCACAAGTTGAGAAGGAATTTGAGTGTTACATCTCTTGCTTGAGATCTGATAGCGGTGGGGAGTATGTCTCCAATGAATTTGCTGATTTTTTGGCTGAAAATGGCATTCGAAGGCAGCTAACCTGCAGCTACACTTCGCAGCAAAACGGAGTAGCTGAAAGGAAGAACAGGGTTCTGATGGAAGCTGCTAGGGCCATGATGAATGAGAAGCATATGCCGCTTTACTATTGGGCAGAGGCTGTTGTGACAGCCACATATATTCTGAACAGGACTCCCATTGCAGGCATTCATGACATGACACCGTTTGAGAGGCTCTATGGCTATAAGCCGGATGTAAGACACATGAAGGTCTTTGGTTGTCTTGCTTATGTGCACATTCCAGATGAGAAAAGGAAAAAGCTGGATCCCAAAGCGCATAAGAGTGTGTTCATTGGATACTCGCATGAGAAGAAGGCATACAAATGTTATGATCCCTCTACCAGGGAGACTTTGGTAAGCAGGGATGTCATCTTTGATGAGCTGGGTTCTTGGTATGTCTCACCAGTTGCAGTGCCATCCGATCTGCCTTCCACTCATGTCTCTACCGTTGATATGCAGCAGAGCACTGCTATGACAGGACCTATCAGTCAGACAGTATCCCCATGGACAGGGAGATTGAGGAGCTCACCGTCCACTGACACGGGTATGTCAGTGAGGGGGAGACATGATGTCTTGGACAGCAAAGGAAAAGAGAAAGTCATTGAGGATGGTATGATGACACCTGGTAGAATGACTTCGGGCTATGAGTCTAGTGATACTTTAGACAGCGAACTTGGTATTCCGACTGTCTATACGCCGCCGAGAAAGCCGCACTTGGATGCAGTTAGACGCATCATGAGGTATGTTAAGTCCACTGTAGACTATGGGTTGTTCTATGTCAGAGATAAGCCCTTGATACTGATTGGATACACAGATGCAGATTGGGCAGGATGCTCAACTGATAGACGATCTACGAGTGGCTATGCCTTTGGCATTGGTAGCGGCATGATCAATTGGAGCAGCAAGAAGCAGCCTACGGTTGCTTTATCTAGTACTGAGGCAGAGTACAGGGGGGCTGCATTGGTAGCATGTGAGATTGCTTGGCTGCTCAAGCTTATGGCTGACTTGGATATTCAGGTTGATGCTCCAGTGAAACTGTTATGTGATAATCTGAGTAGTGTACTCCTGGCCATGAATCCAGTTTACCATGCCAGGACAAAACACATAGAGGTACACTACCACTTTATTCATGAGATGGTCCTTGCAGGAAAGGTTGATCTTATGCATGTGAGGACTGATGAGCAGGTAGCAGATATCTTTACCAAGTCTCTGGGTAAAGATAAGTTCTGTGGTTTTAGACAGCTACTTGGAGTACATATGCTGTCTTGAGCTTGAGGGGGAGTGTTAGAATATCAAGCTCATTTTGTGTGTGTTGACCGACATGAGCTGGACACAGCTAGTCTAGCCATAGTAGTTAGATACATTAAATAAGTCGGTGTCTTTGGTGTGAATGGTCTTATGACCGTAGGTTGTATCTTTCACTATTGAGTGTGGTATGAATAGATAGTGTGAGAGAGGAAGCTGGTTGCTTCACTCTGTCTGTCATCTATCTGCCTCTTTGAATTTGAACAGATGCAACTGAGGATTGAAATCTGGAGATGAAAAAAATGCATTGACATTTACATGGCTGGTCATTTACAGTACTTGCAGAGTCTATGTTTTGATTAAAATACCTACGGGTTATCCCACATGCTTGTGGATGTTTCTGAGGTTGTAAAGGGTTGAAATACCCTAAATTTTTTTGTGCAAAAAATAATTGCAAGAAATTGTCCTGAATAGCAAGAAACTTGTCCTGAACTATAGAAAAAGGAGTCAGATACTTACAGGGTGTATACATCACTGAATACCTAAGCTGCAACTATGGCAAATGCTCAAGGCACTAACAATATCACTCAAATTGTGGGAGAAAAGCTGGACAATAAAAATTTTACTTTATGGAAGTTCTGTATGAAGAATTTTTTGGTTGGCAAAGGTTATTGGGACTTATGTACAGGTGATGAGGCTGAACCTGAAATGCCTGAAAGGAATCTAAAAAATGATCAGAAAATGACTCATAAGCTATGGACTGAGAGAGCATGCAAAGTGTTACATTGGTTTTCCTTATGTATATCAGATGCTATGGTTATACAGATTACTGGATGCAGTTCTCCAAAGGATGCATGGGACATACTCATGAAGAACTATGGAAATATAACACATGCAAGAAAGATTCAGCTCAAGCAACAGTTCAATAACATGTCTAGGAATGATAGAAGCATTAATGCCTACACTACAGAGATCAAGAACATAGCGGATCAGCTTGCCACCATTGGATCTTCACTATCAGAGGATGATATGATTGCAGTGACATTGAATGGACTTGGCAAAGAGTATAAAGCATTTGATACGTCTATCTTGTGAGAGCTTAATCCCCTGATTGGGATGAGCTGATTGCTTTGCTACTGCATGAGGAAGTTAAGCTTGGGCTGAATACAGGTTCTAGTACATCTCAAAGTAGAGACATTGTTCTTTACTCTAGCTAGTATGGCAAAGGCGACAGAGTTCGTGGCTCTTTTTGAGGTCGAGGAGACACTCGAAACACTTATGGACAGCAATAGAAAAATGCCTAGCATGGCATGAATACATAAGGCCACCATGGATCTGGCGGTTTTCGAGGTAGGGGGAGATTCCCTAGAGGTAGAGGAGGATCCTGGCAATCAAATGATTAGTCCAACAAGGACAAGGACTGTCATTATTATGGTAGATATGGGCATATAGCCAAAGATTGTCATAAGAAGAAGGTTGACATGAAAGCGAAGGGTAGACAGCATGGAAATTATGCTTCATCTAGTGGAGTTCTTGATGATCAGGGTGACAGGTTGTTTGCCATACAGCATGTGTCTAAGAATGCATCTAGGCATAACAGAGATGAGAGATAGTACATTGATTTAGGGGCCTCAAATCATATGACATCCCATGGAGAATGGTTTGATGAGATGGTTGCAGGTTCACATGGACATGTTTGTACTGGGAATGACACCCAGCATACTATTCAGCACAAAGGAGTTATACCTTTGTTGATGCCTGATGGCAAGAAAAAGAGTCTGCATGATGTACTACATGTACCTACAATAACCAAGAATCTTTTGTCAGTTGGAGATATGGCAGAACAGAATCTGCAAGTGAGATTTAACAGAGATGGATGCTTTGTTGAAGAATACGGTAATGGCTGCAAATTAATTGCCAGAGGCAGAAGGGATGGTAGGATGTTTACATTGGACACATCCATTCCAGAACTCAAGGCAGCCATGTTTGTACATGATGGTGGTGCTATATGGGATGTTGAGATATGGCATAAGCGGATTGGCCATGTGAATGTACAAAAGCTGAAATCTATGCAACAGAAGGAGATTGTGCTTGGACTGCCTAAGTTCAAGTATCATGACTTTGGACATGTATGTGATGCATGTCAGTTTGCAAAGTAGGCAAGGTTTCCATTTATGAGACATGTACGGAATAGCTCACAACCCTTGCAATTGGTACATTTAGATATATGGGGTCTGTCTCATAATGCTTCGTTTGGTGGTGCTCGTTACTATTTATCATTTATTGATGATTTCAGTAGGTATACTTGGCTTTACATACTGAAACACAAGGATGATGTGTTTGATGCATTCAAGGACTTCAAGAAGCATGCTGAAAATGAGTTGAGCTCTAAAATTTCATGTCTTAGATCAAATGGAGGTGGATAATATGTCTCTAATTACTTTGACAGGTACCTTGCTAAATATGGGATCAGAAGACAGCTAACTTGCAGCTATAGACCACAGAAAAATGGTGTAGCAGAAAGGAAAAATAGGGTACTGATGGAATCGGAATGAGAAGAGTTTTTCAAATGGTTATTGGGCTGAAGCATTAGTGACTACTGTCTATGTGCTGAATAGAACCCCTACAGCTGGGATTCATGATGTAACTCCATATGAGAGGTTGTATGGTCATAAGCTTGATATTTCACACTTGAAGATATTTGACAGCATTGCATATATGCATGTTCCTGATGAAAAGAGGAATAAATTGAATCCTAAAGCTATCAAGAGTTTGTTCCTTGGTAATGCACAAGGCCGGAAATCTTACAAGTGTTATATACCATCTACACATGAGACATTGATTAGTAGAGATCTTGTTTTTAATGAGTTGGCATTGTGGTATGGTAATCCGATTGCAATGGCAACTGATGGATCAGTCAGCACTAGTAATGCTGAAAATACACCTATAGTGAGTACACCTATGAGTGGTCCTATAGGTGATGGGTCACCTACAGTAAGTCCTTGGTTAGGATGCTTGCGGAGTCATACTCCTACGTCCACTAACATGGATATGTCAGTGAGGGGGAGATTGGATAAGGGAAAAGAAAAGATGCTTGAGGATGTGACAGGTCCACTTACATCAGGTTATGAGTCATCCAACAGCGATAGTTTGGATAGTGAGTTGGGCATTCCGTCTATTATGATGCCTGAAGCAAGGCAGAGTCATTATGTACTGCCTCATGAGAGGCAAGCTCAAAGTGAGCCACAATTATGGAGATCTGAGAGAGTCAGAAAACCAGTTGACAAGTTTACATACAGTGGTTATTCAGCCCGTCATTATGCATATATGGCTAGTGTGACAAAGAACCTACAAAGTTTATTGATGCAATTACAGATGATAACTGGTGTGCTGCCATGGATGAGGAGAATGCAGCCCTGGTTGAAAATGAGACATGGGAATTGGTTGAGTTGCAAAGTTTCCATTGGCTACAAATGGGTGTACAAGGTTAAGTGCAAGTCAAATGGTTCGTTAGAATGCTATAAGGCCAAGCTGGTTGCAAAAGAGTATGCGCAACAGTATGATCTTGACTATGAGGAGACTTTCAGTCCGGTGGCTAAAATGGCAACAGTCAGAACTATCATTGCTTTGGCAGTATGCAAAGACTAGAAATTATGGCAAATGGATGTCAAGAATGCTTTCTTGAACGGTGATTTGGTTGAGGAAGTATATATGGAGCAGCTTGGAGGCTATGTTCACCCAGACTTTCCTACACATGTACGTAAGCTGAAAAAGGCTTTATATGGGAACACAATATTAGTGAGTTTGGGAATCTTCCAATTCCCATTTTTTGAATACTAAAAAGGTGGCACCCAAATAACATACCCATAAGTTTCTCAAAACCATATGATGTGACCTATCATTGGAAAGTGCTTGTCAAATGGAATCTATTGAGCTATAGAGCGCTTGATTTGGAGTTATAGTGTTCAAGTTATGACAAATCCAAATATTTGACCACGTGTCCCAAACTTATGGGAAATTCCCATGTTCCCCAATATGGTGTTTGGGCTAAAAGAGGCACCTAGAGCATGGAATTCTAGGATCAGCCGTTATTTACAGCAACATGGATTTAGATTGGGTGATGCAGATCACACTCTGTTCACGAAGAAGACAGATCATGGATATGTGTTTCTAGTGGTTTATGTAGATGAACTTATTATCACTGGAGATGATGAAGAGGGCATTGCTGAAATTAAATCATGTTTACATGCTGAATTTATAGTCAAAGACCTTGGTGAGCTAAAGTATTTTCTTGGAATTGAGGTAATCTCTATGCCTCAAGGTATATGGCTGCTACAGAAGTAGTATGCTCATGACATGTTACAGAAGTATGGTATGGTTGAATGCAAGCCTATGGAGACACCTCTTGATCAGAATGTCAAGTTGCAGATTGATGTTGGAAATTACATAGAGAATGTGACCATGTATCAACAAATGGTGGGCAGCTTGATATACTTGCCCGTCCTGACTTATGTTATGCAGTGGGGCTGATCATTAAATTTATGCAGAAGCCTTGCAAACCACATTTAGATGTAGTCACGAGGATCATGAGATATGTAAAGGGTACTATAGATTATGGGCTATTTTATGCATATGGAAAATCCCTTGACTTAACAAGGTTTACTGATACTGATTGGGCTAGTGGTGCCTATGGCAAGAGGTCAACCAATGGCTATGCATTTGGATTGGGCAGCAGTATGATTAGTTGGCAGAGTAAGAAACATCCTACTATTGCATTGTCTAGTACGGAAGCTGAATAGCTACCTTAGTAGCTTGCAAAGCAGTTTCATTGATGAAAATGCTAAAAGACTTGGGAATACAATTGGAAAGCAGAGTGAGATTGCATTATGATAACCTCAGCAGTGTTATGTTGGCTAGCAATCTTGTCTACCATGATAGGTCTAAACATATTGACATTCACTAACATTTCATCAGGGAAATGGTTCATACAGGATAGATTGACTTGATTCATGTGAAGACTGAAGACCAGGTAGCAGATATATTTACCAAGTCTCTTGATAAAGAAAAATTCATATACTTCAGACAACTACTTGGAGTTTATCAGATGGTTTGAGCTTGAGGGGGAGTGTTAGAATATCGCTCAATACTCTTTAGTTAGTTTATCTTTATGTGTGTGAGACATTAGCTGGATACAGCTGTACATGTGTGTCACATTCAATAAGTTGGTGTAGTCAATGACTTAACCACAGTTAGTCTTGGTTAGTCATACCTATGTTTGTGAAAGGTGAGAAGGATCGAAGCTTGCACGTGAGCTATGGCGGGAGAGCAAGAGTAAGAAAGAGAGAGACAAGAAATGGGAACTCCAACAGTCACAATGTGTGACCGGGCCTTCCTTTATTTACTAATCTAAAAAATGAATGTAAAGAATAAAGTGACATGACGAGCGCCCACCACCTGCAGTGTGCAGTGGCGGGTACTGTCAGTGTAGTAATACACGGGGCGGCACGGCGGATGCGCCTTTACCCCAACAGTGTGCAAGTCTCTTTCTATAACGTGTCTGCTTGTCCGCTTGTGGGACACGTCTTAGCAGCCCATAGGGAGGAGCGTCTAGAAGGCTCTGCCTAGCACTCCCAAGAAATGACACAGGGTTCACGATCTAGGTCTTCCCGAGTCTGCCCTGAGCGGAAATGTCCAGCCATTCCCACTTGGGATCGACCTGAGGTCAGTGTTCCCATTCCTTTTCCCTAAAACAGAATAAACCAGAAATTCTACTAGGTCTTCATTGTCTTATTATCTCATCATTTGAGAAAAGTTTCCAGCTAACCGGGATCACCTTTTCGTAGGACGGGGACCTAAGTCATGTCCACCGCACTTTCCTCAGTTTGCTTTAGTTATCTAATTACCTATCACATTATGTTTTGACATGCAAAAGCAGCTTCCTTAATTAATCAAATTAATCACAGGTTCCTTCACGCAACTTAGGCACTAACATAAAAACAATGTCAAGAAAATTCCTTTTTCTCTAATATCTGCTCTTTATTTATAAAAATCATGGAGTACATCCAATATCATGCCCGAAGGCTATCCCAGCAATCTACAGGATTGCTGCTCCAAGTTCCACCGATTGACTAGTACACGGGCCTCGAGATCCCATCTCGAGTCACGCGGCCTCTTGTGTGGGGTCTAGAGGCAAGGGATTTACAAAACCAAAGCCTCCCCTGGCACCCAAGTGTCCTCCCGCTCCAAGCAGCACCCACGGAGAGATCTCTCACGGCGGATTAGGTCCATATACCCGGTGCGGCTAACAACCCCCTTGGATAGGGCCAGGCAAATAGTCGGAGATAACTGTTCCTGCCTCTCCCTCCAGGCTTTCAACCTGAAGCATTAAGTGTTTCCCTTGAACTAGTTCCTTGAGCAAAGAGATCAAATAATGTACCTAAGTACAAGCACGAACATTTTGGAGGTCCTTTGTACAACCAACTGCTAAGGTTTGACTCCCTTTTTTTCCCGCATGCTCCCAGCATCCGATCTTGGGTCTTTTCGATCGTGACTTGGTGAGATCCCAATAATCTCAAACAAGATTACGCAAGCAAATGGTATTGGTAAGTTAACTTATTTTTGACTTGCCCTTTTCCCTTGGGTTTTACCTTAGGGTATCTTAGTCCCTAACTCAAGCATTAGCTGGTCAATCAAGGCAACGGACATGCCTTATTCGCAACCCAACCAAGGGTCTTTTAATCTCTAATTCCAACCAAGCTCAGCTAACACACATGGCAACACATGATTCTTCATTTAGACTTTCAAGATGTAGTCTAGATGCATGTGATCCTTCCAATTCTCTTAGTGCGGTTCTATGCAAGATTTTCCAATCAACCTTAATCATCATGCACATTGTGCGTTTAGTATAGTTGTACCTCCTAAACGACTTTTATCTCTCTTTATTCTTGCAACGAGTACTTTTTTTCTAATGCATCGGATCACACGTGACTTGCATCTATGAAAGTCTAGGGTTTTGTCTAACGATGCAAGTGTATCTCATGAACAGAAATTAACATTTCATGTGTTTCTTTTAACCATGATTGCGAAACGTGAATTTTAAATGACTATTCATGCACTGAACTGGTTAGAAAGCTATCATTTTATGTGAAGTAAGGTGATAACCTTATCATTTTATGTGTGTAAAAGCTATCATTTCATGCATAAAATCTTACGTGAATTCCAAACTCTACCGTTTCGCGCATGCAACTTAGTATTTAGAGTAAACAGAACCCTAAGACTCGTTCTTATTCCATGCACGTTACCAATCCTTTCATCTCTTCCACGAGAAATAATACCTAATTAATTTTAAAGCTTAGAACCTGGGTTTGATTCGTGTGTGTTGCGTTGGTCGCTCTTCTCGCCTCTCCCACATTACCAGTAGCTTGGGCGCCTACGCTTCCCGTGACTTTCTTCTTGGGAGCCATTCACCTCGCGGAGATTGGGCAGTCTGGACCTTAACGGTTTTCAAGTCGACAGGCTCGGGTAGGAAAGACCGCTGGATGGGGTCCTTCGCCGAGAGGGTGGTTTGGGTGTGGCTCCTTGCAGCTACTCACCAACTCTCACTTCCTCTTCTTCTTTCTCTCTCTCTCTCTCTTCCTCTTCTTTTCTCTTATCCTCCTACTCTTCTCTCTCTCCTCCACTTCTTTTTCTTTTCTCTTATTCTCCTACTCTCTCTCTCTCTCTCTCTTCTTCTTCTTTTTCTCTTATTCTCCTACTCTTTCTCTCTCTCTCTCCTTCTCTTCTTCTCCTTCTCCCTCTCCCACTTCTTTTCTCCTTCTTCTCCTTCCCTCTCTTTCTCTTCCTCTCCTCTTCTTTTCTCCTTCTACTCTTCTTCTTCTTCTTCTACTACTACTTCTCTCCTCTTTCCTTCTTCCTCTACCTCTCTCCTTGTCCTTCCTCTTCTCCTCTCCTCTCTTCTACCCCTTTCTTTTTCCTCCTTCTTCTACTTCTCTCCTCTCTCCTTCCCTTCCCTCCTTCTTCTTCTCTCTCCTCACTCCTCTCCCACTTCTTCCCTTCTCTCTCCCACTCCTTCTTCTCTCCTTCTCCTTCTCTCTCCCTCTTCCTCTTCTTCTCTCTCTCCCTCCTTCTTTCTCTTCTCTCCTTCTCCTTCTCTCCCTCTTCCTCCTCTTCTCTCTCTCACTCCTACTTTCACTTCTCTCCTCATAGGCCGAACTAGATGGCAATCAGGGGGGGAGGCGGCTTTGTTTGGAGGGACCAGGGAGGGTCCCGCAGCATCTAGTAAACAGGGGCTGACTATGGTCGAAGGCCTAGGGGCCCGTTTCAGCAAGACGGTGGGGGGAAAAGGAGCCCCAATTGGGAGGCCCAGGGGAGGGGTGTGCAGTGCTGCCAAGCGAGGAGGGGGGGAAGCCTTCAGTCGGAGGCCCAAAGGGCCCTGCGCAGCAGCTAACCGGGGGGTGATGTAAGGAAGGGGGGTGTAGCCTCTATCTGCTGGGGGAGGGGAGAAGCCTCCCCTTATATAGGGAAGGGGGGAGGTAGGTGGCATGGCCAACCCTCCCACCTGGGGGGCTGCATGCCCCCCAGCACCATCACGCCCTCTCTCTCTCCCCGATGTGTTGTCGGCGGGGAGAGAGAGGGGGGCTAAAAAATTTTGAACTGGTGAAAAAAAAATTCTTTGAAATTTAAAAAAAAAGGGGGGGTTCCTATGGGATGTTACATCCTCTCCCCCTTAGAGGAATTGAGATGTCCTCATCTCGAGAGGACCTGGGGGTATTGTTGGTTGAGAGTATCTTCATCCATCCAGGTGGCATCCTCTTAGAGATAATCTTTCCACTGGGGACGAGGTATTCTCTCAAGGTCCTTGACCTCAACTGCCTCTCCCTAACATCTAGGACTCTATCAGACCGTAGCTCAAGGACTCCTTGGCTAGGCATTACAATTTGCTGATCATCAAGTACATGATTCAGATTAGGTAAATACTTTTTCAATAGGCTAACGTGGAATACGTTATGAACCTTTAGGGTTGCGGGTAGTTATAGTCTGTAAGCATTAGGTCCTAGGCACTTAGTGATCTTATAAGGTCCACAATACCTTGGACTTAGCTTCTTGTACTCTCCCAAGGACAGTGAACTCTTTTTAGGGCGTACGCGGATGAAGACCATATCACCTTCAGCGAAGGATCTGTCTTGTCGTTTCAAGTCCACGTAAGCCTTCTTTCTATCCTTGGCGGCTTGGATGTCTTGTCTTATTGATTTGATTTGGTCATCCATGTCTTCCAGCATCTGCCTTGAAGCTTCTATCCTCAAAGTTGGGTCTGAGAAGTTCAAAGGGGTATGACAATCGTGCCCATACAATGCTTGAAAAGGGGTCATCTGAATACTTTGTTGGTAGGAAGCATTGTAGGCAAACTCAACTAGTGGCAAATATTAAATCCACTTTTTGGGTTCGAGACAACAGTATGCCCTAAGCATATCTTCAATGACTTGGTTGACTCGTCCCATTTGACCATCAGTTTGGGGATGGTAAGCTGTACTGAAATATAGTTGAGTCCCAATAGCCTCGAAGATAGCCCTCCAGAAGTGTGATGTGAAGAGAGAGTCACGATCACCAATGATTCTTCTGGGTAACCCATGCAGTTTGAATATTTCCTTGATGAATAATTTTGCTATGTCTAAGGCTTTATAGTTTATCTTGACAGGGATGAGATGTGCAACCTTGGTGAGCATATCTACTACAACCATAATAGAGTTGTATCCTCCCTGAACTTGGGGTAGGCCAACAACGAAGTCCATACTAATGAATTTCCATTTCATTTGGGGAATGTCAAGTGGTTGCAATTTCCCCGACGTTTTGACATGTTTTGCCTTAATGCGTTGACAAGACAAACATTCAGTGACATATTTGAGAACGTCATAACTCTTCCTGTGACTACATTAAGGGTCTTGGCATAGCCAGGATGTCGTGAGAAAGGGGAGTCATGGGCTTCCCAAAGTATCTTTTGCTTGAGAGATTGGCTTGCAGGGATATATAATCTTGTCCTAAAGTAGACAAGTCCACTACTTGATACTTCATCTTTAGCTTCGGGTCTTGATCCTTAACGGGGATCTCCCTTAGCAATTTCTGATAAACTGGGTCATGACATGCCTCTTCTTTAGCTAGCTCAAGAATTGGGTTGTTTAGCTTTGATACCTTTGTGGCTAGAGATCTTGTTGTTGATGGATCCTGCAAAATAAGAGAATTTAGAAATGCCTTGCGCGACTGAGTGCATCAGCAACTACATTCTCTTCTCTAGGCATGTATTTGATTTCAAAATCATATTCTTCCAGCACTTTGATCCATCGATGTTGCCTCATGTTGAGCTCATTCTGGGTGAATATCCATTTAAGACTCTTGTGGTCCGTCACTAAGGAAAATTTGTTACCTAGCAGGTAATGTCTCCAAAGTTTGAGAGCATGGATGACAGCCAACAGCTCCAGATCATGGGTAGCATAATTCCTTTCATGGCTCTTCAATTTCCTTGAAGAATATGCTACCGGATGACCTTCTTTCATAAGCACACTTCCTAAAGCAAGTGCGCTAGCATCAGTTACTACTTCAAACTCCTTACTAAGATCAGGAAGTTTCAGGATAGGTGTTGATACTAAGCTTTGCTTTAGCTTGTCAAAGCTAGTCTGTTCGGCAAGTGACCATACAATTGCTACTTGCTTCTTTAGTAGATCAGTTAGAGGTGCTGCAATCAAAGCGTAATCTTTGATGAAGATCTGTACCATCCTGTCAATCCAAGAAAGCTATGTATTTCTTTGACAGAAGTTGGTGTTGGCCATTCTAGAACATCTCTGACTGGATCTACTGAAATTCCTTTCGCTAATACAATGAATCCCAGATATTCAATCTGTCGCTTAAAAAATGCACACTTCTTCTTCTTAGCATAAAGCTTGTGTGCTCGCATTGTTTCAAGAACAATGCAAAGCTGGGGTTCATGATCTTTTTCCTATTTAAAGTAGACTAGGGTATCGTCAAATAAGACGAGTACGAAGTCATCAAGATAGGGCCTAAAGATATCCTACATTAACCTGTTGAAGGTATCAGGAGCATTTGTCAGCCCGAATGACATCACTAGGAATTCAAAGTGTCCATACCTTGTGCTGAATGTAGTCTTCGGATATCTTCTTCCTTGATCCTTATCTGATAATATCCAGATCTGGGATCTATCTTACAAAAGATCTTCGCACCTTGAAGACGGTCAAGTAACTCATCTATTCTCGGAATGGGGTATTTATTTTTTATGGTTGATTGATTCAACCCTCTGTAGTCAAGGCATAGATGAAGCGTTCCATCTTTCTTCTTTTGGAACAGCACTGGAGCTCCCCATGGTGAACTGCTAGGACGGATGTAGCCTTGGTCTAACAGTTGCTTGACTTGCTCTTTCAGTTCAATAGCTTCTGGGATGGACATCCTATACGGCCTCTTTGCGACTGGTGCAGCTCATGGCGCCATCTTGATTTCGTGGTTGACTTCCCTTTGAGGAGGAAGTTCTGTCAGCTCCTCAGGAAATATGTTTGTGTATTCCTTCAACCACAAAGGTTCTTCCCCAGATTCCTAATTCTGATCTAGCTTATTCAGTTTAATCAAATAGACAGGTAGGCCCTTTCTAACTCCTTTTATTATCCATGTTGCTTTTTCCAGCTGTATTTTTGGCTTACCAGCCTCTCCTTGAGTTGTAACTAGTTCCCCTTCAGAATTTCGGAAGGAGACTTGGCCCTTTCCACAGTGGATGTGGGCATTATTGGGTATTAGCCAATCCATTCCAAGTAAATATTTGTGGACACCTAGGTTCATTACCCTGAATCTCACCGAAGTTGGCTTCCCACCCAGTAGGAATTTCACCTTAGTAGTTTGCCTAGTACAAGAGACCTCATGACCATTTGCCAATTCCACAAGTAAAGTAGGTGTGTCTATTGTGACTATCCCTAGCCTTTTTGCACAGATCGGTGAAATGAAGGAATGTGTACTGCCACAATCAATTAGGGTTTTGAAGCTTTTACCTTCGTAATCTGATGGAGTTTGGATCACCGAGAATTGGCAGTTCGGACCCTTCTTGTGAAGAGCATCGTGAACCGTTGCCCTCTCAATGTCAGCATCCATGGATGGATCTTCTTCATCGCCCATCTCCTTGTTGGAAACACTGGAGGTTCTCCCTCTGGCAATGACTGTGGCTCCTTGGCCATGGGTGGCTCTTTGGAATTGCCCTTGGCATTGTCCTCTGCTAAGCTTGGGACACTGCCTCTTGAAGTGTCCGAGCTCGTTGTAATGGTAGCAACGTAGATTGCGGTCATTACCTTGTGTAGGAACAAAGTTGTTGACAGCATTGGTCCTAGCTTTCTTCCTTTGTCCCTGATTCTGACCTTGCGCTCTCTTAGTCTGAGCCCTATACATTCCCTTGTTCTGATCCCTGTAAGGCCAAGTCCTATTGTTACTTGGCTTGGTCTGCACCTCTTGTATTATTGGTATTGAGATATCGAGCTCCACTCGTGATACGCCAGGGTGACCGTTGTATATTTATGTCACCGACTTGTCAGTTGCAGATGCGGTTGGTACACCGCCCATGAATAATAGCTACATGATAGCTATCCTTATCTACTCTAGTTCGTGGCTCAGTTAGTATGCCACCTTAGTTAGTTGAGTTTGGTTTGAGACCCATATATAGGGTTCTTCTATTTCTTTGTAAAAGAGTTCTTTTGGCTTACACAACTAAGAAGAGGAAAACTGTTTTCAGCCTCCACCCTTGTGTGTATTCCCCCATTGTGCAAGCAAGAAAGCTACAAGTGAGACTCCTTCCTTCTCTCCCACAATCTTGACATGGTATCAGAGCCTTGTTCGTGGTAAGGAGCTCAAGAAAGCAAGCCAAGCTCGCGGTGTTCTGGTAAGAGGAGCAGTGTTGCTTTCATTTTCTGTTTTGGGAGCAGATCTCTGCAGGTAGCACAGCCGGCAAGTGCAGGAGTGCATTGTCTCAGGTTCAGACGCCCTTCACGGTGAAGCAAGAGGGCAATATATGCTGCGGGTAAGGGCTTGTGCCCTTGGCGACCTTGTTTTTTTTATTTGAGGCCATTTCGGGGCCTGTTTTGGAGGCGGAAGTTTTCTGCACGCACTCAGGAAAAGGCTCAGTTTTATGCTGTGCAGCCACTGTTCTACAGGTCGGTGAAAAGTTACTGTAGAAATTGCATCGTATGCTTGTGCGCAGAGACATTGGGAGTTTCAGAATCATCCTTGGTTCCTGTTTATGCAAAATCGTCACTAGGAAGTGACTGTGTGGTCAAATACCACTTTCGCCAGTTTTGCAGATTTGCCCTTGTGAGGGTGAAGCTGTGTTTTTTGCAGTGACAGAATTTTTTGCAGTATTCTGTAATGGCGTCTGATTCTCTTTCACAGATTGTCACTGAAAAGCTTGACAAGAACAACTTCCAAGCATGGAAGTTTAGAATGACGAATTTCCTTATGGGAAAAGGATATTGGGAATTTGTTGCAGGAAATGAAGAAGAACCAGTTCTTCCTGATGTTCCCAATCAACAGCAAATGCAGGCATTTAAAGCATGGCATGAGAGAGCCAGGAAAGTTATGTACTGGCTGTCTATCAGTATTTCAGACTCTATGATTGTGCATATTCAGGATGCAAGTACGCCAAAGGAGGCATGGGATACTTTGTCAAAAATGTATAGCACAAATACTCAAGCCAGGAAAATGCAGCTCAAGTAAGAGTTGCATAATGTGCAAAGAGAAAATATGAGCGTCAATGACTACCACATGAAGGTGAAGAAGATTGCAGATGCACTTGCTTCCCTTGGGTCGCCAGTGGAAGATGATGATTTAGTTTCTGTGACCTTGAATGGTCTAGGAAAGGATTATGCACAGTTTCGGACTTCCATTTCAGTTCATGAAAGATTTCCTGATTTTGAGGAGTTGATTGCTCTTCTAATTTCTGAGGAGCAAAGAAATGGTGGTGCATCTTCTTCAGGAGGAACTTCAAAAGAAGCTGTCTTCTACTCAAATGCTGGAAGAGGTAGAGGCAGAGGTAGAGGAGGCCGATTTGGAGGTCGTGGTAGAAATCAGAATATGCAGCAAACTCAAGAAAACCAGTCCTATGGAGGAGGACGTGGTAACTCTAGAGGCAGGGGGAGCCAAAGAGGTCGTGGTGGATGGCAAAGAGGTCAAAATGCAAACAGTAATGTTGAATGCTACTACTGTGGTAAAATGGGTCATATGGCTAAAGACTGCTATAAAAAGCAGAATGACATCATGAATGGAAAACTGCAACAAGGGAATTATGCATCTTCTAGTAGACAGGGTGATGACAGAAATGAGCATTTGTTCATGGTGCAGCACATGAACAATTCTGTGACAAGTGCAGAAGAAAGCAATGATATATGGTATGTTGACTCAGGTGCATCAAACCACATGACAGGTCATGCAGAATGGATGGAGGATGCAAGGAAAATGGAAAAACCAGGATTTGTGGAGACTGGTGATGATACTGCACATTCTATTGTGCAGATTGGAAAAATTCCTTTGTCTATGCAGGATGGGAAAAAGAAATACCTGTCCGATGTATTTCATGTCTCGAATATCACCAAGAATCTGGTTTCTGTTGGTCAAATGGTTGAGCAGGGCTTGCAGGTCAGATTTAATCCTCATGGATTCTTTGTTGAGGATATGAAAAATAAAGGTCGCTTGATAGCAAAAGGAAAGAAGAAGGGCAGAATGTTTACATTGGATGCAGACATGTCTGAATTGAGTGCAGCAATGTTTGCACATGGGACCGGTGTAGTTGCAGATATTGATATCTGGCATAAACGCATTGGTCATGTTAATGTACAGCGACTTAAATCAATGCAGGCCCAAAATATTGTTGCAGGATTGCCAAAATTCAAGGTTGCAGAAATGCATAAGGTATGTGAAGCCTGTCAGTTTGGAAAACAGGCAAGGAAATCAGTTGGACTACTAAAGCTGCATCTCTTGGAGGCTGTCATTATTTTGTCACTTTTATTGATGACTATAGCAGAAAAGTTTGGGTGTATTTTATGAAAAAGAAAAGTGAAGTTTTTGGGCATTTCAAAACTCTTAAAGCTATGGTTGAAAAAGAAACAGGCCTGCAGATAAAATGCCTAAGGTCAGATGGAGGGAGAAAGTACCTCTCAAATGAGTTTGCAAGGTTCCTGCAGGAGCATGGCATAAAGCAGCAATATTCATGCAGTCATACCCCACAACAAAATGGAATTGCAAAAAGGAAAAACAGGCATATTGGAGAGGTATGTCGTGCCATGCTCAATGAAAAAGACCTGCCAGATTTTTATTGGGCTGAAGCAGTTGCTACAGCAATCTACATAATGAACAGGACTCCCACTGCAGCAATACATGGGATGACTCCAGAGGAGAGGTATACTGGTAGGAAACCAGATATTTCTCATTTAAAAATTTTTGGTTGCATTGCCTATGTACATGTGCCAGATGAGCTGAGATCCAAGTTGGATCCAAAAGCTGAGAAGTGCATCTTCATTGGTTACTCTCTGCAGCAAAAAGGGTATAGATGCTATAACCCTTCTACTCATAAGTTTACAGTGAGCAGAGATGTTGTTTTTGATGAGATGAGCAGCTGGTATAAACCAGTAAATGTGATTGATGATGTAGATGCACAAAATGGTAATGCTGCACAGAATTCACAGCAGCAGTCACAAAATATTAGTGGACCTGGAGCGTCCTCTAGCAGTGGTTCACATTCTCGCCATGGATAGGCAGATTGAGATCAGGAGAATCTTCTCAAAGCAATGCAGATAGTGGTATGCAGGTATCACGAAAAGGAAAAGAGAAGGTTGATCAGCCCATGTTTGATGTGAATGCAGGTCACTCTTATGTGGATGGTGAATCCAATGGCTCAGAACAGAGCATTGATGATGAGTTGGGTATTCCTTCTATTGTTACACCTGGAGTAAGGAAGACCAGGGATGTTTTGAGAGCACCTGGGAGTGAACCTACTTTGCGCAGGTCTACGAGAGCTAGGTATCCTGTGGATAGGCTGAAATATGATGGATTTACAGCCATTCACTATGCATATATGGTTAAAGTGATACAGGAACCAGAACCCACTTCTTTTGAGGAAGCCATGGGAAAAGAAAAATGGGAGAAAGCCATGGATGAAGAAATGGATGCCTTGGAAGCAAATGCTACATGGGAATTGGTACCTTTGCCTAAAGGTAAAAATGCAATTGGCTGTAAGTGGGTTTATAAGGTGAAGCACAATGCAGATGGTTCTGTGAACAGATACAAGGCAAGATTAGTAGTCAAGGGGTATGCACAAACATATGGCATTGACTATGAAGAAACATTCAGTCCGGTTGCAAGGATGGCAACCGTAAGAGCAGTTATTGCTATGGCTGCATCAAAGGGATTGTCTTTACATCAGATGGATGTAAAGAATGCCTTCTTCATGGTGATTTGCAAGAAGAGATCTATATGGAGCAGCCACCAGGTTATGTGCATGATGTTCATCCTGAGTTTGTTTGCAGGTTGAAGAAAGCCTTGTATGGCTTGAAGCAAGCACCTAGAGCATGGTCTGATAAGATAGGACAGTATCTTGTCACTATTGGTTTTCAGATTTCCAATGCAGATTTCTCACTTTATGTGAGAAAAACAGAGAAAGGTATTATGCTACTTGTCATTTATGTTGATGATTTGATTATGACAGGTGACAGTGATGAAGATATCCTTCATGTGAAAATGCTATTGAAGCAGAAGTTTGAGATTAAGGATTTGGGAGAGCTGCGTTATTTCTTGGGCATTGAGGTGATTAGATCACCAAGTGGGATACAGCTCTTGCAGAGGCAGTATGGATTGGACATGCTGTCCAAATATGGGATGACAGGCTATAAGCCTATTTCAGTTCCTTTGGAGCAGAATGTGAAGCTGAGCACAGATGCAGGTGAGCTTCTAGAAGACCCTACTATGTACAGACGCATAGTAGGAAGTTTGATTTATATGACTATTACCAGGCCAGATTTGAGCTATGCTGTTGGATTGGTAAGTCAGTTTATGCAGGCTCCAAGGAAACCACATTTGGATGCGGCTAGATGCATACTCAGGTATGTGAAGTCCACATTGCAGTATGGACTATTTTATGAGACTGGGGTTCAGATACAGTTGCATGGATACACTGATGCTGATTGGGCTGGTAGCATTTCTGATAGACGATCTACCAGTGGATATGTGTTCTCTTTTGGGAGTGCTGCAGTCACTTGGAGCAGCAAGAAACAGCCTACAGTTGCCTTGTCGAGCACAGAGGCTGAGTACAGGGGCGCAGCAATGGCTGCATGTGAGGTAGCTTGGTTGCATAAGCTACTTTATGATATGCATCAGTCTACAGATGGGCTAGTTGTCATTTATTGTGACAACATGAGTAGTATACACTTGGCAAATAACCCAGTCTATCATGCTAGAACAAAGCACATTGAGGTGCATTATCACTATGTGCGAGAGAGGGTTTTACTAGGTCTTATTGATCTAGTTTATGTCAGCACAGAGGATCAGGTAGCTGACATATTCACGAAGGCATTGGGCGCAAAGAAGCTGCGCAAGTTCAGAGACCTGCTTGGTGTGCAGGAATTGGGATTGAGCTCGAGGGGGAGTGTTGAGATATCGAGCTCCACTCGTGATACGCCAGGGTGACCGTTGTATATTTATGTCACGGACTTGTCAGTTGCAGATGCGGTTGGTACACCGCCCATGAATAATAGCTACATGATAGCTATCCTTATCTACTCTAGTTCGTGGCTCAGTTAGTATGCCACCTTAGTTAGTTGAGTTTGGTTTGAGACCCATATATAGGGTTCTTCTATTTCTTTGTAAAAGAGTTCTTTTGGCTTACACAACTAAGCAGAGGAAAACTGTTTTCAGCCTCCACCCTTGTGTGTATTCCCCCATTGTGCAAGCAAGAAAGCTACAAGTGAGACTCCTTCCTTCTCTCCCACAATCTTGACAATTGGTGCAGCTCGAATGAGTGCGTCTTGTAGGTCCATTGGGTGCATTGATTCTAAGCGGGTGTTTATGGGTGGATTTAACCCAGCACAAAACTTTGACACCTGTTGTGTCATATCCATTGGAGGCGTGTACTTTAAGAGAGAGACAAACTTTGAATAATATGCATTAAGGGATAGTCCAAGCTGCTTCAATTCATAGAATTCGTTCATCTTCTGTGTGCGGTAGGCAGGTGGCAGATACCTCCCTCGCACAGCTTCCTTAAGCTTCTCCCAAGTGACTATCCCTTCCGAGATTGCTTGGTCTCTGCACCACTGTTTCCACCAAAGTCTTGCTTCGCCTATAAGCTTAAGTTTGGTGAGCATGGCTTGGTTAGCAGGTGCAGTTCCTACTGCTTCAAAGTAGTCCTCCATGGACTCAATCCAGATCTCAGCATCAGCTTGAATAGTCCTCCCCTTGCCATCGAACTCAAGTGGCTTGATTTGTTTGAGAAGGAACTTCTTCTCTTGAATCACAGCTGTACTTAGTGCGGGAGTCGGACTCGGAACGTGCACTTGGGGTTGTGTCTGGACAATAAGATTCTTTATGTTAACAACTTATCACTCGTTCCCCATATCACATTATTATGACTTGCACAGCTTTTAGCCAAGTGACTCAATCACTTAACACATTTGCCAACATTTACAATCAGGATAGACAATAGTTAAAATCTTGTTCATTAATGAGGGCATAGCCCTTTGAGTACATTTATTTTGGGAAAGTAGAACAAGCTGATTGGTACATCAGTTTAGGGAAAATAGGATTGTGTTACAATCGGTTACAAGGACTGAGTAATAATATGGAGTGGGGTCATGGATTTTCAGGAAACGATAAGTCATAGGAAGCTTGGGGTATCCGTTCCTTTGATACCCATTCTTCTCATAGCGCCCTAGCACTTTGATCCTGTCAGCAGGGATCACCAGAGTCACTTCTTCATACACATACTTGTTCTGCTTGACTTGCCGACTGTCAACATGCAAGGTTGCGTTTGCGTGAGCTTCGACAAAGATGAACAGCTTCACGATCTTTAAATCCTCCATCCACTTGATTCTCTTCAAGTTGGTCTGAAGGTACGCAAGTCGATGGGCTGCTATGTAGTATATTCCTGATTCTCCCGTCCATCTCCGTTCCGTATACAGGGGTGAAGGATTATAGATGCGGTCCAAAATATTCATCATGCCTAGCCTCTAATGATAATCGAAGCATGCATTGCAATCATGAACATGACCTAGAACACCAAGAACTTGCTCCATGCTTCGTGACTTTGCAACCCATCACCCATAAGTGAGTAAGGAAATGTTTTCAACAAAAAACACTGCTCTATTCTACTTATCTTCCCCTGGCTCTCCCCTTATTCCCTTTATTTTCTTCCATTAAGTTCCCTTGTAAATCTTAGATCCTGTTGGTTCGCTCTGATACCAACTGTAACGTGTCTGCTTGTCCGCTTGTGGGACACGTCTTAGCAGCCCATCGGGAGGAGTGTCTAGAAGGCTCTGCCTGGCACTCGCAGCGAATGACATAGGGTTTGCGATCTAGGTCTTCATGAGTCTACCCCGAGTGGAAGTGTCCAGTCGTTCTCACTTGGGATCGACCTGAGGTCAGGGTTCCTTTCCTATCAGCAAAGTCTCCAGGAAGAAGCTAGCATCGAGCTCCAGATGTACCACTTTGCGTAGGAACAACAGAGTCGAAGTGGATTCATGCTGCACTTGATTCATGGAG
Organism: Lygodium microphyllum; assembly: GCF_053477565.2. Lineage (NCBI taxonomy): Eukaryota > Viridiplantae > Streptophyta > Polypodiopsida > Schizaeales > Lygodiaceae > Lygodium > Lygodium microphyllum. The sequence goes on along the minus strand of NC_141140.1, from coordinate 96,486,969 downwards.
AATGGGAAACATGAGGGATGCGAAGCTCAACCTCTCTGCCATATGGCATAGTCCCATTCCTTTCCCCTAAAATAGAATAAACCGGAAATTCTGCTAGGTCTTCATTGTCTTATTATCTCATCATTTGAGAAAAGTTCCCAGCTAACTAGGACCACCCTTCCGTAGGACGGACCTAAGTCACGTCCACCAAACTTTCCTCAGTTTGCTTTAGTTATCTAATTACCTACCACATTATGTTTTGACATGCAAAAGTAGCTTCCTTAATTAATCAAATTAATCACGGGTTCCTTCACGCAACTTAGGCACTGACACAAAAACAATGTCAAGAAAATTCCTTTTTCTCCAACATCTGCTCTTTATTTATAAAAATCATGGAGTACATCCAATATCACGCCCGAAGGCTATCCCAGCAATCTACAGGATTGCTGCTCCAAGTTCCATCCGTTGACTAGTACACGGGCCTCGAGATCCCATCTCAATTCACGTCGGCCTCTTGTGCGGGGTCAAGAGGCAATGGATTTACAACCAGAGCCTCCCCTGGCACCAAAGCGTCCTCCCACTCCAAGCAGCACCCACGGAGAGACCTCTCGCGGCAGGTTAGGTCCATATACTCGGCGCGGCTAACAACCCCCTTGGATAGGGCCAGGCAGACAGTCGGAGGTAACTGTTCCTGCCTCTCCCTCCAGGCTTTCAACCTGAAGCATTGAGTGTTTCCCTTGAATTAGTTCCTTGAGCAAAGAGATCAAATAATGTACCTAAGTACAAGCACGAACATTTCGGAGGTCGGTTGTACGATCGACTGCTAAGGTATGACTCTTTTTTTTCCCGGATGCTCCCAGCATCCGATCTTGGGTCTTTTCGATCGTGACTTGGCAAGATCCCAATAATCTCAAACAAGATTACGCAAGCAAATGGTCTTGGTAAGTTAACTTATTTTTTACTTGCCCTTTTCCCTTGGGTTTTACCTTAGGGTATCTTAGTCCCTAACTCAAGCATTAGCTGGTCAATCAAGGCAACAGACATGCCTTATTCGCAACCCAACCAAGGGTCTTTTAATCTCTAATTCCAACCAAGCTCAGTTAACACACATGGCAACACATGATTCTTCATTTAAACTTTCAAGATGCAGTCTAGATGCATGCGATCCTTCCAATTCTCTTAGTGTGGTTCTATGCAGGATTTCCCAATCAACCTTAACCATCATGCACATTGTGCGTTTAGTATAGTTGTACCTCCTAAACGACTTTTATCTCTCTTTATTCCTGACAACGAGTACTTTTTTTCTAATTCACCAGATCACACGTGACTTACGTCTATGAAAGTCTAGGGTTTTGTCTAACGATGCAAGTGTATCTCATGAACAGAAATTAACATTTCATGTGTTTCTTTTAACCATGATTGCGAAACGTGAATTTTAAATGACTATTCATGCACTGAACTGGTTAAAAAGCTATCATTTTATGTGAAGTAAGGTCATAACCTTATCATTTTATGTGTGTAAAAGCTATCATTTCATGCATAAAATCTTATGCGAATTCCAAACTCTACCATTTCGTGCATGCAACTTAGTATTTAGAGTAAACAGAACCCTAAGACTCGTTCTTGTTCCATGCACATCACCAATCCTTTCATCTCTTCCACGAGAAATAATACCTAATTAATTTTAAAGCTTAGAACCTGGGCCTGATTCGTGTGTGCTGCATTGGTCGCTCCGCTCGCCTCTCCAACATTATCGGTAGCTTGGGCGCCTACGCTTCCCACGACTTTCTTATTGGGAGCCATTCGCCTCGTGGAGATTGGGAGTTTGGACCTTAACGGTTTTCGGGTCGACAGGTTCGAGTAGGAAAGACCGCTGGATGGGGTCCTTCGCCGAGAGGGTCTTTTCTCCTTCTTCTCCTTCCCTCTCTTTCTCTTCCTCTCCTCTTCTTTTCTCCTTCTACTCTTCTTCTTCTTCTTCTTCTTCTACTACTACTTCTCTCCTCTTTCCTTCTATCCCTTCTTCTTCTTCCTCTATCTCTCTCCTTCTCCTTCCTCTTCTCCTCTCCTCTCTTCTACCCCTTTCTTTTTCCTCCTTCTACTTCTCTCCTCTCTCCTTCCCTTCCCTCCTTCTACTTCTCTCCTCTCTCCTTCCCTTCCCTCCTCCTTCTCTCTCTCTTCTTCTCTTCTCTCTCCCACTCCTTCTCCTTCTCTCCCTCTTCTTCCCTTCTCTTTCCTACCCCTTCTTCTTCTCTCTCCTCACTCCTTCCCTCCCACTTCTTCCCTTCTCTCTCCTACTGCTTCTTCTCTCCTTCTCCTTCTCTCTCTCCCTCCTTCTTTCTCTTCTCTCCTTCTCCTTCTCTCTCTCTTCCTTCTCTTCTCTCTCTCACTCCTACTTTCAATTCTCTCCTCATGGGCCGAACTGGATGGCAATCAAGGGGGGAGGTAGCTTTGCTTTGAGGGACCAGGGAGGGTCCCGCAGCATCTAGTAAATAGGGGGGTGACTATGGTTGAAGGCCCAGGGGCCCGTTTCAGCAGGACGGCGGGGGGAAAAGGAGCCCCAATCGGGAGGCCCAAGGGAGGGGTGTGTAGCGCCGCCAAGTGAGGAGGGGGGGAAGCCTTCAGTCGGAGGCCCAAAGGGCCCTATGCAGCAGCTGACGGGGGGAGGGGGTGATGTAAGGAAGGGGGACGTAGCCTCTGTCTACCGCTGGGGGAGGGGCGAAACCTCCCCTTATATAGGGGAGGGGAGGAGGTAGATGGCATGGCCACCCCTCCCACTTGGGGGGTTGCATGTCCCCCAGCACCATCACTCCTTCTCTCTCTCTCCCCGACGTGCTGTCGGCGGGGAGAGAGAGGGGGGCTAAAAATTTTTGAACTGGTGAAAAAAAAATTCCTTGAAATTTTTTTTAAAAAAGGGGGGGTTCCTATGGGATGTTACACTTTCAATGAGTATGATGGAAGAATAATGGAAGAAGAACAACAATGAGCTGAGGCTCATCTTCTGCTCCACTTTGTCTCTCTCCCTCTCTTCCAATACTTTTCACTATTAGTTACTCCTGTCAAGTGAATCACAATGCAGTGATGTTTTTCCTCATGCACAACAACTAAGAAGTTGAATCCAATAATAAGGGGATCCAAGGAGCGATGGATTGATAGCACAAGGTTTTTTCACAAGATAAAGCAATGCTTGTGTCAAGATTGTGGGAGAGAAGGAAGGAGTCTCACTTGTAGCTTTCTTGCTTGCACAATGGGGGAATACACACAAAGGTGGAGGCTGAAAAACAGTTTTCCTCTTCTTAGTTGTGTAAGCCAAAAGAACTCAAGTACATAGAAATAGAAGAACCCTATATATGGGTCTCAAACCAAACTCAACTAACTAAGGTGGCATACTAATTGAGCCACGAACTAGAGTAGATAAGGATAGCTGTCATCTAGCTATTATTCATGGGCGGTGTACCAACCGCATCTGCAACTGAGAAGTCGGTGACATAAATGCACAACGGTCACCCTGGCATATCACGAGTGGAGCTCGATATCTCAACACTCCCCCTCGAGCTCAATCCCAATTCCTGCACACCAAGCAGGTCTCTGAACTTGCGTAGCTTCTCTGCGCCCAATGCCTTCGTAAATATGTCAGCTACCTGATCCTCTGTGCTGACATAAACTAGATCAATAGGACCTAGTAAAACCCTCTCCCGCACATAGTGATAATGCACCTCAATGTGCTTTATTCTAGCATGATAGACTGGGTTATTTGCCAAGTGTATACTACTCATGTTGTCACAATAAATGACAACTGGCCCATCTATAGGCTGATGCATATCATAAAGTAGCTTATGCAACCAAGCTACCTCACATGCAGCCATTGATGCGCCCCTGTACTCAGCCTCTGTGCTCGACAAGGCAACTGTAGGCTGTTTCTTGCTGCTCCAAGTGACTGCAGCACTCCCAAAAGAGAACACATATCCACTGGTAGATCGTCTATCAGAAATACTACCAGCCCAATCAGCATCAGTGTATCCATGTAATTGTATATGAACCCCAGTCTCATAAAGTAGTCCATACTGCAATGTGGAATTCACATACCTGAGTATGCGTCTAGCCGCATCCAAATGCGGTTTCCTTGGAGCCTGCATAAACTGACTTACCAATCCAACAGCATAGCTCAAATCTGGCCTGGTAATAGTCATATAAATCAAACTTCCTACTATGCGTCTGTACATAGTAGGGTCTTCCAGAAGCTCACCTGCATCTGCGCCACTCAGCTTCACATTCTGGTCCAAAGGAAGTGAAATAGGCTTACAACCTGTCATCCCATATTTGGATAGCATGTCCAATCCATACTGCCTCTGCAAGAGCCGTATCCCACTTGGTGATCTAATCACCTGAATGCCCAAGAAATAATGCAGCTCTCCCAAATCCTTCATCTCAAACTTCTGCTTCAATAGCATTTTCACATGAAGGATATCTTCATCACTGTCACCTGTCATAATCAAATCATCAACATAAATGACAAGTAGCATAATACCTTTCTCTGTTTTTCTCACATAAAGTGAGAGATCTGCCTTGGAAATCTGAAAGCCAATAGTGACAAGATACTGTCCTATCTTGTCAGACCATGCTCTAGGTGCTTGCTTCAAGCCATACAAGGCTTTCTTCAACCTACAAACAAACTCAGGATGAACAGCATGCACATAACCTGGTGGCTGCTCCATATATACCTCTTCTTGCAAATCACCATGCAAGAAGGCATTCTTTACATCCATCTGATGTAAAGACCATTCCTTTGATGCAGCCATAGCAATGACTGCTCTTACGGTTGCCATCCTTGCAACCCGACTGAATGTTTCTTCATAATCAATGCCATATGTTTGCGCATACCCCTTGACTACTAATCTTGCCTTATATCTGTTCACAGAACCATCTGCATTGTGCTTCACCTTATAAACCCACTTACAACTAATTGCATTCTTACCTTTAGGCAAAGGTACCAATTCCCATGTAGCATTTGCTTCCAAGGCATCCATTTCTTCATCCATAGCTTTCTCCCATTTTTCTTTTCCCATGGCTTGCTCAAAAGAAGTGGGTTCTGGTTCCTGTATCACTTTGACCATATAGGTATAGTGAATGGCTGTAAATCCATCATATTTCAGTCTATCCACAGGATACCTAGCTCTGGTAGACCTGCGCAAAGTAGGTTCACTCCCAGGTGCTCTCAAAACATCCCTGGTCTTCCTTACTCCAGGTGTAACAATAGAAGGAATACCCAACTCATTATCAATGCTCTGTTCTGAGCCACTGGATTTACCATCCACATAAGAGTGACCTGTATTCACATCAAACATGGGCTGATCTACCTTCTCTTTTCCTTTTCGTGATACCTGCATACCACTATCTGCATTGATTTGAGAAGATTCTCCTGATCTCAATCTGCCTGTCCATGGTGAAGAATGTGAATCACTGCTAGAGGACGCTCCAGGTCCACTAATATCTTATGACTGCTGCTATGAATTCTGTGCAGCATTACCATTTTGTGCATCTACATTATCAATCACATTTACTGGTTTATACCAACTACTCATCTCATCAAAAACAACATCTCTGCTCACTGTAAACTTACGAGTAGAAGGGTTATAGCATCTATACTCTTTTTGCTGCAGAGAGTAACCAATAAAGATGCACTTCTCAGCTTTTGGATCCAACTTGGATCTCAACTCATCTGGCACATGAACATAGGCAATGCAACCAAAAATTTTCAAATGAGAAATATCTGGTTTCTTACCACCATACCTCTCCTCTGGAGTCATGCCATGTATTACTGCAGTGGGAGTCCTGTTCATTATGTAGACTGCTGTAGCAACTGCCTCAACCAGTAAAAATCTGGCAGGTCTTTTTCATTGAGCATGGCACGAGATACCTCTCCAATATGCCTGTTTTTTCTTTCTGCAATTCCATTTTGTTGTGGGATATGACTACATGAATATTGCTGCTTTATGCCATGCTCCTGCAAGAACCTTGCAAACTCATTTGAGAGGTACTCTCCCCCTCCATCTGACCTTAGGCATTTTATTTGCAGGCCTATTTCTTTTTCAACCATAGCTTTAAGAGTTTTGAAATGCCCAAAAACTTCACTTTTCTTTTTCATAAAATACACCCAAACTTTTCTACTATAGTCATCAATAAAAGTGACAAAATAATGACAGCCTCCAAGAGATGCAGCTTTAATAGTCCACACATTAGAGTGGATTAATTCCAATGGCTTCTTACTCTCTTGAACATGTCTAGGAAATGGTTTCCTTGCCTGTTTTCCAAATTGACAGGCTTCACATACCTTATGCATTTCTGCAACCTTGAATTTAGGCAATCCTGTAACAATATTTTGGGCCTGCATTGATTTAAGTCGCTGTACATTAACATGACCAATGCATTTATGCTAGATATCAATATCTACAACTACACCGGTCCCATGTGCAAACATTGCTGCACTCAATTCAGGCATGTCTGCATCCAACGTAAACATTCTGCCCTTCTTCTTTCCTTTTGCTATCAAGCGACCTTTATTTTTCATATCCTCAACAAAGCATCCATGAGAATTAAATCTGACTTGCAAGCCCTGCTCAACCATTTGACCAACAGAAACCAGGTTTTTGGTGATATTCGGGACATGAAATACAACCGACAGGTATTTCTTTTTCCCATCCTACATAGACAAAGAAATTTTTCCAATCTGCACAATAGGATGTACAGTATCATCATCAGTCTCCACAAATCCTGGTTTTTCCATTTTCCTTGCATCCTGCATCCATTCTACATGACCTGTCATGTGGTTTGATGCACCTGAGTCAACATACCACACATCGTTTCTTTCTTCTGCACTTGTCACAGAATTGGTCATGTGCTACACCATAAACAAATGCTCATTTCTGTCATCACCCTGTCTACTAGAAGATGCATAATTCCCTTGTTGCAATTTTCCATTCATGATATCATTCTGCTTTTTATAGCAATCTTTAGCCATATGACCCATTTTACCACAGTAGTAGCATTCAACATTGCTGTTTGCATTTTGGCCTCTTTGCCATCCACCACGACCTCTTTGGCTCCCCCTGCCTCTAGAGTTACCACGTCCTCCTCCATAGGACTGGTTTTCTTGAGTTTGCTGCATATTCTGATTTCTACCACGGCCTCCAGATCGGCCTCCTCTACCTCTGCCTCTATCTCTTCCAGCATTTGAGTAGAAGACAGCTTCTTTTGAAGTTCCTCCTGAAGAAGATGCACCAACATTTCTCTGCTCCTCAGAAATTAGAAGAGCAATCAACTCCTCAAAATCAGGAAATCTTTCACAGATGGAAATGGATGTTCGGAACTGTGCATAATCCTTTCCTAGGCCATTCAAGGTCACAGAAACTAAATCATCATCTTCCACTGGCGACCCAATGGAAGCAAGTGCATCTGCAATCTTCTTCACCTTCATGTGGTAGTCATTGATGCTCATACTTTCTCTTTGCACATTGTGCAACTCTTGCTTGAGCTGCATTTTCCTGGCTTGCGTATTTGTGCTATACATTTTTGACAAAGTATCCCATGCCTCCTTTGGCGTACTTGCATCTTGAATATGCACAATCATAGAGTATGAAATGCTGATAGACAGTCAGTACATAACTTTCCTGGCTCTCTCATGCCATGCTTTAAATGCCTGCATTTGCTGTTGATTGGGAACATCAGGAAGAACTGGTTCTTCTTCATTTCCTGCAACGAATTCCCAATATCCTTTTTCCATAAGGAAATTCGTCATTCTAAACTTCCATGCTTGGAAGTTGTTCTTGTCAAGCTTTTCAGTGACAATCTGTGAAAGAGAATCAAACGCCATTACAGAACACTGCTAAAAATTCTGTCACTGCAAAGAACACAGCTTCAGCCTCACAAGGGCAAATCTGCAAAACTGACGAAAGTGGTATTCGACCACACAGTCACTTCCTAGTGACGATTTTCCATCAACGGGCAACAAGGATGATTCTGTAACTCCCAATGTCTCTGCGCATAGGCATACGATGCAATTTCTACAGTAACTTTTCACCGACCTGTAGAACAGTGGTCGCACAGCATAAAACAGGGCCTTTTCCTGAGTGCGTGCAGAAAACTTCCGTCTCCAAAACAGGCCCCGAAATGGCCTCAAATCAAAAAAACTGAGCAACCAAGGGCTAAAGCCCTTACCCGCAGCATATACTGCCCTCTTGCTACACCACGAAGAGCGTCTCAATCTGAGACAATGCACTCTTGCACTTTCCAGCTGTGCTACCTGCAGAGACTTGCTCCCAAAACAGAAAAATGAAAGCAACACTAGTCCTCTTACTAGGACACCGCGAACTTGGTTTGCTTTCTTGAGCTCCTTACCACGAACAAGGCTCTGATATCATGTCAATATTGTGGGAGAGAAGGAAGGAGTCTCACTTGTAGCTTTCTTGCTTGCACAATGGGGGAATACACACAAAGATGGAGGCTGAAAAATAGTTTTCCTCTTCTTAGTTGTGTAAGCCAAAAGAACTCAAGTACATAGAAATAGAAGAACCCTATATATGGGTCTCAAACCAAACTCAACTAACTAAGGTGGCATACTAACTGAGCCACGAACTAGAGTAGATAAGGATAGCTGTCATCTAGCTATTATTCATGGGCGGTGTACCAACCGCAACTGACAAGTCAGTGACATAAATGCACAACGGTCACCCTGGCATATCACGAGTGGAGCTCGATATCTCAATAGCTTGATGATCCACAAAGAAGGTGAAAGACGTAGCAAGGAGATAACAATGAAAATTCTTTATAACATAAACCATTGCTAAGCCTTCACATTCTATGGCTGAATAATTTATTTCAATCTCAATGAGTTGCCAACTAGCGAAACTCACCAGGAAAGGCATGTTATGTTCACTAGGTTGGCATAACAAAGATCCAATCACAATCTTGGAAGCGATGATGTGCATATGGAATGTGATTGTCCAATCGGAGGCTCTTAAAATGGGTACAAATATTAGAGCCTATTTTAATGCTTCATAGGAGGCTTAGCATTCCTTGATTCATGTCTAGGTGATTAGTAGCTTATAAAGAGGTTGAGAAATTGTTGCATAGTTAGGCACAATCGTAGTACTACCCAATATGGCCAAGAAAGCACTATATCCCCTTTTGGTTGATGGGTAGAGAAAGATCCATTACAACCTTAATCTTGGTTGTTTGCTAATAATTCTATTTTTGGATACAACATGACCCAAGATAATGCCATGCTTTATCCAAATTTGGTATTTTAGAGGATTTAGGGACAAATGAGACAATTAATATCTCTTTTGGAGTTTCTCAAGGTGTTCCTCTCAAGTAGAATGGATGCATAAGTTATCTACAAACACCTTGAGCTACTTCCTAAGTCCTTAAAGATAGTGCACATGAGTAATTTGGAAAGTTGCAGGTGCATTAACTAGCCTAAATGGCATGTCAATGTACACAAAGACTCCCCACTCAATAGCAAAAGAAGTTTTTGGTCTCTCATCCGAGTGACTTGTACTTGATTATCCCCTAAAAATTTGTAGTATGTGTAAGCTCTCTTTCCTATCACTCATTCAATCGTATGATCTATATAAAGCAGAGAGTAATGTTCTATAAAGGTTGCTATGTTTAGTTTCTTATAGTTGATGCATACTCAAAATTTTCCATTCTTCTTAGTAAGTACTACAACAATTGATGATGCTCATCAATGTGCCCAATTTTATAGATGAATCCCAATGTTTGCAGTTTCTCAATCTCTTTCTTGACATGATGGGCATAGCCAAGATTCATAAGAGGGTAGGGTATGTGCTTCAAAGGCTTGGGACTAGGCTTGAGTGGGATCATGTGTGTAAGGACTTGTCATGGTACACCCTTAAGGTCTAAGTAGTTCCATACAAATACGTCTCGATATTCCTTTAGCAATTCTACAAGTTGTGCTTAATTCTCTTTACTAAGGTCTTGAGCAATATATACTAGCTTAGGGATTCCCATGGCTTAGTGATATTTACTTATTGGTTCTTCATTGGATTGTCAAGGAGAGGGACTGGGAGAGAGAAAGAAGAGAGGGAAGACTACAGAGAAGAAGAAGAAGAAGAAGAAGAGCAGAAGAGAGAGAAAGACAGGTACGAGGAGAGAGAAATACTAGAAATGGAGAGAGAAAGATAGGAAGAGAGAGAGAGAAGACATGGAAGCTTGGAGAGCAAGGTGAAGGAGAAAGAAGACTTGTATTAATTATCTGATAATGAAAAATTAAGTCTCTCTCACCTTATATACCAATCACAGTGTAGCTAGTATTTTCCCATTATTAAGTCTCCCTCTCTTACATTCCATCCCCACCCGAAGGTTTTTGCTCTCAAAAACAATTTGGGCACGTGTGGTAAATGGGAGGGGCCGATCAGAGTACTACTCTGCTGCATTATTACGAGGCTATACTGATGAATGAAGAGGTATTATTGTGTATGATAGGTCATGGGGTATGTACAATCCATGGGCCTTATTGGGGAGTTATAAACATGAGTTTTGACCCAAATATCTGGAGTAAATGCGGGTTGTAGACAGTGGACAACAAGCTGTTTACTACAGGACCCTGCTGTAGTGAATCTGTCATAACTTTCTGTGGGAGGCTCCGAATAGGGTGTGATTTACATCAAAACGGAGCTCTCGAGAAGTACTTTCAGTCCATGTATGGTGTGCATTGCTATCCGTAGTACAGAATAAAATTTGCTTTAAAACATAGTGCTGTCTGCAATCAGTCTAGGAGAAAATAGGGCCATAGTTAGCTAGATTTCAACCAAATCTGCTTCTAAAAGGTATGGAAACTCTTCCAAAACTGAAGCTGGCCTCTAAAAGGTATGGGAACTCTTCCAAAACTGAAGCTGGCCTCCAAAAGCTTCCTCGAGTGGTAAACTGCTTCCAAATCTGCTTCTAAAAGGTATGGGAACTCTTCCAAAACTGAAGCTGGCCTCCAAAAGCTTCCTCGAGTGGTAAACTTTGCCACTTAATCAAGTATTTCATGATCGAGCGAGAGCGAAGCCTCTTTTCCCTTTGTCCTATGACCTTTTCGGGTATGTATTGAATGATGCCTTCTTCATCTATCGGTGGGAGTTCCTCAACATAGTCCACTGCTGAGCCAATGAAGGGCTTCAACTAACTCACATGGAAGACATTATGGATCTTTGTAGATGGGGGTAATGCCAATCGATATGCCAAGTCTCCCACTCTCTTAATAATCCGGTATGGTTCATAGAACCTATGTGCCAACTTATTGCTGGACCCATCTTTAAGGGAGGCATATCTAGACTTAGGAACTTTCAAGAGCACCAAATCCCCTTCTTGGAACTCCACATCCTGTCTTTTGTCATCAGTATAAAGCTTCATTTGATCTTGAGCTCTCTTCAAGTTAACTTTACACTGCTGAAGTAAGGCCTACATTCTATCCAATTCTTCCTTGCTTTGTGGATTTATTTTATCATTGAAGATAACCACAGGAAGGGGCACCTTGTAGAGCAAACTCAGCCAAATGCAACCATGAGTCCCAAGCATGCTGTACATCATGACAAAAATGCCTCAAGTAAGTTTCCAGCCATTTGTTAACCCTTTTTGTCTGACCATCTGTCTGTGGATGGTAAGCAGTGGAAGGGGCTAACTGAGTGCCCATAGAGCTGAAAACTGCCTGCCAAAAGTTACTCATAAACTTAGCATCTTGGTCATGCACAATGACCTGTGATAAGCCATGTAAAACATATTCCATGAATTGGTTGGCTACTTGAGAAGCATTATATTGAGTCTTTGTGGGAATGAAATGGGCTGCCTTTGTGAGTCTATCCACAACTACATAGATGTTGTCCCAACCTTTCTTGGTTACTGGTAGGCCGGTAATGAAGTCCATAGTGATGTGTGTCCACTTGCCTTCAGGCATAGGCAATGGCTAAAGTAAACCAGCTGGTTTTAAGGTGCTGTCCTTATTTTGCTGACAAGGCATGCAGCCCAAGACAAAGTCTTTCACATCTCTCCAAAGGCCCTTCCAGTAAAAGCTTTTAGCAATTTTGTCATAGGTCTTAAAGACTCCCAAATGACCAGCTATAGGGGATGAATGCATCTCATGCATGATTTTCTGCTTGAATGGGGAAGCATGAGGAATGGCAATTCGGCCATTATACCATAAAAGCCCATTTTTCAACTGATACAAAGAGTTTTCCACACATTGTCCTTGCTATAATTTCTGAAATACATTGCTGAATCAGCATCTAACAGGTAAGCCTCTTGAAGCTCATGTATCCAATCACTATGTAACTCCATGATAGCAGAGACTTTACATGCCCACATCCTAGACAGGGAATCAGCCACTACATTTCCTTCCCACGAGTGTGGGTGATGTCAAAGTCATAGTTCTGTAAGATGGCTACCCATCTCCTTTGCTTCGGAGTCAGATTTGATTGAGACAATAAGTACTTGAGTACTCTATGGTCGCTTTTCACTCTAAACTGGCTGCCATACAAATAACGATGCCATTTCTTGATGGTATGAAGGATGGCCAGCATTTCTTGATCATAGACATTCATAACCCTCTCAATTTCAGCCAGCTTTCAGCTCTCAAAAGCTATGACCCCATGTTCTTGTAGCAAGATTGTACCAATTCCTCTCCCACTGGCATCACACTGAATGGTGAATTCCCTAGAAAAATCAGGGCATACCAAGATAGGGGCTGAAGAAAGCAAATCTTTCAGTTGATTAAAGCTTCTATCTGCCAATGCATCCCAGAAAAATGCTTCTTTCTTCAGTCTGTCAGTGAGAGGGGCTGCAATAGTGGCATAGTACCGAATGAATCTGTGGTAAAATGAGGAGAGACCCCAAGAATCCTCTCAAAGAGGTAGTAATTGCAGGTGTGGGCTAATCTCTGACACACTGCACTTTCTTTGGGTCAGCTCTATTTCCTGCCTCACTGACAATGTCTCCCAAGTACTCAACTTCAGTCTGTATGAACAAACACTTTGTCTCCTTAGCAAAGACTCTATGATGTCTAAGTATATCAAATATCTACCTCATGTGCATAAGGTGAGCTTCCTTTGAGCGACCATAAATGAGGATGTCATCGAAAAATACCAATACAAATTTGAATAAGTAAGGCTGAAGTATTTTGTTCATGAGGCTCTGAAACGTGGCTGGTGCATTAGTCAAGCCAAAGGGCATGACGAAGAAGTGATAGAGCCCACGATTAGTCCTGAATGCAGTCTTTATCTCATCCTCTTCACACATGCATATCTGATGGTAGCCGAATCTCAAATCAATCTTTGTGAAATACTTAGTTCCCTTCAACTCATCTAACAGGTCGTCCACCACCTAGGAATAGGGTATCTATTCTTGATAGTGATCTTATTCAGATCTCTGTAATCTATGCACATCCTGAAGGTGCCATCTTTCTTTTTGACCAGCAAGATAGGTGATGCAAAAGGGGATGAGCTAGGCTCAATGAATCCCATATCTACTAAATCCTTGACCTTCTTGGCCACTTCTTCTCTTTCACATTTGGACAACCTATAAGGGGGCTTGGAGTGGGGCTCCAAATCAATGGGATGATCAACCGCTCTCTTGGGAGGTAATGCTGTAGGTAACTGAAACAAGTCACCATACTCCGCAAGTAGAGCCTTAAGGGCTGAATTATCATGCATTTTTCGGGAGGACTGATCTGCATTTTCCTTGTTTAATTGCAGCACAAAAATCTGAGAGCATTTCTTGAACTCTTTCTTGAGCTGTTTGGCTGTAATAAGCTGAAATTCACTGTTTTTTTTAATTCCCTGTAGGTGAACAAGCTATCCAGCCCTGAAAAACTGCATATACAGCAATGGAAAATCCATGGAAATGGTGCCCAAAGTTTTCAGCCAATCGCAGCCCAACACAATGTCTATCAGTCCCATATTGAGTGCAATTAAATCCACTTTCTGCTCATAATTTTCAGCAAGCTTAATAGGTACAGCTGGGCATACATGAGTACTAATTTGCTCACTCCCATTGGCCACTTGCACCCTCATTGGTTGCTGTAAATCAGAGACAAAACATTTCAGCTTGTCCATGACTGCTCTATTTATGAAACTGTGTGCTACCACTATTCTAAATACATCTTTCCCGTGAATCTTGCCTTGAAGACGAAGAGTGTTGGGGCTCTTAGATCCTGTCCAAGCATCCAGGGAGATAGTACAAACAGTGGCAGCAGCATGTGAACCATTCTTATCACCCATATTTACATCTACATGACCGCCGGGGTCAAATGGAAAGGTGTCAGCCAGGTCAAAGAATTCTTCTTGCCCACATTCCTCTTCAACCTCATCATTTTCGGCAGTGATTGCAAAGGCACTTACATCCTCATGATCCTCATCAGATTCATCAAAGACTAACATGCTATGTACCCTTGCTTTTGCATTCCTATAAGAACATTTAGATGCATGCTCAGCTATATACTTTTCCCCGCATTTAAAGCAAAGTTCTTTTTCTTTCCTCTCTTTGTAGAGGTCCATCAGGATAGAGCGTTGACCACCAAAAGCTAAAGCATTTTTACCCCTATTATTCCCTTGTCTATTTTCAGCTCTTCCTTGATTTGCAGTCCTGAAATTACTGTTTTGCCTAGAGGCATTAAAGGTGGGGTATGTGGGGATCTTCGGGGTGCTGAATGGCATATTTCCACCACCATAACCTGCCCCAAACTGCCCGGGCCTTACAGCACTTCTTTGCTGCCCAAAATGTGACTGCATAGGTCCTCTTTGCTGCCCAAACAATGGTTGAGACGCCCCTCTTTGCTCTCCATGTTGAAATGAAGCATCTCGGTGATACTTACGAGAGTACCTCTCGGCCAACTCAATAGCTTTGAACAAATCTGATGGACTTTGGGCTGAAACATCAACTCGGAGTTGGGGATCCAAACCATAAATGTACTTGTGAAGCTTTGCATCATCACTAATGGACTCAACATACATTGTGAGATTGAGGAATTGGTTTGTGTAGTCGCGTGCCGTCATCCCACGTTGCTCTAAGCCATACCATTGCCTTGCAAGCTTCTCCTTCTCAATCGAAGATACAAAGACTTGAATCATAAGAGATTTGAATGCATCCCAAGTGTGAACAAGCTGCTGATTTTTCCTCTTTATGTACCGCCACCATGTGTGGGAAAATCCCTCTAAGTGTATCGTGGCAAAGTGTATCTTTTGATCGTCATTTCTTGGTATTATGTCAAAGTAGTCTTCAAGCTTCGAGAGCCATTCTTCTAATTCAGCGGGGGAGGACAATTGGCCATTGAACTTTGAGAAAATGAGCTTTGAATGCATCCCAAGTGTCAACAATCTGCTGATTTTCCCTCTTTATGTACCGCCACCACGTGTAGGAAAAGCCCTCTAAGTGTATCGTGGCAAAGTGTATCTTTTGATCGTCATTTCTTGGCATTATGTCAAAGTAGTCTTCAAGCTTCGAGAGACATTCTTCTAATTCAGCCGGGGAGAATGACTGGCCATTGAACTTTGAGAAGATGATTTTGTCTCTCAACTCCCTTTCATGGTTGGGGGCTATCCCATATACCCAAAGTGGGGCTGATCCATTGGGCTGCCAAGAAATGACCCATTGTTTGAGTGATTCCTTCCAAAAGACGGCTGAGCATGCATAGATGGCATGGGTGCGGGTGGTGGCTGAAAGTTACTCCTCATCCCATTCTTTATGGGCTCCTCATGCCTTTGTGAGGGGTCTCCTTGCTCAAAGCTGATGTTGGGAATGTCTGTTCTTCCCAAAATATCTTGGGTACTTGCATAGGCTGCATTCATGGATGGGATGGTCACTCTTTCAGCTTGCATGCTTGGTCTATCCTCTTTTTCCTTGCCTTTCATTTGGGAATCCATCCACATTGAGAACTTGGCTGCAAGTGCTTCCATGGTAGAGGTCATTTGGCGCAGTCACCATTTGAGCTTGACCTTCCATTACTTCCCTATGCCTCTCCGTATGCCTAGTCTCGTGTGAACTGAGGATATGATTGAGTGTACTAAGACTTCCCATGGCGTGAGAGAGGTCTTCCTCTTCAACCTCAAAGTTGGTGTCATCCCTTGGGTGCGCGCATCCCTTATCTGTTGTTGCTGAACATCTTCATTTGCTTTGTTTTTCCCCCTATTACCCGCCATGTCTAGGTGTAGTCCCGTGAGACCACCTGTCATTGTTTTGGCTATAACTAGAGCTAGACAAGTCCGATTGACGTACTCTTTGGTTCAAAACGGAGGCAGCGATGCCCTCTTCGAGATGAGCATAGGGAAATGTTCCCAGGTTTTATACCGAAAATTCTGTAATCAGAAATGTGGGACTATTGTGTGCAGTCCAGCACCCTGTCTACACCTAGGAAAGGCTTGTTTTGGGCTATAGGTATTTGGTATGCTCCAAGTGGGTGTCCAAAACTGAGTGGGGTTCTTGGCAAGGTCTGAGGGTACTCTCCAAGGTCAGCATATTAATTCTTGGGAGTGGCAACACCTCTACAAATGCAAGTAATTTCTCTACAGTGCCCTGAAACAGTCACAAGAGGGCTAAAATTGGGTTCCCCTTCTATTGCACTGTGGGATTCACTATTTCCTTGGCATCATACATCACTTTAGCATCTCTTAGCATGTTTGGGATCACTTCAGTATTACTGAGGATAAGAGTAAGCATTCCCATGACCATATCCAACAAGATAGGCTCTCATATATGCATAACCACTGCCCTTACTGCATATATGACTGCATAGGTATATCCCATGATACATATATCCATCTTCAATCCAAGTGAAGCAATACATTCCCATAAATCACTGCATGCATAGCTGCATGTGTATCTAAAGATACGTTTTCTGATACATTTGCTGAACTACAATCATACATCCCATGCACACAAGAGTGTGTCATGCCATAGTCATCAAAATTTCCATCATGCCAAGTCAATTTCTCAATTTCTCGAGAAATACATGTACCTGCAAACGAGTTTTGGGCTTTGGATCACTGGGAGGTGGGCAAAGTTCCCCCCGGGCGGGGTTGTGCACCCCTTCAGGGTCATAACCGGAAGGGGGTTTCAGGGTACCTGACTCGCCTGGCTCTTGAACATGGCAGACATTTATTATTAAACACCCAGCATGAGATGCATTTTAGGAATGGAAATTTTGGCTTTTCATGAAGTGCATGGAATTAGAATTGGGAATAGGGATAGAGAGCTTACCGGCTGTGACTCACTGCCAACTCACCCTTATACAATGGATTTATTAATCAATTCTTGGCTCAGCCAATTCACAAGAAGCCAAACGGGTTATGGGTAAGCAAAAGTATAATCTCAATGAAGCTTCAGTATGAATAAAATCCATTCCAATGCCATAAGATCAAAATGAGAATGACTGAGATTAATATTCAGCATGCATACAATATTTGGGACTCCTATTACCTACTTGGACTCATGCATCCTCTCAAGCAAGTGGGTAGGATTCAACAAGAGGCTTAATGGGAGAGAATGAGAGCCAAGAATCAATTACCTTGTGTTGTTTGATGAAGATTGCAGCCACTAATGCCACTTCAGTCCTTCATGAGAGCTCCAATTTGATCCCGCATGCTCCATAGCTCCAAAATGGTTGTGCTCCGCCAAGAAGAGATGAATTCAAGCTTGGGGGAGAAGGATTCTTCAATGGGGGAAGGGCATTGCTTGCATAGACCGATCAAGAGAAGGATTCCTTCCAAATGAGCACTCCATAATGCCTTCTTGCTTCCAATAAGCCTTCAAATCTTGAGAATGGGCTCCAATGTGGCTGTAGCTTGGAGATAGGATGGCTCAGGACCTTCCCATGAAGAGCTCTTGATGAAATTGAAGCTCTACTTCCATAGCCATGGCTGCCCACAAATGCATGTCTTCAAATCTTGCTTCTAATCTTCTTCCCGTGCTTCTTGATGGCCAAATCTTAAGCTAGGCTTGAAGAGTGAACCCCCGGGACCAAGAAGAGACCAAAATCTTCAAGATTCTTGAGCTTGATGCCAAGCTTTCATGGCTGCCATGGACTGCATATGATTAGGGTTTCTGAGATGGAAGAGAAGTCCAAGAAGATGAGAAAGGAGGCTTCAATCTTGCCCAAATGACTTGCAAGAAGCTGGGAATGAGAGCCAAGAAGGAGAGGAAGCTTGTTGTGCTGTCATTTTGGCCCGGGAATCAGCCCACATTTTGCACCGTGAAACGCGGGGAGCTGCCTGGAGGGGAGAGGAGGTATCACACAGCACTTCCACCACTTGCCCTGTAGCTCAAAGGCTTAAGGAACCCCTGGAAAGGAAGGCAAACTCCATGGAAGAGGAAGAGCAAAGTTTGGGGCTGATTACCTCCATGGGAGCTTGCAAGAAGCTTGAGAAAGGGGGAGAGAGAAGAGTCTCCCTGAAAAGTAACCCCAACTAGACTTTCTTCTAACTCCCGTGACCACAGTTACTAAGAGTTTACCTTCAAAATGGACCAAAAATGACCAACGAGCTGCCAAAGTCGGTCTTTCTTCCTCCAAACTTGGTCCAAGCTGCCATTAATGCTCCTGCCTGCAGTCCTTGTGGTCCATAAATCTTTGGGAACTCCCCTACTGCTCCATGTACCTGTGTAACTGTGACTCAAAATTCCATGTGACTAGAAAGTTGTAACTGGGTAAAATGAAGGAGTAATTGGGACCAAGAACCTAGGCTCTGATACCAATTGTCAAGGAGAGGGGCCGGGAGAGAGAAAGAAGAGAGGGAAGACTGCATAGAAGAAGAAGAAGAAGAAGAGCAGAAGAGAGAGAAAGACTAGAAATGGAGAGAGAAAGATAGGAAGAGAGAGAGAGAGAAGACATGGAAGCTTGGAGAGTAAGGTGAAGGAGAAAGAAGACGTATTAATTATCTGATAATGAAAAATTAAGTCTCTCTCACCTCATATACTAGCCAATGTAGCTAGTATTTCCCCATTCTTAAGTCCCCCTCTCTTACATGGATGTGCCCTCACATTTAGCCCTAAGAAATATGACTACTTAATTGCTTTTTTAAATATCATAAAGCAACTTGGTAGGTCACGAGGTTTCTTTTTACATTGAGATTCTGAGTTAACACTTTTTGCATCCTATTTAAAGTATTTTCTCCTCTGATGGATTGGAAGTTTGGTTTTGGACTTTAGAGATTGAGATGATTAGGGAATTTTTGGCTTGAAATCATGATGTTCTTCTATATTGGAGTCAGAGCTTGTTGTAGTATCATCCTAGATATTGTATTGATAACTCTTGGAAAATAATACCTTTCGGTTAGGACACAGATCCTCGGGATCTAATACCTAGTTTTCTAGTGATCAAGAACTTTGAGATACTCAAGCCAATCAAATTCAATCTGTCCATGACTGCTCTATTTATGAAACTATGTGTGCTACCACTATCTACCAAGACAAATACATCTTTCCCGTGAATCTTGCCTTGAAGACGAAGAGTATTGGGGCTCTTAGATCCTGTCCAAGCATCCAAGGAGATAGTACAAACAGTGCAGCAGCATGTGAACCATTCTTATCACCCATATTTACATCTACATGACCGCCGGGGTCAAATGGAAAGGTGTCAGCCGGGTCAAAGAATTCTTCTTGCCCACATTCCTCTTCAACCTCATCATTTTCGGGCTTGCAAAGGCACTTGCATCCTCATGATCCTCATCAGATTCATCAAAGACTAACATGCTATGTACCCTTGCTTTTGCATTCCTATAAGCACATTTAGATACATGCTCGGCTGTATACTTTTCCTCACATTTAAAGCAAAGTCTATTTTCAGCTCTTCCTTGATTTGCAGTCCTGAAATTATTGTTTTCCCTAGAGGCATTAAAGGTGGGGTATGTGGGGATCTTCGGGGTGCTGAATGGCATATTCCCACCACCATAACTTGCCCCAAACTACCAGGGCCTTACAGCACTTCTTTGCTGCCCAAAATGTGACTGCATAGGTCCTCTTTGCTGCCCAAACAGTTGCTGAGACGCCCCTCTTTGCTGTCCATGCTGAAATGAAGCATCTCGGCGATACTTACGAGAGTACCTCTCGGCCAACTCAATAGATTTGAACAAATCTGATGGACTTTGGGCTCCGAGAGTTAGGGATCCAAACCATAAATGTACTTGTGAAGCTTTGCATCGTCACTAATGGACTCAACATACATTGTGAGATTGAGGAATTGGTTTGTGTAGTCACGCACCGTCATCCCACGTTGCTCTAGGCCATACCATTGCCTTGCAAGCTTCTCCTTCTCAACCGGAGATACAAAGACTTGAATCATAAGAGCTTTGAATGCATCCCAAGTTTCAACAAGCTGCCGATTTTCCCTCTTTATGTACCGCCACCACGTGTGGGCAAAGCCCTCTAAGTGTATCGTGGCAGTGTATCTTTTGATCGTCATTTCTTGGCATTATGTCAAAGTAGTCTTCAAGATTCGAGAGCCATTCTTCTAATTCAGCCGGGGAGGACAACTGGCCATTGAACTTTGAGAAGATGATTTTGTCTCTCAACTCCCTTTCATGGTTGGGGGGTTGTTCCATATACCCAAAGTGGGGCTGATCCATTGGGCTGCCAAGAAATGACCCATTGTTTGAGTGATTCCTTCCAAAAGATGGCTGAGCATGCATAGGTGGCATGGGCGCGGGTGGTGGCTGAGAGTTACTCCTCATCCCATTGTTTATGGGCTCCTCATGCCTTTTTGAGGGCTCGCCTTGCTCAAAGCTGATGGGAATGCCCGTTCTTTCCAAAATACCTTGGGTACTTGCATAGGCTACATTCACAGATGGGATGGTCACTCTTTCAGCTTGCATGCTTAGTCTATCCTCTTTTTCCTTTCCTTTCATTTGGGAATCCATCCACATTGAGAACTTGGCTGCAAATTCTTCCATGGTAGAGGTCATTTGGCGCATCTCCGTCACCATTTGAGTTTGACCTTCCATTACTTCCCTATGCCTCTCCGCATGTCTAGTCTCGTGTGAACTGAGGGTATGATTGAGTGCACTAAGACTTCCTATGGAGTGAGAGAGGTCTTCCTCCTCAACCTCGAAGTTGGTGTCATCCCTCGGGGTGCGTGCATCCCTTATCTGTTGATGAACATCTTCATTTGCTTTGTTTTTCCCCTATTACCCGCCATGTCTAGGTGTAGTCCCGTGAGACCACCTGTCACTATTTTGGCTATAACTAGAGCTAGACAACTCCGACTGACCTACTTTTTTGTTCAAAACAAAGGCAGCGATGCCCTCTTCGAGATGAGCATAGGCACACGTTCCTAAGTTTTATACAGAAATTTTTGTAATCAGAAATGTGGGACTGTTCTGTGCAGTCCAACACCTTGTCCACACCTAGGAAAGGCATGTTTTGGGCTATAGGTATTTGGTATGCTCCAAGTGGGTATCCAAAACTGAGTGGGGTCCTTGGCAAGGCCTGAAGGTACTCTCCAAGGTCAGTACCTCAATTCTTGGGAGTAGCAACACCTCTACAAATGCAAGCAATTTCTCTACAGCACCCTGAAACAGTCACAAGAGGGCTGAAATTGGGTTCCCCTTCTATTGCACTGTGGGATTCACTGTTTGCTTGGCATCATGCATCACTTGAGCTTTCATGCTCATGTTTGGCATCACTTCAGCATTACTGAGCATAAGAATAAGCATTCCCATGACCATATTAAACAAGATAGGCTCTCATATATGCATAATCACTGCCATTACTGCTTATATGACTGCATAGGTGTATCCAATGATACATACATCCATCTTCAACCCAAGTAAAGCAATGCATTCCCATACATCACTGCATACATAGCTGCATGTGTATCTAAAGATACATTTGCTGAGGTACATCCATACATCCCATGCACACAAGAGTGTGTCATGCCATAGTCATCAAAAATTCCATCATGCCAAGTCAATTTCTCAATTTCCCAAGAAATACCTGCACCTTCAAATGAGTTTTTGGACTCCAGATCACCGGGAGGTGGGCAAAGTTCCCCTCAGGCCGGGCTGCGCACCCCTTCAGGGTCTTTGATGGCAAGGGGGGTTACCCCTCTTTTGTCTTTCCACCTTGCCTGGCATCGGGCTTTTCCTCACCTGGAATATACATGGCAGACATTTATTAATTAAACACCCAGCATGAGATGCATTTTAGGAATGGAAATTTTGGGCTTTTCATGAAGTGCATGGAATTGGAATTGGGAATAGGGATAGAGACCTTACCGGCTATGACTCACCCTTATACAATGGATTTATTAATCAATTCTTGGCTAAGCCAATTCACAAGAAGCCAAACGGGTTATAGGTAAGCAAAAGTATAATCTCAATGAAGCTTCAACATGAATAAAATCCATTCCAATGCCATAAGATCAAATGAGAATGACTGAGATTAATATTCAGCATGCATACAATATTTGGGACTCCTATTACCTACTTGGACTCATGCATCCTCTCAAACAAGTGGATAGGATTCAACAAGAGGCTTAATGAATGAGAGCCAAAGAATCGGTTACCTTGTGTTGTTTGATGAAGATTGCAGCCACTAATGCCACTTCAGTCCTTCATGAGAGCTCCAATTTGATCCCGCATGCTCCATAGCTCCAAAATGGTTGTGCTCCGCCAAGAAGAGATGAATCCAAGCTTGGGGAAGAAGGATTCTTCAATGGGGAGAGGGCATTGCTTGCATAGACCGATCAAGAGAAGGATTCTTTCCAAATGAGCACCCCATAATGCCTTCCCACTTCCAAGAAGCCTTCAAATCTTGAGAATGGGCTCCAATGTGGCTGTAGCTTGAAGATAGGATGGCGCAAGACCTTCCCATGAAGAGTTATTGATGAAATTGAAGCACTACTTCCATAGTCATGGCTGCCCACAAGTGCATGCCTTCAAATCTTGCTTCTAATCTTCTTCCCGTGCTTCTTGGTGGCCAAATCTTGAGCTAGGCTTGAAGAGTGAACCCCCGAGACCAAGAAAAGACCAAAATCTTCAAGATTCTTGAGCTTGATGCCAAGCTTTCATGGCTGCCATGGACTGCCTATGAGACTAGGGTTTTGGGAAGCCAAGAATGGCCAAGAAGGTGGAGAAGAAGGCTTCAACCTTGTCCAAATGACCTACTAGAAGCTGAAAATGAGAGCCAAGATGAGGAAGAAGCTCAATATGATGATCATTGCTCACAGTTTTCAGTCCAAAATTTGCATCGGATTTTACTGGGGTACTCCTGGAGGGTTGGGGATGATCAGTACAGCCTATACACTGCTTGGTTGGTTGCTCTTGAACTCCAGAAATGCAAGGAAGCTGACACTCCATGGAAGAGAAGGGAGCAAGATTTGGGGCTGATTACCTCCATGGAAGCTTGTAAGAAGCTTGAGAAATGAGGAGAGAGAAGACCCTCCCTGAAAAGTAACCCCAACTAGACTTTCTTCTAACTCCTGTGACCACGGTTACTAAGAGTTTACCTTCAAAATGGGCCAAAAATGACCAACGAGCTGCCAAATCCGGTCTTCCTTCCTCCAAACTTAGTCCAAGCCACCATTAATGCTCCTGCCTGCAGTCCTTGTGGTCCAGAGATCTTTGGGAACTCCCCTACTACTCCCTGTAACCTGTGTACCTGTGACTCAAAGATCCATGTAACTAGAAAGTTGTAACTGGGTAAAATGGAGGACTAACTGGGACCAAGAACCTATGCTCTGATACCAATTGTCAATGAAAGGGACTGGGAGAGAGAAAGAAGAGAGAGAAGACTACAGAGAAGAAGAAGAAGAAGAAGAGCAGAAGAGAGAGAAATACATGTACGAGGAGAGAGAAAGACTAAAAATGGAGAGAGAAAGATTGGAAGAGAGGAAGAGAAGACATGGAAGCTTGGAGAGCAAGGTGAAGGAGAAAGAAGACTTGTATTAATTATCTCATGATAAAAAATTAAGTCTCTCTCACCTTATATGCCAGCCAGTGTAGCTAGTATTTCCCCGTTATTAAGTCCCCCTCTCTTACACGATTGCACTCGTTCGAGGCTTGTCTGATATGGCGCGATGCGAATACATTCTAGGTCCTGCCATAATCCCTTCGCGTTGTATCAGCTCGTAATTGTGCTAGTTCAAAATGTCAAGTGAGAACCCACCCATGTCACCCTCCATAGTTGGGAAAGGAAAAAAAATGCTTAAATCCACATTGTCCAAGGAATCAGTTGCCTCAGAAGTTTTAGCTGCATCTCATGTGTCAGTGACAAGTGTTGTGACTACAAAGAAGGCTTCAAAAAAGGGAAAATCTTCTGTGAGGACCCCAGGCCTCACTCAGATTACAAAGGTCAAAGCCTTCGAGAGACTTTTGGATTTCCTTATTGAAAACAATATTGACTTGTCCTTCTTTACAACAACTAGGGAGATTTTCAATCCAAAGTGGGATCTTGATCAGGTTGTGAACTACTCAAAGGACTTTTGTAGTGAAGACTTTGTAGAGTTTGAAGAGTTGGCATATCCTATTGTTCAGTTGGATTCCAAGGATTATGTTCGCACTCCTATTGGGAGGTCAACCATTGAGAAGTCTTTCTTCACCAAGAAATGCGGTTATCATTCTCTTGGTAGATTCTATGCATCTGAGTTATGCTCCTACACCCAAAAAAATGCAAGCTTATGCTTTATTGTATTTGCTCTTGTGAAGTACCCCATCAAATCTAATGAAAAGGTTAAGGAAACCTCAAAATTTTCTAGTTGTTGTCTTCTTAAAGAGTTAGCAGATGATGTGGATGTTGAGGAGCAAGTAGACCTATAGATGGAAGCATCAATTGCAAAAGACCTAGATGATGTGGATGTTGAGGAGCAAGTAGACCTATAGATGGAAGCATCAATTGCAAAAGACCTAGATGTTGCTCAATTTAAAGTAGAGACAATAATTGAAGAGAGCAATGCAGAGGTTGATGAAGTATCTGATGCCCCTTCCAACCTCATTGTTCCATCCTTACCAACTTTTCCAATTAAAGACAAAGAGTATATATTATTGCCGAATCTACAAATCCTTTTCAATTTGAGGGAGGATTATTGCTTGACAGTTATTGTAGAGGCATCTACAGATGCAAAAGGCATAGTGGATGTTGAGAATGAATCCAAGGAGGACTTACTGAAATTAGATACTCAAGTGTCAAATGATAAGTTTATAGATACATCCGATGCATTTTCCTTATGTTTAAGCAAGGTAAGAGATGCTGAGAGAGAGTTACAGGCTATTGACAATGAGTTTGACCAATTTTAAGAGAAGCTTGGAATCTCCAAATTTGGAAGGGAGGAGTCAGAATATGTTAAGGAACTCACGGATATCAAGGAGACATCAATTAGTTTATGGAATCCAAGAAAACTTGAGAGTGATGAAAATCAAATGGTAATGCTTTCTTCTGTTTTTGTGAAATCACATACATATTTTCATTTTTTTCATTCTAACTTTTGGTTTTATAGTTGGAGATTGCAGATGAGGACAATTTCTTGGGAAGAGGCAAAGGATCAAGAATTGGTGGTAGTTCACTAAAGGATGTTGCACTTGGGCATTACATATCAATGATTGATCCCAATGTTCTATTGGTTTTGTATAGCACTTTCTCGGAGGAGGCCTCATGGCCAATTGTCTGTGCCAAAGCACTTACAAGGCTCCTTGGGTACTCAGGTTTGTAGTACAATGCGCATAAAGTCATCTTCCTAGAAAAGACAACAGCCATTCAAATATTTGGTTATGGTCTCGG
The DNA here is from genome assembly GCF_053477565.2 of Lygodium microphyllum. Classification (NCBI taxonomy): domain Eukaryota; kingdom Viridiplantae; phylum Streptophyta; class Polypodiopsida; order Schizaeales; family Lygodiaceae; genus Lygodium; species Lygodium microphyllum. The sequence goes on along the minus strand of NC_141140.1, from coordinate 96,461,241 downwards.
CTTCTCTGCCTCCAGGGCTAGATACTCAAGAATTTTTTTACATTATAGAGGAAAAATGCATGAGGAGGATGAGGATGTAAAGGCTCTTGAAAGCTAGCCATGTATAAATTATTTTGAAAATAGTATGGGTATTCTAGATTCCATCGCAATTTGTTGTGTTCTTCAGCCTTTGAAGTTGTCTTCGAAAAAACCAATTGAATAACTTCTCAAAGGGCATTGGTTTTAATTACTTCTTCTCTGCATCTAGTGCTCCGAAAGAAACACATACGTGCTTGGTAGTGAGATTTCTCCATACCTTGGCTACTATAAGTTGCTAGGGGCCCTTGCTCTTCCACAAAATAAGGCCCACGAACAAGAAGAATATGATGTGACAATCCATAAAAGTACAAATCAGTTTGAATCATTAAACCTTGTTTTCAAAGCACAAAGACTCAAATTTATGTCTATCTTACAAAGTAAAAAGTAATATCCTTTTCTCCCCAAGCTTCCTTGATTGCCTAAACAAGATTTACAATTAAATGTTTGTACTCTTCTGAATAATTGGATGTTATCTTTTGTTCCCCGAGTACTTTTAAAAATATGTCAAGATGTCTCCAAACCTCCATTCGTAGCAATGCCACTCGTGGTGTACTAGCCACATTTGCTGTGATTGCACACAACTCTCTCCAGTAGTCCCACAATGCACTCATTTATTTACATGTATGATTTCCTAGAAATCGTCTAGCTTTTGCACCCCCCATAGAGACATCTGCTAAGACATCTCTTGTTTTCCCTGAGGCTATTGGATCCTTTCTCAAGTAAACTTGACCTCCATGAAAACCCATTTTTGAGAGTAAAGACTCGCATTTATCAAAGCAGTCATTTGACAAAGATACCGGTTTTATTGAATATGCATAGTCAAGATGCAACCTATGCAACTTATCAATTATTCTAATCTCTACGTGCAATGTACAAATATGAACATTTCTTAAAGAGATTGAAAGAATAGGATCACATAAGCCATCCACATTTTTTAACTTTCTCAAATCTATGGAGTTCCTAGTTAGGACTCTTGTTGTTGGCTACAAAGTACTCCATTCTTTGGATCCCAAACTCTCCATGCAATAAATACAAGGATATTTTGCATTGGTCCCATTACTTTCTCCAAGCATACATTTGATAGTTTTCAAGTCAACACTCATATATCACTCAACATTAAAACTACCAACACCATTGACTATTAACATTTTCCCTTCACTTTGAGACTTTATAATATGAGGACTACCTGTATGAGAGAACAACCATTTTAGGATTTTATGGCTTTCAATTGGTACTTGGGCCGCACCAATCCACCAAAGTTCCATCTTAGATTGTATCTTAAATTGTTGTTCTTGTCCCCTACCATTACTATAATCCAATGCCTTGTTCATGATACAAATGCTGACTCTTTCTATCTTTTGTCCCTTTTGAATCTGTGAGTCATCCAATTTTAGTGCAAACTTTAAATTACCATCACATTCTTGAATAGTAAATATATGCATATGGACCATTACAATTTGGACTCTTTTAAGATCAATCCAAATATTATTAAATGTGTTGTATTTAAAAAAACCATTGTTTTATGCTTTTCATAGGGCATAGATACTTTTATATGAATATACTCCCCAAAGACATCCGGAATCCTGCGATTCATGGTTGTCCTAGCAATTGAAACTGCAAAAGGCCGAGGCAAACCAAATGCACTTATCCTATGACATCTAAGATTTGTAAACCACAATTTTGAGAGAGCACGATAACCTTTACGGCTAATACCCATACTGTCACACGTCTCCACTATTTCATTTGGTTTGACTGTTCCTTTCAAATTTTTCACTAACTCTTTCAGAGTCTGGCTTCTCAAGTTTATATTTTCAAGTGATTTTAGAATCCTAAAAATGTCATTCTTTGGCGTGGTTTCTTTAATAAGCTTAATTCTCTCATCGTTCTCTCGAATATTAATGCCTGAAATATTAGAGACACATCTCTTCACAAGATTTAGTCTCCTTTTTTTCACCTGACTACACAAGGCCATTATATTTTTTAGTGATCTTTTTCTCTCTCTAAATCCTATTGGAGTTTCCTTCAAGCATAGTAATTTTTCTTGCAATGACTTGTTAGAATTTTCTAGAACATCATTCTTGTTCGTCAACTCAAAAATAAATTTTTGTGTCGATGTTAATGATTCCTTCATTTCATGTATCTGTTCTCCTAATGTATAAGATGCGGAATATAACCTCATACAATAGCCAAGCATCCCATCACAACCATCTCCAACATACCTTATGAAGTCGTGAATATTGTAAAAAGAAGGATGTTTACCCGTAGAAGAGTCTGATGGATAAATATTTCCATCCACCCATAAGTCTACATGCTTCTTTCCTTGTAATCGTAGCCTGTTAGCTTCATCCTTGTCCAACAATGCTCGATGGTGTATACTCCTCCAAGATGAATAAATAGGATTTAGTTGAATAGTAAGTTTATACTTGCGTGGTGGGGCTGCGCTTGTGTTGCTAGAAGAGGTACTCGTAAACATTTTGGTGGAGAACCCTTAATAGGGCAACAATGTCGCAGAGAAGGAAAAAGAACAGAGGTGCAGTAAATGAACGCCGAGGAATAAATGAGTGTCTTTTGGTGCGAAAATTCAAAAATATGAAATTTTGCAAGTTCCAAGAGAATATGACTAAAAAGGTGATCCTTAACATCCATTAAAGATTGAAGATATTTAATGGCTGACCTCTTCAATGAATCATATATTCTCTCATTAATCACATCCAGGTAGCTAAATTTGGAGGGTTTTTTCTTTCAAAACCTCATCTAATTAGCAACTTAATCATTTTCTTATAAGTGCTTTTTTTGAAGCATTTTTGGCTCTAATGGAGTCTTAATATTCTTGAAGGGTGCCACAAGTATTGTATCTTCAATCTGACTTGGGCTAGAGGATCACAAGAGTTAGAGGGTGTGTTGAGTAAGTTGGGATGATACTACCTTTGAGCTTGATGACACTCAAGGCCAATAGCTCGTTGTCAACTTGGTGGTAGCGTTTTAGTCATTCTCTCTCCCTTTTTCCATAGACTTTCTCAAATTCTTTGTCCCTCTATCCCTCGCTCTCTCTATATAGCTTTATTGCAGAGTAAAATCAATAGTATTGAAGAGTTTTTTTTTTAAATAATGCGCAGTTTATTTATTGAGAATAAAAAACATCTAGAGATGGATAAGCACTGCCACATGCTTATCTACACTTAGTGAGCCTATGAAAGGCTACCTTATACACATGTCCCTTTTTTCTAAGTCTACCTAATAAAGTAAGTGTATCCTCTTCACACATATTGACTAAAACTTCTTTGCTAAGAGGCCCTTCCTTCTTCATCACCACTTTGTTTCTATCATAAGGGCTGTTGTTCTGTATTGAAGGGTTTTAAAAAGACGTCAATAGGCTTGCACTAAGGTTAGTAACCTTAGGATGGCTCCTCACCATTATCATTTTTCTCATCGTCTGGTCAACATGATTCTTCATCTCGTCTCGTCTCGTCTCTCTTGACCTTGTCATTGCCTCATTTTGATAGATGAGTGACGCGGTTCATCTTGGTGTGCATGGTGGCTGTGGATCTCATGGTTTGGTGGTTTGATTAGTGTTCACAAAAAACCTAGATTCAATGCAAAGTAGATTGCAAGTATTTCGAAAAAACCTTCAAAATTTAAAGAAGAAGGTCTAAAACATAGTAAATTGCAACTATTTCTAAAAAACCTTCAAAACTTAAAGAAGAAGATTTAAAACATAGGAACCTTGGAAAATGTTATCATAAACATGGTAGACCCATGTAATTTTAGTCAAAAATCCCTCCAACATTTTAAGTTAGGAGGTTTTGGTATTTGCTACCAAAAATGTTTTCTATGAACATTGGGTTTGATCCTCCTCATCTCGCCAGTCCGCGATTACTTGCGACATCATTTGGTGGCAGCCAAGATTTGAAATTAGCAATAAAGCTTTATAGCCTTTGCTTGTCATTTATTCCATAGGAATTTGTTTGTTTTTCAGTTGTTTGATCTTTATGGTTTTTGGTATTGTCACATAAGCATAATTTACACGTGGTTTCTCTTTAATGGATATTACAAAATTGAGCATGGCACAACTTGGTGCCATCAATGACTAAGACATCGACTACTCTACAATCCTTAGATGCACTCCTCTCATAGGTATTTGGTTGTACAACCCCTTGTACAATGTGCAATAGTGACGATATAATCATTACACTGCAATCGTGCACACTCGATCTGTCCATATGAATATGGGCCAAGAAGTTGGCACATGCAATTTGGTAAAAATGACAATCAACTTTGGTGTTAAGCTTGGCTTGTGGCACAAGTTGCTCAAAAAGTAGACGAAGTGAGAGATGGCAAAAGTCTTCAATGGGTTTCAAGAACTTGAGTAAGTCCATTACTACTTGTTTGCTTCAACATCCATGCCACAGGGTAGACAGAATCCTCGTAACCTTCGTATTGGAATAACATGTGTTTACACTATAGTCTTTACTGCTGCTTTTGCAATCACGGTATTTTGCGGGATCGCACCACGATTTGTGTGATCGTAGTTAGGACTTGTGTGATCACACACCCCTAGAACTGTGTAAAGGACTTGTCTGGAAGTGTCTTAAGTAGTGTGGCTAGTTATTAATTGGAGTGTTCTATCTATTGCAGGAGTCTCCTCTCTCTCTCTCTCTCTCTCTCTCTCTCTCTCTCTCAATATATTTTATTTTCATAAGTCGTGGCTAAATGGCAATTTTCAAGGCGCTTGGGTCTGCGGCAGCCATAGCCACAGCCTCGCTAGCGATCTCTTCTTCTTCTTCATCGGGATCTCTATTCTCTGCCGCCATTCCCAACAGAAGGTGCCATCGCCATCATCATCTTCATCAGGCAGGCCCCTCTCCGCACTGCTGTGCCAAAGCAGATCAGGACCACCCTTTCGCCCCCGGAAGGCCGAGCCTGCTGCACGCGAATCCCATCTTCCAAAGCCTAGTTGGGAGAGCAATGGCTGTCGGTACCGCCATTACCGATGACAAGGATTCCCTGCAAGAAACCATTGTGCAACACGTGAGAAGTTCATTTTGTCCTGCCTGGGCATGCCTCTGTGTGTTATTGGTGGTTAATAAAATTAGGAGTAAGATGGTCGTGTTCCTGTGTGATCGACGGTTAAGAAATCCTTAGTAGAGATACTGAATTGCTGAAGTTATCGATGAATAAGAAACTCTCCATGTAGGAACAAACAGTAGCGCATTTCGATGCATAAACCCCTTAAAAATCCCGCTGGTTCTTTAATTCACTCCTTTATCTTGGATTTCCAAATGCTACACAGGCCTTATCAGTGAGCTGTGACCACATAAATCCATGCAAATCCAGCAAGTTAAGATGAATTTTGTGAGAATAAGAATGAATAACGTGATGCAAAAGTATGCTAAGTTTTGTGCAGCTAAGGTTTTGAGCTAGCTAACACAGTGGCCTGTGCTTGAAAGGGTATGTGTCACATTTCTTGTGGTTTAATCACCGAATTGCAGCAAAGAGTCTGAAGGTTACTGAAGTGTACCCAAATCCTCTTTTCCCCATAGCTTTTTATAATAACATAACTTCCCTTTTGAAGCTTTTCACAGCTTGGGTCAAAGCTCTACTGAGTGTTTACCAATTTAGGGCATAGCTAGACATATGTAGTTATAAGGATTACTACATGGGCGGGTACACAGATATGAATTTTTTCATGTTAGGGTAATATAATTGCGCTGCTCGATCATCTTGTTCAAGCTTAAAGCCAACCACAATGAATTTACTTTTGGTTAATTTCTATGAGATGAAGCTGAAAATGAAAATTTTTCTTTGCCTGTGCATCAATAAATATTTTTGTTTTAAATAAAGCTTCAATCTGCGATTTTGGAGTGTATTATTGTTCTAAACATGCCTATACCCTTGGGTACAGGATCAGGGAGCTACAGGAGATTCATCACCAGATATGTTGGTAAATTACCATTTGCACATATGAAATTGTGGTGAAAGGACAAGATTCGTTCATATGGTAATTTCTTTAATCTGGTATTTTGCAGACAGAGTTCATGGTGGACATGAAGTGCGAAGGATGTGTTTCTTCTGTTCGGCAGAAGCTGGAGTCACTTGCAGGTACAGCCTGTTGCAAGACAAGTTGGTTTTGTGTTTAATCAGTTTTTACCTTGTCTGATAATGACTCGTTGTGGACTGAACTGACTTCTGGGATAAGGTGTGAAGAAAGTTGACGTCGATTTGCCGAACCAAGTTGTCAGAGTACAAGGTTCAGCAAATACAAAAAGCCTGAATGAAGCTTTGGTGGAGACTGGTCGGAAGGCCAGGCTTATTGGTCAAGGTTCTCCTAGTGGTAGGTGGTTCTGAAATATCATAGATCACTATATCAAAGCACACATTTCATCATAAAAAACAATAGTATAAGCCAGCTTCCATGAAACAGTGATAGGTTGCACATGTTTAAGTTACAGATGATATGATAGCATTGTGATGTTGCTCATATAAAATATTTCTATGCAATTTGTTATGCAGATTTTCTCATATCAGCTACTGTAGCTGAATTCAAGGGTCCCCTTGTCTATGGAGTCGTGCGTATTGTGCAAGTCAGCATGGAGCTGGCACGCATCGAGGCCAATTTTAGTGGTTTATTACCTGGGCTTCATGGGTGGTCAATTAATGAGTATGGTGACCTGACACGTGGTGCTGAGAGTACTGGTGGAATTTACCATCCTGGCAGTTCTCCAACTAGAAATGTAGGTGCCTTTGTCTATTTCTTGTGAGGTTTGTAGTGGAAACTCCATTCAACAACATTACATAATGGGAAAATCAACTCAGATTTGTTTCTAGGGAAGCCTAATTAATGATGACCATTGTGTTGGCAGCCTATTGGTGACTTGGGAGTACTTGCTGCCAGTTGTACTGGTGAAGTAGAATATTCTGGAGACAAGCCCATGTTAAGAGTTTCAGATTTAGCAGGAAGAGCCTTGGTGATATATGCAAGTGAAGACAAGTCTGAGCCTGGGATTGCAGCTGCTGTCATTGCACGCAGTGCAGGTGTTGGGGAAAATTACAAAAAGCTGTGTACTTGTGATGGCACTGTGATTTGGGATTCAACAAATAGTGACTTTGTGAAGGCTTAGGAATATTAAGCTCTGTATGTCCATTCTGTTGAGAATACATGTAATGTAGCCATGTGAAGTTCTAGTTATGGTGATCTGTTACGGAGGTGACAAGTAAGCTATAGCAGTGTTTCACTGGTCTTGTCTGTGAGAGATCAGCTACATGCAGATAGTATAGACCCGGATTTGAGTTCAATATAAAGTCTTATTTTGAAAATTTGAGGTCCAACGGAAAATGGTCCTGTCTTAGTGTCAACTTTGTAAGGTGTCAAATTTACCACACATGCTCTGATCAGAAATGTTGACCAATTGGTTGTAAACTGTAAGGTGAAGGATTCTAAATATAGAAACTGAGTTTGTTGAATACTTTTACAACCCTCTACACAATGCATATTGAGCATTCAGATATTATTGACCTGTTTTGACTGCAATGTGATTCTAAATATAGAAACTGAGTTGGTTGAATACTATTACAACCCTGTATACAATGCATATTGAGCATTCAGATATTATTGACCTGTTTTGACTGCAATGTAAGAGCTTAATTTGAATACATAAGGTATTCAGAGAGAAAATTGTGTTGTCTTGTTTCTGATTGGAAGATAAAACATAAAGTAGGATGCCATAGCAGAAAACGGTCCAGCTTGGTTGTACTTCCAAGGTGAAGAATTAAATATATCAAGTCAATTTGCTATGGACTTGATGCTTTCATGTCCAATATGGTCTTGACTAATAGTTGATTACAAGATGTGGTTGAGTGTTGTGTATCAGTCAAATGAGTAGTAACATTTAAGAGAATGCTAAAAACTATACAAAATGCCCATAGATCACATTGATGCACGGCATACTAAACTGATATGGACTTGATGTCTTACTTAACAGATCACTTGATGTCCAATATGCTCTTGCTTATTAAATAGGCCAATTAAGACGTGAACCTTGCAAGGATCAGCTCCTCACTTCTTCAAAGCTTCTGCAGATTGTTGGAAATAAAAGTAAACCTTACTCAATGCACCCAGAAGTTGCAGTCATGTTCAACCACCTGAGCATCAAACATTACATGGATATATTTGATAGTGAGTGTTAAGAGCATTGATATGCAGACCAATTCAATATACACAACGCACATTAACTAGAGTGAAGCCTGGGTGATATGGATGTAAAAAGTGCATGTACAAGGCATTTGTGGTTTATAAGAACAATGAATAGTAAAACCCATTACATGGAGTACCTTTAGCAATATTTGTTCTCATACTTCATTGTCTGCTGTGTTAAAATTATTTTTAAAATATTTGGTTTGGTGTGTGTTTTGATGATTCGAGACATGGAAAAATATTTCTATAAAGAGATCAATCCAACCTCTCATATGAAACATTAGCTTTTACCTAACTCCCATTCTGAGGGAGATTCATGTTGTATACTAGGTGTATGAAACATTAGCTTTTACATAATGTTTCATACACCTAGTATAGGAGTTGGGTAAAAGCTAATGTTTCATACACCTAGTGTACAACATGAATCTCCCTTAGAATGGGAGTTAGGTAAAAGCTAATGTTTCATACGCCTCCTGCAGGAATCTCCCTTAGAATGGGAGTTAGGTAAAAGCTAATGTTTCATACACCTCTTGCTCCTGCAGGAGGTGTATCCCTTAGAATGGGAGTTAGGTAAAAGCTAATGTTTCATACACCTCCTGCTCCTGTAGGAGCTGTATGAAACATTAGCTTTTACCCAACTCCCATTCTAAGGGAGATTCATGTTGTCCCTCTCATAAACTGTTAATGCACCAAAACAGCATGCTCACTTGCTTTCATTAACTTTGTTGCGACTTAGTCCTTCGGCACAAATAGGCACATCTTATGCTGAAAATTGGTTGAAAATATGTTTCACTTATTACTTTTTCGGGTTTGCACTATTGGATTGGCATCGCTAAGTTGACAGTTATCTTGGACTTTTGGTGTTGAAAGAGATGATATCGTCACAAGGACGTGAGATTTTATTGTTTTACTTAGCATTTGATTAAAAGGTAATCAAATGTGCTAATGTGACTTGCACGTGTGAGGTGCAAGTAAATTATTTTAGTGTGGGGACTAAGATTTGGAGATATCGGTTGGTGTCAAAGGCAAAAGTTATAATAAGTTACGCTTGACAAATATTAGGTGATACTTGATGTTAGATTTGGACCTAGACCAATTTATTAGTTACTAATGTGAGTGGTGATATTAAAGCTTGGGTGTTAATTGATTAATTAATGCCAATCATAGGGTCAATAGTTACTCAGGAATACTTGGAAGATAAATTGGCCTAGCCAATATAATTATTGGATGATGAAAAAAAAATTGGTAATTAGATTAATTATTAAATTAGATTTTAGAATTAGTATTTTAAAAATTAACATAATGACTTGGATAATGTTGAAAAGTAGATTAGAGGATTGCCACTGGCGAAACTTACCCATGTAAGTGGAAAAAACGTTGTTAGGGGTTGGTGAAAGCTTATTTCAACCATTGTGGGAAAGAAGAAGGCTATTAGAGAGCAAGGAGAGGTTGCTAATATAATTTGCAACCATCAGGGATCAATCCTATAGCATGTGACAAAAAGCTTGGAGCCCTTCACGAGTAAGTGATAGCAACCCAAGGTTCTTTTGATACAGATAACATGTAGTTTTTTTTGTGGGCATAAGTTATAGGTTACAGAGCACTCATGATTGTTTAAGTATAGCAAAAGTATCTTTTCAATGTTTATCGCAATGAAACTCTAAAGCTTCTTTCTACATAATATTCTCTCTCATCTCCCATGCATCTCTCAAGTTATCTTAGCATTTCCAAATAGTTTGAGTCATCACACGAAGAGATTTCAGTTAATCATGGTTGTAAATCCTAATTTACAATAGAAATTAGGGTTTGATAGCCACCTCAGGATGCATGCTCAAAATTGAGAGCCTAGGGTTTGGATTCCAATAGCTAAAATTGAGGAATTTTAAAAAGATTCAAGAGATTAACTAACAAATATTAGATTTAGGGCTGAATCTGTCTTTCAAGGAGTAGGGTGAGGGCCAATTCCCAAGCAAACCAAGGGGCAAATTGGTTTGAAGGCTTGTTGGTTGATTTTGACAACAAGAGGCACTTGGATTAGCGGAGAAGATTAGAGGATCTTAGTTGTACTCGTTCCAATTGCAACATAAGATAAATAAATATCACAAGGGGTGTCAGTTTTGGGACTAACAGTGTCAAAAGTCCAATATTAAAGTGGTAAAAGTGTACATTTTCAATTTACGTAAATTTTATGATTGTTGTATTTAGTGCTTAATTAGGTTATTTATCACCCTATTCGAGGAGAAAGATTGGTTTCATGTTTCTCGGAATACTACTCAATCCCTTCTTTGGTAGGCTCGAGACACCTGATTAAACGTCACATGCTTTGTTCTAGTGTTGAAATTATATTCAGCCAAGTATTACAATAAGAATGTCTTTAAACAGTATTAAATTATATTCAGCCAAGTATTACAATAAGAATGTCTTTAAACAGTGTTATGGGATCAAGCAGGGATGATGCCTCTCAATCTGCAAGCTCACAAAATGTTGGAAAAAATACAGAGTCTGATCTTGGACAGGGCATGTAGCATGAACAACAAGCTGGTAATGTTGGTTTAGATCAAAATGCGGGTCCTTTTAGGCCTTTAGAACGTGATGATCAACAAGAGGAGGAATTTGATGACTAGTTTAAATATCAACTGAGGATAACAGCTAAAAAGTTTATGAAATTGACAGATAATCCTCAATTCAGGTACTTTTGGAGGACAACAAAGACAAAAAGAAAAAATCGTCTTTTAAGAGCTTCGGGATACCAAGATGCACCAAAGGAAGAGCCAATGCAACAGCATGTTGTTTCAAATATGGTAGCGAGCATAAGCAAATGGTGATACAGGTGGGGCAATTGATGCATATGCAAGGCCAACTTGGAAGTACTAGTTTAATTATTTTTGGATAGCAAGGTATACATGCAATGATGGGGTAGCCATGGTACTTTGGTAGTAGCACTAGGTTCCATGCTATGGTGGATCAAAGATCGCATACAAGAGTGTATGATACAACTTCTTATTCTATGCAACAACCAATGTGTGGGATGCAAGATCCAATGTATCATGCATAAGGATATGGAATTTTGAGATGCTTTAATCTTACTGATGCTATTTTATTAAATTATTAATCAAATGTACAAGATTATTTAGCACGTAATGCATATGGTAGTTATTTCATCATAACAGGCCAAGGACCTCGAGGATGCATCGAGTGTTAAAGGCAAAAGTTACAATAAAGTTATGCGTGACAGGCACTTCGTGGTACCTTATGTCAGATTTTGACTTGGACCAATTTATTGACCACTAATGTCGATGGTGACATTAGAGATTAGGCATTAATTAATTAATTAATACTAGTCTAAGGACTAATAACTACTCAAGGATACCTGAAAGACAAATTGATTTAGCCAATTTAATTATTAACTAGTGAAATTAATTTTTTGAATACTATAATAATTATTAAATTATTTTTCACAATTAATATTTTGATAATTAATTTAGTAAGCTAGATAATACTAAAAAATGAAATTAGAAGGCTACCACTTGGCAAAACTTACATGATGAGACTCTAAAATTTCTTTCTACAGTATTTTCTCCCTAGGGATATTAGTCATAAATATATGTATCACGTGGGTTCAACATAATGAATTTTTAAAACATAATTTTTATACATTTTTTACATACAGAAAGATCTCATATAAAGGATTTACTTACATATTGAATAGAAAAGGGTTATATTTTAATAAGAAAAAATTAACAAATAAAAAAATATATAAATAAGTCTTGAACACACATGATATAGAGAGTATACATATAGTGAATTCCCTAAGATTCTCTCATCCCCCAATCATCTCTCAAGTTATCTCAGTACTTTCTAACAGTTTGAGCCATCAGAGGAAGATATTTCAATCAATCTCTATTGTAAATCCTAATTTACAATAGAAATCAGGATTTGACAGCCACCTTAGGATCCACCTCAGGATGCATGCTTAGAATTGAGGGCCTATGACTTGAATTTCAGCAACTAAAATTGAGAAATATCAAGAAGATTAAAGAGATCAATCAACCAATATTAGATTTAGGGCTGAATTTTTCATTCAAGAAGCATGGTGAAGGCAAATCCCCAAACAAACCAAGGGGCAAATTGGTTTGTGGCTTGCTGGTCAGTCTTGATAGCAACATGCACTTGGATTAGTGAAGATCACAAGATCTCAATTGTACTCATTTCAATTACAATATGAGATAAAGAAATGCCGCAATAGGGTAAGGGGCGCTAGTTTTTGGACCAATAGGGTATCTAATGTCTAAGATAAAAGTAGTAAAGTGTGTATTTTTCATTTACGTGAATTTTATGCTTGTTGTAATTAGTGTTTAATCAAGTTATTTACCACCCTATTGAGGGAGGAAGGCTAATTTCAACTATAAATTGAGGGTTTGGAGGGGCATACGAATCAATGTCTCAATCTATAATATTGCAAAAGTAGACGTCTCATGTATCAGTACAATAAAATATTCAAGAAAGAGTAGTTATATATTGTTTTGAAAAAGAGTACATAGCGTATTCACGTGTAACAATGCATCTATTTTACCAATCTCTTAAAGAGACAATCTTTAGATAAAAATACGCATTGGAGACAAAAAGTAGTGAATGGTTTCCTATGGATGCTAGGAGTGAAAGCCAAAGATAAGGATAGATTTGGGAGATTGAGAGAAGGCCTACCTCTAGAATAGTCTCTCCCCTACTCTCCGCCTATGAGTACAAGGTCTAGGTGACATCATTTAGCTACAACATGGTTAGCATACTTACCAAGAAACCCATTTCGTAAGGATAGGAAACTCATTTCATACCTATGTGTTTCATAAACATATGAAACACCTATTTTAAACTTCCACGAATGCCATACCCTAAATGTCTTGGAACTTTTCTAATCATTATTTATCATGGATTTACTTAACACGTTGACATGGATCTTGCTACTAATTGCCAAAGTTTTGTAATGAGCTGTTATACATGATGATTGCATATATGGATGCTCCTTTATCACTAAAGCTATATATATATATATATATATATATATATATATATATATAGAGAGAGAGAGAGAGAGAGAGAGAGTTTCATACTTTTCTATATTTTGAATGAAACCCATTTCTAATATAAAACTTGTATGAAACCTATGAAACCGTTTCATACCTCTCGTTTTAGAAACCCTTCGCAATTATGATGGTTAGTATAGAGGAGTTCCAAGGACATCTGGCCTAGGATCATGGATAGGAGAATCTGCAAAAACTGGCTGCAATGGCGAGACACTAGCTGTCATAGACGCATGAAATCTTGAATTCTTGTTGCATGATCCCTAATATCTGTCCGTCAAGACTCAAGTGTATTTGGCCCATGCAATAGCAAGCCCTGCCAAAGACATGGATAACTGCTTCGAGTAGTGCAAATGGCAGGACAATGCCTTGCTAGAGGCCGTTGGATAAGCTTGGTCTAAATATGCCTGCCAGGCTTAGAAAATAATGGCCTCAAATAGCACTAATCTTGTAAATAATCACCATATTATAATGTAACCTGCACCACAAGGGGGGATTTGATCAAGAATGACTATCTTGTCCTCATGCGAGCGCCTCCTTATATTATCATCACAGCAGTTACACAAGGCTAATGATTGAGCGCTTTTCAAAAAATGTCGTTGTGCTGAATGGAATGCAAATGATGTGCGATGGTCATTTCCACTTGTGTGCATCATGTGGAGGCATGAAAACCTCAACTAGGAGTTGACATTAGGTCACTATCCCAATGCAATCAACCTTCTCAAGGTAAGTCTTTGTAAGTGGCTTGTACTTAGGACTGAATTTCATTCTTTTTGTGACCTCCATCCATCTCTAAGGTGTGCAATGTAGCTCGAATCTTTTATTCAGTGACGGGGGTTGCATTGCTTACAGCCCTGCAAATGGGATCTCACACTGTTGGATTCCACCTTTCTTGATTGGGGAACACCGAGTTTATCTTGATCTCGGATTGAACATCCAGTATCTTTGCCAGAAACAATACCACCTCATCAATCTGATCTGAAAAATCTGAGCTTCATGATAATCGAAAAATGAATCAATTCACGATATAATGATCCGAGTGATGCTCTGATCAGAACCAAGATCTGAATCTGCAGTCTCAAATTCAGTCTTAAATTCACACGAACCATAATAGAGAGGATTGTCTTCAACATGCCTTGTACTTTGAATAATCGGAAAAGGACTTGCAGACGTGCTTGCAAAACTTTCAAACAACCTTGAAGTTTCCTATGTTGAGGCCTATGCCTGTGATAAGTCACCTTTGCAAGGATTATGTCGGGCTCAGAATCAGCCCCACGTGAAGAAGGGTTATTGATGTTGGTTGATCTCTTGACATCTGGGGCTTGGAATGGATTGTGCAATGGAAAAGTGTAGCAGCAAAGTCGTGCCAGGGTGGAGTGTTCAGGAGGCACAGAAGGGTTTTGGGTAGGGGCAGGGGAGGAGTAACACTGTCCAGAAAGGCTTTGGATGGGACCTGCACGCTGGTGATGGCGAAGGGTAAACTGATGCATAAGCCCTTAGCCCTTCCAGTAGGCTTGGAACATCCTGCTTGGCTGTGCTTTTACTGGTATGTATATATATATATAGGCAGGTGAGCAAATGACAAGGTGTGTTGAATATATAATCCAAGGTGAGAATAAAAGCAGGAGGAGATCTGGCGTTTGGATCAAGTCAGCAGAAGAGGAAAAACAACAAACTAGAGCAATCTAGCCCAGATCAAGCAGAGGCAAAAGCCATAGCTAGGAGTGAAGCAAGAAACAAGAAGAACTGAAAAAGTTAACCGCCCTCTGTCTCCACTAAGGTGTTGTGCTCCTCACGCTGGTGATGGCGAAGGGTAAACTGATGCATAAGCCCTTAGCCCTTCCAGTAGGCTTGGAACATCCTGCTTGGCTGTGCTTTTACTGGTATGTATATATATATATATATATATATATATATATATATATATATATATATATATATATATATATATATATATATAGGCAGGTGAGCAAATGACAAGGTGTGTTGAATATATAATCCAAGGTGAGAATAAAAGCAGGAGGAGATCTGGCGTTTGGATCAAGTCAGCAGAAGAGGAAAAACAACAAACTAGAGCAATCTAGCCCAGATCAAGCAGAGGCAAAAGCCATAGCTAGGAGTGAAGCAAGAAACAAGAAGAACTGAAAAAGTTAACCGCCCTCTGTCTCCACTAAGGTGTTGTGCTCCTCACAGGGGCTTTGATCAAGAATGAGTGTATCTTGCCTCACACAAGCAGCTCCTTACATTATCATCACAAGTGGTAGTTTACATGGCACTCATATAAGTACTGTAATTACCTGCAAATTTCATGGTGGAAAGACTGTCCACCAATGCATTGTCAGCTGACAACACACTACAAAGGGTTTAAATAGAACCTGGATCAGTAGAAATTACTGCACAAATTGATAGCCTAGTGGTTCATGCTTGGGTTCGTGACTCTAGGTCGTGTGTGTTTGAATTGACCCCATTGATTCTAGTAGGGCAAGTATGCTCCAGCAGTATTGTTGTAGGAAGATCTGGCCCTTGCCCATATTAGGTGGACTCTCATTGCAGGTGGTACGCAGAGGCCTCCTCTGATGGTAGTTTACCTCTCAGGGATGTGCCTCATGTACAATCACAAGAAGTTATTGACATTTTCCCATGTGGGAGATGGGGCTTTTTCCCATAGTTTTTCCCTGTAGTGTTCAACATAAGAGCTTCTGCAAGGGAGGTACCGCAAACCTAGCTAGGTACAGTTGGGGGACAAGGGGCTGCCCACGTCGGGCCAGCAGCCCCTTGCTCCTGACTGCACCTAGCTAGGTATGAGACTGCACCTGGCTAGGTATGCGATCTCTCCTGAGCGGGAGCCCATGATGTTGTGATTCAAAATGTGATTTAAATTAAATTGGGAATTTGTCTAAAACTTTGTGTAAATCTGGGGTTAGCAGTCCTTTGCCCCCAACAGCACCCGGCTAGGTTTGTGGTGCCTCCCTTGCAGAAGCTGATGATGTTGTCGCAATTCTGGATGTGAAATTTAAAACTGGTCTCGGCAGTGTAATGCCATCATATATCATTCAGAAACCCATATGCCGAAATTTCCTTCCTCTTCATATGGAGCTGGGTTTGGGGTTATGAGCTAGCTCTATAATTGTGAAACATGAAGGGACTCAGGAAAACAAATTAAAACCAAGGTGATCATCTCTTAGTAACTACCCAACCAATCTGTTACCTCTATGCAAAAAGAATTCCTGATGTATAATCAGGCGTCCTGTTTTACGACGCATTAACCAGAAAATTTCAAGCTTAAGCGCACCTGAGTTTGGTTTTGTCACTGTGAGGGGAGGGACGAAGGTAGACTGTTGAAGTAACAAAGATCCCGAGCGGGCGCGACAGAGAGAGGGAAAGAGAAGCAGATAGCTAGAGAGGTGGTAGCATTAGTAGTAGTAGTAGTACAACGTTGGCAAACTCAAGTTTTGTTTAGTTTGTACTACACAACTTTGAAGCACATACACATGCGCCATTAGGCTAGTACTGTAGTACAAGTTCTCTCTCTCTCTCTCTCTCTCTGTCTCTCTCTATTTCAACACACATGTCACACACTCAACATTCTGTCGACACACTTCCACAACTCACCACATCATAATAAAGTTAGTTTAATGTACAATTAACTATAAAAGGTTTCAAAAAAGCCTTGAAAATGTAAAGAAGAATGTTTAAAACCTTCAACCTTGGAAATAATTGTATTATATAAATAGTAAATATAATTTGAACCCTTGAAAATGTAAAGAAAAATGTTTAAAACCTTGAACCCTTGAAAAAATTACATTATAAAAATAGTAAATACATGTAATTTGACTAAAATCACTCCAAATTTTTTAGCTAGATGTACCAAAAATATCTTTTGTTATTACCTACGCATTTGCATCTCGATTTTTACAAAGAATAATTTTTTAGTTTTCATTACATCACCACATACACAACATCGAGCTTCATCTATTAACAAACATAAGCTCACATGATTGAAATTAGCTCACGATGAAATTCTTTGTTTAAAAAACCCTATCTATAACACATAACAATTGAGCACCATTTTGAAATGAAATGCATGCCAATTATAAAATATGGATTGAACTCTTTTAGTAAAATGAGGCACTTGCACGTTAGACTCGGCTAACCACTACTCTTTCTTTAACAAGTTGCGAATCAGAAGACCATGTATCATTATTAACCCTTGTTAGGGTTTAGAAAGTGTATTATGACTAGACCATATTCAACTATTGGCCCCTGTACCCCACCTAGTTCTCTCTTGCTTATCAACATAACCATCCAACTAGTTATCTCAATATAGTTCTCTCTTATACATATTTAGGATAACCATCTATCTAGTTCTCTCTTATACTTATTTAGAATAACCATCTAGCTAGTTGCTCAATCTAGACTTGTCAATAGCATGGGTCATTGATGCCAGGAGGCATATTCCACGGTGGATTCCGTGAGGTTTTGCAATGGATTCCGTAAAACTATATTTATTTGCCGGGGCTCATACACAAGGTGGATTCCTTGTGTGAGAAGTTGACAGGGATGCCTGTCCTTTTCGGGTGTCAAATTAATTTAATGTGCACATGGGTGATTGCACAAAATACATGTTTAAATTAATGGACATTTATGAGTTTAGAGTGCACTCGTATTAAATTAAGGTTAGGATAGAGTTCCAACCTATTTATTTATTTTGTAGCTGAAAACTGCTAGGTATTCACTTTTGTCTGTTTAATTTTATTATTTTCTAACAATTGTGAATGCTTCAGTTGATGTGTAGAGCAGGCAACGGTGGCATTGGGAAGTACTGGGTGAAGGCGTGTATTCAAATTACCTAGAAGATATTATCATTTTTGATGGGCGCGCATCTTATCATTAAAGACGTGGCACTATTGTTTATTTAGACATGCTTATTTATTGAAGTGTTTGATAAATATTTATTATTTTGTATGTGCGTGGACGCTCAGTTTAAATATTTCATTATTGGACATTGTATTTGGGCACAGCTTGACTTTTGGGATGCCCAATTGCTTTATTCTTTATTTGGACAAAGGCAAACACAAAAGCCACAGCACGCTAATTGTAAAATTGGGCTATTTTTGAGCTTGGAGATTAATAAATTTATAAATACATGCCTTATGGAGTGCTCACACAAGGCATGGGGGGAGATTGTACCAAATTTGTCTTTTGCTTCATGTCGTGCAAACTCTCTTCTTGCTTTTATGAAGTTTATGTAGAGTTCTTTGTTCTTGGAAACCTTCCGACGCTCACTATGCGCGCATCTAGCATCCAATTTGCGCACTAGTCATTGTAAGTAGAATAACCATCTAGCTAGTTAGCTCAAGCTAGATTTGCCAATACCATAGGAAAGCCCACCACCTTGGCTACCTAGCTAGCTCCATATGCACTTGGCATTGTGGCAATAGCATGGAAAAAAAAAGAGTGTATGAGGCCAACCACATTATAGCATTGCCCATTGAGAAACCCCCACATAGACACATACACATTTAGCAATCACACTTTTCAAATTGTGATTTTTTATAAATAAAGTTAAATGTATAGATATGGTCTTTCCATATACAAAGAGGGAAACAAGAGTGCACAAACAATCAATGTAGTAGCTCGGTTGGTTGGGTATGTGGTGTGTATTGCATACAAATCAATAGTTCGACACTCGGCTAGGCAACTCGAGGCATAGGAAGGGAGGGGAGAGGGGTCTATTTTGCTGATGTGTGAAATATCTACTTGTAGCCAATGAATAATAAATGATTTCATACCACATATACCACATTTTAAAAACCAAGGGTGAATAAAAGGAATGCTAGTATACATTAGACAAGTAGAAATTTCAATGAAGGGTGTAAAAAAAGCTCCAGTTGACTAAGAAGGATGAAAAAATGAAGAAATTTTGAGCTTGAAATTCAAGGCTATGGAGTCTCTGGTTTAGGGTTTTCTGGCTGACTGGTTTTTGGTTTGTTGTAGCTTGTAGGAGAAGAATTTCTTGAAAATATTTTATGGGGAGAGAGCTTGGATATGGAGCTTTGAAAGCCCTATAGCTATTGTAGAGTGAGCCATGATGTGCACGAGCTGAATCAACAATACGAATAGTGACAGGCGGGTGCAAAATTTCAACGAGCTAGGTTTTTTCAAAATGTTGGAGCAGGGAGCATGTAATGTCGTGAGTTGTTGTGGTAGCAAGTTGCACCCTAAGTTGCTAAACAACTCCTCAAAAGAAATTGTAATGAGATATGGCTTCTACTGTGAGATCCAGGAGCTCAAATGACTGCAGGTCTTATTTGGCTATGGAGGACACATAGAACAGAAGTTGACACAGTTGACAATGCTGAGCTATAGCTTGTCAAGTTCTTGTCTAATTGAAGAGATCTAAGAGCTTAAAGTAGGGTAGGTGCAGGGTGGCTATGGCTATCAAGCAAGGCAGTGAGAAGAAGGAGTAGGAAGACTTGTCCTGAGTTGTGGATTGAGCTAGATGAGAGTGAAACGGAGCTGGAGATGGTGCGCAGATCGGATGCTGTACGCTCGCGTAGTGAATGCCGAAAGGTCCCCAAGAACAATAGAACTCTACTTTTTGCACAAAATTCAATGTAAAAAGCATGAACGACATGAGCAAGAGACCAATTGGGTACAATCTCCCCCCATGCCTTGTGTGAGCGCTCCACAAAGCATGTATTTTATGTATTATTCATCTTCAAGCTCAAATAATAGCCCAAATTACACAATAGCAAGCTTTTAGCTTTTGAGTTTGCTTTAACACAAAATAGGAATAAAGCTAGTGGGCGGTGCCCAGAGAGTCTGGCATGCCCAATACAATGTCCAAGAAGAAATAACATAATCGTGTGCCCACGCGCATACAAAATAATAATAAATATCCAACGCCTAAATAAGTAGGCGTGACAAAATATAGGCGCCATGTCTAAGGTATGCGCCCATCAAAATATAATCAATAAATCGAATACTCGCTATCCTCCAATGCTTTCCAACGCCACTGCTGCTATCTCTACACATCAACTGAAGCATTCACAATCGTTAGTAAAATAATACAATTAAACCGACAAAAGTGAATACCTAGCAGTCTTCAGCTACATAAATAAATCAACTGGTTAGAAATAAATCCTAACCTTAATTTATTACGAGTGCGCACTCTAAACTCATAAACGTTTATTAATTTAATATGCATTTTGCGGAATCACCCGCTATGGAATTACCCATGTACACACTAAATTAATGAAACGCCCGAAAAGGACAGGCGTCCCCATCAACTTCTCGCACAAAGAATCCACTTTGTGTATGAGCCCCGGTCATCAAAGTTTACGGAATCCACCGTAAAACCTCACGGAATCCACCGTGAAATATGCCTCTTGGCATCATACCCCCGGGGTGGGATAGCAATTGACCTCAATTGCTATTAGCTCAATGTGGAGCTAACAGAGTGGGGAAAGCATTTAAGTCTCTAGCGTGCATCCATTGTGCTTCTTCTACAGGATGGTTCTTAAATTTGACTAGATATCTAGAATATCTTCGGCCAGTTCTAGTGGTTATAAAATCAGTGTCTATGATAGCTTCAGGTTCAAGTATTTCAGTCTCTTCCTCTAACAAAGGTGGGTTTTCATAAACAGGGTGTACAGGTAATTGGCCTCTAAATGGTCTTAATAAACTAATGTGGAATGTGTTGTGAATTTTCCAGTGAGGTGGTAAATCTAACTTGAATGCATTGCCATTTATTTTATGAATGATCCTAAATGGTCCATAGAATCTAGGGGCTAATTTCACAACTGGGTGTCTATCTACACTTTGTAGTCTACATTTTTCTATTCTCAACTAAACATAGTCATCAACTTTGAAATTCATTGCTTGTCTTTTCTTATTGGCTTGTTTGGTATATGATTGCTGGGCTTTGGCAATCATGTCTTTAACCTCATCAAAAATAGTATTGTGCATACTAGCAATATCATCAGCACTCTGAATTCTATTTGACAAAGATGCAACAAGTGTAGATAATCTATAACCATAAATCACTTCAAATGGTGCTTTCTTTGTAGATGTGTGTGGTGTATTGTTATATGCAAACTGTAATAAATGCAAATGTGTATCCCATGTCTGAGGTTTAGAAATAGTATAAGCACGTAAAAGATCTAGAATAGTGCTATTAGTGGCTTCTGTTTGTCCATTCGTTTCAGGATGAAATGCAGATGAGAAATCAATTTTTGTGCCTAAGTTAGCAAACATAGTAATCCAAAAGTTGTTACAAAATCTAGAATCACGATCTGAAATAATAACTTTTGGTAATCCATGGCTAGTGAAAACAGTTTTCAAAAACAACTGTGCTGTCTGTGATGCTGTTAAAGTTTTCTTACATGGAATGAAATATGCTTGTTTACTAAACCTATCTACTACTATCCAAATCATATCATGGTTAGATTTAGTATTAGGTAAACCAGTAATAAAATCCATAGAAATTTGTTCCCATGGTCTAGACGGAATAGATAAAGGCATAAGTAATCCACACTGTTTACCATGATGTCTCTTAACTCTTTGACAAATCAAACATTTAGAAACAAAGTTAGATACATTAGTGTCCATATGCGGCCAATAAAAATCTTCAGTTAATGTTCGTAAAGTAGATATGATACCTCTATGACCTTGATATGGGGGACAATGAATCTCATTCAAAACAAAAGATCGGAATGGAACTGTAACACACAATCTCTTTTCATAAAACATAAATCCATCATTATATGACAGTGAATCAATAGGAATCAAGTTATTTTGAACTAATTTATTCCAATCAGCATGAAAAGTAATATCCTGATGATAAGTATCTTTCATAGCAATCAAAGAATCAAAAGATATAACAGAAATATTATGAATGGTAGGTCTTCTACTTAATGCATCAGCCACTACATTTTCTTTACTGGGTTGATATTGAATGATAGGATGAAAACTCTGGATAAAGGATGCCCATTTGATATGTCGGTCAAATATTTGGGGTTGGCTAAGTAAATGTCTGATACTTTGCTGATCGGTCTTAATCATAAATTCTGAACCCATTAAGTAGTGTTTCCACGTCTTAAGGCTTGTACAATAGCTAATAATTCTTTGTCATATGTGGAATATTTCAGTTCAGAGGGTTTCAGCTTACAACTAGAATAGGCTATAGGATGATTGTCCTGTATAAGTACGGCTCCTATTCCAGATCCACTAGCATCAGTCACTACTAAAAAGAATGGTCTATTAAAATCAGGCAACTGTAAGACAGGGGCATGGGTTAATGCATGTTTCAATAAGTCAAAGGATTTCTGGTGATTATCGGACCAATGATAAACAATACCTTTCTTCAGAAGTTTAGTCAGTGGTAAAGCAAGTAATGAAAAATTACGTACAAATTTCCTATAGAAACTAACAAGACCAAGGAATGATCGTAACTCATGCACATTTTTAGGTACAGGCCAATTCAATATTGCATCTATTTTCTTAGGGTCAACTTTAATTCCATCGGATGATACAATATGACCTAAATACTCAATTTCTGTTTTAAAGAATTCACTCTTTTCAGGATTTGCATACAATTGATTATCTTTTAGTAACTGGAAAACCAATGACAAATGCTCATAATGTTCTTTCTCATTTTGACTAAACACCAAAATATCATCAAAGAAGACAATTACACAATACTGATATTTTAGAAATATACGATTCATCATTCTACTAAATGTAGCAGGTGCATTAGTCAATCCGAAAGGCATCACTAAAAATTCATAATGACCAAACTGTGTCCTAAATGCAGTCTTGAATATGTCTGACTTATCTAGTCTCACCTGATGATAACCAGATTTAAGGTCTATTTTACTAAATATAGCAGATCCTTGCAGTTTATCCATAAGGTCATCGACTCTAGGAATTGGATACCTATTCTTTACAGTGATCTTATTTAAAGCTCGATAGTCAATGCACATACGCGATAGGTATTATTCTTTTTCTTGACTAACAGAACAGGTGCACCGAATGGAGAACTACTAGGTCTAATCAATCCTCTATTTAGTAATTCCTCAACTTGACTCTGAATTTCTTTTTGCTCTATCTGGTTATGCCTATATGGTGCTTTGCAAGGTGGTTGTGTACCAGGAATCAAATCTATCTTATGGTCTTCTGGACGTGAAGGAGGTAAACCAGGTGGTAGGTCTTCGGCAAAACAGTCTTTAAAATGTGTAAAAAATTCTTTATGCCTAAGATGCATATGATTTTCTTTAACTTGCAGTTCATTCACCCAAATGAGATAGGATTTACTACTCTTGCGTAATGCACGTTTAGCTTGAGTATGCGAAAGCAGTGGAAAAGCATTAGATGCATGCATACCATACAATGTAATATGTTTTCTTTGAAATTGAATATTAATTGAATGCTTGGAATAATCTATATCTGGATTATGCTGATGACGGCAAGGCATACCTAAAATAATGTCACTTGACTGTAATGGAATAACTAGAAAATTTCTTCTTTCAGTGTATTGACCAATTTGAATTTCTAAGTCATGCACTTCCTGTGTACCATTATACCTAGTGCTTAAGAATGCTGCTTTAATACGATAATGCGTAGGTACAGTCTGTAACTTCAATTCTTTTACTAGCTTGGCTGAAATAAAATCATGAGTACTACCGTCATCATGCAAAATAATCTTTTCCTTTCCATGCACTAAACATTTCATAGTCAATAAAGAATGTGGAGTTGGCATACCTGGTAAAGTATCCGAAGGAGTAATAGTGTCGTCCTCATCTTTTGTGAAATCAGGCATATCTTCATGTTCTTCATCTTCCATTGCTCCAAGATAGTTGATATGGACAGGTGGCTTCTTCGAATGGCAATTTGCTGCTTAATGTCCAGGCTGGTGGCATTTATAACAGACTATAGACTTGGCTTTGGTTACATTATTTGCAATGGCGAGAAGTCTAGGGATATTGGGATTTGGCTGTGGAATAGGCTTGGAATTTTGATTGACATTGGATGGTAAAACAGGTGGTTTTGCCCAATTCTTACGGAAAGATGATGAAGAGAAACGACCTTGATTAAATCTTCTAAAGTTTGAGTTGAATTGCTTAGATCCATAGTTACCATTGGCTTGGAATTGCTGTGGACATCTGTCTCTACCTCGCAGCTTGTCTTCAGTGTCGTGAGCTAGTGAAATTGCGTCTTCAAGAGTAGCAGGCTTGAACATGTTAACTTTAGCGTAGTAATGCCCAAGGAGTCCAGACATATACTTGCGCTTGTGTGTTGCTTCAGGTACGTCTTCAAGCATGCGTAACTGGAGTAGTGCATTCCAAAAACGCTCTGTGTACTGAGGAATAGGCTCACGATCCCGTTGTTGAAGAAGATCCCATTGTTTTATGGCTTTCTCATGAAATTGTGGAGGAAGGAAATTCTGCATAAACTTCTTCTTGAAATTATCCCAGGTAGCGGGACAATCTATACTCTTGCGAACTACAACTCACCAAAGAGATGCTCTATCCACTAAATGATTAGTAACACACTTGATTTTATCTTTTTCTGCATAAGTTTCCTCATGAAAGTAGTCATCAAACTGACTAATGAATGCAAGAACAGTTTTTCCCTCTCGAGTGCCATTGAAAGTATGGAATTTGAAATTTCTTTTACTTATCTTTGATTCCTTGCAGATGGATTGAGCTTCCAGAGTCGCGTCAATGGTACGTCGGATAAGGTCTTCAGATTGAGGTTCCTCTTTATCGGTAGATGATCTTTGTAAACTTGCCAATTGAACTTGCAATGCTTGCCTAGCCCGTCGTTCTTCATCCAATTGCATCATAATTAAGTCCAGCTTTTGCTCCATCGTAGGTTCAGGTAGGTCGCCTTTAGCCATTAAATCATCCATATGTGGTTCCGTCATCCTGCAAAACTCAAAAGACCTCTCACTCTCAAAATCAAGTTAGCGAGATGAGCGTAGCTCAAGTTCGGGAATACAAGGCTTATATATTTTTGGGTGTGGCTTTCACAATCTTTGAAAAATCCGCGTTTTATCCTTCTTCATATGCTGAAAATGCTTCAGCAAACCTGCGTATGCGTAGAGTACCTTCCAATGAACAACTTTGCAGTTCGGAGTTTCTGCGCAGGAATAGCCCTTCTATGAGTTTTTGAACAGAAGTCAGTTTTGACTCCAGTTGACTTGTCTGACTTGCAGAGTACCAGACTAATGTGACTTGCAGAGTTTGTAGACTTGTAGAACTTAGTTACTTTGTCGGACTTGCAGAACTTCGACTTGATAGACTTGCAGAATTTGAACTTTGCTGACTTATAGGATTGGAAGAATTAATGTGATTGGAACTTAAGTAAGTAAGCTTTGAAGCTTACTCAGCAAAAAACATGAATTCGTCGGGGGGCGGGGGGGGGGGGGACATTTTTGCAACGCGGCGCAAAATTCGGAGGTCTTCTGACAGCTCGCGATGACGTTTTTTTTTTTTTTGAAGCTTTAGGCTTCTCTAAAGCTTTCTAAGCTTTAGTTTTTTTAAGCTTGAAGATATGGAGTTTATGACTTATCTCTGTTTTTTGACGACTTGATGAAGAAGAGATAGAAGTGGTCCTCCGCCTTTGCAAGCTGGTCCTTCGCAATCCGATGATGGAAACAGAGGTTCTTGATCGCCAAGAATCTGCTTGTATCGACAGTTCGCGACGAGATTGACCGTAGAGCCCGATCGTTCCAGGAGCTCCACCTTCGCACAAGATGGGTAGCGATTGGAAGCTCTTGATCTCAGCTTCGCTCTGATACCACTGGTGCGTAGATCGGATGCTGTACGCTCGCGTAGTGAATGCCGGAAGGTCCCCAAGAACAATAGAACTCTACTTTTTGCACAAAATTCAATGTAAAAAGCATGAACGACATGAGCAAGAGACCAATTGGGTGCAATCTTCCCCCATGCCTTGTGTGAGCGCTCCACAAAGCATGTATTTTATGTATTATTCATCTTCAAGCTCAAATAATAGCCCAAATTACAAAATAGCAAGCTTTTAGCTTTTGAGTTTGCTTTAACACAAAATAGGAATAAAGCTAGTGGGCGGTGCCCAGAGAGTCTGGCATGCCCAATACAATGTCCAAGTAGAAATAACATAATCGTGTGCCCACGCGCATACAAAATAATAATAAATATCCAACGCCTAAATAAGTAGGCGCGACAAAATATAGGCGCCATGTCTAAGGTATGCGCCCATCAAAATATAATCAATAAATCGAATACTCGCTATCCTCCAATGCTTTCCTCCGCCACTGCTGCTATCTCTACACATCAACTGAAGCATTCACAATCGTTAGTAAAATAATACAATTAAACCGACAAAAGTGAATATCTAGCAGTCTTCAACTACATAAATAAATCAACTGGTTAGAAATAAATCCTAACCTTAATTTATTACGAGTGCGCACTCTAAACTCATAAACGTTTATTAATTTAATATGCATTTTGCGGAATCACCCGCTATGGAATCACCCATGTACACACTAAATTAATGAAATGCCCGAAAAGGACAAGCGTCCCCATCAACTTCTCGCACAAAGAATCCACTTTGTGTATGAGCCCCGGTCATCAAAGTTTACGGAATCCACCGTAAAACCTCACGGAATCCACTGTGGCACAGAATCCACCGTGAAATATGCCTTCTGGCATCAGGAGGAGTAGTGCATGCTCGACTGGGCTCTGATACCATGTGAAAAGTGTGGATCTAGAGCATGGCAGGAGCTATGGAGGATTGAAGATGAAGACAAGACTCATGTTGGCATAGACAAAGAGAGACCAACTGTTACACAAGAGAATAAAGTTCCAAGATGGAAGCTTGGACTCATAAAGACAATCTTGTGTAATGGATTGATAATGACAATGACACTAAGTGAAAGTACAAAGCATCATGATATTGTATTCATTCCATATAAAAGTGATAGTCAAGTACAATGCTCTATAGTAGTTGGGTAGGTAGCATTCTTGCACCACTATGCTTATGGGTTTCAAGACATCTTCTCCTAGAGCATACATCATTTGTCATTTCTCAACAGCATGTAACTCCCTTTTACTTGAAATAAATATCAAACCTTTGTTCTATTATTTTTTATTTAGATCTGATCAGTTCCATCAAGTGCAAACTTCAAGAAGAATATCTGGAGCAACTCACCTAAATTCAAGCAGTCCACCTTAAGATCAAGAAGCCCACCTGAAATCAGGCAAAATCAAGCTTGAAATCAAGCTAGTATCTCTTGATACTAGCCTAGTGCTTCTTGGCACCTGTGTTTCTTAACACATCCAAGAACAATTCAATTGCTGGTTTTACTTCAGTCTTGCAATGACAAACACGAAGAATTTTAATGTGGAATGCCCAATTGATTAAATCTCTTATAAGCTTCAATCTCATTGTAGAAGGATAGACACCGCCCGAGTACACTTGTGGTAATACTTCCTTTAGAATGTTTGAACTTGAGCAAATAGCCAAGTTCAATGGAGAAGGCTTTCATGCCTAGAAGGATAAGACTATGTACCACCTTATGCAAAAGGACTTGTGGGACCTGTTTGAGGATGATGCAGATAACAAGAAGGAAGATGATGAAGTGGGTTCATTGAAGAAGACCGGCTCAAGACAAAGGAGTGGAAAAAGATGAACAACAAGGCTCTAGGCATCATTGCCTGAGGACTAAGTGATGATGTGCTACATCATATCTCTAGCATCAGAGATGCTAGAACTGCTTGGGAGGAACTCGACAAGATTTTTGGTACCCAAGCAAAGAATTCAAATATAAAATTACTCATACAGTTTTATAAACTTGATATAAAAGATAGTGTCTCCATAACCATACACATTAACAAGTTCAAGAGCCTAAAAACCCAACTTGCAACTCTTAAGAAGAATAATGATGAAGATGAAGCAATAGCCATACTGCATGCAAGTGTAAATAAGGATCCATATGAGAATCTTGTGTCCATCCTAAGTAATGTTCCAAGTCTCTCACTTAAATATATTGAGCACTCTCTTCTTGATGAAGAGAACAAACAGAAGAACAAGAATGCAAAAGATGGTATCCCATCATTACACCAAAGGAGTTGTTGGACCCAAAAGAAGAGGTCGAGGATTCAACACCGACAACAAAAATCAAATCACATATCATTATTGTGGTAAGGTCCAGTGAATGTTTCCACTGTAAAAGAGCACAACAGATGCAGAATGGTAACCACCAGAATCAGTTCATGAATGAAAGAGAAGAAGATGCTTTTGCCATCAAGAACAATTTTGACAGATTGTTTTGAAGAAATTAGATTTTCCATAGTGGATTTTTTGTTTCCCTTAGTGGATTTTCTTTGTAAAACAAAACCCTTACCAAAGATGTAAAGTTTCAAGGTTTAACTTGATTATGCTGCCTATGAGCATCTCCCGAGCCATGTTATCATGTACGGGGGGGGGAAGCCAACAAGCGTAGGAACTCATCTTTTGAGGGGGGGTTTTAAGAAATGACAAATATGATGTATGCTCTAGGAGGAGATGTCCTGAAACCCATAAGCATAGTGGTGTAAGAATGCTACCTACCCAACTACTATAAAGCATTGTACTTGACTATCACTTCATATAGAATGAATACAATATCATGATGCTTTATGCTTTCAGTTAGTGTCATTGTCATTATCATTCCATTACACAAGATTGTCTTTATGAGTCCAAGCTTCCATCTTAGAACCTAATTCATTCGTATAACACTTGGTCTATCTTTGTCTATGTCAAGATGAGTCTTGTCTTCATCTTCCATCCTCCATAGCTCCTGCCATGCTCTAGATCCACACTTTAAACACATACACATTTAAAAATGTGGCATACTTGGATAGCGGCATGTTGGATAACATGTATGTTGAGACACCATCTACGATGCACTCATAAATAAGCAACCTAGAGATGGATTGTGTGGCCAATGTAGAGCAATTACATGAGCCTTAGCTAGAAATGTGTGTATAGTACACTTGCTGATCTAGTTTGGAATGAGACTAACACACTCAATCAATGGGTTTAGGTTAAATGCTTTGAGTCTAAGAAAAATGAAGACTAGCAATCATACTTGATGCTGAAAAAAGGAGCAAGATTCATCAAATATCAAAGTTAGCTAAACAATGTTATTACTATATCACATGAGCCTTTAGAACTAGGATTTGTCTTTTCAGATTAGCCAAAGGGGTCACATTGTATGGAAATAGCAGTAGCAGAAGCTAAGGCAAAGGAAAAAGCACACTTTTAAATGCGAGGTGCCCCTAAAACATTTTGTAAAAGAGTGCCAGGCTTCCTCCTATGGAAATTGTAAAGTTAGATGGGTGGTAGAAAGGAAGCTAGGAAGATAGGAGGACAATGGGAAAAAGGACATACCGACCAAGGGGATGACCACCCAAAAGAGATTTAGGGTTTTGTATATAAAGTTGAAAAGTGAATGAGGAGCTTATTCTTTATGTGTGGCAAAGTGAACTCACCTTCTTCTCTCCTTCTTGCTTGCTTGTGTGTGCTTGAGAGAGGGAGTGTGAGAGTGTGAGGGAGTGAGTATGTGAGAGTGAGGGATCAAGGAGAAGAAGCTTTCCATAATCTCCTATCTTCTTCTCTTCTCTTCTCTTCTCTTGTCTTGTCTCACACGCAGCTATAGAGGATGGAGCTTGAAGGTGGTAGCTCGCCTCTACATTTTGGTTCCATTGCAGGGACTAGCGGATTCAAGCTGCTTGAGTACTTGCGGGCCTCAAATGGAGCAACGAAGTAAGGGTTTCATCCCTGAACTAGAGCTTGAGATAGGTAGGAGGTTTTGGGTTTTAATCTCTGCAACAAGTAAATATTTTGGGTTTTTTATGATTAGGCAAGTAGGAGGAATCATATCAGTATTTTGCTTCTAATTTTTGTTGTATTTAGAGTAGGTTAGGACCAAGAAATCAAAGGAAAAATATTTAGGGTTTCCGTTGTTGAACAAGCCCAAACAAGGCACAAACATGGAGAAAAATGGGAAAAAAGAGTGCTTGGACGTATTAGAATTGCACGGGGAGTGATCAGGTAGATTAAGGCTGAGCCCAGCAAGGGTTTAAGACCTTGGAAGGCAAAGAGAGACCTTATTTTCAGGTTTTGTAGAGTGAGAGAGAGAGAGAGAGAGAGAGAGAGAGAGAGAGAGAGAGAGAGAGAGAGAGAGAGAGAGAGAGAGAGAGCTTGAGAGCTTGTGTAGGACTTGGTGCTTCTAGCGAATCGATCGAAGGCCACAGGAGTTTATTGCTTGGATAAGGTGTGTAGAAACTTTTCTGTGCATCTAACCTGTGATTCAAGTGAACCTTGCTAGCGTGCGTGGCAAAAAATTATTGGTGCGAAGAGATTTTCTTCCCCGCTATTTACATGCCAATGAAATTGGATGCGATCTGCAGGTGTTTGATTCTTAGAATGGGACGCTCCGACGCCCTGCATCCATCCGATTTCGAGAATTAGACGGCCGACACTTGGACTAACTTGACCAGTTTGATCGGACCCAACAAATCAGACTCAGATACTCGGATACCCCAATAATTGGACCACTATCACATATCTAATCATGAGGATCGGACACTCGGATCTCTGACCTTGTCCGATTTTGAAAATCAAATCGGACCAACCTAACTTGTCTAATTGGACAAGCTCTATCCGATTCCTAGAATTGGACATCCCATAATCGGACAATCCCAAAATCGAACATAGCAAATAAGATAGCTAAAATCAGACACCTGTCAAATCGGACGTCCGATTCCCAAAATTGGACACTGCAAAATCGTCCAGAACTTAACACATCAAAATTGACAAATTTAGCGTGTTTGGGGTGACAGAGAGTACCGCCCACAATATGAGAATTCACCAAGAGCCTTATAGGCAAATTTGACCCTAGAAATCACAGTCAAATGACTAGGCACAGTGCTCATACTCATATCGGCATATTCGACACACTTAGAGTCGTAGGCTAGCCAACAGACCCCATTTGACCCTGAGTAAAAGCTGAACGATGTAGCACAGACCCTAGAGACCAGAGAAATCTACCAGTAATAACTGAGCATAAAGCCCTATTTGGCTAAGTACATAGACGAGAGTGCAAAAGCTGTAAGTATTACTTTGTATTCGCACTCACATTGTTTTCCAACACTTGAAGTGCACCTAAGAAAAGTTGAAAGCTTGATTTCGCACAGTGCACGGAAGAGAGCGCATACACATATCGAGTGAGTGTAAGTTGAGGACTGTTTGTAAATAATAAGGAACTCACTCAGACATAACAATCTGAACAAACCCACTAATAGAAGAAGACCGTGAAACATAGTCGGGTGATTGAGAACCCCAAGCGTAGGACCAAGCAAGGACTGACACCATTGGAGGAGTGGATTTGCCCGACTTGATCAATCTCATCGACAACCTAGTGGAGCACAAGACTGCAAACATGGCAGAGCCAGGCAGTAACCACGGATGTGATGAAGAGCTTGATCTAGGCGGTTTTTTGACAGAAATCCAAATGCTAGTCACACCAATTATGATCTATAGACCCGGACAGACCACCACGGTAGGATGTCTGAGGATATCATAGCGGACCTCGAAGAGGAGAGAAAACTAGCATGGGAAGCCTTGCAGGGCATAGCAGCCTACAATTAGGAAACATCAAGCTAGAAGCTTGTGATAGAACATTGAAATGTGCGAGATTCAGCGAGACTGCTAGCCCTAGCAAGCAGAAAATAGGACATGACCTGACTCAAAAAGGGAAAAAGCATTTGAAGGCGATCTCATGTTGAGCGACCTTCTTACGAAGCAACTGCTAGACAACTCGTTACTAGAATAGAGCGTTGTTGCAATGGCAACCTCATTGCTTGTAGGATTAGGGGTTAACTAGGGCTCTAAGAGCCAATCAAGAATCCCTATCGTGGCTAAGAAACTAAACAAGTACCAGCCAAATGATGAACCATATAGCTTTGTAGAGCAGTTTGAGCAAGTCTGCAAGTACAACGGCCTCACTGATCTTACTTATAGTGCTCACAAGATTTCCATCTATGCTTAGGAGATAAGGGTAGGACCTAGTACAAAAGTCTGGACCCTACAACAAACTGACTTCAACAACCTCAAGAGTCTCTTCATTAAGAGATTCTCTGAGCCTGGATACCCCAATAACCTTCTGGTGCGGTTGATGAACGTCAAGTAGAAAGACAAGGAGGACATAAGAGACTATGTCACCCACATGGGGAGTCTCTTCAAGAGGATCCCAACTGGTGAGCAACCTATCTAAAGAGCGGTCTCCATAGTCTTCATCAATGGGATACGAAATGAGGAACTCTACAAGACCTTGGCAAGCAATTCAGCTTGTAGTGAGATGCTCTAGCTACAGTCTTTGACAAGGCAATCAGAGTGGACGACCAACTTAAAGAGAGAAGCTCCAAGAGCTCGACTCGAGAGGAGACTAATGCTAGAAACTCTGAGAGAGTTTCAACGCCAAGTGAAAGATTAGGCCCAAGTACTCAGGATAAAGGAAAGGGCACAAGAGCTAGCGGAGATAAAGACGGAACTAGCCAAATTATAAGAAATGATGAGATGACCAATACACCCTCACATCCAATGTGTGTATTATGGCGGAAGCCTTCTGCCAGCCGAGTATTAGGATTGAAGGTTCCAACCTTGCGCCAACTACAGTAGGTTTGGTCACGATGTCATGTATTGCAGACTACCGAACAGACTCCCATACTTGCATCCATATAGATAGCCTTACCTAGCAAATAAGCCACAAAATTTTTTCGAAAGGGGAACCCCATTGGCTCTCCCGCACCTAATGACGCCAAATCGGCCATTCCTAGGATGGAGATAAACCCCACATGCATACCTAGACCACCTAGACCCTACGCAACCCATCCACCGAGCGATGTTCCAGTCCACTATGTGGAGGAGCAAAACGATGAAGAGCCTTATGTGCACCCCTACATATCATATGTGACGAAGAGGGCAATGCAATCCTTATGGATTATCCACATGTATCGATAATGGTGTTAGGTAGAGGTAGAGGCAGAGGCTTTGGAGGGCAGACCCAAGAACCAATCTCGTGTTGTCGCATTTGACGTTAGGGTAATTTCTCAAAAATTGCTAACCACCACACCACTTACAACTAAATCTTGATGGCCACCCTCTTCAAGGCATTGACTTCCTATCAAGTTTTGTTGCTTCTTTAGGAAATTAACATCCATGGCTATTTGTCTATATTGTTTTGTTCTCATATCTATATAATGCTTCATCATGTTGTTGACTTCGCCTAGAATATTTGATACACTAGACTCACAATCGTGATCATCTACTTGCTATTTAGCTGGGTAATTCGCGTTTCCACTTCTTACAGGATCACTCGAATTGAGTGGACTTGCCATTACACTTGATTCAAAGAGAATGGGAGACGAAGGGGAGTGTGGTACGTCAACCCTCCTGCCCATAAGGCAAAATCCCATTCTGGCCCCCTAAAACAATGCAACTCAGTTCTACCTAGTGGTCAATTTATCTTTTTCCTATTTCTATTACCAAATTAAAAAAGCTCCCAGCTAACTGGGACCACCCTACCATTGGATGAGGACCCATCACGGGTCATGCCCACCCGCTTTCCTTCGATGATGGTAGCATCTTTAGTTTTTTAATTACCTATATCACATTTATTGAAATATATACAAAAAATTAAAAAATATCATTATTAACTAATTTTAATTTTTAATTTAATTTTTAAAATGATAATATTTTCATATATTTAAAATAATTTTAACATTATTAAGACTATATTTTTAGAGATGTGAGTGTAGTAAATGGCAAGGGTGTGTGGGTAGAGTGCACTATGGGAGTGTGTTAATATGTAGTGCACTAGATTGGGGCTAGTGCACTATGCATGTGCACTAGGATACAATACAAAGGGGTTAGCATGCTAGTATAGTACACTAGGGTGAATATGCAAATGTGAGAGTAGTACTGCACAACACGTGTGTATTAGGGTAGTGTGCAAGTGCTAGAATAGTGTCGCAACTTAGATGCAACCTCAATTGGAAAGAAAATCTATAGGCAAAGGAGAAAGACAACTAACACAAAGGTCATGCTAAAAATCGAGAGTGCCATGACACTACCTGCTGGAAAAAAGGCGATGGATGCAAAAGCAAAAACATCAGCTCCAAAGACGGCCGAGAAAGGGAGTGCAAAGGTCGGTGGGGAGTACTCCAACCTGAAGCACCAGCTCAAGACCATCAAAAAGGTCAAGGAGTGGGTAAAAGAAGCCTAGGAGCACCTAAAGGATGCTAAGCCCATATTGGAAGATGAGATTGATGATCTCTCAAGTGTAAGTACACCAGCCTCGCCTCCACGATCAAAGTTGAGAGATGCGGCTATGCCACAAATAGTGCCACTTAAACAGAGCTTACATGCTACTACAAGGGCCATCAAACTAGTCAGGATCCAAGAAAGGCAGAGTTAGGAGAGAGGCAAGTAGTCAACGACCTCCTCACCACGGTAGTGACCACCCTAGTGACTCTAAGCCTAGGAGATCTGCTTAGGCATTATCCGATGCTATGGCAAGAACTGAAGTAGTGGGTTGAAGGACCAATGGAGCAAGGGGTAGCTAATCTACACGATCATGATGTGGCAACTTGAATGCCCAACATGATGTTGCACTCAATACTAAAGTCCTTACACATTAATGCTTTTTGGGAAGGCACCGAAATGCATGCAGTCTTACCAGTCCTAGCTCTAGGAGACACTACAAGAAAGGGAATTGTGGATATGGGAAGCAGGAGTTAGTGTGCTAAAGCCACACAGTACCCTAGGATTGGGGTAACCTGCATGTTGAGAATGCTAGATTTAATGTCACCCTAGCCAATGGAATGAAAATGCGACCATTTGGAGTATTAAAGTACTAGCCATTGAAGATTGCAGGGATCTAATTCTCTGTTGACTTTATAGTCATGAAAGGAGTGGACTATGACATCCTATTAGGCCAGCCCTAGATGCGCAATGCATGGGTCATAGAAGATTGGGGCAACGGTCTGATCTTCTTAGGAAATCAAATAGAGGCAGTAAGAGTAGAGATGGATACATGGAAGACTACACTAGTCAACTTGAATGCCATCTCCACCATGGTGAAAGGTGATGTGCAGGTTAGGAAATCTTACGGGCCACCGACCAAATATATTCCTTGTCCCAAGGATGAGCGAGATTGGATGCACGTGCTCGCTACGATAGATCTGCTATTTTTAGAAAGTGAGGAGTACAAGCAAGCTACTAAGACAACGGATAAGCCTAGAGGTGCACCCTCAGTGCCAGTCTGCATGATGGCCAAAAGCTCACATAGACAACCCAACCTTGTCAAGGTACGAGTGGCCACCATCACGAAAATTGAAGATCAAGATGAGGAAGTGGTGGCACCCACCTACCTACGCTTATTAGTGATTGACCAGATGATGCACGTCTTTTAATGCGCTCTTTGACGAGGGAGCTGACTGTAATATCCTTATGCACAATCATAGGACTCTCATTGGCCAACCCCAACTGCAGAGCCTACCGACGACACTAAGCTCAATCCATTTGGAGGACAATCCTACTCACTACTAGGAAAATGCAAAATAATAGTCTCTATCGAAACTAAAAGTGTACATGTGATCTTCAATGTGATGTCTAATACTAAGACTGCCGGTAAGGAATCGATGGCTGGGACGCATGTTTAAGAAACAAGCACAGTGCAAGGTCAACTATGACTCGCAGTGCATTCACCTTGCCATTGGCAATGTTAGTATAGTAACGGCTTTTAGCAAGGGCAGCTCAGCTCCGTCACAGCCTACCAAGCCACTGATAGAGCAACCCACTACCAAGCCTAAGACGGAGATCGCGACTTGTCACAACCTACCAACCCTCAATCCCAACAAAATGCAAAAATCAGAGCCAAGGCCTAGGAACCACAGCTCAACTAGATGCCTAAGCACAAAGGCCCACCTTCTAGAAGTAGGCACACATGACCTTGCAACACAAAAGAATCACACTCGAGAGCTAGGTGGCCACAAAATAGACGATACATGCGAAGACGAATGGCCATGGGTCCCCAAAACCTTATTGCAAGCGCAATGCTACTACGAGGGCATTACCTGGATTTGGGTACCTAAAGCCAAAATGGCCAAGGTTTCTACTCCAACACTGCACCCAAACCTAACCACACAAAGCCACAAGATAGACAAGGCACCAATGCCACAAAATGACTCAAACTGCAAAACCCATAGAGCCTCAAACGCAGAAGCTAGCAGAGACTAAATAAGTCTATCAGCCACCAAAGCTGCACCATGCTACTCATACACTGCCTCAGCCCAGTCCTACTAGTGCCCTTACGACCTCACTAGCATCTAGTAGCGCAGCATCCCTGACTCTAACCAACCAAGCCCATCACACAAGGAGTCCAACCACACTCTCAAGAGTAACCAAAGATGTAACCATTAGCTGCCAGATTATCTAGTTTATTTAAACCCTACCTGCTAACAGGTCTTAAACCATCCTAATCAATCCTCATGTTGGCTAAAGACCTAGCTGAAAACACAAGAGATGACATGATTGCCTACATCAAATGCTTGGATGCCATGTTCACCCTACTCGCTAAAAGCTATGAGTGATTGGACCTAGGTCTACTTGATCCACCCTTAGCATCGGAGGTCCGCTCCATGACATGCACCTGGGAGGAATACGAATTCATGATGGTGAAAACCCCCACAATTGTGGAAGAATTGATCGCCAATGTGCTGAGATATCTCAAGACCAAGCCTTTAAAGAACAGTTGATCACCTCCTATAGCAAGATCAAAGTTACTGCCACGAGCTAGCTGATAATAACTCATTCTTCTTATGCAAGTGGTATGCTCTCAGATTCTAGTGGGAACAAGAAGGCTGCCAAATCATGACCAATGTTGAGCAACGACGTGCGATGAAGACCTCCGAGTATGATCCCACTTATGTAGCTACAACTTCCTATAGGGTGTTGACCACCATTTGTAACCTTCAACAGAAACCGGGGCACTTTCACGGTGCAATTGAGCTGAGCCTTGAGTTGGTACAGAAAGCACTGGGCCTACCAAATAAAGTGGAAAAATGGCCAAAACGAGATATGTACGACATGCTAGGGATGGACAAAGTGATAGTCCACACCAATGACGGCATCAAATTAGCCAACATCTCCGACCTTGAGGTTCAAATCTAGGCCAAAATGGTGCATGCTCTGTTCTCTAGTCAACATTATAATGCTTTGATGAACATAATCAATGTACCAATGTTGGAGAGCATTGCTGTCCAAGGGAAACCTTAATGGCTTCATGGAGGAAGATGATAGAGACATTGACAAAAGCATTAGCCACCAGCGAAAGACCTGTGAGGGGAGAGTCCTTGGCCTCAAAATCTAGGAAATTGTCATCCTCAAAGGCCTCCATTGTTGGCTTTGGAGGAATCTTGAAAGCCATCATAAGAGAGGCACTATGGAAAGCACAAGATGACAAGGCAATCGGTGGGATGCCGGACAAGTCCCCTCCATACCAAGGACAGGAGTAGTCCAACAAAAGGACCGTGAGTGAGAACAAAGGAGAGCAAGAAGCACAATCTGGCCAAGGAAGGGCCAAGAAGTCAAAGAAAGAGACTTCGTAAAAGAAGGCCTAAGGAGAGAGGGGGAAGAAGGAGAAGACAGACCTATAAGGAGCACAAAGTGAGTCCAAAAGCACAAAAGAACGACGAAGGAGAGAAGAAAGGGAGGAAGCAAAGAGAATAAAGGAGGAATCTAGAAGAGCTGAGGAAGAGAAAAAGAGAAGAGCTGAGGAGAAAGAGGTGGAGCTCAGGAGGGAGGAAGATGACATAGCTCTCACTGTCCACCTCTCAGTGGAGCAACCTTCAAGATAAGAAGAGTTGGCCGCCATGAGCCCACCTCGACACAAAGGTCCAAGCACCAACTCCGAGACACCCAAAAGCCTGCCACCCCTAGTGACCAAGTGAAAGGGCAAGGGTTTGATCCACCCTATCCCACCCATCCTACTACTTGCCATCCCAATCGCTACACCCACCCGACTCCTCCACCACTGTAGATGCTAGCAATCTTGTGGCTTGGGTGTAGTTCCTAGTCAAGAAAGAGGCAACTCAAGGTGCAATTGCAAGAACCCTTGTGATGGGTGCAAGATAGGCAGCTCTGCAGATGCAGAATCTAGACGGGACCTCAAATGGCTGAAGATAGAGGCATCTACAACCACTAGTCCCTCTGCACTACCGTTGTCCACAACCTACGATGCCTATGTGTAGAAACTCTTGTCACAGCTGGAACAGGAAAAAGAAGATAAAAAGATAGCTGTAGGTGAGCTCAAGGTGGAAAGGGAGATGATGGCATAATCTTAGTTAGAGAGAACCTGTCAAGTGGCCATCTATCAAAGAGAGATCAAGGAGCCAAAAGCACAGCTCGAGGCCAAAGGAGGAGAAGACAAGAGATGGCAAGCAAAACTCGCAGTGGAAACACATAGACTCATGAGCCTACAATGCAATTTTGATGAGCTAGTGGTTTTGTACAATGATCTGTAAAAAGAAAATGAAAAAATGCAAGATGCCATAGAGGAGCTACTAGTAGTAGAAGAAGAGAGAAGATGATGACACCAAAAGCATACAGCAAATCTGGAACAAAGGCTAGCCTTGGAGCTTGAAAAACAACATCACTTGGAAAGAGAAATCGAAGAACAGGAGAAAAGGCTAAGGGCATTAGCCTATAGGCACAACGAAAGCCTGGAAGAAATGAAGAAAAAAGTATATGATTGGGTGAACAGAAGTGAAGAAAAAGTGAGCGCCTTAGCATGCCAACTAGCCCTTGCAGAAGGCGATAAGGTGCTAGCATAGAGAGTAGGGTAGAGGCCGCAGGGCCCTACGGCATGGGCTACATGTCCAAATGAAAATTGCCATGCCCACAGAAGCAGAGCTAGTAGAGAACAGGGGAGAAGAGAGGCGAAGGCCAACTGAAGATGCAGAGCCAAGTTTTGAAAGGGGGCAGCAAGCCATGACTCCTTAATGGGAGGTTTTGCAACCAGGATGCCGCCCTCCACCCCTCTTTTTGACCTCAAATGCCGGAAAATATATCTATGCAATCACTAGATCAATGTGTGGCAAAGAAAAAGTTAGCTCCACATGTCATAGTCACTACACCTAGGGGTTCTCAAGCTAGGTACGTCTGATGGCTTCGGTCGACGGGCTCCATCTTAAACCCCCTAGCCCATTTTGATGCCCCACTTCACACTTAGGACACCTCAAGGAAAGGACTTCCACGCTTGTCTCCCTAAGTTGTGCACCGCACCTCCAATGATACACATGAACTGGGTCCTCAAGTGTGGGACGAAACCTAGGCTTACTTGTGGGACCCAACTCCAAGTTATACTCGCACGAGCATTATGCACCACAAGGTAAGGCAAACACACCCCCAAGTAGTGCAGCTTCTTTTCTTTTTAGGTACAAACCAATACTGCAACCCACCAACTTCGGAGGCCCCATCATCCATGCAATACACTCTCAGCTCTCCACTTCAACTGGTTGATTGATTTCTTTCAAAGACCAATCCCCCCGCAACCACATCGTTATCAACTCACACTACCGTTGTTGCACAGGTCATCATGCAGCCAAAACGAAGCAGAGGAAGACCAAGGAAGCCCCAATCAAAAAGTGAATGAAGAAGCTCATTAGGAACAGTGCAAGAGATGGCAATCTCAAAAACTACACGGGGGAGCTCTGACTACTTTGGCAATGCTCCCTTAAGGATGAGGGAAGTATTGCCAAGGATGAAGGATGCTCTCTCAAGGATAGAAGAAATAATAGAATATTCTAGCAATGCCCTCTCAAGGATGAGGGAGAACCTCTGATGGCTCTCACAAAGAAAGTGAGAGGCACAATGTAATTCATTTTACGAGCAATGCTAGGTTTTCTCCTGTGCAAGTGAGAAAGTCTGCACGGGCATATGTGAAGGGGTAAGGCAACTTGAAGGGAATAAGGAGAAGCCATGTCATAGCACCCCTCAGAAGGCGCGAGGAGGCATCTGTCCAACACCATTGTCAATTTCAAAAACGGAGCCATCCATTTGCCATTCTCCAAGAAGGATCCGTCCAACACAATCTTCAATCTCAAGGGATAGATCCACTCAAGGTCAGTATCAGGGAGGGACCCACTCCAACTTTATCTTCAATTTCAAAGGACAAATCCCCCTATCCTCAGCATCAATGAAGGACCAGGCCCAACATTATCTTCAATTTCAAGGGCCAATCCACTCAACACCATCCCCCGCAAGAGATTGTATACAAACTCAAAAAAGCCATCTAGCTACACCCATCCCACCTTCCAATTACTACCCATTAGTGCCATGGGATTGGCACTAGGCTAGGAGGGGGTAATATTAATTGCAGCATAAGAAAAAGCAGAAAAGTGAAAAAGTGCAAGTCGGCACCTAAAAGAGGTGGCCCAGAAGGAAATCAAACACAACGGAAGAAGTAGGAAGGAAAACAACCGAAAGCACAAGGGCGGCCTCAAAAGCTAAGGCATAGGCAAAAGTGCAGTTTTAAATGTGAGACACCCCTAAAACTTTTGTAAAAGAGCGCCAGACTCCCTCTTGTGCAAATTGTAAAGGTAGGTAGGCAGTAGGAAGGAAGCTAGGAAGATAGGAGGACAATAGGAAAAAGGGCCTAGCTGGCCATGTAAAAAAGGGGATAAGGGATGACCACCCAAAAGGGATTTAGGGTTTTGTATATAAAGTTGAAAAGTGAATGAGGAGATAATTCTTTGGTATGTGGCAAGGTGGACTCACCTTCTTCTCTTCTCCTTCTTGCTTGCTTGTGCGTGCTTGAGAGAGGGAGTGTGAGAGTGTGAGGGAGTGAGTGTGTAAGGGTGAGGGATCAAGGAGAAGAAGCTCTCCATCATCTCCTCTCTTCTTCTCTTCTCTTCTCTTCTCTTAGCTCACATGGGGCTATGGAGGATGGAGCTTGAAGATGGAGGCTTGAGGTTACTTGAGCTCACATCACGAATCGTGGAGCTACCAATGTGCTTGAGGAAGGAGGAAACTTGTTTGGGCATCATGGTAAGATCACTACACCTTGATAGGATCAAAGGTGCGTCAACTAGGTGAGCGATAGCCATAGGTGTTCGCTTGAAATGCTTGAACAATAAGCAGTCCGTGGGTCTTGGCGGTTGAGCGTGAGCTCCGTCTCTACACCAACATCACTATTTTGCATCGTAAATAGTATCACTAAATTAAATAAGTGACACTAATAGCGACACACATAGTGATGCTGCTATTTTACGTCGCAAATCGCTATCACTATCACCCCATTTTCTCGTAGTGAATTTTAGGGTCGAATCAACAAATAAAAAATGATGATACCTCTCTCTTTTCTTTGTTTTTTCTTTCTTTTCATGCTTAATAGTATGATTAAAAAATTCAATTACTCAAAATTTGTGATTGTTGCGCTTATCAGATGTAAGACTTGCATGTAGCAAACCAAAGAAGCTCTCCCTTAATCTCTTTTCTTATAAAAATTGAAAGCATGACTTGTAAAACTCAAAATAGACTTAAAGAAGACTAAAGAAAATTTGAGTAATACACTATTGGGTGTAATTTCTCCTTGTACATGGAGTGCGGCATCTCCTCCATGCTGTATTTATAATAGTAAAGAGAATCTTGCTTTAGGGTTACAATCACTCTTTCCGCAAAAGAGTTTGAGTTAACAAATTGATGGTTACAATCAATTGCATAACCCACACTGTTGAGAGCCATAAAATATTTCTAAAATATCTTTAATATATATCATAGAATCTCAAATATCAATTAATATTTACAAAGAGGATGTATACGCGCCTTATGATAAATGACAGTGTTTATTTAAATAATTTAATAAATAAGTCTTTGGAATAAATTGTGCTTGCCACATATACCCAATTCATCTTTCTCTACACATCAACTATCAAAAATTTAAAAAATCATGTTAAAAAAATAATTAATTAAATAAAAGGATCTAGCAATAATACTTCAACTAATCATTGAAATTTTATAAAATAATCAAATCACATAGACGTTAATACTTGAGATATAGAACCATTGAAGGTGCTCATCTCCTCGTGTAGGTGCCACCCGGCAACATACCCTCGGGGTGGGATAGCAATTGTCCTCAATTGCTATTGGCTAGATATGGAGTCAATAAATGCAAAAAATTATGCAAAGTACGTGCAGTCAAAATCCATTGAGCTTCCTCAACAAGATGATGTTGAAATTTGACAAGATAACGAGGATAAGTATTGCCAGTGCGGGTTGTCATATAATCATTTTCTATAATAGATTCAAGAATTAAATGTTCATGTTCATCTTCAAGCAATAGTGGAGAATCATAGACATGATGGACATGTAATGAACCTTTCAATGGATAGAGAATACTCATATGAAAGGTATTATGAATTTTCCAATGTGTAGAAAATTATAATCTAAAAGCATTAGCATCGATACGACGAAGAATTTTGAATGGTCCATAAAATCTAGGGGCAAGTTTAGCATTAGGATTCTTCTCAACACTATGTAGTCTATGTTTCTCAATTTGCAACCAGACATAATCACCTTCTCATAGCTTGGCATTTCTTATTAGCTTGCTTAACATAGGATTTTTGGGCCTTAGCAATCAATTGTTTAACTTGTTAAAAAATAATGGAATGAGTATGAACCCAATCATTAGCATAAGGAAGTTTTTGACTTAAATGAACTGTTGGTGTGGGCATTTTGCGACCATAGATAATTTCAAAAGGTGCTTTGTTGGTGGCCAAATGAGATGTATTATTATAATAAAATTGTAAAAGATGTAAATGTTGATCCCATGTGCCAATGAAGAGATAGTATAGGCATGAATCTAATCAAGAATAATGATATTAGTAGCTTCAGTTTGGCCATTGGTTTCAAGATGAAAAGTTGCACTAAAATCAATTTTAGTACCAATATTAGATAATAAAGTTATCTAGAAATTATTGCAAAAATGGAGACCATGATCATAGACAATAATGTTTGACAAACCATGATGTACAAAGATATACTTAAGAAAAAGATTAGCAGCTTGTGAAGCAATTAACTTTTTCTTGCATGGAATAAAATATGCTTGCTTACTAAATCTATCGATAATGATATTATTTTGTGAAGAAGTTAGTAGCAAACCAGTAATAGAGTCCATTGAGATTTGTTCCCAAGGTGAGTTAGGAATAGGTAAAGGGATTAACAAACCATATTACTTACCATGATGTCTTTTGATTCGTTGGCAACAAGACATTTAGAAACAAAGGCAAAAACATCTTGATTAATATGAGGCCAATAAATATCTTCTTGCAAATTACCGAGAGTAGAAATGATGCCATGATGACCCATATAAGGTGAATCGTGAACTTCTTGGAAAACAAAATGACAAAAGGGTGAGTAGTAATGCAAAAATATTTCTCACAAAAGAGGAATCCCTTAGAAAGAGAAAAATTATTAGCATGGATCCATTGGTTTTGAGACAAATTCAACCAAGCATTATGAAAATCAGAGTTATACAAATAAATATTTTTCATAGCATTTAATGAAGATGTACATAGCACAGAAATATTATTAACAGATGATTTATGACTTAATGTCAGCTACAACATTTTCTTTATCAGATAGATACTAGATTAAAGGATGGAAAGATTGAATGAAAGATGCTCATTGAATATATCTATCAAAAATTTGAGGTTGAGAAAGGTGTTTGATACTTTGTTGATCCGTCTTAATGAAAAATTTTGAACCCATTAAATAATGTTTTCATATTCATAATGCATATACTATAGTTAAAAGTTCATTGCCATAGGTACTATACTTAAGTTTCAAATGTTTCAATTTGCAACTAAAGTATGTAATTGGATGATCATCTTTCATCAATACAATACCAATGCTAGAACCGCTAGTGTCAGTAAATAATGATTAGAAAGAATAGTTTGTTGAATTTTTTTTTTTTGTAAATAGATGCGTGAGTTAATGTATGCTTTAGTAAATCAAAAGATCGCTATTGGTTGTTGCGCCAATGGAATACAAGATCTTTCTTTAATAATACAGTTAATGGTGGCAAAGCAAGTAATGAAAATTTTCTAACAAATTTACGATAAAAATTGGTAGTCCTAAAAGTGAATGGACTTCATACACATTTTTGGGT
This sequence comes from Lygodium microphyllum, assembly GCF_053477565.2. Taxonomy (NCBI): domain Eukaryota; kingdom Viridiplantae; phylum Streptophyta; class Polypodiopsida; order Schizaeales; family Lygodiaceae; genus Lygodium; species Lygodium microphyllum. The sequence goes on along the minus strand of NC_141140.1, from coordinate 96,416,633 downwards.
GTAGGCCATGTATTAATAGTTTGAATTTTGTGTGGATCAACTTGTATTCCTTTAATAGATACAATATGACCTAAAAAATCAATTTTCGTTTGAAAGAAAGTACTCTTTTTGGGTTAGCAAAAAGATGATTTTGTTTTAGTAAACCAAAGATTAAAGATAAATGATGTTCATATTCTCTTTTAGCTTTACTAAACACAAGGATATCATTGAAAAAGACAATAACACAATGCTAAAAATTTAGAAATATTCAATTCATCATCCTATTGAAAGTGGCAGGTGCATTAGTAACACCGAAGGGCATTACTAGGAATTTGTAGTGGCCAATCTGGGTCCTAAAGGCAAATTTATAAATGTCAGGGGTAGCCATATACACTTGATGATAACCAGACTTAAGGTCAATTTCGCTAAACATAGTAGAACCTTGCACTTTGTCTAATAGATCATCCACACGAGGAATTGGATATCGGTTTTTTAATAGTGGTTCTATTTAGAGCTTTATAGTCTATGCATATTCAATAAGTTTGATTCTTTTTCTTTATTAAAAGCACATGAGCTCCTAAAGGTAAACTGCTAGGTAAAATTAATTTTCTATTTAATGATTCTTTGACTTCTTTTTGGATTTCTTTCTGTTGTTCTACCTGATTGTGGCCATAAGGAACTTTTACAGGGAGGTTGACTACCAGGTAGAAAGTCAATTTGATGATCCTCGAGTCATGATGGAGAAAGTTGAAGAGGCAAATCAAAAGAAAAATAATAAAAAAATTTGTTGTCTTATGGTGGTCAACTTAGAATTAGCAACTCTTGGACTTCATTAAGTACTACAAGAAAAGCTTTAGATTGTTTTTTAATAGCACGCTTTGTCTAAATATGGCTAATTAATGGATATAAGTCAATGTTTGTTAGTCCTTTAAGGAAAAGAGTTTTACCTTGGCATTGAATATGCATCGAATGCATGTCATAATCAATATTAGGATTACAATGATGTTGCCAAGGCATACTTAAAATTACATCAGTAGATTGTAATGGTGTTACTAGAAAATGTTGTTTTTCTCTATAAAGTCCAATGCAAATTTCTAATCCATGTACTTCTTTAGTTCCATTATATCGTTGCCCTAGAAATGCATCCTTAATTTTATAGGTGGATGGAACAGTTTTAAGTTGCAATTTTCTAACTACCTTTTCTGAAACAATGTCATGCATCCTTTTGTCATCATCATGCAAAGTAGTCATTTCATAATTAAGGATTCTGCATCTCATTTTCAATAAATCATGAATAGAAGTTTTACCTGTAGGTCTGTCAATGTCGTTAGAAATGGTTTCTTGCTCTCTTTGCGTAAAGACATCCCATTGTTGTTGCATGCGAAGCTTGAATTGGATAGGAAGAAAATTACTGAGAATCTTCTTACTACGGAATGCTTCCCACATAAGAGGATGATCAGTCTTACGTGTGACATCCCACCATAAATAACCTTTGTCAGTAAAATAATGTGAAGCATACTTGATTTTGTCATTTTCAGCATAACTTTCATTATCAAAATATGAGTCGAATTGACTTAGCCAAGAGAGAACCTTATGACCATCTTTAATACCATCATAAGTATTAAATTTAAAGGTATGTTTGCTTATCTTTGCCTATTATAGTTGGATTGTGCTTCGAGGGTGATATTGATGGTGCGAACCATAGTGTCATTGTCAGAGAAAATTTAAGAGGATGGACGCTTGAGAGGTCGTAGCTCTTGCTCTAGTTGGTGGGCTCCATGTTGATGCTTTTCTTCTAGTTGAATGGCTAGTAAATCCATGTGTTGCTCCATGGTTGGTTTAGGAAGTAGTGATGCAGAGTCAAAATTTGCAGTGCTGGGTGGGCCTTCATGAGACATAATGATTGCGGATGGCTTGATGAAGATATCCAAATAATAAAGACAACTTGAAGAGGCCCTTCACCTATAATAATAAAACTTGGGTGTATAAGCATCAAAATAAAGAGCCGCTTCTTGGGAAAATAATGTTGAACAGTGCGTGAGGGAGACGAGGAATGGAGGAAGAGAGAGGAGAAGAGAGACATGAGACACCAGAAGTGGAACCCCAGAAGTGTGTCAACTGAGCACACATGATAGGAATATATAGAGGGGACCTGGGGCGCTATATATAGACAGACTATATATAGCTAACACCCCCGCTCAAATAAAGGTCCCTTACTATGGATGAAAAAACCCTTGGGGGCTCAAGGGAAAAACCCACAGCTCTATATAGGCCTACCGTTATATTAATATTCAAAATATATGTTAGCTATATATAGTCTGTCTATATATAGCGCCCCAGGTCCCCTCTATATATTCCTATCATGTGTGCTCAGTTGACACACTTTTGGGGTTCCACTTCTAGTGTCTCGTGTCTCTCTTCTCCTCTCTCTTCCTCCGTTCCTCGTCTCCCTCGCACACTGTTCAACAAATAATAAGACGGAATAGGCAAGAAAGATGGGGATTTTTAATGATAGTTTTGATGCCATTCCACAACCCCAAAGTGATCGTGCATGAATCACCTCTTAGAGGTTGGAAGTCAATGGTGATTTGGACTGATCTGAGTAGTCTGCGGGTGACTTGGAGTAAAGAGGTTGAAGTTTCTTGAGTGTAATTAAGGCTTTAAGCCTTAGTGTAGCAAAAAACTTGACTTTTAGGACTTCAATATGGTGTCAATTTGTAGGCAACGGCAAAAAACGCCCCCCTCCCCCTACGAATTGAAAATTCAAGCTGTAACAAGATTGAAGCTTAAACAATGATTAAATTGAAAGCCTAGTTAAGCTTTTATTAACCTCCTTTTAGCCTCAAACTTATAGATTGATGGTGCCATGGAAGAGGGAGTTGAAATTGTCAGTCTTGGCATGAATTGCAATTGTTTTGAATAGAGATAGAGATAGAGGGGTTTGGGGTTTTGAACCCCTTAGAATGTAGTTGTGCAGTTGATTTGATGGACTTTAGAGCTCGATTGCTCCAAAGAACTTGCCTTCATGCAAGATGATAGGCGATTGGAAGCCCCATATGTAAGATGAGCTATGATACCACTGTTGCACTAATCGGATGCAAGACTTACATGTATCGAACCAAAGAAGCTCTCGCTTACTCTCTTTTCTTATAAAAATTAAAAGCATGACTCATAAAACTCAAAATAAACTTAAAGAAGAGTAAAGTAAATTTGAGCGACACTCTATTGGGTGCAAATTTTCCCATACATGGAAGTGGGCATCTCCTCCATGTTGTATTTATAATATTATAGTAAATCTTACTTTGCCCAAAGATAGACCCTTTACAATCACTATTTTTGCAAAGAGTTTGAATTAATTGAATTGATGATTATTATCAGTTGCACAACCATGACTGCTGAGAGTCAAAAAATATTTCTAAAATATCTTCAATATATCTCATAGAATCTCAAATATCAATAAATATTTGCAAAGAGGATGTATGCACACCTTACAATAAATAGTGATATTTATTTAAATAATTTAATGAAGAAGTATTTGAAATGAATTGTGCTTGTTTGTCGCATATAATCAATTCATCTTGATCTAGATATTAGTTGTCAAAAATTCAAAGAATCATATTAGAAAAATAATTAATTGAATAAATGTAGCTAGCCATAATAATTCAACCAATAATTGAAATTTCACAAAATAATCAAATCACGTAGATGTTAACACTTGAGATATGAATATTGTGACATCATGCACATGCGGCTTCACCTGTGTTCACACCTAGAAGTCTCATACCAGAAAGGATAGGCATCCCTATCAACCTTCCATCCAAAGTACGAAAAATAATTCACTCTTAGGAACATGCCCCATGTTAGTGGGGAGGACCACTCAAGGTTCTCATCCTGTCAATGTGTGCACAAGGGAGAACCATTGGAGGCGCTCATCCCCTTGTGTAGGTGCCACTTGCGAACAATGATTTGTGTTCTCTACATAAATATCTTTCAGCCTAACTTTTTCAATACTTCCACTTTTGTACATTTCAATTATTGTTTTTTTGTTTTTGTTTAGATCTTTCTCTTCTTCATTCTCTTTCTATTTTCACCATTTCTCTATTCATCCACACCATTAGAAGAAGTGTAATGTATAATTTCCATTATGAGAACCAATAAAATTGTCAAGGTATTGTTTTGAATTTTAGGACTCTTTGTCTTCTTTGTGTTTGCATTTGCAAGGATTTTAGGAGTCTTTTTTATTACTATAGTTCTTTCTCTTTATCTTCTTTCCTTTTCACATTCTCTCTTTCTCTTTTCATGTATTGTATGCTCCATTAGAATAAGGATGTCATGTCAATTAGATTTCAAGAATCAAGAATCTCCTCAAGGCAATTGAAATGCTAAAACTATTAAAAAAATTTGTGTTTGAACTTGTAACAGTTTGAGAAATCACTAATAAATATATATTTGATTAGCACACACACACACACGCACGCACGCACGCACGCACGCACGCACGCATGCACGCACGCACGCACACACACACACACACACACACACACACACACACACACACACACACACATGCACACCCCCTTTTTTTAAGGAGACATAGATGAAGCTCCAACAAAAAAGAAGAGACATATTCACATAGTGCTAGAAGAACCGTATTCCACATAGAGAGAAATTAATAACCACAAAGTTATCACTAATCAAGTTAAAGCCAAAAGTTTAAGAGATGAAGGCAAGAAGCATATTGATTTCTGGGTAGATAAACACAAGGGGACTCACTACAATATAAACAAACTATTGTCATTTATCATAACTTTGCACATAATTAAAGCAATTACATAGAATAACTAATTGCCAAAGAGTAGAGTCGAGAGAGAAGATTGTGGGAGATACTAATTGGATACAATTTTCTCCCATGCAAGGTGACTACATCCCCCATGCATGTATTTATTTAATTTTATTCTCTTGGTGTTTAAAATATAAAAGATATCCCAAAAATAGACATGCATAGTTCTCTTCCTTATAGGCTTATCTTTCGTGATTCTTTCTTCAAAGTCAACTATCTTTCCTAAAAATAAGATCTAAAATATGAATCCTAATCTATTCAAGACATACATCAATAAATAATAATTCCAAACTTTCATGAATTACCCTGCAAATAATCACTAGCACTTGTGCACATACAACTATCATTCTAAGAAGTAGCATTTGGAATAAAATAATTTCGTGTCACTTAAGCACCAAATAAATATTCCTTGCATACTATAAGCGCTCTTTGGAAAATAATATATTTACTTAATGATTTTTTGCACTAAGCACAAATCATATTAGTATCTACCATTTAACTTCAAAGCATGAGCAACTAATGTCATACACAAGCCTATGCACAACAAACTACAATCATACAATAATTAAAATTATTAAAACTTCACAAAAAAATTAATTTATCATCATATTTTCATGTAGTGATTCTTGTAATTTCAATAATATTTTTGACAATATATCGAGAGATTAAGAAGCAATTATTCTCAATTGAAGAAAATAATCCACAAATAAATACAAGGGTCACCCCATATGTTAGTACTGGCTCAATGTGATGAATTTCCACTAAAGGAATAAGGATAATAAAAAGATTTATGTACTGCCTCAATACAATGAATTTGTACATACCTCCAAATAAAAATAAGGTAGTTATGGATTTTCATATGTCATTGCCTTAGTGCTACAAGTCTGTGACCTTCAGACTTTTAATGTGATTACAAATGGTAAGAAAACAATTAAGAAATCACAAGTAGGGAATAAATATGATTTCTTAATTCACTGGGATTCCTTAAGAGAATGGTTTTTATATTTGATGAAGTATCGATGATATTGAGTATCAGCTTTTGTAGTGGTCAAATCATGGTCGATTACATTTTCAAGTACTAAAATCTCAATATTCTCATCTAATAAATGTGGATCCTCAACTACAAGAGTGATAAGAGGTGTACCTTCTTTAAAGGGTTTCGATAAATTGATGTGAAAAGAGTTATGGATTTGTTAGTGTGGATATATACCTAATCAAAAAACATTGTCATTGATCTTGTGTACAATATAAAATGGGAGGACATAATAGTGAGGAGCCAATTTAAATTTTAGATATCTATCAATAGATTTTAAGGGGCACTTTTCTATGTGCAACCATACTAAATAATTTTTATTAAATTTAATGACTTACATATCTTATTAGCTTGAATGGTATAGTGCAATTGAGATAGTTTAATGAGTTCAAAAACACCCTCTAAAATTTTCTTGTGGTTAGATGCTAGAGGATTGACGAAGCAATAATATTAGAAGCTATAGTTTAATGAGTTCAAAAACACCCTCTAAAATTTTCTTGTAGTTAGATGCTAGAGGATTGACAAAGCAATAATAGTAGAAGCTATAATGGTCATTGGAATGGGAAACTTCTTACCATATACAATTTCAGATGGTGGTTGACCAATAGGAGAGTGAGGCGTGATATTATAAGAAAATTGTAAAATAGGAAGATGTTGGTCCCAATTAATTGGTCAATCAATCACGTATAAGATCAAGGGAGATCTAGGATAGTGTTGTTAGTAGCCTTGGTCTGACAATCGCTTTCAAGATGGAAAGCAAATATGAAGTCCATTTGAGAATCCAAGTTCTTAAATAAGGCAACCCAAAAATGATTATAGAAATGAGGGTCATAGTCAAATAAAAGAATTTGGGGAAAATCATGGTGCAAAAAGATAGTCTTGATAAAAAGCTTGGTGGCTTGAGGAACAATTAAAGTCTTTTTACATGGAATAAGATAGATTTGTTTACTAAAGCTATCAACAATGGTCAAAATCATAGCATTATGTGTTGAAGTAGTGCATAGACTAGTAATAAAACCCATGTAAATTAGTTCTTCCCACTGACTAGTGGGGATTGATAAGGGCATAAGTAAACTAAATGTTTTGCAATGATGCCATTTAGTCCTTTGATAGATAAGACATTTAGATACAAATTGACCTACATCATGTTTTAAATTAGGCTAATAGAAAAATGTTTTACAAGCAGTTAACATCACAAAGATTAGGATCAGAAGAGTAAGTAGAAATCATGGAATTAAAGGATTGAATTGCTATTGAAGAAACATGATTTAGATAAACTGTTTTTATCTTATTAAAACCAAGGATGTAATGAGTAGAAACATGAGAATGGGGGTGACAACTAAAGATATCAGCTACAACATTAGCACGCCTTGGTTGATACTGAATCATAGGATGTTGAAGCTCTAAATAAAAGAAGCCCACTTAATATGGCTATCAGAAATTAATGATTGAGATAAAAGATGCTTTATAGCTTGCTGATCAATTTTTATTAAAAATTATGAGTCCATAAGGTAATGTTTCTAGATATCTAGAGCATGAACAACCACTAATAAATCTCTATCATAGGTGCTATAATTTTGCTCAAAAGGTTTCAATTTTCTGCTCTCATAAGTAACGGGATGGTAATTCTACATGAGTATAGGTCCTATTTCTAATCCACCAGTATCGGTGGCAATAAAAAGAAACGCTAGTTAAAATCAAGTAATGATAAGATATGAGTATGAGTTAAGAAGTATTTTAAAGAATTGAAATATTTTTGTTGGCTAGTCTCCCAATGAAAAACAATATTTTTATGTAATAAGAGTATTAGAGGCAAATCAAGCAAAGAGAAACCAACCAACTCATCTAAGAAAAGAATGAACTTCAAGTACATTTCTAGGGATATGTCCTTCATTAATAATATGTGCTTTCTTTGGATCTAGATTGATGCCTTGTGCGGAAACAATATGACCTAGATATTCAATTTGATATTGAAAGAATATACTTTTAGTAGGGTTAGCATATAAGTGATTAACATTTAGCAAATTGAAAACTATTTTAAAATGTCTTTATGATCGCATTTTGATTTACTTAACTAAAAGGCATAACAAAAAACTCATAGCAGTGACCAAATTATGTGTAACAAGTAAGTTTAACAATATCAACAATGTCCATTCTAGTTTGATGATATCCTAACTTAAAATAAATTTTACTACTGATTGAATATTCCTTTAATTTATTTAGCAAATAATCAATATGAGATATAGGATACCGGTTTTTGATAGTGACTTTGTTCAATGACCTATAGTCGATACACATGTAGATCTACATTGATGTCTTGTGTGGAAATAATATGACCTAGATACTCAATTTGATCTTGAAAGAATATACTTTTAATAGGGTTAACATACAAGTGATTAACATTTAGCAAATTGAAAACTATTTTAAAATGTTATTTATGATTTCTTTTTGATTTACTAAAAACCAAAATACCATTGAAAGACATAATGAGAAAATGTTGATAATCAATAAAAATTTTATTCATAAACCTACCAAAAGTGGCAAGTGCATTTGTTAAATTGAAAGGCATAACAAAAAGCTCATAGTAGTGGACCAAATTGTGTGCAAAAAGTAATTTTAACAATATCAACAGTGTCCATTCTAATTTAATGATATCCCAATTTTAAATAAAATTTACTAAAGATTAAACCTCCCTTTAATTTATTTAGCAAATAATGAATATGAGATATAGGATATTGATTTTTGATAGTGACTTTGTTCAATGACTTGTAGTTGATACACATATGACATATTTTGTTTTTCTTCTCGATAAGAAGTATAAGTGATCCAAAGGGTGGCAAACTATGATGAATGAGGTCTTTATCTAGAGATTTAGTGACTTTCCATTAAGTTTCCTTGTAGTAAAGTGGGCTATACAAATAAGGTGCCTTATGCCAAGGAGAGACTCTTGGAAATAGCTCTATCTTCTTGGGGTTTAACTCTCCTCTAGGTAGTGGCTGCTGAGGTGGATAGTCATAAGTAAAATAGTTCTTATAGGTAGCCAAAACAATTCTTATAGGTAACTAAAAAGTGCTTTGGTGATGGTGTAAGAAGTGCAATCTTAAGATCCTAAATGTTTGTGATATAAATCATGCAAGCATTGCTTTATTTCCAAAGAGTACGCTGGACCTAGGTATGTGAAATCAAGGGGAAGAAGCCTAAGTCAATATTACCATGCAAAGTAATATGATCTCCTTGAAAATGAAAGGATATTAAATGAATGTAGTAGTCAATACGAGGGTTATACTGATGATGAAAAGGCATACTTAGTATAATATTAGAAGATTGTAAGGGATCCACAATAAAATTGTGTTTTTCTTTATAAGAAGCTATAATAATTTCTAGATCTTTTACTTCATGAGTTCCATTATATCTTATTCCTTGGACAGTAGATTTTACCTTATGCAATAATGGAGTGGGTATCCAAGTGCAATCTTCTAATCAATTTCTAAAAAATAACATCATGTGAGCTACCATCATCAAGCAAAATAACGACATCTAAATCTTGAATAGTGCCTTGCATCTTTAATAGAGAATGAAGTGAGACGTGCGTACCTTGCTTACCTTTAGCTATTACCTCTTATTAAAGAGTCAATGGTCTAGTTTGAAGTATAATTTGGCACTTCTTCTATATTGTATAGTTGAGCAATAATGTTGTTGTTGTTATTGGGATAGTTTAACATGAAAGTTTACTAATTGATGGCTAGGACGATCACAATGGTGACGTATTAATTTAAAATTTTTATGTTGCATATTAAGATTTGCATTTTGAAAATTTATCTTGGGTGCTCTAGCTTGTTGGTCCATAGTGCCTCTAGGTGTGGAATTGGATGGATGTGAAGGTGGCAAAGCATTTGAAAGGAAAGAAATGAAAGGATTTCATGAATTATGATTGTTGTTGTGAAAAAGTGTAATGAATGGGATTGAGAGGAGAGAGAAGAATGAGCAAAAGAGAGAGAAAGAGAGGGAGAAGAAGAAGGAGAAAGACTAGAAGAGGAGAGAGAAAGATAGGAAATTGGAAAGAAGGAGAAAGGAAGCCATGGAAGCTGAAGCAGAAGGTGAAGAGTTAGTTCTTGATTATTTCTAGATACCCTATACTAGGTCTCTTATACCTTATATACACTGGCTAGTGTGATTGGGTATCTAATCCCTAGTTCTCATGTATCCCACTTGTTACATTCTATATTGACCCTAAAAATTTTTACCCTAAAAAACAAAAGAAAATTAGAGGGACTTGACAAAGTGGCTAAAGAGTGGGAGTGTAAAGTACAACTCTGATCCACATCACAATGAGAGATTGGGTGAAGACTATGGATAGCATGATGTCCACTACAAGCTTGCTGAGGTAAGTTTGCCATAAATTTTGATGGGCTGCTCCAAATGGTCCATGCCACTACGACAAGCACTTTCAGCCCATGTAGACAACACATGGCTATAATTGAAGCATGTATAAAATAATTCTAAAATATTGTGTAGTCTACATGTAGTGTATGGTCAAAAGGGGACATAACTGGCTCCACTGGGCCTCTTGGAGGTGAGGAAATTCATCCACAATGGTGGCTGGGATCCAAGCGGCTTCTTCCAAGGGTATAGGCCTTGCCATTTGATGAGGTATTCCTTGATAGATCAAGATATCAAGTGTTTATCTCTCTACCCAATGGTTGCCTTAGGGATATACTGAAGCCTTCTTCATCTATGGGGGGTAGCTCTTCCACATAGTCCACTAAGGTGCCAATGAAAGGCTTCAATTGACTAACATGAAACACATTTTTAATCTTGGTGGTGGTGCGAAGCTCTAATCATTAAGTCAAGTCACCAACTCTCTTAAGGATTTGATAAGATCTATAGATCAAATGGTGGGCCAGCTTGTTACTGCTGCCCTCCTTGAGAGTAAAGTAACGAGACTTAGGTACTTTCAAGAGAACCAACTTTCCCTCTTGGAATTCCAAATGCCTTCTTTTCTCATCAGCATAAAAATTCATGTGGTATTTTTCCTTCTAAAGATTCACTTTGCATTGTTGAAGTAGGGCCTACATATGCTTTAACTCCACTTTACTCTAGGGATTGATCTTATCATTGAACAAGATTTTAGGGAGGGGAACCTTCTACTCATATAATGCCTCAAAAGGAGAAACCTCCATAAGCCTTTCCAGTGAAAGTTCTTGGCAATCCTATCTCTTCCATGATCTTTCATGTGAAGAAAGAAGTGTGGGGAATGAAAATCTTGCCATGGGACCAAATAAGGCCATGTTGTCATGATGCTATGCGTGGACACAGTGTGAAAAAGCATGGAATGCATCATCATCCGACTTCTTTATTGATCTAGAGAGTCAATGTGATCTAAGACATTAGTACTAGTGTGTGTTGCATGGATTATCCAAAAATACTAGATTTTTGGATAATTTTAGCTTATTTTTGATATTATTTATTGTAAAAATCCAAAAAGTTAGAAAAGCTTCTAGATTAGGGTGGCATGCAAAAAGCAAGTTGCTTTTTCAGCCAGTTAGGAGATTTTTCATAAAAAAGACAGATCGGCAAAATCGCACGTGTCGCGATTGCTATTGACAGGCTGAAAACTGCAGTTTGAATTGGAAGAGGAAGAAGAAGTGATCTGGGAGATTCGTGAGCAGGTGCCCTGCAGTTTTACCCCCCTTTTAGAGCCAACAGAGCCATCAGATTTGGGTTTTGAGCAGCAGAGAAGGAGTTGTAATTTTGATGCACGTTTTGTTCTACGAAGAAGCTCCAAGAGATCTAATGCCTAGAGATTGCTTCTGATTAGTGCAAGGATTCCAGGTTCTTTCAATACATATTGATTCAATTCATTGTGCTTTATATTTGTCATGTTTACCACTTGTGTAATCTCTTTCTTCTCTTCCATCTCCTATCTCTACTTCCTTCTACCTCTGATCCCCGGTGGATTTGACCTTTCGACAAAAACCCCTCCGACATTGGTGAACCTGATGTGAAAGGTTGTTAGAAGAAGGAAATACAAGATGGGAGAACCTTCGAACACAATCTCTAGTGATTTTTTGCAACAGTTGGTGCAAAATATGAATATGCTTATGTAGGTACAACAACAACAACATGTGATGCAAGCTTTTGCTCAAACAAAAAGTGTTGTGATGAATGTTTTGCAAGCAGTTGAGCGTGAGGTGAAGTTATTCAATGGCATGAATGTATCTGCATATGTACATACCTATGCTCAGAAGATGGAATTCTTTGGGGTGGCTCAACCTACATGGAGTCGGTATTTTGTACGTGTAACTGTACATGAATTGAAAGCACAGATTACTGAATTATAATTGTAGTCCTAGGATTATGGGGTAAGAGCATAAATCCTGCACAAAGAAATGGAAATCCTCCTCTACATCTCCAATAGAAATCCTGACACTGGGACATGCAGCATACAAATCACCTGTAGTGTTGTTGGCGGCTCTCATACACCACCCATGCTCTGCATCCATAGGCCATATATTACTTTCATAAACTCCACACACTATGAGATTAATCTCTAAACCATGATCCACCAAAAAGTCAAGCGGGATCTTCAATTGAAGGTTGCAAAATTGGATGAAAAAGGACAAGAAGATAGGGGATGGGCAGCAACCCCTAAGCCAAGAAAAAGATGTATGTGGTGTGATAGTTTGCAGCATGAGAGAAAGGATTGTGCTGCCTATTAGGAGGCCTTGGCATGATAGCTCATCTTTTGGAAATTTGCAAGATCCATGCACAAGTAATGAGATTGCCTCTTGCTTTGAATTTCGGAAAGGGAGGTATGCAAAAGTTGTTGGAAGACTTGGTAGTTCGAAATGCTTATGCGGTGGTACATGCTTCTACTTTTGGTCTACAGTTGGATAGAATGCATGACCAAGTGATGGTTGGTCCAAAGGCTGAAATATGGACACATGCTTTACATGTAGCTGAAAAGAGAAAGGTCACTGATAGTGAAGTGTCTCATGTAGGGCAAGACATTCGTGGCACAACTGGTTGGGAATCACCGGTAGATGCATATTCAGTGTATGCATATTTAGCAAAGGTACAAAACACGGATGTACTTGTGGAAGAAAAACGAAAAAGAGATGAAGATAATGCAGGGACATCTAAAAGAATGTCAAGAAGAAGTGTGGATCAGCCTAAAGCTACAAATCAGCCACCTCTTGAGCATGTTATGGAAGAGGTCAGTCAGGAGAAAAAACAAGATAACAAACAAGAGGGCAAAAAGAAGGGCAAGTAGCCAGGATATAAGTTGTAGTCTAACATTGAGATAGCCATAGATCTTAAGAAGGTTCTTGAAGAACGAATCCTAAACAGTCCGGTGGAATTCACCTTGGGAGAGGTGCTTGGCATTGCCAAGCAAGAATTTCATGATGAGATCATTGACATAATTAAGAGGAAGAATCAATTTCTTGGTGATACCACTAGTGCGTTGCTGCAATTTGAAGAGGAAATTGGTTTGTTGGGTATTCAGACTGAATATGAGCATGAAGTAAGTACTGTATTATCTATGCAGGATGCTACTAATCAGTGGACAGCATGTGGAAAAGAGAAGAAAGTGGCTGAAAATGCATTGTCTTGTAGTAATATGCATGGTGGAGTAAGGAAGATGTAACAATATGGGGAAGAGACTCTAGAATTTATTCCTCGAAGTCATTACACAAGGAATCATTAGGCAAGGGCTACCATTGAAATGGTAGTTGAAATAGGGGAAAATGAAACTCCTTGTGTTGCTTTACTTGACCATGGGTTTGAGATACATGTCAGAGCATGGATTGTATGAAAATGGTGCATGGCCTGTAGACATTGATCATGGTTGGCGTATGAGGGATGCAAATAATTCTTTGAGAGAGCTTTATGTTGCATGTCCAAATGTAAAAGTGACAATTGGTGATGTACAAGAAGGGCAACACTTCTTTGTGCAAGATAATTCCTCATATGTAGTGATTTTGGGACAGCCCTATATTACATGAGTGCATATAGAAACAAAGGTGCTTGATGATGGTTTTGCTTATGCAAGAGTCAGAAGCAAGGATGGAAAGAAAGCAGTCCAATTTCTTACTGTTTGTGTTAATCATCCTAGAAATCGGGATACACTTCGAGAGTCTCCTTTGGCTCCAAATGCAAGGGAATTCAAAGACCAGGATTTTCATTAAGCACTACTGTAATGCGAGGCTACAATAGTGTTGTTCAGAGGATATACTTGCCCCTTGATGGAATGAAGTATGTATTTACTATTGGTTATTCTCAGTTTACAGCAAACAGTTCATGTTGGTTTAAGCCTATGGAAGCTATGTGCAAGACTGAACGCATATCTATGAAACGAGCTACTAAGGAACTGAGAGCATTGGGATTGTTAGCTGAAAATGAAGGTATTTCATGCATCTTTTATGGGCTGAATATTAATGACACTGTGGTTGAAATTTCAGCTAGTGGGTTCCTATGCCTATCTTCTAACAAAAATGAGGCTAGAGAGTGAGGGTTTGTATGAAAAAGTGTCAAGGCAGCCAAGCTTACGGGATCCTGAAGATATAGATCATCAGTTTACATCTGAAACATTATAGGAATTGAAACTGGTGCAGAAGGGTTTCTTTTGCCTGCTAAGAGAGATTGTTTTATGCGGATGTTGGCTAGGCATGGAAAGTCATTTGCATTTCAGCCAAGTGAAATAGGTTGCGTGGATCCAAATGTTGTCTCTTCTATGGTAATATTTACTATGGCACAATGTGCCATGGAACTCGAGGCCTATTCCAGTGCCTAAAGCTTACTTACCAAAGCAAATGGATTTGCTAAATGAAAAGATTCGCATGAAGATCTTGGAGCCTTCTTCAGCCCCGTACTCAAATTGTTGGTTCAAAAAAAGAATGGGACTTTGAGATTTATTCAAGACATGCAACCAGTCAATAAAGTGACCATATGAAATGTGGGTGCAGGTCCTGTGGTTGATGAATTTGCAGAGGCTTTTGCAGGTAGAGCGATCTATTCTTTGGGTGATCTTTACTTGAGGTATGATCAGTTTGAGTTTGCAATTGAAAGTAGGGATATCACAACCATGAAGACTCCCTTGGGGTTAGTACGGATGTGTACTCTCCCACAAGGTGCAACAAACTCAGTGGAACACGTGACAAATGCTATGAATAGGATACTCAGGGATTTTATGCCACAATTGACAATGCCCTTCTTGGATGATGTTCCAATCAAAGGGTGTGCAGTGGATGAAAAGAATGAAGAGATGGATGCTCATGGATGCAAACAGTTTGTTGCAGACCATATTGTGGATTGTGAGAGGATTTTGACGCATCTAGAAGAGGTGCATTTAACTCTTTCTTGACAAAAGTCTGTCTTTGGAGTTGAAGAGGTTTTGATTGTTGGGCATATGTGTGGGCCCTATGGGTAAAGACCATCACCAACAAAAATAGATAGGATTGATAGAATGCAAGATGTATGTACGAATGTATCAGAGATGCGTAGATTCTTGGGTGCATGTGTGTTCTATTTGATATGGATTCCTCACTTTGCACATGTAGCCGATGCTTTATATCAGCTTCTAAGGAAAGGTCAGAAATTTCATTGGAAAAGGAAGCATCAAAAAGCAATGAAGAAATTGAAGCATCTCTTAAAATCTGCTCCTACATTGAGAAAGGTTGACTATTCACATGGAAAGCCTATCATTATTATTGTTGATACAAGCCCAATCGAGATTGGATAGGCAATTGGGCAAGATGATGAGGAAGGGCAAAGATATGCAATACGATTTGGTGCTAAAGTATTGACTGAACGATAGAGAAGGTATCCACAGGTTAAAAGACAATTAAGGGGAATTGTGAGAACCCTTAAATGTGATAAGGAGTATTTTATGGGTGCTCATGTAGTCATTGAGACTGATTTTTTTACCGATATTGGGTGTGATTATTGCTATCCTAGACATTGTTATGCTCTGGTGGATTGCATACATTAAATCTTTGAACCCTGAATTTCAGCATATTGCAGGAAGAGATAACCCAGTGGTGGCAGACATGTTATCTCGAGCACGCTATGAGAATGAAAATGGGATGATGGATGAGGAGGAAGAAGATGACTTTCTTATGGCTGAAAATGATGTTGCAAGAGTGAATTTAGCAATGCAAGTGTTACTACAGCATTAACAGAAGCTTGGACAACAAAGAGAAGACACTTTAGATGTTTTGCATCTTGTGTAAAAGTATTTATGGA
The DNA here is from genome assembly GCF_053477565.2 of Lygodium microphyllum. Classification (NCBI taxonomy): domain Eukaryota; kingdom Viridiplantae; phylum Streptophyta; class Polypodiopsida; order Schizaeales; family Lygodiaceae; genus Lygodium; species Lygodium microphyllum. Next base: position 96,400,536 of record NC_141140.1, on the reverse strand, counting down.
AGACAAATATGCAAGAGAGTGGGTGAGAATTGGTCAATATCTCAGTACATTAACAAAGAGAGATGAATGGTCAGATGAGAAGTTTAAGAAGATCAAGAGGAAAGCCTATGGGTTTTTCTTAAAAGATGGATACTTATGGAAACATGCTAAAAAGAAACAGCGTATGCCATTGCGAGTTTTGGATGACAGGGCTTCACAAGTAAATGTTATGCAAGAATTTCATGAAAGCTTGTGGGCTGGCCATAGAGGTGTTTGGGGTACTTTCACAAAGATCAAAGAAAGATATTGGTCGCGCAGGGTATGCATAAGGATGTTGCTCACTTTGTGGAAACATGTACGACATGTCAAATGTATTCATTTGTGAGACATCGGGATGGATTGTAGCCCACATGTCCATTATCTCTTCATTTTAAGTGGATGGTGGATTTGATCACAATACCTACAGATCTTTGGCAAATGAGGTATCTTGTGCTTGCCCGTGAACACACACACACACACACACACACACACACACACACATTTATATATATAAAGCAAAAGATGCATTTGTTTTTTCTAAATTAGTTAGTTAAAAAATGAATGAATTAACTAATAAAAATTAAGTAATGACTTTTTTAAATTAATTAGTTAATTAATTGCTAATCAATGAATTTTTAAAATCAATTAGTTAATTAATAACTTTTTAACATTAATTAATTAATAACTAATTTACTAATTAATTAATAACTAATTAATAATTCATTAACTTATTAATAATAAATTAACCAATTCATAAGTAATTAAGTAAGCAACTAATTAACCAATTAATTAATTAACTAATTAAGTAACTAATTAACTAATTAATTAATAAATTAAATAATTAGTTAATAAATAATAAATAATTAATTAACTAATAAAATTACTTTCTAGCTAATCAGTTAAAATTAATAACTAATTACCTTAAATTAATAATTAATTAAAAACTAATTGGATAAATAACTATTAAGTCAATTAATTAATTACTTCATCAATTGAAATTAATAACTAATAACTAATAATCAATTATTTATGTATTAGTTATAAATTACTTAAATTAAAATCAATTGAAAAAATATTAACAACCAATAAATATCTTTAATTCAAGTAGTAATTACTAATTTCATTTTTTGTATTTATTTTATTAAATTATTAAGAAAAATTTTTATCACATAGTTATTTAATGATTAGTACTATTTATTACAAAATTTATTAATATTAATCTATCAACTAAATTATTAATTATTTCTTTTATTAGTATAAAAATTAATTAACGCATATATAAATCAATTAATATTTACTCAGATGGTATCAATTAGTTTATTAATTATTTAATTAGTTTATCGATTAAGTTATATCAAAGAGATTATTAATTAATTGACTAATTGATGTTAGTTGACTTGTTCATTAGTTCATGCATATCAATCGCTTTATTAATTAGTTATTATAGTGATCAATTAGTATGAAGTGAACCATTAGTATATCAATATTACTTCATTTTTGAAGAAGGAAGGCATTTGCAATGGCAATGGCTACCATGTTCTTGCTATCACCCATGCGAATGGCCGAATACAAGGCACACCGATCCATTGTAAGAATGACTATGAGGCTAGCCAGGTAGATATTTTGGATACCCTAGTCTCGCAATACTATCTTGTCGAACAAGGAAATGGGCCTACATTACAGCGTTCCCCCACCACAGACCTCATCTAGAGCCCTTGCAGCATTGAGAAAACAACAATCACTGTGGAAGTCTCACCACCCTCTTGGACATTGAGAAAAACAAAACCATGCCTATCACCCTTGATGTGGAAGAGGAGGGGATGTGATGATCCTCTTATGATGTAAGTATGATTGAGTATATAATGTCTTCCGGGGGAGGGAGGCTGACACTGAGTGTTACATAATTTTCTTCAGAATATGAGCTCTATAGAGAGAGTGGAGGAGATCCCAGTTTTGTATGATGGCAATGTGGCATATGAGCTTCCACCTGTAATAACAGACAATATGCATCCAATGGAGGGTATGGAGCAAAAGTATGATGACCATTGCTAGACAAAGCCCATGTCAACATCGATGGCGTTCCTTGGTAGTTTTGTTTGTTGAAGCACATGTGTCGGAGAACTAGAGTGTCCCAATAGAAACTGTGTTGGCAGGTCAATTTCTGGCACCCCAAACAAGGTGGCATGGACAGGTAGTACAAGATTCTTCATTCAATCCACTATCATTAAAATCATTGCGGAGTCACATGACATGGTTCTAGTACCCTATTGCAAGTAAATCATACTAATCAATACATGCCATATAGGTAAACTCAATACCAGCATACCAACTATCGGAATGTCAATTGATGGTCTCAGAAGCCTTGGATGCTTCTATTGTAAGAACCCCCCTGCTCTCCAAGTGCTAGTGTACAATATATTATGTGATGTCAACGAGCCCAATGTCAAGATTGTTTATCCATCAAGGCACACATAACCATGAGGTGCAAAGAGGCATGTGCAGAGCTAATGCCAAAGAGGTGCAAAAGACCGTAGAGGAAATGGTAAGAGACTTTAGTGTAGCTGGAACTTGGCACATGCAAATGACTATGGCTAGAAGGCTAGTGACAAATGCCTTGGTTCATGAGCAAGGTGTCCCCACACTAAACTCTCGACCATGCTCGAGGAACACCAACCACTCATTTAGAGTAATAGGTAAAATATTAATCCATTCACAACACATTCCAAAATATCATTAAAAATCCATGCATATAAAGATCAATATTCTGTGCATACAGATTCAAACACATCAAACACATGGTCCATGCAGCACATGTTGAGAGGAATCAGAGAATGAAATCTTGTCTTCTAAACGTAAAGCAACGTTGTGCATACAGATTTTTCCATAGTAGCCTATATCTTGGGGAAGCCATTGACAATGATAGTAGGTGCTTTATATTCAAAATGTCAACAACTGGGCCAACCTTAGGGGTTGACTTAGTGAATCATATGCGAAGGAATGGCATTGGGAACCTATGCAATAGCTAGATATGCTTCGACCACATGCATCACATTAATGATTGGACCACCACAGTAGCACATATGTGTGACCCAAGGTAGTTTCTCTTACACGATTCTACCATGATAACACGAACTTAATGAATATAGTTTTCCTTACTCTTCCATTCCTACTTCCTTGTATTTCTGTAGTGTACAAGAGTTGATGACTCTGGCAATATGTGAGATGTAAGGAAGAGGATATAGATGCAAAAGATCTTTTCTTGACAAAGATGAATGAAGTGTGGACAACTAAGCACTGATTTTTGAGGATTCATGGTAGACAAGGCAATCACCAATTGGAGTACCATTTGCATAGTGTTCAATGGTGGTCCGAACAACATAATGCAAGGAAGGGATAGATCTTGCTTATTTAATTAGGTGTAAAGTCTCCAAATACACACATCATAGTATGTGGAAAAGAGTTTCCAAGATGAGCATAAGCGCTTGTGCCACATGATGTGGAGGTGTGTAGCCACGGAAGATGATGCAACAATGCCATATCGATTCATTTGGGCTTGGTCCACTTGCTCTCTATGCTTGTACCTCATCTCCACCATCTATTTATGTGGTCCAACTTGCTCCCCTCTACTCTTCTAGGTGTACTTGTGGCTACAGAAGGGGGCTTGGTTCCTCCACTCATTCTTTCTCTTGGTGGTCCGGTTCAAAGTTAGGCCCTTCTTCCTAGACACCAGCTCTAGTGGCTCCTATTTAGGTGGCTTCATTTGCTTTTTTGGCTCCCCAAGCCCTAGTAAGGTGAGTTTCAGTGTGGTTAAGCCAGCTGTGCCTTGGCATGGAGTCCACGTTGCAATGCCCTCCTTGTTGGTTCTAGTTTTCTTCTTAGTTGTTCCAATGTCTTTTTTCCTATCGGCTGCATGACATTCAATATTGTGCTTAAGAATGCACGTTGTTGCTCCAGTATTCCTATCTCAACAGTTGTGGCTTTGCTTTTTGCTAGGAGGTATTCACTCTCAGAATGGGCCACCTTGTAAGCTAAGTCTTTAATTTTGTCTTTATTCTTGGTTGCCCATTTCTCTACTTTTTCCTTCATCTGCTCTAGCACTTGATTTTGGTATCGTGCTAGGGTAGCAACACATGCTCCTGCTCCCGCCACAGTGTTTGTTCTTACTCTTGGTTTTATGTACTACCTGTCCCATCAATATGACTTGCTCGTGAAGAGATAATTGAAGCTAGTTATGCAAGTTCGTCAACTTCTTCATGGTCTCCTCGTCCCTTTGGTTTCTTACTACATGCAGATCTATCCTTGCCTCTTCTCTTTGCCTCTTCAAGTCCTTTATTTTCAACTCTAGACATTTGTTTTTCCTAGAGTTGAAGGTGCATCTGTGGTTGAAAATGGTTGTACTTGGTTGTCAATGCTATGATCTATCAAAAATGTTAAGAAAATAAGAAAATATCAGTTATCTAATAATTTCTTTATAAACAGGCAAATACTATGGGAGTACCTTGTGATGTGCTACTCCCTCCTTAGGATTGACATTAGGTTTAGCTACCAGTGGCACTACATGCTTTGGGACGACTATGGTGACATTGCTGAAAGTTGTTACTGTTCTAACATGATTGATGGCAAGATGGATGCACTGTGAGTCATAGTCAACATTACAATGAACTTGTTTTTTGAACACACATCCAAACAATGACTCCTTACTAACACTTTGCTTGTTTGGTAGCACATAGAAGATGATGAGTAGGCTCTCAGTATCGGCAGAAACCATCAATTTGCATTTTTCCAAGAGTGGATAGGATTGCTCCCCAAATGGGCTAAGTTTCACATTGGTTGGTTGCAATTGGGGTTGACCCATGGCAGTCCAGTGTTTGTGTGTTAATATATTGGCATTGGCTCCCTCGTCAATTAGCACATCAAAGGTGTATGCCTTTGGGAGGTTATGGTGATCCACAAGTAGGCTAGTGCTATTGCTTCCTCATCTACCTCCTCAAGTTCTATGTTGCAACCCTCATAGTTGTTAGTGTTTCTATCATCAAAGGTTAATGGAGGAGTGGATGTGATAGAGGGTAATATTTTTTTATGCGACTTCCATTGAAGAAGCGTATGCCCTCTCCTTCTAGGGTTTCAAGTTTCACATTCCCTATTCTACTGACATCACGAACCTTGAATGGTCAGTGTCTTCCAATTGAAGTTCCCTCTATCTCTTCCACAATGTGTTTTCTTGAGCACATCATACATTTCATGTTCGTAGACACATCTCCTTATTAAAAGTCCATCTTGTCCTACCCAATATTGTTGATCTACAATCAACTGATAGGGTTGGATATTCAAGATTAGTCTTTTTAATCTATCTATGGGTTGTTCGGATAGTCTTTCTCAAGTATGTGGACTTTATTATGCGCCCAATATGGTGTAAGGTCTACACTAAACAATTCTTATTTGTTGGACATTTTAAAAAGGTGTGTATTCGATAGGTTGTCATTGATTTCCTATCTAGTGGCTACTCTTGTGGGTATGCACGACATATAATCTACCATATAATGTTGTTTTCCCTTGCATATGACTATAGGGAAGTCAAATCCCAAAAGAAAAAGTAACCATAGAGTAATGCATCCCATTGTGCAAGGTTTATTCACAAGATAAAGCAATGCTTTGATGATCCACAAAGAAGGTGAAGGGTGTTGCTAAGATAGTGTTTGGACTTCTTTACGACAAACACCATGGCTAACCCTTTCCTCTCTATTGTGGACTAGTTCATTTCTATCTCAGTGAGTTGTGTTTGCTAGCAAAGCTCACTGGATAGTTGAGGTTATGTTCACCAGGTTGGCACAACATTGTCCCCATGGAAAATTTTGATGCATCAATATGCACGTGAAAGGTAATGGACCAATCTGGGGTTCTTAAGATAGTAATTTAAGTTAGAGCCTATTTAAGCCTTTCGTAGGCCTGTTGACATTCTTCCATCCACTCAAATACTATCAGTAGCTTGTAAAAGGTCTAGAAATCAATGCATAGTTCAGTACAAACCATTGGTAGTATCCTGTGTGTGGCCTAAGAAGCATTCAACTCCCTTGATACAATGTACCCTAAGATGCAACATGCTTTACTCAAAATTGGCTCTTTAAGGGGTTCAGTGAGAGACCATATTGCCGACACTGTTCAAAGACTATTTGCAAATTTTCCAAGTGCTCTTCCTAGTTGGTGTGGATGCATAGGTCATTGACAAAGACTCCCACCTGAGTATGTCCTTGAAAATGGCACACCTGAGGTGCTGAAATGTAGCAAGAGTATTAGTCAGTCCAAATGGCATGACTATGTAGGCAAACACCCCCTATTTGGTGGCAAATGCCATCTTGTGCCTATCGTCTGAATGGATTTGCACTTGGTTATAACCTGAGAAGCCATCGAGAATGATGTAGGCTTTCTTTCATGCCTCTCTCTATCTGTGTATGGTAGTGGGTAATTGTCTCTGTTCGTGGCTATGTTGACCTTCTTATAGTTTATGCACACTCAAATCTTCGCATTCTTTTTCATGACTATGACTATGGGTGACACCTAGTCCATATGCTCTATCTAATAAATGAATCTAGCCTTCAATAGCTTATCAATATTCTCTTTTACTATGTGTGCATGCTTAGGATTCATTCCATTTGATCGTTGCTTGACTAAGACTACATTGGGGGTCATGGGGATGTCGTGAGTCACAATATTTGGATCTATTCCCTTTAGCTCATCTAAGGACCATGCAAACACATCTTCAAATTCCCTTAGGAGATTTATGATATCATGCTCCCTCCTCCTTCTTAGTTAGGTCGTCCATTGTGTACATGGGTCGAGGCTTATCCTCCCCTCCTTCCAAGTTTCCTCCTTAACCTTGGTTGGTCCTTTGATGGGTTTACTAGCTTGCCCTTTCCATTCAGCCCCTACTAACACCACTATTCGATCACCCTTTTTGTACTTCATGAAGTTCTTGGGTAGAACTTGGGGTTTCTTCTACCATTCAACTTTTGAAAACTTTGAATGTTTTCTTTTCTCCTCCCTTAGCCTTTTCGCCCACCCTAGGTGGATTGGAAGGTTTCCCTTGTACGTCAAGTCCTAGGTGGTTGAGGTATCTTGGGGTCACTATCAAAGCTCACCTTTAACTCAGAATTGTACTCATCATCCTCACTATAAGAGGCTTTCTCCCCTAGTGCTCACAACTCTCAAGTTGACTCTACTTCAAATAGTGGTGTGGTGCAAGGACGCTAGTCCCACTTGCTCATAATCTACCACCTTGAGGCATTCTAGCCAAGCTCGATTGCAATCTACCTTGGCAACTCCCTTGCTCACTCGAAATGTGTTAACCTCTCAGGGTTTAGTGTTTGCTCTGATTTGCTCAATTAATCTTTCCTTTGTATCATATTTTATGGTCTCTACTTCCTCTTTGCTCTTCTCATACTGATGGAACAATAGTCTTCATACTACCCATCGTCAAAATCCTCATACTGGGACTACATGTTGTTAGTAGGGTTCCTACTTGCGAGCTCTGCCACACTTGTCATGAGAGCTAGTTATATGACAAATTTAGGTCGTGCACCTTAGTCCCTTGCCACTCTCTGCTTTCCATAACATCCTTGAGAGGCTGTAAATTGGCAGCTTGATTACCCACAAGCTGACTTGATAGGTACTCAAGGATTTTGTGAAGTTCTAATTTGTTGGCTGGGACATAAGAGGTGATTAGTATTCATTGACCATGGAACTCCCAACCATCATGCAGAAGGGTACCGTGGGCAGCTTAGAAGTGATGGCAATCTTAAGTTTTCTAGCTGAGTCTACAACTTTCCCAGATCCACCCTCGTCCTCCGAGAATGGGAGATCGATGGTTGCCAATATGTGCATCCAGTCTCTCTCATCCTTAGGGCAAGGAATGTACCTTGTTGGAGGTCCATAATCGCTTTTAGGCCTCAAGTTGCCCTTTAGCAAGGTAGAGATGGCATCTAAGTCTACTAGTGAGGTTTTCCATGTGTCCATCTCTACTCGAACTACTTCTGATCTATTACCCAAGAATATCAAGCCATTACTCAATCCTCTATTAGTTTGGCATTTCTCATCCAAGGTCTACCAAGAAGGATATCATACTCCACTCACTTCATAACTATGAAGTTCACTAAGAATTGGATAGTGGCCAATCCTTTAGGACTCTGAAGAGTCTAACCTTCATCCCATTTGCTAAAGTGACATTGAAGCTTGTGGTCTCCACTAGTGGATTTTTCCAAGCTTGAAGACTGCGTGACTAAATACACTAACCCTTGCTCCTGTGTCCACTATCCCCTTTCGTGTAGTATCTCCTAAGGCAATGACAAGCAAGACTATGTGCATCTAAATGCCCTCCCAAAAGGCATTTACTTGTGGGCACTTAGACATTGGATTTACTATTAGACTTGGTATGTGTGCACAACATCATGGTTTGGAAGGTCTTGCAGCTCATGGTCATTACTACATTCTACCCATTACTTCAATTCTTGCTAAAAAGTGAAGAAATTCTCCCAATGGAAATGTCATAGGAGTTATTATTATTAAGGTTAGCAATTTGCCATGCATCTTTCCCTCCTCAGCTTCATGGGCTCCTTACCAATGCTCGTGAGCTAGTTGTGCAGTCACGGCCCCCTCATCCTACCCATGCAGATATTCACATGGTGGCATTGCCTCTCTCGCCCTCAGATATGTGAGAGAGACTAGTGGGCTCAATGTTGAGTGTTTGTCAATCTCATGCTCAGTGATAGGTTCGACATATTGAAGGTGAGCTTGCGCTTCTTTTATCCATTTCTTAACCTTGTCTTCAACCCTTAGCTCTGTTAGTTGGGGCTAGGGTACTCTCCAACCTTAGCGCTTTTCTTTTCTCTCATCTTAGGAGTAGATATTTATACTTCGGCATCAATACCTATTTTCCCTTGGTTAATGTGGTCTCTGTGATATCCCGACTTTAATTTCAAATTTTTCCAACTTCATGCAATTGGACTTGAAGGATTCTAGACCATTAAATAAAGGAAGTCTCGAACAAAAATAGTCCAAAATTTGTAAACCCGACATCTTTTGAGTTCAATACGGTTGCGAATATCTCTATACAAGGATTGCCATATGCATGGTAGTTATGACTAGTAAGCTCTAGATTGATTAAACACATTTTAAACTTGGCAAGTCGAATAAGTAACAAAATCTTTAAAGCTTTAGTTTTATGAAGAAAAAGAAGGAAGAGATGAAGATGACGACAATATGGTCACCCCCTCCCCCCCTTTTTTTTGGAAAAAAAAAACTCATTATTCCCCCCCAATTTGGCATTCCAATTTCGTACCAAAAATCTTGAGTTCAGCTCCAGAGATTTAGCAATTAACTCCAGCAATCTCCCCCTCTTCTTAGTTTGATGAGAGGCTTGGGATGAAGCAAGATCATCTGAGAGCTAGGCAAATCAGTCATGGCATCTCTGGCAGCCTCTCTGGATCTCAAAGATCAAATTGCCAACATCAGATTGCATCTTTGAAGCTTCAAATTGCTGATTTTGCCAAGGTCCCTTCTATAAAGAGCTCTTCTTCTTAGCCACAACCCTTCTTCTTCAATTTGGCTATAAATACAAGGCATGGAAAGCTCTTGAGAGCAGCCATAGCAAGAGAAGGAGGCCCTTCTCAGGAGTATAGAGCAAGAGGGAGTGGGGAAAGAGAAGGGCAATCACGCGAATTTCTCTATACTCCACGAGCTCTCGAATTCATTTCCTCCATCCTGTCTATCCTATTCCCATGTGGAATCAAGACTCTTCTTGATTTCTCAAAATTCTTGGTGATTGTCGCCTTTTTCCCCACGTCAAATCAAAATTCTATCAATCTAATTACCCCCAAGTTCCTTTGCCAAAATCCCCTTTTGCGATCTCATGAGATGATTATAGACCATGGTCCCTAAGAATAAAGTTACGAAGGTCGTGGAGGCAAGAGGTGCCAATAACATTACGGACACAATTACTATAAACAGAATGGCAAGTATGAGGATTACAAATGGAGCTACAAATACCATCAACCAAGCACCCATCATGGATCCTTAGGTACCATTTTTCTTAAATAATAACAGCTAGCGGGCCTTAATCCCATGAACATGCAACAAAAGTTGCATGTGTAAAACAAGATTTTATTCGATTCTTGCATATAATCTCTTTGAGAAATTCTTAACTGCGAATTCCAAGGGGTAACTTGGGATTGCATAAGATGAACATAAGCAAGTACAAGGAAGGTACTATGTCCCTAAAAGATTTAATATTTTTTATTTTTGTGTTGATCAAACAAAATCTCTGATGGGTACTCACGGATGCTAATCCTTGGTATATAAGAGACCTTGAGATGAAATCGCAAAAAGATACCGTTCATAGTTAAACTAACCAAGATTTTCTTTTATTGCAGGCAAAGATCCATGAACTCCAAGGGAGTTATCCTCAAGTATGAAATTCTTGCTTAGATTTTAGTCCAAACTAATCCCCAAGGAAGGGAAAATCCAAAAAGACTATTGGAAGGTATTGCCACTTACGCTAGTTTTTGCCACTTATGCTAATTTGTCTCGATGTTATTAAGTATTACCTTATGCTAATTTGTCTCGATATTATTACTTTTTGAAAAGAAAATATTTGTCTTGGAAATAAACATGTTAGAGGTTTATGTATAATGCATTTAAAATAAAGATGTTTATGATTGCAAGCTAGGTACTGATCTTTTCTAAAATCGTCAGGCTAAAAGACAGATGACTGAGTATAGATCACCGACTGAGGTAGTATTTTAGTGAGCACAGAATGCCGACTAAGGCAGTGTTCCTAATGGCGGTAGACCTCCCTAAGGCCAGTGTGAATAAAACCTAATACAAGGGGGTTTTCTCTTTTGTCTCACATTATAGTAAGAATAGACCAATCATGATGCAAAAGGACTTGTCGTAGGGAGCTCTAGTCAACAGAGGAGGATACCCAGGGGCTTTGGTCACAAACTCCTTAGGCTCTTACAAACTCCCAACTACCCTTCAATTTCCAGACTATGTCCTAGAAGTTTCAATACTAGTTGGGGAACGGAACTTGGAGAGAATAATACTTTGAACAGAAAACATTATAAATGTCACTTTTTTCTAAAAGGAACTATTAAGGAATTGCTTTACTCTGTTTTTGTGTCGTGAATTAAATGCGTGTAATGAATTTGTATTAGGAGATAATTCAAAGAAGCTATTTTTATATGTTGAACTTAAAGTGGTAGGTAATTAGATAACTAAAACTACTCTCTTGAGGAAAGTGGAAGGATGGTGGATCTAGAACTATGGTTGGGTGGTCTTAGTAAGCCGAAAGCTTTCCTAAGAAGGAATAAAAATCGCACTTGATGGACCATTAGAAACTAGAAAGCTTGATTCACATCACTTTAGAATCCGCTAATACTACTTAATTGCTAGTAATATATTTGACCAGAAAAACTCAGGTCGATCCTCGTGGGAGTGACCAAAACTTCCATTGCAGGGTAGACTCAAGCGAGCCTAGTTAGAAAACTCTGAGGGTTTTATCAAAATCCTAGTCGGCACTTCCAAGGACATCTCTTGATGGGCTACTAAGAATGTACCGCCAAGGACGGGCGGTACGTTACAGTTGGTATTAGAGCACACGTTGATGTAGGACACCACACAAGTAAATAAAACTAGTTATATTTACAACATAAAATACATGTCCCCTTTAGTAGTGAAGTCTTCCTTGTTGATATATGTTCTTGATTTTTGGTAGAAAGATGAACCTTGGAAACGATTCTTGATTTTCCAAGTTATGTTTATGTCAGCAATGCACTCCTCTAGCTTCAATTGTGCTAGAGAAACCAGATGATGCTTATATTAGATCAAATATACAATCCTTCACCCCTGTATTATGAAAGGTGATGGATGTTAAGTAGAGGGTATTATTACATTGACACAAACCGTCTTGATTGCCTCTTGAATAATTTAAAGAGGTTAAGGTGGATGGAAGTCCTTAAGGTTGCCAAGATTTATCTCTTCTATGAGGCCACAATAAACTCAAACATGTTCATTAGAGGGAGACATGTCAAACTAAACTGATACATCTATGAGGAGGTTACAAGGGTTGTACCGATTGATCGAGTAATAGTTATAAGATGCTCCAGTTGTTACAACTACAAGAAATATGGATTACCTGATCTTCCTCTAAAATATAGATTTCTAGATATTTATTCTCAGAATCCTAATTACTACATGATGGATGTATCGCAATGCCATGCCTAGATTGTGGAAGGAAAATCTTTTCCAAGAATAATATGAGCTCCTAAACTACTCAAATAATGTATTCCCTTTCTATTGACGTAAATAATTATTTTTTGTCCATCACTTTGTCTCCTTGATAAATAAAAAATAGTAGATAGAATTTTTTTTCCAGATTAAAAATTAAAACTCTCTTTTGAAGTATGAACCTTGGTCATTGTCAGAAGGACAAGTAGTACATAATTTCCCTCCTAAATTAATGAGGTAGAGTAAGTAAGTGAACATCTTTTTTTTTTAAAATATGGTTGGAAATTGATCATAAAATTGCATCATTCCCAAAACGTCACCCTGAATCTCAATACTACAAAAGCCCAAGAGAATAAATTTCTTCTCAAGCAGTACAAGCCACTGGAGTTTGATGGTAAAGAAAGGGACGTTCCATCTAAAGCAAAAACATGGATAGAATCTATGGAAGACTAGCAAGAATTGCACCGTCGTTAAATCAAGCCACGATCACCAAACTAAAACTCACAAGAGTCTTTGGTGGAAATAATGGTGCAAGGACCAAAGAATTTCCGAAGGCGCTATCACTTAGGACAAAATTAAGGACGCTGTACGTGGGAGATATCTTCTGTCCTTCTAAAATATGCACCTACAATGGATGTTTCACATCAAGTATCCAAGTTTTGTAATGGTCTAAATCCACTTGTGAATACGCGTCTTGAATCAATGAGACCATCAGATTTACAAGATGCATTGGCTTGAGCAACTCTAATAGTTTAGGAGATTGAACAAAGGCTAAGAAATGCAAAAATTTGAAATAGTGGTGCGCAGATCGGTCGCTGTATGCTCACGTAGTGAATCCCGGAAGGTCCCCAAGAACAATGAACTCTACCTTTTTGCACAAAAAACAATGTAAAAGCATGAACGACAAGAAGCAAGAGACCAATTGGGTTCAATCTCCCCCCATGCCTTGTGTGAGCGCTTCACAAAGCATGTATTTTATGTATATTTCCATCTTCATGCTCAATAATAGCCCAATTTACAAAAATATGACAAGCTTTTAGCTTTTGAGTTTGCTTTCTACAAAAATAGGAAATAAAGCTAATGGACGGTGCCCATGGAGTCTGGCACGCCCAATCTCAATGTCCAAATAGAAATAACATATCCGTGCGCATAGGCGCATACAAAATAATAATCAATAATCAATGCCTCAATAGACATAACAAAATATAGGCATGGCGCCTATCAAAATATAATCCATATGTCGAATACTCGCTAAACTCCAATGCTTTCCTCCGCCACTGCTGCTATCTCTACACATCAACTGAAGCATTCACAATCGTTAGTAAAATAATACAATTAAACCGACAAAAGTGAATACCTAGCAGTCTTCAGCTACATAAATAAATCAACTGGTTAGAAATAAATCCTAACCTTAATTTATTACGAGTGCGCACTCTAAACTCATAAACGTTTATTAATTTAATATGCATTTTGCGGAATCACCCGCTATGGAATCACCCATGTATACACTAAATTAATGAAACGCCCGAAAAGGACAAGCGTCCCCATCAACTTCTCGCACAAAGAATCCTCTTTGTGTATGAGCCTCGGTCATCTAAGTTTACGGAATCCACCGTAAAACCTCACGGAATCCACCGTGGAATATGCCTCCTGGCATCATACCCCCGGGGTGGGATAGCAATTGACCTCAATTTCTATTAGCTCAATGTGGAGCTAACAGAGTGGGGAAAGTATTTAAGTCTCTAGCGTGCATCCATTGTGCTTCCTCGACAGGATGGTTCTTAAATTTTACTAGATATCTAGAATACCTTCGGCCAGTTCTAGTGGTCATATAGTTAGTGTCAATGATGGCTTCTGGTTCAAGTATTTCAGTCTCTTCTTCTAATAAAGGTGGGTTTTCATAAACAGGGTGGATAGGTAATTGGCCTCTAAATGGTCTCAATAAGCTAATATGAAATGTATTATGAATTTTCCAATGAGATGGTAATTCTAACTTGAATGCATTATCATTAATCTTATGAATGATTCTAAATGGTCCATAGAATCTGGGAGCTAATTTGACAACTGGATGTCTATCTACACTTTGCAGTCTACATTTTTCTATTCTCAGCCAAACATAACCATCAACTTTGAAATTCATGGCTTGTCTTTTCTTGTTGGCTTGTTTGGTATATGATTGTTGGGCTTTAGCAATCATATCCTTAACCTCATAAAAAATACTATTATGCATACTAGCAATATCATCAGCACTCTGAATTCTATTAGACAAAGATGCAACATGTGTAGATAATCTATATCCATAAATGACTTCAAAAGGTGCTTTCTTTGTAGATGTGTGCGGTGTATTATTATATGCAAACTGTAATAAATGCAAATGAATGTCCCATGTCTGAGGTTTAGAGATAGTATATGCACGTAATAGATCTAGAATGGTGCTATTTGTGGCTTCTGTTTGTCCATTAGTTTCTGGATGAAATGCAGATGAGAAATCAATCTTTGTGCCTAGATTAGCAAAGAGAGTAATCCAAAAATTGTTACAAAATCTAGAATCACGATCTGAAATAATCACTTTTGGCAATCCATGGTTAGTAAAAACAGTTTTCAAAAATAACTGTGCTGCTTGTGATGCTGTTAAAGTTTTCTTACATGGAATGAAATATGCTTGCTTACTAAATCTATCTACAACTGTCCAAATCATATCATGGTTAGATTTAGTATTTGGTAAACCAGTAATAAAATCCATTGAAATGTGTTCCCAAGGTTTAGATGGAATAGACAAAGGCATTAATAATCCATACTGTTTACCATGATGTCTTTTAATTCTTTGACAAATCAAACATTCAGAAATGAAATTAGATACATCTGCATCCATATGCGGCCAATAAAAATCTTCAGTTAACATACGTAATGTAGATATGATACCTCTATGACCTTGATATGGGGGACAATGAATTTCATTCAAAACAAAAGATCGGAATGGAATAGTAACACACAGTCTCTTTTCATAAAACATAAATCCATCATTATATGACAATGAATCAACAGGGATGAAATTATTTTGAACTAATTTATGCCAATCAGAATGAAAAGTAATATCCTGGTGATATGTATCTTTCATAGCAATCAAAGAATCAAAAGATATGACAGAAATATTATGAATTGCAGGTCTTCTACTCAATGCATCAGCAACTACATTTTCTTTTCCAGGTTGGTATTGAATGATAGGATGAAAACTTTGAATGAAGGAAGCCCATTTGATATGACAGTCAGAAATTTGGGGTTGGCTAAGTAAATGTCTAATGCTTTGCTGGTCGGTCTTTATCATGAATTCTGAACCCATTAAGTAGTGTTTCCACTGTCTTAATGCTTGTACAACTGCTAATAGTTCTTTGTCATAAGTGGAATATTTCAGCTCAGAAGGTTTCAGCTTAGAACTATAATATGCTATTGGATGATTGTCTTGCATTAGTACGGCTCCTATTCCTGATCCGCTAGCATCGGTCACAACTAGAAAGAATGGTCTATTAAAGTCAGGCAACTGTAGAACAGGGGCATTGGTTAATGCACGTTTCAGTAAGTCAAAGGATTTCTGCTGATTTTCGATCCATTGATAAACAATTCCTTTCTTAAGAAGTTTTGTTAATGGTAAAGCAAGTAATGAAAAATTACATACAAACTTCCTATAGAAACTAGCAAGACCAAGGAATGAGCGTAATTCATGCACATTTTTAGGAACAGGCCAATTCAATATTGCATTAATTTTCTTAGGATCAACTTTAATTCCTTCAGATGATACAATATGACCTAAATACTCAATTTCTGTCTTAAAGAATTCACTCTTGTCAGGATTTGCAACAATTGATTTTCTTTCAGTAATTGAAAAACTAATGACAAATGCTCATAATGCTCTTTCTCATTTTGACTGAACACCAAAATATCATGAAAGAAAACAATCACACAGTACTGATATTTTAGAAAGATACGGTTCATCATTCTACTAAAGGTGGCAGGTGCATTAGTCAATCCGAATGGCATGACTAAGAATTCGTAATGGCCAAACTGTGTTCTAAATGCAGTCTTAAATATGTCAGATCTAT
The DNA here is from genome assembly GCF_053477565.2 of Lygodium microphyllum. Lineage (NCBI taxonomy): Eukaryota > Viridiplantae > Streptophyta > Polypodiopsida > Schizaeales > Lygodiaceae > Lygodium > Lygodium microphyllum. The sequence goes on along the minus strand of NC_141140.1, from coordinate 96,384,145 downwards.
CTAGCCTCACCTGATGATATCCAGACTTAAGGTCAATTTTACTAAATATAGAAGATCCTTGCAGTTTGTCCATAAGGTCATCAACTCTAGGTATAGGATACCTATTCTTTACAGTGATCTTATTTAAAGCTCGGTAGTCAATACACATACAATAGGTATTATTCTTTTTCTTGACTAAGAGTACAGGTGCACCGAATGGAGAACTGCTAGGTCGAATTAAACCTCTATTTAGTAATTCTTCAACTTGACTCTGGATTTCTTTTTGCTCTATCTGATTGTGCCTATATGGTGCTTTGCAAGGTGGTTGTGTGCCAGGTATCAAATCAATCTTATGGTCTTCTGGACGTGAAGGTGGTAAACCTGGTGGTAGGTCTTCTGCAAAACAGTCCTTAAAATATGCAAGAAATTCCTTATGCCTAGGGTGCATATGACTTTTCTTTGCTTGCAATTCATTCACCCAAATGAAATATGATTTAGTACTCTTGCGTAATGCACGTTTTGCTTGAGTATGCGAAAGCAGTGGAAAAACATTAGATGCATGCATACCATATAATGTAATAGATTTTCCTTGAAAATTAATATTCATTGTGTGTGTGGAATAATCTATATCTGGGTTATGCTGGTGTCGCCAAGGCATTCCTAGAATAATGTCACTCGACTGTAATGGAACAACTAAGAAATTTCTTCTTTCAGTGTATGAACCAATTTGAATCTCTAAATCTTGAACTTCTTGTGTACCATTATACCTAGTGCCTAAAAATGCAGCTTTTATGCGATAATGCGTAGGTACAGTCTGTAATTTTAATTCCTTTACCAATTTTGCTGAAATAAAGTCATGAGTACTACCGTCATCATGCAAGATAGTCTTTTCCTTTCCATGCACCAAACATTTCATAGTCAATAATGAATGTGGAGTAGGCATACCTGGTAAAGTGTCGGAAGTAGTAGTAGTGTCATCTTCATCTTCAGTGAAATCAGGCATATCCTCATGCTCGTCTTCGTCCATGGCTCCAAGATAGTTGATATGTGCTGGTGGCTTCTTTGAATGACAATTTGCTGCGAGATGTCCCGGCTGGTGACATTTATAGCATACTATTGGCTTGGCTTTGGTTACATTATTTGCAATGGCTGGAAGTCTGGGTACATTTGGATTTGCTTGTGGAATAGGCTTAGGAGTTGGATTGACATTGGATGGTAATGCAGGTGGTTTAGCCCAATTCTTGCGGAAAGATGGTGAAGAGAAACGACCTGGATTAAACCTTCTAAAATTGGAATTGAATTGTTTAGATCCATAATTACCATTGGCTTGGAATTGCTGTGGTCGTCTGTCTCTACCGCGTAACTTATCTTCAGTGTCGTGAGCTAGTGAGATGGCGACTTCAAGGATAGCAGGCTTGAACATGTTCACTTCAGCGTAGTAATGTCCAAGAAGTCCAGACATATACTTCCGCTTATGTGTCATCTCTGGTACGTCTTCAAGCATGCGTAGCTGTAAGAGTGCATTCCAAAAACGCTCTGTATACTGTGGAATAGGCTCACAATCCCGTTGTTGAAGTAGATCCCATTGCTTGATAGCCTTCTCATGAAATTGCGGTGGAAGGAAATTCTGCATGAACTTCTTCTTGAAATCTTCCCAAGTAGCAGGACATTCTATGCTCTTGCGTACTACAGTCCACCAAAGTGATGCTCTGTCTACCAAATGATTAGTAACACACTTGATTTTATCTTTTTCTGGATAAGTTTCCTCATGGAAATAGTCATCAAACTGGCTAATGAATGATAAAACAGTCTTTCCTTCTCGTATGCCATTGAAAGTGCGAAATTTGAAACTTCGTTTACTTATCTTTGATTCCTTGCGAATGGTTTGAGCTTCAAGAGTGGCGTCGATGGTACGTCGAATCAAATCTTCAGCTTGAGGTTCTTCTTTGTTGGTAGACGCTCTTTGTAATTTTGTCGATTGCGCTTGCAATGCTTGCCTAGCCCTTCGTTCTTCTTCCAATTGCAGCATGATTAGATCCAGCTTTTGTTCCATGGTAGGCTCAGGTAGGTCGTCTTCAGCCATAGGATCATCCATATGTGGTTCCATCATCCTGTAAAACTCAAAAGACCTTTCTCACTCAAAATCAGGTTAGCGGGATGAGCGTAGCTCAAATTCGGGGTTACACGGCTATGTATGTTTGGGTATTTCTTTCTCAATTTTCAGAAAATCTGCAATATTTCCTTCTTCTATGCTGAAAATACTTCAACGGACCTGCGGATAGGTAGAATACTTTGCCACGAACAACTTTGCAGTTCAGAGTTTCTACGCAGGAATAACCCTTCTAGGAGTTTTGAGCACTAGTCAGTTCTGACTCCAGTTGATTAGTTTGACTTGCAGAGTTGCAGACTTAGCCGACTTGCAGAGTTGCAGACTTGCAGAACTTAGGGAACTTGCAGAACTTGATTACTGTCGACTTGCAGGACTTGACTTCAGAAGTGCAGGACCCGGAGTTGCTGAACTTGATTGTCTTGTGTAACTTGTTGAAAGCTTAATGGCTTAAGCTTAATAGCTTAAGCTATGGAAGAGGGGGTAATTTAGAAAAAACGGCGCAGTACGTGGGGGGGGGCCGTTTTTTTCCGCCACGCGGAAAAATCGGAGGTCCTCTGAGACCTCACGATTGAGAATTTGAAGCTATAAGCTTCTTTTTAAGCTTATAAGCTTAACAATTAAGCTTTGAAAAAGTTGGTTTATGGAGTTTGCTCACTGGTTTTTGACGACTTGATGAAGGAGATGAATGCGTGGTCCTCCGCCTGTACAGCCTGGTCCTTCGCGATCTGAGAGTAGAAACATGGGTTCTTGATTGCCAGAAGTCTGCCTGTATCGACGGTTCGCGACGAGATTGACTGTAGAGCCCGATCGTTCCAGGAGCTCCGCCTTCGCACGAGATGGGTAGCGATTGGAAGCTCTTGATCTCAGCTCCGCTCTGATACCACTAGTGCGCAGATCGGTCGCTGTATGCTCACGTAGTGAATCCCGGAAGGTCCCCAAGAACAATGAACTCTACCTTTTTGCACAAAAAACAATGTAAAAGCATGAACGACAAGAAGCAAGAGACCAATTGGGTTCAATCTCTCCCCATGCCTTGTGTGAGCGCTTCACAAAGCATGTATTTTATGTATATTTCCATCTTCATGCTCAATAATAGCCCAATTTACAAAAATATGACAAGCTTTTAGCTTTTGAGTTTGCTTTCTACAAAAATAGGAAATAAAGCTAATGGACGGTGCCCATGGAGTCTGGCACGCCCAATCTCAATGTCCAAATAGAAATAACATATCCGTGCACATAGGCGCATACAAAATAATAATCAATAATCAATGCCTCAATAGACATAACAAAATATAGGCGTGGTGCCTATCAAAATATAATCCATATGTCGAATACTCGCTAAACTCCAATGCTTTCCTCCGCCACTGCTGCTATCTCTACACATCAACTGAAGCATTCACAATCGTTAGTAAAATAATACAATTAAACCGACAAAAGTGAATACCTAGCAGTCTTCAGCTACATAAATAAATCAACTGGTTAGAAATAAATCCTAACCTTAATTTATTACGAGTGCGCACTCTAAACTCATAAACGTTTATTAATTTAATATGCATTTTGCGGAATCACCCGCTATGGAATCACCCATGTACACACTAAATTAATGAAACGCCCGAAAAGGACAGGCGTCCCCATCAACTTCTCGCACAAAGAATCCTCTTTGTGTATGAGCCCCGGTCATGTAAGTTTACGGAATCCACCGTAAAACCTCACGGAATCCACCGTGGAATATGCCTCCTGGCATCAAACAGAAATAGTCAAAATAAGGGCAACTTCCAAGGATATGCAAAAAGATCCCAAGGACAATACCAACCAAACAAAACGAAGAAGGCCAAATCAAATGCCGTGGGAAGCTTTATACGCATATGAAGGAGCAATGAGACTCCAAGGTGCTTCTATTGCAAGGAACTAAGACATTTCAAGAGGTAGTGCCCGCCAAAAGCTTGGCCAAGGTCAGTTTCGTGGGCAAAGCCAAGATGCCAGGGGAAAGGTTGCTAGAATAAACCTAAAGGAGATCAGTAATGATAAAGATCCCATGATGGAATCTGATATGGAAAGAGCTGGAGTATATGCCACTCTCAATAAGAAGGGTCCAAGTTAGAAATTCTCAGTAATTCAAACACGAGTAGATTATCAAGGTAAACCCTTTCGAATTTTAATCGACTGTGGAAGTACCCACTCTTTCGTATCGCCAAAATGTGTAAAAAGGCTAGGCATAAATGATAACGATTCAGGATCTAGAGCATGGCGGATATATGCGAAAGCTGAAAAAATGCAAGGGGGAAGGGAGCTAGAACTCTTGCAAATACACACACACAAGATAAGAGGAAAAACCTATACTTCTTCTTCTTCACAAAAAAAGGCAAAACTAAAAGACAACAACATAAGCATACTAGTAGTGGTCCATAATGTGAACACACATAATGGAGATGATAGGTGTGGACTAGTCAGTGTAGTCCAGCTGTAGAATCACTGGCGTGGATACTCGTGTTAACTACCAGACGTGCCAATGATGAAATGCTCCATCGTCACTCAGGCCATAGTGGATGCCACCTCAAGATGAGCTTGAGGTGGCATCCACTTGAGGGGGAGTGTTGAGCTTGACATCTCAACACTCCCCCTCAAGATCAACTCCATGTCATAAACTCCAAGCATGGTCCGTGTGGGAGCTTTCACTTAACCGCCAAGACCCACTGACCGCTTATTGTTTCAAGTGTTCCAAGCCAAGCACTAATGGCTACCTCTCACATAACCAACGCGCTATCCATATCTACGGGTGTAGTGAGCTTACCTCCATGTCGTTCGAGTTACCTCCTCTCCCGCGCACTCCGGTAGCTCCACGATCCAAGTGCAAGCTTCAAGCAAGCTCGATCCTCCCGCTCCAAGCTCCAAACTCCATTGCCGCGAGCAAGACAAGAGAAGAGAAGAGAAGAGAAGAAGAGAGGAGAAGATGGAGAGCTTCTCCTCCTCGGTCCCTCACCCTCACACACTCACTCCCTCACACTCTCACACTCCTCTCTCAAGCACAAGCTTAAGCAAGCAAGAACAAGAAGAAGAAGAAGAAGAGGAGAGCTACTTTTGGCCACACACAAGAATGAGCTTCTCATTCACTTTTCAACTTTATATACAAAACCCTAAATCCCTTTTGGGTGGTCATCCCCTTTTCCTCTTTTTACATGGCCGGCCGCAGCCTAGGTCCTTTTTCCCATTGTCCTTCTATCTTCCTAGCTTCCTTTCCACTGCCCTTTACAAATTGCACGGGTGAGAGCCCGGCGCTCCTTGAATTAAACCATGATGCGCTTGCACTCTTTTACAAAAGTTTTGACTTGCGCTTTTCCTTGTGCGCCTTTCTCCCTTATTTAGGACTCTTCTCCTTGTGCGTCTTTGTCTTCCATTTCTCTTTGCCTCAGCCTCTGTCTTTGTCTTCTTATTTAGCTTTTCCGGATTTTCCACCTTCATTCGTTTGAGGGTTAACAGTCCGAAACCTGCAAAGCTTCTCTACTCCCAGCGCCTTCGTAAAGATGTCAACCACCTGATCCTCTGTGTTGACATATACCAAATCAATGTCACCTGCAATGACTCTCTCCTTGATGAAGTGATAATGGACCTCAATGTGTTTGGTCCGTGCATGGAACACTGGGTTCCTGGCCAACTGGATGCTACTAAGATTGTCACAGTATATGACAACCTTATGCATCACATACAAACCCAAGTCATCGAGTACTTTGTACATCCGAGCTACCTCACATGCTGCCACAACAGCACCTCTGTACTCTATCTCTGTGCTCGACAAGGCAATTGTGGGCCGCTTCTTGCTGCTCCATGTCATAGCAGCACTCCTAAATGAAAAAATAAAACCACTGGTAGATCGTCTGTCAGTCTGCATCTGTGTACCCATACACATCCACTAGTACACTTGCCTCATAAAACAATGCATAATCAACATTGGTGCTCAAATACCTGAGTTTACGACGCACTCCATCAAGATGTGGTTTACACAGAACCTGCATGAATTGGCTTTCTAAGCCAACATAATAGCTCAAATCTGGCGTGGTGATCGTGATGTAGATCAAACTCCCCACTATCTTCCTGTACATAGTAGGGTACTCCAAAGCAAAAACTGCATCCATGCTCATCTTGCCATTGGGATCTAATGGCACTGATATTAGCTTACAATCAGCCATACCATATTTTGACAACATGTCCAATGCATACTTGTTGGGGGTAAAGGCGCCTCCGCCTAGCCGCCCGTGTATTACTACACTGACAGTCACCATCACTGCACACTGCACGTGGCGGGCGCCCATCACCATCACTTTATTCTTTATTCTTTTAGTGACAGTTTGAATAAAGGAAGGCCCGGTCACACATTGTGACTGTTGGAGTTCCCATTTCTTGTCTCTCTCTTTCTTGCTCTTGCTCTTCCGCCATAGCTCTCAAGTGCAAGCTTCGATCCTTCTCACCTTTCAACTGGTATCAGAGCTCGGCTTCCCAACTCTTGAGCTTGGTTCATGGCATTCTTAGCTTCCCATTGACTCCCTACTCGCATTGGATCTCCTTCCCGGCAGCCATATCCGATTCCTTCGAGCTCCCGTCACTCCCCGGCTTCCCGAGCTTCTTATCGGCATTGTTGGGCACCTTCAGGACATTACATCAGAGGTATTATTGTTTTCAGGTCACACAGGCTGTGAACAGTTTGGGGCAGCCACCATTGAAGCTCCCTTGCTTCATATCTACATTGCCCTTGATCAAGACCCCTTGAGGCTTGTTGTGTGCCCCCTTGGGCACCTACTTGAGCCCCTCCTCCACCCCATTTGTGCCACGTGGGTTGCAGGCCACCTAGTACAGCAACACACTGTTTGCGCCTGATTCCAGACTGATCTCCATATGCATCACACCATGCTACTCAAGCTCCAGGCCATTGGGCACTTAAACCGGCTTCATTTGAGGCATTTGCACATGCTTTGATACTTAGTATCGAAGGTTTGAGCATTGACATTGCTTTTGGTCTAATTTAACACTAGTTTGGGACTGTCATAATAGTCCATAGGTAGTTTATAATAGTGCTACAGTAACATTTGATGTTTATGCTTGCTCAGCATTGTCATTTGATGCCCGGTTGGTCCCCAATGATGCCTACATGTTAAGGGAATTTATGCCTATTGTTTGGAAACCATTTGGAGCTGATTTGCATGCTGAAATTTCTCAGTTTTGATAATCATTCTTGGCGGTAATAAAAGCGGGCTGAAGCTATTACACATGCCTTGGGTTATGCCTATTGGTTCTGGCCTATGTCTTGGATATATGCCATGAAGTATTGATCTTCGGGCTACGACTTCGAGCTTGGATTTCATTCCGGATGCTTTTGGAAGAGCTTTGACATTATGCACTCATTGACATGGTTAATGCTTGATAGTGGTATATGCTTTGACAGTGATGCTCCTTGGGTTTATGCATACCCGTTGCCTACGGCTTGATGCTCATGTCACGGTTGATTACCCTATGCATACGTTGAGCTTGAGTGCTCATTGAAGCTCCACCTTGGATGCATTTTGGATTATCTGGAGTTGTCTTGGATGTTACTTGGCTTGTTAGAGTTTGGATTGGAATGTATTTGATGTCTTACATGCTTATGGATGCTACATACGGATGGTCTACCACCTACATGTTCGGGATGTACTATTGATGCATTGTCTTGGACTTATATCATTGGCACTGTGTCTTGCCTTGGTTTGAGCTCTTGAGCTCGTACATATGGCTTCTGTGCCAGTGGGAGCATTCTTGAATGCTTATCAAACATTGAGAAGGTGGTGCTTTTATGCATTGAGCAGTCACAGACACTTGAGACTTTGGGATTTCTTACCCTTGGGATGATGCATGGTTTATATGTCTTGGTTCACTGTATGCTTATGAGTTGAGTCCCAGATTTGGATACGTATCTTTGTGAGCTGACACCTACTTGTGTCAAGTTTTGGTAATGGCAGGATCAGTTTGCCGCGTTGACTGGGGGTGTGCCTACTCACTGGCACATGTTTGTATGACATACTTGGGTGTTGGATTCATGCTTATCGACCGTCATATGCTTATGATATGCCCACATGATTCCGTCTTTGGTCTTGGCAGTATCTGATTGCCTTGGGATCTGATTTTGGCACTCTTAGCTCTCATTTACTGAAATCTGTAATTTATTATAGGAAGCATATATGTATGGACTGGCATGGATTTTTCATGTTGAAATATTCTGAAATGATGTATTTTCACTAGTGCTTGGTGGGCAACAGCTTTGGTTCCAATTTTCTCGCCATTTTCTCTTGATTTTGGTGATTTTTTGGTCATTTTTCGCAATAAACAGCAAGCAGTTTTGAATTGTCTATAGTCTTCCAGCCTGCATTATGGCGAGTTCGTCCACTGATCATGCTATTTTCAACATCACTAAGCTTGATGGTATGAATTACTCTTATTGGAAGAGCTAGATTTGGCAGGTGTTGGTGCAAAAATCGCAGATCAAACCTTTGAGGTTGAGCGGGCATCCGCCTGCAACTATGCCAGATGAGAAATGGCTTGAGCTTGATGAGTTATGCAAGTCCACTATTGTATTATCTCTCACACAACTGGTTCACTAGAATGTATTTGAGGAAGAACAAAGTGCATGGCAGTTGTGGGATAAAATCAAGAATCTCTATGACAAGAAAAGTCCAGCGAGTCAGATGTATTGGCTGAAGCAGCTCATGGATCTACGCGCATGAAGGATAATGTGACTATGTTTGCTCACTTGAGCCAGTTCCATGCTATACTCAAGAATTTGACTTCGTAGGACATCACTTTTGCAGAGGATGTCACTCCTCTTTTCTTGCTTGGTACTCTTAATGAGTCATGGGATGTATTCCACACTGCATTATGTGCCTCTACTGCTACCTTAAAATTATCTAATGTTGAGAGTGCTCTTCTGTAGGAAGAGGTTAACTGTAAGAATTTGGATGCCTCTCGTGTGTTGCATGCTATGACAGTTAGAGGCAGGAATGATGGATATGGAAAGCATGGCAGTGGCAGTGGCCGTGGACGGGATTCTCAAAAATCTCGATCCAAGTCTCGTGGGAAGTCACGTAGCAAATCCGTGGCAGGAATGCAAATGTTACTTGTCACCATTGTGGGGAAAAGGGCCATATTAGGCCACAATGCCATGAACTGCGCAATGAAAGGCGCAAAGATAAGGGAAAAGACAAAGTACAGGATAAGTCTTTTGATTGCAGCATAGTGCCTACAAAGTCCAGTGTTAAAATTGAAGAGATCAATGTTATGCAGTCTGAGGATGTTGATGATGATGATTATATCCTTGCAGCTTCTTCTAGTCTTCGTAGATGACATAGATACACTCTATGTATGCACAGTGTTGGCTCTTGGACTCACGTGTGTCCTTTCATGTGACACCTTGCCGAGAGTGGTTTCATTCATAGCGTACTGTTTCAGGTTCTGTGCGCTTGGGTGATGACAACTCTCTTGATATTGTGGGCATTGGTGATGTTAGGCTGGAGTTTCCTTCTGGCAGTAGTTTTGTTATGCAGGATGTATGTCATGTACCTACTTTGACACATAGTCTCATGTCAGCTGGATAGCTTGATGATGTAGGTTATCATGTATCTTTTGGAGACTCTACATGAAAGATCATTCATAGCAAACTTATGATTGCGAGAGGTGCCAAGGCTGGAAATCTCTATCCCTTGATTGTATCAGCTTCTTCCCTTGATCATGGTTTGTCTGTGGGTTCTATCCCACATATATCTCTTTGGCATGCCCGTTTGGGCCATATGTCTTTAAAGGGAATGAAGATGCTTTCTGGTTTGCAATACTTAGCGCCCCTTGATTATGCATGTTTTGATTCATGTGAGCATTGTCTTTATGGCAGGCAGACTAGGTCTACGCATAAGAAGTCTGATAGGCCACGCATGAGTGAGCCCTTGGCATTGGTACATTCGGATGTTTGTGGGCCCATGCCTTGTCAGTCTATGGGTGGTGCAAAGTATTTTGTTATGTTCATAGATGATATTTCACGGAAAGTTTGGGCTTATCCCATTAAGCTGAAATCCGATGTCTTGGCTATGTTTCAGAGATGGCTTGCATTGGTTGAGAACCAGTCTGGGTATAGGCTAAAATGCCTAAGGACAGATAATGGGGGTGAGTATGTCTCACATGCTTTTGAGCAGTTATGTGATGAGAGGGGTATTAAGCGTCAGTTGACCGCCCCCTACACCCCCCCAGAATGGTTTGGCTGAGTAGATGAATAGAACCATCTAAGAGTGTGTACGTAGTATGCTGAGCCATGCAGGCCTACAACAGAGCTTTTGGGCTGAGGCAGTTAGTACAGCTGTGCATGTCATAAACAAATCACCTTCTAGTGGTTTGGCTTTCCACATTGCAGAGGAGGTATGGAATGGAAACCTCCCTCTTATGCGCATCTCCGTATCTTTGGATGTGAGGCATTTTGCCATGTGCCCAGGGACAAGAGAAGTAAGCTGGATCCTAAAAGTGTCAAATGCATTTTCCTTGGTTATGGGGATGCAAGCGAGATGGGTTACCGTCTCTGGGATCCACAAGCGCGGAAAGTCATCCGCAATCATGATGTAGTCTTCCATGAAGACAAGATGCATCGACAGCCTGAGATAATTGTTGAGATCCGCAGGGTCATATTCCAGGAGGAGTCGAGAGCTCCCACACAGCTAGTTGGACAGCCTACAGCTGCAGCAGATGCTCATGGTTAGGGTATTGGACAAGCAGTTGGGTAGGCAGCAGAGCCCACGGTCTACTAGAGATAGACATCCACCTGATAGATTTTAGCCCTTGATGCATTATGTCTTGGTTACAGATGCAGGAGAGCCTTTCACTTATGATGAGGCTATGCGCAGGGGTGACAGTCACTCCTGGGAGAGCGCTATGTAGTCTGAGATAGACTCCTTGCATAAGAATGAGACTTGGGATTTGGTTTCCTTGCCTATGGGCAAGAAGGATTTGCCATGCAAGTGGGTGTACAAGCTAAAAAGTACCCCTGGACACCCCAAGTCGGCATACAAGGCTAGATTGGTAGCAAAGGGTTTTAAGCAGGAGCATGGTGTGGACTTTGATGAGGTTTTTTCTCCTGTGGTTAAGATAACCACCCTGCACTTAGTCTTGGATTTGGTTGCTCAGCTTGACTTGGATTTATACCAGATGGATGTCAAGACGACTTTCTTACATGGGGACTTGCATGATGAGATTTATATGGAGTAGCCTAAGGGCTTGCAGAACCTGGCAGGGAGCACCTAGTGTGCAAATTGAAGAAAAGTCTTTATGGCTTGAAACAGGCACCTAGGGAGTGGTATCATAAGTTTGATGCCTTTATACAGTCATCACAGGGCTACAGCAGGAGTGCTATGGATCCGTGTCTTTACATGAAGAAAGCCCGTGATGGTTTTTTATTGATTTTGGTCCTCTATGTGGATGATATGCTGATAGTAGGGAAATCTCATGATGAGCTAGATGCTCTTAAGGCTTAGCTCAAGAAGAGCTTTGAGATGAAATATCTAGGACATGCCGCTCGCATACTTGGTATGCCCATTAGACGCGACAGGCATCAGGGACTCCTCTACTTGTCACACAAGGAGGAGTACATTCATAAAGTCCTTGAGTGCTTCCGCATGCAGGACGTAAAGCCTATTGGCTATCCATTGCCTTCTTATGTGAAGGTATCACAGGCTGATTGTCCGCAGACAGATGAGCCGGACAGATGAGCAGAGGGCCGAGATGGCCAAGATTCCCTATGCATCTGCAGTGGGCAGTCTTATGTATGCCATGATAGCTACTCGCCCAGATATTGCCTTTGCAGTTGGTGTTGTGGCACGCTATATGGCTACACTTGGCAAGAAGCATTAGGATGCCATGAAGGGTATCATGAGGTACGTGAAGGGCACTCCAGATATGTGCATATGCTATGGCAGCCAGGATACAGGAGTCGTGGGGTACACTGACTCTGATTATGCAGGACATGCAGATAGTAGGAAGTCGACTTCCGGCTATGTATTCACCTATGCTGGAGGTGCTGTTTCTTGGATGTCTAGGGTGCAGAAATGCACGGACCTTTCTACTATAGAGGCCGAGTATGTTGCAGCCACTGAGGCTTGCAAGGAGGCCATTTGGTTGGGTTGTTTGGTTACTAACCTTGGTATTGATGGTATCCCTACACTGCATTCGGATTCTATGAGTGTTATTTAGTTAGCCAAGAATCCGGACTTCCATGCGAAGATGAAACACATTGAGATGAGGTATCACTTCATACGTGGGTCGTTGAGGACAAGTCTGTTGATCTTGTCAAGATCTCGGTTGACTAGAATCCTGCAGATCTACTCATGAAAAGCCTCTACAGAGCGCTTTGCCTTCCTCAGGAGGTTGATGGGTGTGGGATGAGATGACATCTTTCCTCATCCTATTGTACATGTGTACATGTTGTACTGTCTTTTTCTTTTTCTTTTCACTCCTCACTAGGGCAAATTCGCCTTTAAGTGGGAGGTTGTTGGGGGTAAAGGCGCCTTCGCCTAGCCGCCCGTGTATTACTACACTGACAGTCACCGTCACTGCACACTGCAGGTGGCGGGCGCCCCTCACCGTCACTTTATTCTTTATTCTTTTAGTGACAGTTTGAATAAAGGAAGGCCCGGTCACACTTCCATTTCTTTTCTCTCTCTTTCTTGCTCTTGCTCTCCCGCCATAGCTCTCGAGTGTAAGCTTCGATCCTTCTTACCTTCCAAACCTTCTCCCGCCAAAGCTCTCGAGTGTAAGCTTCGATCCTTCTCACCTTTCAATACTGCCTCTGTGACAACCAAATGCCCTCATCTGTGCGAATGACTTCAATCCCCAAGAAGAGCGCAAATCTCCCAAATCTTTCATGTTAAATTTCTGCTTAAGAAGACTTTTGACATTCTCAATCTCTATCAAACTGTCACCCCCAACAATAAGATCATCTACGTAAATGGTGATGACCACAATACCCTTATCACTCTTATGCACATACAAAGAGTGATCTGCATAGGCCATCTCAAAACCAATAGTGACAAGATATTCAATAATCTTGTCATGCCATGCACGTGGTGCCTGCTAATGGGACCTAAAACGGGCCGGCACTGGCTCATGCACTAGCCAGACCTCTATCATGCGCTCAACAACCCCACGGCCTCGCGGCCAGGAGCATGGATGACACATACATCATCTTCCAAAACATCTCGCGTTTGTATCACGTCTTGTAGTCCAACTCTAACCCAATCAACACTCCTCAGAGGGAGTCCCAGCACATTGCCAAATAGCACGAAGCACAAACATAGGAGGTCCTCCAACGGCTGAATGCCGCTACCTCACTGCGACTCTCCTACACCTTGGGGATTGGCCCCTCGATGCGTCACTAAACATATATAACATACGAACACAAACTTCTCTCTTTTATGATTCGCATATTTCTAGGAGATATACCATGCTTCCTCACTTTACTTTCCCTTAGACCCAACGCCTAGCCTATAACTTGGACAACCTTACTCACTCAACGTTGGTCATGTCTCTAGAAAGCAATTGCTATGCATCCAGGAGGTATTGTCTGATACTTTTTAAATTTCATGCTTCATGCAAATTGTGAATGTCCACGTACTCAAACAATTAAGAAAATCATCTTTGGTGCTTAGTGCAAAAGCATTCTTTCCATGAATTTCACTATTGCTCATATATAGCGTTGCATGAACCTAGCACCGAGAAACCCTCGTGCTACTAGGTTCTTAATCTTTAAATATCGTCCAATCTATATGGTATGCATTAAAAAAACAGCAAACTTTCTATCATTTCATTCAACATTTACACACTTTTCATACACTCCAACCCCCTCACCCGTTTAGGTTGTGCATGGTGCATAGGTTTAGGGTTCATTTTCCACATTTTTATTGCATAAAAAGCCATAAAACTCACTAAAACATAGAGGTAGGGCTGAACTGAGGCTAAACCTCATACTTCAGACCCCCCATACATCCACAAACATGAATCTTAATTTTCCTTAATTTTCGGCACTCAAAATCTATTTTTTCCCTATTTTTTTCCTTATTTTTCCTATTTTCCTCTTATTTTTTCCAATATTTAATGACTGAAAATTCAAAATGGGTTATGGGCTGTGGCCCTTAGGTTCATTTTCAGCAAAAAGACAAGTTTAGTTGGTGTATCTTATGATATTTTTCATTGATATCTCAAAAACACCCAATTTCCCCATATTTTGCACATTTACGAGTTTTTCACTACTAATTTCATCCACAACACTTATGATTCTCTGATTTTCTGATCATAAACAGTTGAAAGACATTGAAGAAAACATCATAATACATTATCATCTCATGGGAACAAGAATGCATCAAGCAAATTGCATAAAAACATCATTTTCCTTTATAAAAATGAAATTACCGTTCTTTTGCAGGTTGCAGGTTTTTATTTGCCATATTTCGGGACTGATTTCCAGCCACCATTACTGCTCATGATAGTCCACATTCAGAAATCTTCAATCTTCTTACACCATGGAGCAACCCGGTCTTCATTGGGCAAGCATCCATCACCCATTCTTCTTCTTCCTCTTCACCACATGAATCTGCCTTTAGGGGAGAGAGAGGGAGGAGAGAGAAAGACTGAAATCAGAGATCTTCATAGAGACCACCATTTGACGGGCGAGAGGCGGCGATAGAGTCAGCATCCAGGAGGGAAGCAAGGCCAATGATCAGTGATGGGGGTTGTTTGCAGCAGCCATGCTCCATTGATCAACAATGGGGCGCATTTTTCGACACCATGTTGATCACGATTTCTTCATCTCTCTCTCTCCACAATTTGCATGCCACATTTCATGTGGCATAAGTTGCCCAATGCCCAAAGGTCACCACTCATTTGGCCAAACTTTTGTCCACCTCTTCGCATCTTGACCGGTTTCTTGGCCATTTCCCCGTCTGGACTCGGAATTGAGCTCTGAAAAATCCTAGGCGTCCGGCTTGGCATCTCGCATTGGCCGGTAACTCTTGCCAACCCACATGATTGTCTGAAAAATTATGAAAAATCAACAAGTGCCGCTCGGGCGCCTTTAAAGCACTTTGACGCTTAAAATCGTCCTAGATCGAGCCGCCGCCTTTGACGTTGAGTATTTTTCCCTTGATATTCATAATTTTTAGCTATTTTTAAGCACTTCTCGGCACCAAAATTCCGCTCTCATTGGCGACCACGGGATAGGGCGACTCAGCCCGTCGAATCCCACAGTAGATCTGCACATAAACAACCAAAGAAAGCATCAAGCTGATACAAAATAGACATATTAAACACAGCACAATGCTTCCCCTACCCCGTGATAAAACCAAAGCATGACATCCACAAGGCGTAGGCCTAGCATAATCTGATAAAAGGTCCGAAGCTAGTCACTAATCAACTGCTCCAACACAGCCAAACTAAAAAGAACTATCAAAGAGGTCCTAAGTGGTGGTCTGAACTACCTACCTAACTAAGGACAACACAACTAGGAGCTCCTACTAGGCGAGGACTCCTATAGCCTAATTCAAGAAGTATCTTCTTTCAGTACATTTCTTCTTTTAGGGTTTTTATTTTATTGACATACCTGGGCATGTAAAAAGGAGGGAGCTGAGCGTAGTGACCCAAGGAGAACAGGGCATCGGCCTCAGGACCTGTCTCGGTACCTAAGAACCTATCAAGCCCTCGCAAGGCGACACTTAATCCTTTTCTAACGCTCACTTTTATTTTCGCTCCAACCTTATTTTTTTTCCAGCATGATGCCACCCCTAGGAAGACAAGGCATCGGCCCCAGGTCTGACTCGTCCCCAGGAACCTACCA
Organism: Lygodium microphyllum; assembly: GCF_053477565.2. Classification (NCBI taxonomy): domain Eukaryota; kingdom Viridiplantae; phylum Streptophyta; class Polypodiopsida; order Schizaeales; family Lygodiaceae; genus Lygodium; species Lygodium microphyllum. Next base: position 96,368,180 of record NC_141140.1, on the reverse strand, counting down.
GGCCTTCGCAAGGCAATGATCAACTGCTTTAACATTTTCATTCCTTTTCTTTTCTTTGATAGGGGTTAGAACCCCTTTTTACGCACCTTCGTATTTATATTCATCTTTTGGGATGTTCAGGGTTTCTTGGCATCATCATTATTATCTTCTGGCAGGCTTCTCTAACTGCCTCACAACTAACAAGAACTCCTATAACGGCTGTCTAACAGGCTAGCAGAACAGGGTCACTAGAACTCCCTTCTAAAACAGGTCTTTTGATGCTTAGCAATGTCTTTACAGGAGGCAATGACTACTCCGACCTCCCTCAAACATACTAAACCGAAACCTCGGGACTTCATGCCTTGGACGCCGGTCCCCAACAAGAAATGAAAAACCCCTTACAAGTACTCAACCACATATAACAAACAACCACAGTACTCATCATAAAGGATAGATATAACCTGGATAGGGCCACGAGAAGTGTCGATGCCGCGACAAAGGCTCCCTCCAAGCTTGCCTTCAAACCTATCTAGCACAGAACTCAAACAAGATACCGTTAACTGCACACGCACTAAACAGACAACTGGCCCTCTTGGCCTAATGAAATAAAACACTTCACTACAAAACTGAATCGGCCCTCTTGGCCTAATGAAATAAAACATAGTAACACCTACACATCCTTCCTCGGAATAGCACAAATACACAATCATAAGCTCCTTTCCAAGGAGGAAAAACAAGCTCGTAGCCCTAAACTAAATGCATGAGGTTATGACCCATCCCTCCTGCATAGATAGCAAGAGGCGTACGCATAATATGATGTCTAATCAACCTATGGGTCCCAGATAGTAACGGTAGATTGGTCTCGGCGACTCTCTACATCACCCATATCAACCATCGTCTGCCATATATTGCATGTTATGATAACATCCCCCACAAGCGGCCGGGTCGTGTTTCATCATTGATCACAATATCCAAACTAGGACCACAATTAAAGAAGAGGTCTTCTTCATAAGCAAGATTTGCTAATGAATCCGCAAACTGATTCCAGTAACGTGGAATCAGCTGAAAAGACACTCTCTCAAACTCCTCAAGTAGGGTCATCGCAGTCCGATGATACATACAAAGAATGGGATTCCGCACTGTGTATGTCCCATCTAGCTGATTGAGGATCAACTGGGAATCCCCTTTTACTAACAATCGACAAATACCACCTTGCTTGGCAATATACAGTCCCATAATCAAGGCTTTATACTCCGCCATATTGTTAGTGAATCCTACCCCGAGATAAGCAGCTAACTTCATCGTAACTCTTCGTCGGGGGTCTCGGATTACCACTCCCACACTTCCTTTTCTGTTAGGGCCCCTGGACGCTCCGTCAAAATATAATGTATACGTCCACAATGGGTTTACACAGCCGGCCATCGCGGACTCCTCTATTCGTAGTTATGATAGCCAAAGTTTAGCATATTGAGAGGATGAACTGACGGCTCCATCCCACCTTCTTCATTGAAGTCAACAGGGATACTCGTCAACAGTCGTAAGCAGTGATGGCAGAAGACTTTGATCTCCCACACAAAAGTTCCATCCTCTTGCTCAATCACCTTATATCCTTTGCTCCACCAGATGAGTCTCCCCTGATGGTATCGTTGCTCCAGATATGGGTGCTCCAAATAAGGGATTAACCGACCCATCAACCGTCTTTTAAGCTCTTTTCCCCAGGTCTCAGATCAGTCCTAGCATGGACCTGCAATGCATTTCACTTGTATTAGCAGACTTAGAAATAGTAAGGTTTAATCTTATTAAGATTAACCTTATTCTTAAACTCCACTCCCTGTAAATCAGCTAATAGGGATGTAGACTTATTCTTCCCTAACCTAACGATTTTGTAGGGTCCATCCCATTTAGGCTCCAATTTTCCTGGGAAAAGCTCCCTACGCGCATCATAATATAAAACCAGTTGTCCCTTCTTAAAGGTGTACTTCTTCGCTTTTAGATCATGCAACTGTTTCATGTGACGTTTAGCCACCTCTTGGTGTAATAGGCTTTGTAACTTAAGTTCATCTAGGTGTGCTAAGGTCGTAAATCCCTCTAATAGGGCGTCCTCATTACCCAAAGAATGGTTTATTGCAAATCTAATGGTCGGCAACTCAATTTCCAAGGGTAAAACACACTCTTCACCATAAACTAGTTTGAACGGCGTGTGGCCAGTGGCTCGCTTGAACGTGGTATTATATGCCCATACTGCCACATATAGCTTCTTATCCCAGTCGCATTTCTTTTTAGATACGAATTTCGATAGGATACCCACAAGCTGCTTGTTGGTACTTTCAACCTGCCCATTCGCTTGCGGATTATAAGGAGTCGTTTTGTTGTGCTTGATCTGCCAAGCCTCTGTCAAGTTTTTGATCATCTTATTCAGGAAATGGGTTCCGCGGTCCGACACTAATTCTTTCGGTGGACCAAAATGACATATTATCTACTCTAAAAGGAAACTAGCAGTTTCTTTAGCATCATCTTTCCTTGTTGCACGTGCTTCTGACCACTTTGTGAAGTAGTCAGTTGCTACAATGATATACCTCTTTTGCGCAGTCGACGACGGAGTAATAGGACCCACAAAGTCTATGAAGGATGGATTTTAGGCCCCGGAACATGCCTAAAAATAGGAGAAAAATATGGAAATGCGGGGGAAAATGCTCAACCACGAAGGCGGCAGCTCGAGCGAGCACGATTTTAAGCGTCAAGTACTTGATGGGCGCCCGTACGACACTCCGAGAATTTTCATAATTTTTTCGTGCGCCCATGCCAGTCAGTGAAGCTGCAGGCCTGTCCGGAATGTTGAGACGAGCTCACAGAAATTTTCAGAACGCAGTTCGGAGTTCGCACGCGAGAGTTGGCCCGAAACCGGCCGGGGTGCCCAAGAGGGGGCCCAAAATTGAAATTTTAAAAGGTGCAAGTGGGGGGGGGGTGACCTTTGGCACCCCCCCACAAAAAAAAAACGTGGATATGGAGGGGGGGCGGCGGCTGAAAACAGCCGCCGAAAAAAACGCGACCCCCCCCCCCCCCAATCGATTGCAGGGCTTACACACAAGCCATAGCTACGAGCCTCCAGGCCGGATCAAGACATCATGCCGATCAAATCGCCGGGCTCCGCTCCCGCAATGGTGGACTGGTTGAAGAGAGAGAAAATCAGTCTTTCTCTCTCCTCTCTCTCTCTCCTCTTGGCCCCCGTTCGTGCTTGAAGGAATAGGATGGAGATGGACGGCCGGATGGATGCCGATTCTTGACGGGATGAAAGAGCAATGCAAAACCGTTGTAGATTGCTGATTCCAAGCAGAATTCATGGCTGGAAATCAATCGTGGGACGTGCCAAATTTAATGAAAAAACCCGCAAGACACGGTAATAATTGTTTTTACAAAGAAAATGGTCTTTTGATGCAAATTTGGTTGATAAAAATGTGTTCATATGGATTGAGTTTTGAGTATGTCGTGCTTTGAGTTGGTTTCTAGCTGTTCATCATTTAAAAATCTGGAAAACATGTGTGGGATAGCAGAAAATAGGGAACCGAGACACGAAAAACCATAAAAATAAAGGAAAACAAGGGTTTTGGGCATATAAATGGGGAACACCGTCGATACACATCAACTAATCTTTCAATTTTGTTGCAAATGAACTAAGGGCCACAGCCCACAAACTGGTTTTCATTTTCAGCAATTTAAAAAAAAATACAAGAAAATGAAGAAAATGGGGAAAAATGATAAAAACACCATGAAAAATAGGGGAAAAATACATTTGGGGCTACGAAAAATATAGAAAAATAGGATTTATGTTTGTTGGTGTATAGCAAGGCTGGGGCATGAAGTTATGCTTCAGTTCAGCCTTGTTTATATGTTTTAGTGCGTGTTTCCTTCCTTTCTCCACATAAAATGACAAGGAAACCCTAAAAGAAATGAATGCAATGATGCACTATCAACGGGGAAGGGTAGAGTTGTGGAAAAAATGGTTAAATGACGCTGAGCATGAGGAATAATTTGCTGATTTTATATGCATTGCATCTAGGACGGAATAATAATGATAAAAATTAAAACCTAGTAGCACGAAGATCACTTCGGTGCTAGGTGTTGCAGCGAAGCACAAAGCGGTTAGAAAGAAAAGCATGAAAGAGATGTTTTGCACTTGCACGCTGCTGGTTTTTAAAATGTTTGAGCATTAGGCATCCACCTCTTTGCATGATCATTTTTGAGGAAATTAAAAGTATCAGAGTTAGCTCCTGGATATGCATAGCAATTGTTTTCAGCAGGCCTGTGACCCACCGTTGAGAGTGTGAGGTTCCTATGCTGTAGGCTAGTCGTGGGATCATAAATGGGAAGTCAAGTAAGGACAACGGTACATTCCTGGATACGTTTATTTGGTACCTTGAGTGACGTTTGTGCGAAATGTCTAAATGTTGAGCGGCGCATCGAGGGGCCAATCCCCAAGGTGTAGGAGAGTCGCAGAGGGTTGACGGCATTCAGCCGTAGGAGGAACCCCATGTGTGTGTGATTCGAGCCTTTTGGCTATGTGAAAGGGACTCCCTCTGAGGAGCAATATTGGGTTAGGATCAGTTGGACTACAACGTATTACAAACGCAATGTTTAGGAAGGCAGAGATTTTGATAGACGCTCCTGGCCGCGAGGCCGAGGGGTTGTCTTGTGCGTAGTGACGAGGTCCGGCTAGTGCATGAGCCAGTGCCGGCCCGTTTTAGGTCCATCAGTGGTGCGTCTGCCGGGAGCTGCTTAAAAGTGGCGGTTCTCGAATCCTGGTTGTTTAAGGACCAACTAGCAGTTTATGCCAAAGGATACTGAGCTTGATCCGTTATTTATTGATAAGCATCGTCTAGCAGAAATCCAAAAGCAAGAAAGAGACGAAAGAGCTAGGCGACGTGCTGAAATTTTTAGGAGATATTCCCCTAAGCGTAGCGGTGCTGAACCCTTACGAGGGAGTGGATCTAGTGGTCTTAGGACCACAAGCAGTAAGTTAGGAGAAGGTGGAAGCTCTAGTGCTCCCCTTCCTTCCATAAGCCAGTCCACGTCAATTGCGGGAGGTGTAACCCCACCGTTCCCTATTCCTAGTGCAAATCCAATCCTCGTCATGGCGCAGCCTATTGCAATTCCAGCAGGAACGACGGATTTGCCGGCTCTAGGTTACCCGCTATCCATTTTTAATGGGCTAGTTGAGGAAGATGCGGAACTCCACATTAGGGAGTTTCAAAAGCTGATGTTTAACTGTCGCATTCAAGAAGAAGGGCATTTAATGATGTTCTTCAACATGATTCTCAAAGGAAGAGCTGCTATATGGTATCATGGTTTAGAAGCCGGAACCATATTGAACATTGATGCATTTTATGGAGCTTTTCGAAGGGAGTTTGCCCCTGAAAGGGGTGGGCAATATTGGTTGCGTGTACTCAACGTGACCCGCCAAGATCCACACGAGGATATTCGTGCTTATGCGAAGAAGATAAAAGAGGTCTTCCGTAAGTTGGACACCTCTATTCCTATCCCCGCAGCTGCCCAATTGCAATATTTTCTACATGGGTTGGACTTCAATATCCAATTGCAGTTGAGTAGTGTCCCCTTGGGGGATATAGACACTGCCATTACACGAGCACAAGAGGTGGAATCCCGACTACAAGCAGCTTATGCTTCTCGAGGCAATTCGAATATGGGTTTAGTATTGGGAAACAATATGGCGATAGCCAATGGCAGTAGTGGCCAAGGGATAGCGATGGCTAACCCTAATGGGAGAGGGAACATGATACAGAATGTCCCTCTATTACCAGCTCCCCCTAGCATGTCGATGCCGACGGGCAGCCAAATGGCTCCAAGTGGTGGAGGCCAGGCGGTCAATTCCAATACCATGCCTGTGACTCAACAGCCTGTGCCTAATCGAATTGTTAGGCCGATTGAAAGACACGGTAATGACCAAGGCTATGAGTCGAGTTCTTCCAATGTTCTTGGCGAGGTTAAGGACATGATGAAGCATTATACCGACATGATTACGGAGCAGTATCGACAAATAGCTGTTGATGTCAACTTCCTTAAAAAACAACAAAATTTGATAGGAAGTAGATACCCGGAGGAGGGTGCACCGTCGAGGTTTAGTTGCAAATGGTGTGGCGGGCAGCACTATCCAAGAAATTGCCCAAATGTTAAGTGCGACATTTGTGGAAAATCCGGCCATTTAGCAGCTACTTGCTGGAGTAAGATCAGTTCTCTCCAGCGTGGAAGTTGGCAACCAGGGCCTGTTAATCATCGTGCCCAAGGAAATGACCCCCAGCCAGAAAATGGGCCTAAACAAATACTTCAACGACCAAAGACTACAGTGGAAGAGCTACCAAGTGGTAGTGGGGTTAGTTTGATTGAGGCTGTACGCGTTAATGATGCTGAAACCTCTAATCTACGAGCTGTCCTTACAAGAGGTAAAAAGGGTAGAGAAGCCGACATGGATAAGCCTGTCGACGGAAACCCTAAACAAGGCGACAAAGGAACACAAGTTTTGGATCCTGCCCTAGAAGGGGGACCTTTGAAGCCCGTAGAGAGTAAAGCCGATAAGGAAGCACCAAAGAAGAAGGTGAAAGTTAAGAAAGAGGCAATAAAGCCAGTTCAGCGACCTAAAGAGCGGATGATTTGGCGTGAAAAGCGAGCTCTATCGAACTATCATGAATTCGATTTGGCGGGCTCTCTTTGCGAAGTCAAGCCGGATGTGAACCTTTTGCAGCTTATTAAGCTTTCCCCAGGAGTACGTAAGGAATTTAGAAAGATCCTACGTACCGGGTATATCGTAGAACCTTTGGGTATTGCGCGAGTTGGTGATGACTGGTTCGAGCATGCTGAGAAGCATTGCCCAAGGGTTGCAGCCTATGTCGATGGGATATTAGTAGATTATGCCATTGTCGACACGGGATCATCTGTTAACATTATGAGTTCTGAACTGATGGAAAGGTTAGGTCTTGCGATTCAGAAAGATACTTCCACAATTCTCAGAATGGCAGATGATAGTTTGAGACAGCCGGAAGGCTGCATTACTAAGGTCCATGTCACTGTTGCAAATGTAGAATGCATGTTGGACTTTAGGGTGATTCGTTTTGCAGGGCGGCCAAGTTACCAAGTATTACTTGGACGACCTTGGATCTTGCAAGCGGATTGCCAAGTGGATATACCCGCCGGTCGATTGATATTCGGCAGAGGTGCCCAGCGTGTGGTGGTTGATGCTTATCCTGAGTCCCCGCAGAGCGAGAGAGCTCCTCTATCTTCTACAGAATTGGAGACATTAGAAGATTTATCTGCCAGTGAGGCATCATCGAGCGATGAGTCCAAAGAGGGATCCACCACGGAGGACATCTATCAGATCACTTTGAACGAGCCGATAGAGGCCCAAGATCGTATAAGAGATGCAGATGTTATCGAGCTAGACCTTGGTACGCTTAATGATTCGCGGCCCATCAAATTAGGCTCTATGCTCAGCACAGCAGAAAGGGAGGACTATGTGGCCTTGATCCAAGAATTCCGTGATATCTTTGCCTGGAGTTATGATGAGTTGAGAGGCATTCCTCCTAGTCTTGCTGTTCATACAATTCCGTTGAAAGAGGGCAGTCGTCCTGTACGGCAGAAAGTAAGGCGTATGCCTTTCGAATTGAGGGACGGGCTGTTTGAGGAGTTGCAGAAGCTTCGAAAAGCGGGTTTGATTTTTCCTGTGCAACACACGGAATGGTGTTCGCCAGTTGTGATTAGAAAGAAGAAGAATAATCAGATCCGTTTATGTGTAGACTTTAGGGAGCTGAATAAGCAGACAGTTAAGGATTACTACCCATTGCCATTTATTGACCAGATTTTGGATCAATTAGCGGGTAGGGAGATATATTCGTTTATGGATTGCTTTGCAGGATACAACCAAATGGCAATTGCAGAAGAGGACAAGTTGAAAACAACTTTTATCACTGTATTTGGTACTTTTGCGTACCATGTGATGGCCTTTGGTTTATGCAATGCGCCTGGTTCGTGGCAACGAACAGCCGATAAGACATTCGGTGACATATCCCCCGAAGAGTTGAGGGTGTTTATTGATGACTTAGGGGCCGCCACCGTGAGGGAAAGGCAGTTGATCATTTTGAGAAAATGCTTTGAGCGCTGTAGACAATTTTGCATCGCCCTAAACCCACGGAAGTGTGCTTTTGGAGTACCTTATGGGCTATTGCTGGGCCATGTGGTCAGTTCGGTAGGAATTGCGACAGACCCCGAGAAGGTTAAAGTTATAGTTGCCATGGGTCCACCACGCACTCCGAAAGAAGTTCATAGCTTTCTGTCTTCGGTTGGTTACTACCGGAGATTCATTAACGCCTTAGCAGAAAGAACGTTGCCACTTACAAATTTATTGTCCTTTAGCTGTTCGTTTGTGTGGGGTGATCCTTGTAAGGTAGCATTCGAGGACGTGAAACAAGAGCTAGCAAGAGCGCCCGTTTTAAAAGCACCTAAAAGAGGTGAGGTGTTCTATATATTTTCAGCAGCCACCATGTATAGTATCAGCTGCTGTTTAGCCCAATTTTGGGAAGAGAAGTGGTACCACCCGATTGCTTTTGCTAGTCGGAAGCTGGGGGTATCCGAAATCAATTACACCTACATGGAGAAGCTGTGTCTAGCGATGGTCTTTGGGACCAAGAAGTTCAGGCATTACATTCTCTATGAAAAAGTCGTGCTTTATACGAAGGCGGAGGGACTTCGACTGTTGATGAATAAGTTACAGCCGCCTGATCGTTTAGCGAAGTGGTTGATCACTTTGCAGGAATTTGATTATGAAATCAAGAGTAAGCCACCAAGGTTGCAAGGCATCGTGGAATGTCTAGTGGACTTTGGGGAGCCGAAAGAATCTGTGGCTGAAGGTAGTGACATGGAGTTGTTATTCAAAATAGATACGGCATCTATTCCCTCCTGGTATGCTGCAATAACGCATTATTTATCCACGGGAGAGGCGGGATCCGAACTATCTAAGGCTGAGAAAAGGAAAATTAAGCAGCAAGCGTTAAAGTTTGCCTTGATCGCAGGTACATTATATCGGCAAGGGGTTGATGACATCTATCGCCGATGTGTGATGCCTGACGAGGTGCCATTCATTTTGGAAGAGTGCCATGATTCTGCTTGCGGTGGCCATTTTGCTGGACGGCTTACAGCACAAAAGGCTTTGAGAGCAGGTTATTGGTGGCCTGCCATCTTCCAGGATGCGTTTGCGTATGTTAAGAGATGCGATATTTGCCAACGACATGATAGTCGAGAGAATAGGAAACGACCACTCACCCCTATTATGGCGATACTTCCATTTGAGAAGTGGGGAATAGACTTTGTGGGTCCTATTACTCCGTCATCGACTACGCAAAAGCGATACATCATTGTAGCAACTGACTACTTCACAAAGTGGTCAGAAGCACGTGCAACAAGGAAAGATGATGCTAAAGAAACTGCTAGTTTCCTTTTAGAGCAGATAATATGCCGGTTTGGTCCACCGAAAGAATTAGTGTCGGACCGCGGAACTCATTTCCTGAATAAGGTGATTAAAGGTTTGACAGAGTTGTGGAACATCAAGCATAACAAGACAACCCCATATAACCCGCAAGCCAATGGGCAAGTTGAAAGTACCAATAAGCAGCTTGTGGGCATCCTGTCCAAAATTGTGTCGGAAAAGAAACGGGATTGGGATAAAAAGTTATACGTGGCAGTGTGGGCCTATAATACGACTTTCAAACGAGCCACTGGCCATACCCCGTTCAAGTTAGTATATGGGGAGGAGTGTGTCTTGCCTTTAGAGATTGAGCTGCCGACTATTCGGTTTGCCATCAATCATTCTTTGAGCGATGAAGACGCTCTTTTTGAGCGTTTGACGACACTGGCACATTTAGATGAGCTTAAGTTGCAGAGCTTATTGCACCAAGAAGTGGCGAAGCGCCGAATGAAGAAGCTACACGACCTCAAAGCCAAGAAATACACCTTCAAGAAAGGACAGCTTGTTCTGTATTATGACGCACGACGTGAATTATTCCCAGGCAAGCTAGAACCCAAATGGGATGGGCCTTATAAGATCGTTAGGATAGGAAAGAATAAATCTACAGTGTTGTTAGCTGACCTTGAGGGGATAGAATTTAAAAATAAGGTTAATCTTAATAAGATTAAACCTTATTACTTTTGATTGTACTAATGCTATGACTGCCTTGCAGGTCTAGGCAAGATTGATCAAACATCTGCAAGGAAATCGTGATAGAGGTTGATGGGTCGTCTGATCCCTTATTTAGAACACCCATATTTGGAACAGAGATATCATCAGGGAAAGCTCATTTGGTGGAGCAAAGGATACAAGGTGATTGAGCAAGAAGGCGGGACATTCATTTGGGAAATCAAGGTCTTCTGCCATCACTGCCTACAAATTTTGACGAGCATCCCTGTCGAATTCAATGATGATGGAGGGATGGAGCCTACAGTCCACCCGTTGAATATGCTGAATTTCGATTACCATAATTACGAGTAGAGTTCAGGATGGCAGAATATGTAAACCCTTTATGGACGTACACCTTGTACTTTGATGGGGCGTCCAGGGGTCCATGCAAACAAGGAAGCGTAGGAGTTGTCATCCGAGACCCCCGACGACGCATTGTCATGAAGTTAGCTGCTTATCTCGGGGCGAATTTTACTAATAATATGGCCGAATACAAAGCCCTGATCATGGGTTTGAATATTGCAAAAAAGGGGGGTATCCGCCAGTTGTTGGTGAAAGGGGACTCTCAGTTGGTTTTAAATCAACTCAATGGGACGTACATGGTGCGGAACCCGATCCTTTGTATGTACCATCACACTGCCATAGCCCTGCTAGACGAATTCGATAGAGTGTCTTTTCAGCTGATTCCACGGAATTGGAATCAGTTTGCCGATTCATTGGCTAATCTTGCGTATGAAGAGGACCTCTTCTTTAATTGTGGCCCTTGTCACGATATATCTATTGATGGTGATACAGGACCTGGTCGGTTGTGGGGTATGCTTTCTGAACATGCCCTCTTTGGCAGACGATGGTTGATTTGGGTGATGCAAAGGGTAAGCGAGACGCATCTACCTTTATTATCGGGGACCCACAGACTGATTAGACGACATGTGATGCGAACACCTCTTGCGATATACGCAGGGGGGATAGGTCATAATTTAATGCACCTAGTTTAGGGCTAGATGCCCTGTTTCCCTGGGAATAGTATGCTTTGATGTCTATCATGGTTGTTTCCAGGTGGATGTTCTGCATAGTATTGTTTGATTTCATTAGGCCAAGAGGGCCGATTCAGTTTTGTAGCAAAGTCATGTCTGATTTCATTAGGCCAAGAGGGCCATTTCCCTGTCTAGTGCGGGTGCGTTTAATTGGGTTTTTGTTTTAGTGTTGTGCTGGACAGGTTTTTCGCGGGTTGTGGAATTTGGTGGAGCCTGGAGGAGCCTTTGTTGCGATGGAAGCTTCTTGTGGCCACTCCAGGTGATATTTCTCCTTTACGAGTACCTTTCTTTCCTGTTATATGTGTATTTGTACTTGTCGAGGGGATCTATTTTTTTTTTGGGGACCAGCAACCAAGGCATGAAGTCCCAGGTTTAGGCTAAGTATGTTTGAGGGAGGTCGGAGTAGTCATTGCCTCCTGTAAAGACATTGTTAGACATTGAAAGACCTGTTTTAGAAGGAAGTCCTAGTGGCCCTGTCCTGCTAACCTGCTAGGCAGCCGTTCTAGGAGTTCCTGTTAGTAGTGAGGCAGTTAGAGAAGCCTGCTAGACGATAATAATAATGATGTCAAGAAATCCTGAATATCCTAAAAGATGAATATAAATATGAAGGTGTGTAAAAAGGGGTTCTAACCCCTATCAACGAAGAGGAAAAAATGAAAATATATAAGCAGTTGATCATTGCCTTGCGAAGGCCTGGTAGGTTCCTAGGGACGAGTCAGACCCGGGGCCGATACCTTGTCTTCCTAGGGGTGGCTTCTTGCTGGAAAAATAATATCAAAACAAGGAAGGTTGGAGCGAAAATAAAAGTGAGCGTTTGAAAAGGATTAAGTGTCGCCTTGCGAGGGCTTGGTAGGTTCTTGGGTGCCGAGACAGGTACCGAGACCGATGCCCTATTCTCCTTGGGTCACTACGCTCAGCTCCCTCCTTTTTACATGCCCAAGTATGTTCATCCCATAAAAATCCTAAAAGAAGAAATGGACTGAAAGAAAATATCCTTTGCTCAGGCTATAGGAGTCCTCGCCTTGTAGGAGCTCCTAGTGGTGTTGTCTTTAGTTGGTAAGTAGTTCAGACTACCATTTAGGGCAACCTCTTTGACAGTTCTTTTTAGTTTGGCTGTGTTGGAGCAGCTGGTTAGTGATTCACTTCGGATCTTCTGTTAAATGATGCTAGGCCTACTCCTTGTGGATGTCATGCCTTGGTTCTGTCTAGGGGTAGGGGGAGCATTGTGCTGAGTTTTATGATGATAATTGTTTTGTATCAGTTTGATGCTTCTTTGGTTGTTTATGCGCAGATATGTTCGTGGGTTCGACGGACTGAGTCGTCCTATCCCGTGGTCGCCAATGAAGGATGGATTTTAGGCCCCGGAACATGCCTAAAAATAGGAGAAAAATATGGAAATGCGGGGGAAAATGCTCAACCACGAAGGCGGCAGCTCGAGCGAGCACGATTTTAAGCGTCAAGTACTTGACGGGCGCCCGTACGACACTCCGAGAATTTTCATAATTTTTTCGTGCGCCCATGCCAGTCAGTGAAGCTGCAGGCCTGTCCGGAATGTTGAGACGAGCTCACAGAAATTTTCAGAACGCAGTTCGGAGTTCGCACGCGAGAGTTGGCCCGAAACCGGCCGGGGTGCCCAAGAGGGGGCCCAAAATTGAAATTTTAAAAGGTGCAAGTGGGGGGGGGGGGTGACCTTTGGCACCCCCCCACAAAAAAAAAACGTGGATATGGAGGGGGGGCGGCGGCTGAAAACAGCCGCCGAAAAAAACGCGACCCCCCCCCCCCCCCAATCGATTGCAGGGCTTACACACAAGCCATAGCTACGAGCCTCCAGGCCGGATCAAGACATCATGCCGATCAAATCGCCGGTCTCCGCTCCCGCAATGGTGGACTGGTTGAAGAGAGAGAAAATCAGTCTTTCTCTCTCCTCTCTCTCTCTCCTCTTGGCCCCCGTTCGTGCTTGAAGGAATAGGATGGAGATGGACGGCCGGATGGATGCCGATTCTTGACGGGATGAAAGAGCAATGCAAAACCGTTGTAGATTGCTGATTCCAAGCAGAATTCATGGCTGGAAATCAATCGTGGGACGTGCCAAATTTAATGAAAAAACCCGCAAGACACGGTAATAATTGTTTTTACAAAGAAAATGGTCTTTTGATGCAAATTTGGTTGATAAAAATGTGTTCATATGGATTGAGTTTTGAGTATGTCGTGCTTTGAGTTGGTTTCTAGCTGTTCATCATTTAAAAATCTGTAAAACATGTGTGGGATAGCAGAAAATAGGGAACCGAGACACGAAAAACCATAAAAATAAAGGAAAACAAGGGTTTTGGGCATATAAATGGGAAACACCGTCGATACACATCAACTAATCTTTCAATTTTGTTGCAAATGAACTAAGGGCCACAGCCCACAAACTGGTTTTCATTTTCAGCAATTTAAAAAAAAATACAAGAAAATGAAGAAAATGGGGAAAAATGATAAAAACACCATGAAAAATAGGGGAAAAATACATTTGGGGCTACGAAAAATATAGAAAAATAGGATTTATGTTTGTTGGTGTATAGCAAGGCTGGGGCATGAAGTTATGCTTCAGTTCAGCCTTGTTTATATGTTTTAGTGCGTGTTTCCTTCCTTTCTCCACATAAAATGACAAGGAAACCCTAAAAGAAATGAATGCAATGATGCACTATCAACGGGGAAGGGTAGAGTTGTGGAAAAAATGGTTAAATGACGCTGAGCATGAGGAATAATTTGCTGATTTTATATGCATTGCATCTAGGACGGAATAATAATGATAAAAATTAAAACCTAGTAGCACGAAGATCACTTCGGTGCTAGGTGTTGCAGCGAAGCACAAAGCGGTTAGAAAGAAAAGCATGAAAGAGATGTTTTGCACTTGCATGCTGCTGGTTTTTAAAATGTTTGAGCATTAGGCATCCACCTCTTTGCATGATCATTTTTGAGGAAATTAAAAGTATCAGAGTTAGCTCCTGGATATGCATAGCAATTGTTTTCAGCAGGCCTGTGACCCACCGTTGAGAGTGTGAGGTTCCTATGCTGTAGCCTAGTCGTGGGATCATAAATGGGAAGTCAAGTAAGGACAACGGTACATTCCTGGATACGTTTATTTGGTACCTTGAGTGACGTTTGTGCGAAATGTCTAAATGTTGAGCGGCGCATCGAGGGGCCAATCCCCAAGGTGTAGGAGAGTCGCAGAGGGTTGACGGCATTCAGCCGTAGGAGGAACCCCATGTGTGTGTGATTCGAGCCTTTTGGCTATGTGAAAGGGACTCCCTCTGAGGAGCAATATTGGGTTAGGATCAGTTGGACTACAACGTATTACAAACGCAATGTTTAGGAAGGCAGAGATTTTGATAGACGCTCCTGGCCGCGAGGCCGAGGGGTTGTCTTGTGCGTAGTGACGAGGTCCGGCTAGTGCATGGGCCAGTGCCGGCCCGTTTTTAGGTCCATCAGTCTATTTCCCACTTCTCACATCTCTTAACATACGCAAACGCATCCAGGAAGATGGCAAGCCACCAGTAACCTGCTCTTAAAGCCTTTTGTGCTGTAAGCCGTCCAGCAAAATGGCCTCTGCAAAGCGGAATCATGGCACTCTTCCAAAATGAATGGCACCTCGTCAGGCATCAAACATCGACGATAGATGTCATCAACCCCTTGCCGATATAATGTACCTGTGATCAAGGCAAACTTTAACGCTTGCTGCTTAATTTTCCTTCTCTCAGATTTAGATAATTCGGATCCCGCCTCTCCCGTCGATAAATAATGCATTATTGCAGCATACCAAGAGGGAATAGATGCCGTATCTATTTTAAATAACAACTCCATGTCACTACCTTCAGCCACGGATTCTTTCGGCTCCCCAAAGTCCACAAGACATTCCACGATGCCTTGCAACCTTGGTGGCTTACTCCTGATCTCATAATCAAATTCTTGCAAAGTGATTAACCACTTCGCTAGACGATCAGGCGGCTGCAACTTACTCATCAATAGTCGAAGCCCCTCCACCTTCGTATAAAGCACAACTTTCTCATAGAGAATATAATGCCTGAATTTCTTGGTCCCAAAGACCATCGCCAGACACAACTTCTCCATGTAGGTATAATTGATTTCGGATACCCCCAGCTTCCGGCTAGCAAAAGCAATCGGGTGGTACCACTTTTCTTCCCAAATTTGGGCTAAACAGCAGCTGATACTATGCATGGTGGCTGCTGAGAATATATAGAACACCTCACCTCTTTTAGGTGCTTTTAAAATGGGAGCTCTTGCTAGCTCCTGTTTCACATCCTCGAATGCTACCTTACAAGGGTCACCCCATACAAACAAACAACTAAAGGACAATAGATTTGTAAGCGGCAACGTTCTTTCTGCCAAGGCGTTTATGAATCTACGGTAATAACCAACCGAAGCCAGAAAGCTATGAACTTCTTTCGGAGTGCGTGGTGGACCCATGGCAACTATAACTTTGACCTTCTCGGGGTTTGTCGCAATTCCTACCGAACTGACCACATGACCCAACAAGAACCCATAGGGTACACCGAAAACACACTTCTGTGGGTTTAGAGCGATAAAAAATTGTCTGCAGCGCTCAAAGCATTTTCTTAAAATGATCAATTGCCTTTCTCTCACGGTGGCAGCCCCTAAGTCATCAATAAACACCTTCAACTCTTCAGGGAAAATGTCACTGAATGTCTTATCTGCTGTTCGTTGCCACAAACTAGGCGCATTGCATAAACCAAAGGCCATCACATGGTACGCAAAAGTACCAAAGATAGTAATAAAAGTTGTTTTTAACTTGTCCTCTTCTGCAATTGCCATCTGGTTATATCCTGCAAAGCAATCCATAAACGAATATATCTCCCTACCCGCTAATTGATCCAAAATCTGGTCAATAAATGGCAACGGGTAGTAGTCCTTAACTGTCTGCTTATTCAACTCTCTAAAGTCTACACATAATCGGATTTGATTTTTTTCTTTCTGATCACAACTGGCGAACACCATTCCATGTGTTGCACAAGAAAAATCAAACCCGCTTTTCGAAGCTTCTGTAACTCTTCAAACAGCCCATCCGTCAGTTCGAAAGGCATACGCCTTACTTTCTGTCGTACAGGACGACTGCCCTCTTTCAACGGAATTGTATGAACATCAAGACTAGGAGGAATGCCTCTCAGCTCATCATAACTCCAGGCAAAGATATCACGGAATTCTTGAATCAAGGACACATAGTCCTCCCTTTTTGCTGTGCTGAGCATAGAACCTAATTTGATTGGCCACGAATCATCAGGCGTACCAAGGTCTAGCTCGATAACCTCTGCATCTCTTATGCGATCTTGGGCCTCTATCAGCTCGTTCAAAGTGATCTGATAGATATCTTCCGTGGTGGATCCCTCTTTGGACTCATCACTCGATGATGTCTCACTGGCGGATAAATCCTCCAACGTCTCCAATTCTGTAGAAGATAGAGGAGCTCTCTCACTCTGGGGGGACTCAGGATAAGCATCAACCACCACGCGCTGAGCACCTCTGCCGAATATCAGCCGACCGGTGGGTATATCCACTTGGCAGTCCGGTTGCAAGATCCAAGGTCGTCCAAGTAATACTTGGTAACTTGGACGCCCTGCAAAACGAATTACCCTAAAGTCCAACAGGCATTCTACATTTGCAACAGTGACATGGACCTTAGTAATGCAGCCTTCTGGCTGTCTCAAACTATCATCCGCCATTCTGAGAATTGTGGAGGTATTTTTCTGGATCGCAAGACCCAACCTTTCCATCAGTTCAGAACTCATAATGTTAACAGATGATCCCGTGTCGACAATGGCATAATCTACTAATATCCCATCGACATAGGCTGCAACCCTTGGGCAATGCTTCTCAGCATGCTCGAACCAGTCATCACCAACTCGCGCAATACCCAAAGGTTCTACGATATACCCGGTACGTAAGATCTTTCTAAATTCTTTGCGTACTCCTGGGGAAAGCTTAATAAGCTGCAAAAGATTCACATCCGGCTTGACTTCGCAAAGAGAGCTCGCCAAATCGAATTCATGATAGTTCGATAGAGTTCGCTTTTCACGCCAAACCATCCGCTCTTTAGGTCGCTGAATCGGCTTTATTGCCTCTTTTTTAACTTTCACCTTCTTCTTTGGTGGTTCCTTATCCTTCTTGACATCGGCTTTACTCTCCATGGGCTTCAAAGGTCCCCCTTCCATGGTAGGATCCAAAACTTGCATTCCTTTGTCGCCTTGTTTAGGGTTTTCGTCGACGGGCTTATCCTTGTGGCCTCTCTACCCTTTTGACCTCTTGTAAGGACAGCTCGCAGATTAGAGGTTTCAGCATCATTAACGCGTATAGCCTCAATCAAACTAACCCCACTACCACTAGGTAGCTCCTCCACTGTTGTCTTTGGTCATTGGAGTATTTGTTTAGGCCCGTCTTCTCGCTGGGAATCATTTCCTTGCGCACGATGATTAACAGGCCCTGGTTGCCGACTACCTCGCTGGAGGGAACTGATCTTACTCCAGCAAGTAGCTGCTAAATGGCCGGATTTCCCACAGATGTCGCACTTAACATTTGGGCAATTTCTTGGATAGTGTTGCCCACCACACCATTTGCAACTAAACCTCGAAGGTGCACCCTCATCTGGGTATCTACTTCCTATCAAATTTTGTTGTTTTTTAAGGAAGTTGACATCAACGGCTATTTGTCGATACTGCTCCATAATCATGTCGGTATAATGCTTCATCATGTCCTTAACCTCACCAAGAACATTGGAAGCGCTCGACTTGTAGTCGTGATCATTACCATGTCGTTCCATCGGCCTAACAATTCGATTAGGCACTGGTTGTTGAGCCACAGGCATGGTATTAGAATTGACTGCCTGGCCTCCAACATTTGGAGCCATTTGACTGCCTGTAGGCATCGACATGCTAGGGGGAGCTGGTAATAAAGGCACATTCTGCATCATGTTCCCTCTCCCATTAGGATTAGCCATCGCTATCCCTTGGCCACTACTGCCATTGGCCGTCGCCATATTGTTTCCCAATGCTAGACCCATATTCGAATTGCCTCGAGAAGCATAGGCTGCTTGTAGTCGGGATTCCACCTCTTGTGCTCGTGTAATAGCAGTATCTATATCCCCCAAGGGGACACTACTCAACTGCAATTGGATGTTAAAGTCCAAACCATGTAGGAAATATTGCAATTGGGTAGCTGCGGGGATAGGAATAGAGGTGTCCAACTTACGAAAAACCTCTTTTATTTTCTTCGCATAAGCACGGATATCCTCGTGCGGTTCTTGGCGGGTTATGTTGAGTACATGCAACCAATATTGCCCACCCCGTTCAGGGGCAAACTCCCTTCGAAAAGCTCCATAAAATGCATCAATATTCAATATGGTTCCGGCTTCTAAACCATGATACCATATGGCAGCTCTTCCTTTGAGAGTCATGTTGAAGAACATCATTAAATGTCCTTCTTGGATGCGACAGTTAAACATCAGCTTTTGAAACTCCCTAATGTGGAGTTCCGCATCTTCCTCAACTAGCCCATTAAAAATGGGTAGTGGGTAACCTAGAGTTGGCAAATCCGTAGTTCCTGTTGGAATTGCAACAGGCTGCGCCATGGCGGAAATTAGATTTGCACTAGGAATAGGGGACTGTGGGGTTGCACCTCTCGCACTTGATGTAGACTGGCTTATGGAAGGAAGGGGAGCACTAGAGCTTCCACCTTCTCCTAACTTACTGCTTGTGGAACCAAGACCACTAGATCCACTCCCTCGTAAGGGTTCAGCACCGCTACGCTTAGGGGAATATCTCCTAAAAATTTCAGCACGTCGCCTAGCTCTTTCGTCTCTCTCTTGCTTTTGGATTTCTGCTAGACGATGCTTATCGATAAATAACGGATCAATCCCAGTATCCTTTGGCATAAACTGCTAACTGGTCCCTAGACAACCAGGATTCGAGGACCGCCACTTCTAAGCGGCTCCCGGCAAACGCACCACTGATGGGACCTAAAACGGGCCGGCACTAGTGTTCATGCACTAGCCGGACCTCTATCATGTGCTCAACAACCCCACGGCCTCGCGGCCAGGAGCGTGGATGACACATACATCATCTTCCTAAACATCTCGCGTCTGTATCACGTCTTGTAGTCCAACTCTAACCCAATCAACACTCCTCAGAGGGAGTCCTAGCACATTGCCAAATAGCACGAAGCACAAACATAGGAGGTCCTCCAACGGCGGCTGAATGCCGCTACCTCACTGCGACTCTCCTACACCTTGGGGATTGGCCCCTCGATGCGTCGCTAAACATATATAGCATACAAACACAAACTTCTCTC
The DNA here is from genome assembly GCF_053477565.2 of Lygodium microphyllum. NCBI lineage: Eukaryota > Viridiplantae > Streptophyta > Polypodiopsida > Schizaeales > Lygodiaceae > Lygodium > Lygodium microphyllum. The sequence goes on along the minus strand of NC_141140.1, from coordinate 96,348,572 downwards.
TTTTATGATTCTCATATTTCCAGGAGATATACCATGCTTCCTCACTTTACTTTCCCTTAGACCCAACGCCTAGCCTACAGCTTGGACAACCTTACTCACTCAACGTTGGTCATGTCTCTAGAAAGCAATTGCTATGCATCCAGGAGGTATTGTCTGATACTTTTTAAATTTCATGCTTCATGCAAATTGTGAATGTCCACGTGCTCAAACAATTAAGAAAATCAGCTTTGGTGCTTAGTGCAAAAGCATTATTTTCATGAATTTCACTATTGCTCGTATGCAGCGTTGCATGAACCTAGCACCGAGAAACCCTCGTGCTACTAGGTTCTTAATCTTTAAATATCGTCCAATCTATATGGTATGCATTAAAAAAATAGCAAACTTTCTATCATTTCATTCAACATTTACACACTTTTCATACACTCCAACCCCCTCACCCATTTAGGTTGTGCATGGTGCATAGGTTTAGGGTTAATTTTCCACATTTTTATTGCATAAAAAGCCATAAAACTCACTAAAACATAGAGGTAGGCTGAACTGAGGCTAAACCTCATACTTCAGACCCCCCATACATCCACAAACATGAATCTTATTTTTCCTTAATTTTCGACACTCAAAATCTATTTTTTCCCTATTTTCCTCTTATTTTTTCCAATATTTAATGACTAAAAATTCAAAATGAGTTATGGGCTGTGGCCCTTAGGTTCATTTGCAGAAAAAGGACAAGTTTAGTTGGTGTGTCTTATGATATTTTTCATTGATATCTCAAAAACACCCAATTTCCCCATATTTTGCATATTTACGGGTTTTTCACTATTAATTTCATCCACAACACTTATGATTCTCTGATTTTCTGATCATAAACAGTTGAAAGACATTGAAGACAACATCATAATACATTATCATCTCATGGGAACAAGAATGCATCAAGCAAATTGCATAAAAACACCATTTTCCTTTATAAAAATGAAATTACCGTTCTTTTGCAGGTTGCAGGTTTTTATTTGCCATATTTCGGGACTGATTTCCAGCCACCATTACTGCTCATGATAGTCCACATTCAGCAATCTTCAATCTTCTTACACCATGGAGCAACCCGGTCTTCATTGGGCAAGCATCCATCACCCATTCTTCTTCTTCCTCTTCACCACATGAATCTGCCTTTAGGGGAGAGAGAGGGAGGAGAGAGAAAGACTGAAATTAGAGATCTTCATAGAGACCACCATTTGACGGGCGAGAGGCGGCGATAGAGTCAGCATCCAGGAGGGAAGCAAGGCCAATGATCAGTGATGGGGGTTGTTTGCAGCAGCCATGCTCCATTGATCAACAATGGGGCGCATTTTTCGGTGCCATGTTGATCACGATTTCTTCATCTCTCTCTCTCCACGATTTGCATGCCACATTTCATGTGGCATAAGTTGTCCAATGCCCAAAGGTCACCACTCATTTGGCCAAACTTTTGTCCACCTCTTCGTATCTTGACCGGTTTCTTGGCCATTTCCCTGTCCGGACTCGGAATTGAGCTCTAAAACTTTTAAGCATGAAAATAGAGGTTATAATAGTCAAAATAGTTATAACAACAAAGTGCCAATATTTTCCATTGTTTATGCCTCTAAACAGGGTGGAAATTTTGTACAGAAATATGGCAAACTTTTAAAAATGTGGCTGAGATAAGAGGCTTTTTCAAGAGCTAAAAATGCTCCTAAACTGCCCTAAAATAGTTCTGACAACAACTTCCTTCCTCACGACAAGCTTAGAGAAATGCATGCAAAAGGATTATGCTTCAAATGTGGGGAGAAGTGGTCACAAGATCATAAGCTAAAGTGTAAAGCTAAGAACTCAAAAATCAACATGGTGATCGCTCAAGAAGTGGAAGTTGAAGAAGAAGAAGAAGATCAAGAGGGAAATTTATTGCATGTTGATGTATATCCAATGGTTGAAGAGATTCATGAAGAAGAGCATACCACCAACAAAGAATTCTATGATCCCATGGATGGATTTCCTTTTGATCCAGGTGGTATTCATGACTCTCATGCTTCCTTGTGTACCATCTCATATGATGCATGGACTGGTTACAAAGGGGAAAATACACTTAGACTCAAAGGTTTCATTAATGGCAAGGTTGCACATATTTTAGTGGATACGGGCAGCACTCATAGCTTCATCAACACCAAATCTTTGAATGGGCTGAAGTTGCTACCCATTAATATGGACTTTTCCTTGTGGATACAAGTTTCCAATGGTGCATATGAGTCTAGTAAAGAAGTGTGTCCATGCACTTCCATTGAGTTATCACCCTCTTGGACAATACAAGTAGACTTGATCACTTTGGATATGGGGCCTATTGACATTGTCATTGGATGTAATCGGTTGAAAACACTTGGAAAATTCACCTTAGACTTAGAACAAATGCAAATGGGATTTAATTGGGAAGGACAGTACATAGAGTTGAAAGGCATAGACCACAAACAAATAGAACTCATCTCCATGAAGAAATTGCTAAAAGAAATCAATGCCAAGTCATGCATCTTCACTGTTTTTCTTGCAAAAGTAGATGAAGGAAAATCAACAAATCATCCATCTTCTTCTTCAAAGAAAAGGGATCCAAGATTGGAAGAGCTATTGGAGGAATACAAGGATTTATTTCAGCCACCATCATCTTTACCTCCAAAGCGAGAGGTTGATGATCCTATTGATTTGTTGTCTAACACAAAGCCCATCAACAAACCTCCCTATCGCTTGTCCAAGTTTGAAAGGGAAGAAGTGGAGCAACAAGTCAAAGAATTGTTGCAAATGGGTTTAATTCAACAAAGTCAATCACCATTTGCCTCTCCTGTGCTCTTAGTCAAAAAGAAGGATGGATCATTTCATATGTGTATTGATTATCGGAATTTGAACAAGTCAATGGTCAAGAATAGGTATCCTATTCCCCAAACTGATGATCTTTTGGATGAGCTTAAAGATGCAAAGGTCTTCACCAAAATAGATCTTCGATCGGGTTATCATCAAATTCAAATGAAAGAAGGAGATGAGTTCAAAACAGCCTTTAGGACTGAAAGAGGGTTATACCTACAGTTGCCTTGTCTAGCACAGAGGCCGAGTACAGGGGTGCAGCAATGGCTGCATGTGAGGTAGCTTGGTTGCATAAGCTACTTTATGATATGCATCAGCCTACAGATGGGCCAGTTGTCATTTATTGTGACAACATGAGTAGTATACACTTGGCAAATAACCCAGTCTATCATGCTAGAACAAAGCACATTGAGGTGCATTATCACTATGTGCGGGAGAGGGTTTTACTAGGTCTTATTGATCTAGTTTATATCAGCACAGAGGATCAGGTAACTGACATATTCACAAAGGCATTGGGCGCAGAGAAGCTGCGCAAGTTCAGAGACCTACTTGGTGTGCAGGAATTGGGATTGAGCTCGAGGGGGAGTGTTGAGATATCGAGCTCCACTCGTGATATGCCAAGGTGACCATTGTGCATTTATGTCACCGACGTATCAGTTGGCAGATGCGGTTGGTACACTGCCCATGAATAATAGCTACATGATAGCTATCCTTATCTACTCTAGTTCGTGGCTCAGTTAGTATGCTACCTTAGTTAGTTGAGTTTGGTTTGAGACCCATATATAGGGTTCTTCTATTTCTTTGTAAGAGAGTTCTTTTGGCTTACACAACTAAGAAGAGGAAAATTGTTTTCAGCCTCCACCCTTGTGTGTATTCCCCCATTGTGCAAGCAAGAAAGCTACAAGTGAAACTCCTTCCTTCTTTCCCACAATCTTGACAGGAGAGAGTGAGTGAGTGAGAGATAGCCAAATCTATGCAAACAATGTATCTAATATGAGTGAGAGATTGTGAGAGAAAGCTATGGAACTTTTGAAGAAGAATATTATGTGATGATTTCCATTCAAAGTGGTGTATTCTCTTGTATCTTTGTGGTTTCTTGATGAATTATATGAACAATATGAAGAACATAATCAATTTGGTTCAAATTAAAGCTGTGGAAGAATTGTTTCTATGAAGCTGCATGAAGATTTCTTGTTCTTGGTGCTCTTTTCCTTGTTGTGGACATATCAAATTTAAAAAAGATATTTGTTGATGATACAAGATATCTTTTCTATTAATAGATTCCCCATTTTCTTGGTGTTTCTCTTGGAGCTCCATGTTTTTGGTGCATAGTCAGAGAAGAGTACCATCAACAAGAATTAGAAGAGGCTAAAAATGAAGGAAATGGCATTGTCAAGAGGAGGAGAATTCAATGGATGCTTGCAAAGTTCCTTCTACCACTGAAGAATTGAAGATTCTCATTTCCAAAGCCACTTTCTATAGGAAGTTCATTCCACAATGGCAGAAACATATTACCATCATGATGCAAGCTCTATGTGGTGGACTATTTCCTCTCCTTGTTGAAGCAACAGAGATGTTCATCAAGTGGGAGATTGTGAAGAAGCTTCAGGAGTCATGGTTAGTGGATGTTCACAAGAATAAGAAAGAAAAGAGTTGGAATTTGTTTCATGGATGCCCAATAATAGGATACATGGAACGCATGGCATTAGGAGAAATATGGACTCTCTTTTTTGCCCCTTAAGGAGAATAAACAAATATAGGCCTAACCAATGAGAGAGCTGGGATTCCAGATTCATGTAACATGAATCTTCTAGCCATATCTTGGACCAAATCTTCCCTCAGCAATAAAATAAGGGAAAAGGGGAGTACAAAGCTGTCACTTCTTGGAAGTTTGTGCCTCGAATTTTCATTTTCTTATTTTTTATATTTGACTTTTCTTTTCTCCCCTTTTCAGTTTCCCCCTCTTTTTTAGGCGGAACTCAAATTTGTCATATCTCTTTCCCCGCTTCTTCTTTCCTGACGAAATTTTACAGCCTCATTGTTTCTTGCCCTGTCTGTAACCCTGTAAAATTTCATTTGCTTTGCACAAGCACAGAGAGAGTTTCATGTGTTTTATGAGAGCAGAGCTTGTTTTACCAAAGCCCTAAGATTCTCTTCACAAAACTCTATAGGTATATTTTTCTCTTCCATAGATGTTCTATGGTAAAGTTTTATCTCGTTTGGAGAAAACCTGTGCAAGTTATGTGCATTCTCTGACATGTAATTTCTTTTGTTTTGATGCTCTAGGAGTCTCTTACAGTCAATAATAGTGATATTTTGAATACTCAACTTCTTCTTCAACATCTTAGGGTTTCTCTGTAAACAAAGTTACAGGTATATTGTCTTGTTTTTTTGTTGCTCCACTGTTAAATTTTATCTCGTTTAGACAAAATGTATACAAGTTACATGCATACTGAGCTTTCCTTTGTTTTTTTACTCCAAGAATCTCCGAGGGTGAAGAACAATGATTTATTAAGAACTCAACTTCTACAACATCTTTGGGATTTTGAACACTCAACTTCTTCTTCAACATCTTAGGGTTTCTCTGTAAACAAAGTTACAGGTATATTGTCTTGTTTTTTTGTTGCTCCACTGTTAAATTTTATCTCGTTTAGACAAAATGTATACAAGTTACATGCATACTGAGCTTTCCTTTGTTTTTTTACTCCAAGAATCTCTGAGGGTGAAGAACAATGATTTGTTAAGAACTCAACTTCTACAACATCTTTGGGATTTTTTGCAGAGAAAGCCACAGGTATATTGCCATTTTTTACTACTGTTCCATGGTTAAATTTCAACGCATTTGGACAAAGCCTATATAAGTTATATGTATGCGGTGACCCAATATTTCTTTTGTTTTTGTACTACAGGAATCTGTCAGTGAAGGAACAATGGTCTTGCTATAAGTCAACTTCTTGTTCAACATATCTAGGGATCTTTGTGAAAGAAATTACAGGTACAATGTTTCTTTTTTAAATTGATCCATTTAAATTTAATTTCATTTGGAGAGAACATTTGCAAATTATACACATGTTGATAGGTAACTTTTGTATTTGGTTGTTACAGATGTCTTCACGGAGGAAAAATATCAGTAGCATACTTGCAGTGGAGGTCTTCAACAGGAAAGATAATGGCGGTAATTGGATTTGTGATAAGTATTATAAGTTGGATTGGATTTTGATGCACCCAAGTACTCGAGGGAGTTTCAAGGTGAAGCGCAAGGATGTTGCAAACCCTAGCAAACATTGGAAAGGTAGAATTCTAGAGTTCAGAAAAGTGTTTAATGCACAAGTGCAGTAACAGAAGTGTTGATTCAACATGTTTATACGCATAAACAAATCTCTGTACACGACGAGAACAACATTGCAAATTATAAGCAAAACAGTAAGTTGTTAAATTTTATCATTGATTATTCTTTTGTATCAGAGTTGTTTTTAAAAGTCTTTGCAGTATTCTAATTCAGTCTTGTTTGATTGACAGCTCTATATCCATCGACTTTGCATGAATGGCAGAATGTGGAATGTTTAAGCGGCAAGATACATGTTTGGCATGAAGAGATAGGTTCTTTGATCTATGATAATACCTCTACAAGTCAACTTGCCACTCAAAATATCTTTTTTTATAATTCATTGTATGTGGTAGAAAGCCAGAGATTGCAGCATGTCCCATTGCCGCCACTGTCTAGTGGTGAATCGTTCATTGGTAGCTTGGAGTTGTCAGGAGCTTGCAAGTCGAAGATAAAATCTGACATCAATAGTGCTATGAAACCCACCACAGGCTCCAAAGATGTGCATCTTAATTGGTTTATTCCATTCTCATTGTTTGCACATTTGTTTGGTTCATGTGATGTTTTGAAGAAAACAAAGATTACTTATCAATGCAAGTGTCCATCCGAGGAATGGATGAGTCAGCTATTGGGTGAGTCTTGGGAAGTCAAAAGAACACATTTTGATGAGACGATTGAGTGCAGGGTCAACCAATCTGATATTACATTCAGTTAAAACTTTTTTTACTACTTTGCATACCTTGATTTAATTGACATAGGTCTCGCTTAGATGAATTGTTATGTTAGTCGCATTGATCACTTATCATTATTTTTGTTTTTATTACAGGTATTTCATTGCTAGACAAACTCTGTGCATTCGCTTTCGATATAGAAGATGGCGACTTTTGCGAGGGGAGTGGATCAGCTTGGATCAAGATATCCGAGATGACACACATACAGCGCTCGTAGATGTGGTAATCTTGTGGAGTGGTCATAATTCTTTCGTAGTCAGTGCAGAGAGTCATTGGCCCATTTATTTTCTGAGACAAGAAATCCAATTAATGTCCAGTGAGCCCCTCTACAACTTCTATTTCAAGTTAGATAATAGAAAAGTCAGGACTCGTAGTGAGCAATCCATGACATGTAAACAATGTGCTTCTCCACATATCCTTGAGATAGTGGAATCCTTGTAAAAAAACTTTATAAAGAGCGAATACATACCTTTTTTGAACTTCTGAGTACTTTAAATTTTAGTTTACTGTGATCCAAGCGTGCGATAATACATACTGTAATTACTCAATCGTGCAGTTAAAAATCATAATTAAATTGCAGGTTAGAGGTCTATACTCTAGAGAATATTGTCTTTGCACAATGATATATTGTAGCGCATCTCTGCTGCTCGTTTCTTACATTTTAATATTAAATTGGATCCAAAGGGAATTTCAAGGCCTTTTAGATTTATTTTCTTTAAAAAATTATATATTTTCTCTCGTTAGACTTGAATATACTCAGCGACCCAAACATATTCGAGGATATAATAATGTAGAACGAAGCGTTTGTCTGTATGAGTAATTTTAACAGTGACTTTAAAGTACTGAAATAAAGAAACTAAGGTAAGAGTTTTAATTTGAAACTTTAGAATTAATAACTTTATAAAGAACCTTTATTTAAAACCCTAGACACATAAAAGCTATAACTCCAAACTCATTTTCACTTTCATTCTCCACTTCCCTACACTTGTGCTCTCATTCCTTCTCTCTTTGTGTGCCATGGCTACCACTCCCGCCTTCGCCGCATGGATCAGTTCCACATGCTACGCGCACATAGGGGACCAGATATACCCTAGGTTTTGCGTGACCTTGAGTCTAGAGAGCTCGCTTTCCGCTGTAGACCCTGACTCTAGTATACTAGCATCGTTTTGTGATGCAGTGAACCCTCTCACTTGCTCTATTCCCGACTCCACTCTCAGGTGGGTTCCCATGGATTTTTTGTATAGTTTGTGTGCCGGATCCAGCCATGCAAAGGTGATAAGTCGAGCCCTGGTGCATGTGGGGCAACATCTCCGCGCTAGAGCAGTGCCCACCTCGTCACAGGACCACGTCACGATGGATCTCATTGAGAGGGATGCCGCCTTTGCCATATATGTTATGTGCACTGAGGTGCAAGAGGACAGTGACGAGGACATCGACGCACCCTCTCGGCCACTATTAGAGTACTTTGAGAGGGAGCCTGAGGAGATCACTCTCGATCTGAGTGTTGAGGCAGCATAGAGCTTGGCCATTGTGCACCCACCTCCCTGCCCTGATGAGATGCCCACGAGCGAAGAGCCACCCCTCTCTTCTCTCCATGCTATCACCATCGAGGGGGTGGAATATCTACTCATGCAGGATGTGCTAGAGTTGTTGGAGCTTAGGGAAGAAGAACTATACTGTATCATGGTGCGTGATGCACCTAGTGATTTCATAGATTTTGATTTACAGGATGCCCCACCACATGTTGATGAGGTAGCTCGTTATGATGGCACGAGCATCGATGACATCTCTGCCATTGTGAGCATCCAGGAGCAGATTGAGGATGCGGCGCCACAGTATCAGATCTCTGATGAGGAGTTTGAGCGGTTGCAGGAAAGCCTTTTTGGTCCTCGACCCGACTATGCAGTGCCTACCCAGGAGAGAGACGAGGGCAACCCAGTGGCAGGAGCAGACCTGGATGCTCCATTACAACGGCAGATAGATGATGCAGAGAAGGTAATGTTCTCGGTTTTATATGAAACTTAACCAGTAGGGCCTCTAGGGCATCGGGAGCACACAGATGTTTTTTTGTCGGGATCGGGCCCCCAGATGTGCCCTGGCCGGAGGCTCGCGTCTGGGGGCCTGAATCTGCAGATTCAGGCCCCCAGACGCGAGCCTCCGGCCAGGGCACATCTGGGGGCCCGATCCCGACAAAAAAACATCTGTGTGCTCCCGATGCCCTAGAGGCCCTACTGGTTAAGTTTCATATGAATATGATTTATATATCTTCAGCACACTCCATGCATAGTGAGTCTGATACTGAACTTGTGTGTTGTAGGAGATTGTCTATATAGATGAGTTTTCATCTAGGCAGGGTGGCCGATCTGGTAGCCAAGGAAGGGTGCAAGACTCGGCATTGAAGGAGTACGTTGGGCAGCTTGTCAATGACATTATTGTATTTCATAAGACATGCTCCCCTGCTTTTGCAGAGAACTTCTTGAAGTTGAGGGCACTAACAAAGGCTGGGCCCTTCAAGACCATCCCGACCAACTCCAGCCTGGAGAAAGTAGTGTTGCTTCGACGTTCGAAGCTTCTCTACTTATTCACGAGTACTAGGTCTGGCCCACTTTTCTCCATGGTGGCCCGTGGCATGGTTGCCGGTGTTGAAGACCCCACTGTCATTAGACAGGAACTATTGGGGCAAAATGTATTGTTGCCTATGATCAAGAATAGCTCTGACCATGGGGAGCCTAGCTCCAAGAAGCCTAGGAGAGAATAGATGTACTTATTGCCTACTGATATCGCATCACTGATATATTGCACTTTGTAATCTTCTCTTCAAGTAATGAAAACTGATGTTTGTTGGATTCGAGTGCAATGTAGTTTGTGATACGTGTCATTTACTGTTTTTTTTAACTTGAATGTTACGTTTATTTATCGAATTTATATGTAACACGATTCGTACCCTAAATTTAATACACAGTGCTTTATTGAATTCGTGCGCAACATGTATTTGTTCGAACGCATGCAACGATAACTCAACGACGTAAATAAAATAAATATCAAGCAACTAAACAAAAGTAAGACGCGCCAAAAACTTTGTATTTGTATTAATAACAATTTTACATGGGGTCCATTACAACCAAGGCTTTACAAAATGTCTTCAGAGGATACATTCCATGTGCTTTTGAGTTTGTACACCTCTATCCTTGCTGACCTCCGCGAGGACTATCTTTCCATCGCCGAAAGAACCTGACTATCCGCAGATCCCTCTCGGTGACAGTGACCCTCCTTGCATGCACCGCTGCATAGACTGAGTCTCCAAATAAGTCGATGAGGTAGGCTTTAGCAGCTTCTTGTAGTGTGAGGAGGGCCTGGGCAGTCCAGCGATCCGGTTGTTTCGCGCGTGATGTGTATGGAAACTGGTTCCTGTTGTTCATGATCAATATGCCCTCCATGATCTCCCGCACCAACTTCTGGAATGAAGCCTTCGGTATCAGGAGGTGAGTGGTCTTCTGGTAGTGGCGGATCTCGCGAAGAGCCACTGTGCCTGGCTTCCATCGACGCTTGCGATGCTGGCGTGGTGGTGGTGGTGGTGGAGCTGGAGGACGTGGCTACCGTATGGAATTTCCAGGGGGGTATCTCCGGGCCGCTTGCTTGGTGCGTACCATGTCTTCTAGGAGAGACAACTCAGAACTCAAAAGTGAAATGTGTAAAATGAGGTGAAACTTTAAACTTATAGCCAAACTTTTCAAAAACCCTAAAATTTCAATTAATGAATCCACGCTTAGGAAAAATATCACCAGTGCTCCGATTCACATGAAATTTTACCTGTAGGCTCCTCAAGGACACATCAACCACCCAAATTTTTTTTGGCCCCAACAGAAGCCTCTGGATCACCTGTCCGAAGGCTCGCGTCTGGGGCCCTGAATCCCCAGATTCAGGGCCCCAGACGCGAGCCTCCGGACAGGTGACCCAGAGGCTTCTGATGGGGCCAAATTTTTAATATAAATGAGTTTTTCTAATGCCCAGCATGAGGGTGAAGTTTCACCAGATTCCGATTTATAAATTTGACGGTTCAATCTTTTTTTGAAAATGCGTTAACTGCATTATACTGCACTGATAATGTATTGTCAACCTCGCAACTGTAGATTAAATGTATTGATAATGAGTGTGCGCAACTGCAGATTAAATGTATTGTCAACCTCGCAATGCGAAACATTGGAAACTTAAAAATTGACAAAAAATAAATCATGGGTAAAATGGAATATCGCATCAGATATATTGTTGCCAAACCACTAAATATAGTAAGGATATAGTGCATCGGTCCATGTACAACTGATCACCGACGTGTACGTGGTTGCACATTGAATTTATCCTCAACAAAACTACTTACAAAATTGGAAACTTGAAAATTCACACAATGCGAAACATGGTCAAAATAGAATATCACATATTGGATTTAGCATTGCGAAACTATGAAATACACGGTAGATAGTGCATCGCACCAAGTACAACTAGAGCTAGGGAAAATTTAGCTCCATTTTGCAGGCCACTACTATCAAATACTTGAAGGTCTACTGGAAAGATAACCCAAAACTAAGCTCCTTACAATCTATAACCAAACCTGAGCTAAAAACATAGATCCAATTACAAGGTAGCTTCTCAAAGCATATTGTTGACATTAAGATTAAATGCATCCTTATTATTGCGGATCCTGCGAACAAGAACCAGATCTATGGGCTTAATAGTGATACGTCGGGCATGAATGGCTAAAAGTTGACCATCACTCATTAGATCAATCAAGTAGCTTTCAACTGCTTCTTGGAGAGCAAGCAAGGCTTGGCTTGACCATCGCCCCACATTCCTTGCCTGGTTCCTCGAAAAGAACTTGTGATGATGCCCTGACTGTAGATCTTGCAGTATTTCTCGCACCAACCTGGAGAATGGTGCCTTAGGAATAATCAAGTCGGCACTCTTCTGGAATTTCCTTATCTCGCGTAGCGCAGCTGTGCCTGGTCTCCATCTTCACTTTTTATGTGTTGGAGGGCGTGTATTACGAGCTGGAGCAGTAGTGGGAGGTGGAGCAGCTGGAGCATGTGGACCACCATTTTTGGACAATGGCGAACCATCATTATCGACCATACTAGGGCCACCATTGTTGGCCACAGTAGCGCCACCATTATTGGCTGCAGTAGGGCCACCGTTATCGGTCACCAGGGGATCTTTGTCACTCACAGTACGCTCACTAGATTCGGAAGAGTGTTGAGCTCTTGCTCTCGCAGGCGCCTTTTTGATAGGAAGCTTGGAACGTGCCATGGCTGTGATGATGAAGGATAGAAAGGTGGAGGGTAGAGTGGAGAGCAATGGGAAAAAATGAAAGGAGAGATGACTTAAATACGAAACTTTCAAACTTACTGTGGTGTAAATGAATTTTAAATTTATCATTTCATTTCATTTCTCCACCCCATCCCTACCTCTCTCTATCTCCTGACACCCCCCTCATGCCCCCCCTCTCTCTCTAGGCCAATGAATGTTCCAATGTTTAGAATTTTCATATCTTTGTCTTAGGATTTCAAAATCGACTTTTCATAATTAAAAAACAAAGTTCGAAATCGACTTTGAAAAATATAGTGACAAACCTTTGAAATTTTAAAGAAAATTTATAAGACATCTCATGTTAGAGATATGAGTATTGATGTGTCATATCCTTGGGACTTGTGCTCTCTTGTGGACTCTAAATGCATCAAAATTATTATCTTTATCTAGGTCTCCATTTTTTGCCATCTCTCTCTTGGGTTGCCAACCATTCTGCATGCCGTTGTCTAGCTGTGCTGTTTTCATATCTTGCTTTTCTCACTTCATATATTGCCCTACTTATAGATTCTGCTTGAGATGTTTTGGACTTCTTTTCTTTTTCCTTGTATCGTATCTCTAGTCTCCTATACCACCATTGGAATAATTGCCTCATAGAATTGGAATCATTGATGCCACCTCCATGATCAGTTGCCTTTTGAAAAGCACAGCGAGCTTGCCAGTGAGATCTTTCCATGCCTTGAGTTGACCATATTGCCAAACTTCCTTGATCTGCAAAGTATGGACCATGTGCTTCAAGTATATGCTGCACAAGAAAAGAGATTAGAAACACAAAGTAATTCGAAATGATGATTTTTTTTTGCAATGATGATAATACTGACCATGTAGTGTGTTATGCTATTTGTAGTCCATGCCTCCACCATGGACTTATGAAATTTAGCAGCTGTCTCTTTAAATGCATTGGCATCACCATCCATAAACCCCAACTTCTGTAAGAGAGCTGCTAATCTATCTAGGTGTATCCACACTTCTGCCTTTGCAATCCTCGTTCGTCCCCCATTGCTCCAATCTGAAACAGCAAGGTGCAACTTTTTCCATGCTTCGTACTTCTCTGGTTGTTTTACTAGTATATTGCCTTCCTCATCTCGAGGTGGAGATAAAAACTTTCTAGCCTTGGGTCCGCCAAAGCATGGTTTACAAGGAACATTTCCACTCTTCCCCGATTTTTTCTCGTCCTTTTTTATTTCTACTTGGCCTCCGTGCAATCCAACTTCAGAGAGGACTTGTTCTACCTTCTTGCATGTAGCATCAGATTCTGACATGGGCTGCATCTTGTATGCAAAGCATATATATTCATATACTAGCTTCTCAATTATTCTAACCAAACAATGCAATGTGCAAAAGTGAACCCTTGTTAGTGGTATTTCCAAAATAGGGCGCCAGTTTGGATCCACTGGAATTAGCATTCCATTTCTCATGACTTTCTGATCACGTGTCGGAGCACCCTGTTGTCCTGCCTTGGCAAGCCATTCTTTCTTTCCATCTTTCCCTTTCTTCCTAGTTTGCATGCAGTATATGCACGGAAATTTTGCATTTGCTGCATTTGATAAACCAAACATACACTTCAATGTTTTTAAATCACCTGCAAGATGCCATTCAACTTGATAGTCCCCAAACCCCTCAACATGTAAAACTGCTCCATTATTTTGCTGTTGAATAACACTGGGTATATTAGTGAGGTTAAAAAAAACTTTAAGTACATGGTCCTCCTTTGGTACTTCAAATGCTGCAAGCCACCATATTTCATTCTCCGATTGTACACTGAAGTATAAAGGATGTTTTTCATCGATGTTGGGATCCAATGCTCGATTCATAAGTGTTATACTCACACGCTCAAGTTTTTGCCCCTTGATAATCTCACTCTCATCAAGTTTGAGGACAAACTTAAGCTTGCCTCTACATTCTTCCATAGACATATTGTAAAACTTGACCATAGCAATCTGAACCCTACATATATCCAATACAAAGTTGTTGGATGCATTCAATACAAAGGCAACTTCTTTGGAACCATACTTCAATATGTGTGTGTGTTCCAGATGCGTAGGCTCACCAATTAGTTCTAAAACTTTCTCATTTAGTTGTTTTCGAGCCTTCTTCACGTGAAATGGTTTTGGCAGAGGCATTACTCGCTTAGTATTGAAGACTTGCTTAAAACCTGTATCCAATTGTTGATAGAGCATACTATATGACTCAGAACTCATTCCCACCTTGTCACATAATCCCTGAGCATCTGTAGCAGTAAACAAGTTGCTCACATCCCTAAGACGTTCACTAGCAACACCATCCACAATGTCCCTGAATTTACGATTTTCCAATGCATTTTTGACCATATTCTTGCTAAGGACTTTGGCAATAGTATCATTCTCTGCATGAGGAAACATATTTCTCATTGTAGTAGATTGAGCATATATCCGTCTATGATATTGTCCACTTCCTTTGGCTAATTGGCCAATTGGTTTAACGGATCGGATGCGCCGACGTGCCTCTTTGGTTTTTAAAGTGGGCCCAATCTCCAAAGTTTTTGTGAGCTTCCTCTCTATGTTTTGATTCTCCTTCTCCAAGTCATTGACTTTAGACTGTAACTCCATATTCTGCACGTGTGTAGCATGCATAGCATCTTCAATGACAGACATTGCTTGTTGTAGGTTCTGGTTCTCTCTATCCTTCTCAGCCAATAATCTATCCTTTTCCATCAAAGACTGCATATTCCCTTGTAATCTTGTCTGCATATTTGTCAAGGTTTGATGAGCCCCTGCTAATCCTTGTGTGACAAGTCTGCATGTGTATCCATACAATCCTTCATTGCCTTCACAAGCAAACTTTACAAATGATGTAAGCCCTTCAAATTGTGGTGGCCTTCGAGTGAGTGGATCGGGTGGATAAATGCACCCATCAACCCAAAGGTCCACATTTTTTTTCCCTGCATTTCTTTCTTGTTGCATCCTGCATCTTATTGCATCATCTCTTTCCACAGTTCTTTTGAACATTGGTGCATATTCATCCTCCAATTGAAAGTGAATATCTCTCTTTCTCTTGGTACATCCTGCACCTGCATTCTGCAAAAAAAAAATAATGCAAATGTTAACTTGGATTAACATTCAAATCGCAGAACTACACCCCTTTGATTCACTATATCTGTGTTTTTTTTTAAACCCAGTTGGTTCTTGTCTCTTTCTCTTGCTTTCAGTCTTGATAGACCCTAATCAACCCCTAATCAGCCTGTAATCTTGGCTTTTAATCTACCTCTAATTAGCATCAAATCTTATCTTCTGTTCTATCCAAAATATTCTCTCTCTCTCTCTCTCTCTTTCTCTCTCTCTCTCTCTCAACAAAAATTCATCAAGGAAACCCTAAACACATTCATACTGAAGCTTGGCTAGTGGAAAACAATAACATCATCTTATCTTCTACCCTAATTTACTATCTGTCACTCTATCACTTATTTTCTTTGTTCATCTCACACAGTCCTCTCTGTCCCCCCCTTCTCCCCTCCTCTCTCTCTCTCTCTCTCTCTCTCCCCTCTCTCTCTCTCTACGAATTGATGCTTAAGGACTGAACAACAACTGTGAAGAATAATAACATCACAAAGATTTAAAAAATAAAGATACCTCCATTATCACTGGATTGCTTGTAGTATAGACTGTTGAAGACGGAGATTTCTTACTGCATATTTCTGAAGAGGAAGATGGCTTGTAGCAGGGTAGAGTGTGTTGTAGATAGAGATTCTTTGATTTCAACAAATGGTATCAAAACTACTCCTCAATGCTGCTTCAGAAGAACTCGTATGCAAGAAACCATATTCTGGAGGGAAAGAGAAGAATGCACAAAATTTGGGACAAAACTAGAGCTTTCTGAGGGAATGAAAAAATGCCCAGAAATAGGTATATACTTGTCCAAAAAAGATGAAAATTTACAAGGAAACTCTCGAGTCAAAAAGGTGTCTCTGGGTAAAAAATAATCTTAAAATATGATGTGTACGTCATTTTATATCGTTTTTTAACTTCTGCCCTTTTAAGAAGCGAGAATGAGAATGATTGAAAAGTCATGAGGGCACTAAAGAGGGCATTAAAGAGTCATGAGGGCATTAAAGAATGATTGGCTGCGTTTTTAGAAAAAATAGAATTGTATTTTTTTAGTTATGAGGATTTTGAGAAAAAGTGACCTTATCCTGCAGTTTGGGAATAAAATAATAGGTGAAATCTATTGAAAACACAAAAACGAGATTTGCTTGATTGTAGAAGATCTCTTTTTATAATATTATTTTGGAATCTCTTTTTAGAGAGAGAGAGGTGAGAGAAACCCCTTAAGGGGCAAAAAAGAGAGTCCATATTTCTCCTAATGTGCACTGACAATCTCCTATTTGTCCAATTAGCAACTCACTGGTGGATAGAGTGTTCTTCACCACATATACTATTGAAACCATAAAAAATTGTCATTACTATGACAATGGCACCACAACAATCCTCAAAAGAATCAGTTTTGATACCTTTAGAACCAAATACCTTCCCTCTAACTTGAAAGCTGAATTCAAAGACATTGAAAAGAAGGAAGTACAAGAAACATTGGCTAGAGAGTCTTCCAAAGACTAGGGCCCCTCTAATTTTGTTCTATTGAGCACTGACAAATTAGGTGGATCTAACCTTGTCTTTATAGCTAAATTGAAGAAGAAGGGTTGTGGCTAAGAGTCTAAGGGGGACGACTTTAATTTTAAATTTTCTTGACTTCTTGCAATTTGAAATTAAAGTGGAGATATCACATCCTCTCCCCCTTAGAGGAATCAAGATGTCCTCATCTTGAATGAAACTGGGGATATTGGTTACATAGTGATTCCTAGTCAATCCAAGTGGCATCCTCTTTAGGGTAGTTTTTCCATTGGATGACATATTCTCTAAGGGTTTTGCTTCTTAGAGTCTTCTCCCACATGTCAAGTATCTTTTCTGGTTGAAGTTCGAGGACTCCTTGACTAGGCATTGCAACTTGTTGGTCATTTAGTACATGGTCTAGGTTAGGAACATATGCTTTCAATAGATTGATATGAAATACATTATGTACTTTCAAGTTATTGGGGAGTTTTATCTTGTATGAATTTGGCCCTCAAAAATTTAGCACCTTATATGGCCCACAATAACTGGGACTTAGCTTCTTGAATTCCCCCAAAGATAATGAACTTTTCTTTGGTTAAACTCATAGGAAACCCATGTCACCTTCTTTGAAGATGTGTTCTTTCCTTTGTTGATCGACATATGCCATCTGTTGATCCTTGGCAGCTTGAATATCTTGCTTATAGCTTTCACTTGTGATGGTCCATTTCTTCCAGCATTTGCCTAGATGCTTCTACTCATAGGGTAGGATCAAAAAGTTTTAACGGTGTAAGATAATCTTGCCCATATAGTGCCTGAAAAGGAGTCATTTGAATACTTTGATGGTATGATGCATTGTAGGAAAATTCAACTAAGGGTAGGTATTGGATCCACCGTTTGGGTTCCCTATTACAATAAGCCCTTAGTTTGTCCTCAATAACTTGGTTGACCCGCTCTATTTGACCATTGGTTTGGGGATGGTAAGCAGTACTGAAGCAAAGCTAGCTTCCTAAAACTTCGAATAAACTCTTCCAAAAAATTGAGGTGAAGAGAGAATCATGATCACTGATGATTCTTTTGGGTAATCCATGTAACCTAAAATTTTTCTTAATGAAAAGCCTAGAGATATCGGAAGCCTTGTAATTGGTTTTTACAGGAATAACGTGTGTAAATTTTGTTAGCATATCAATAACTACCATTATGGAGTTATATCCTCCTTGTACCAGGGGTAATCCAACTATGAATTCCATGCTCATATACTCCCATTTCATTTGAGGGATGTCAAGTGGCTGGAGCTTTCTTGGCAACTTGACACGCTCGGCCTTAATTTATTGGTAGTTTAAGAATTCAGTGACATACTTGAGTACATCACCCTTGAGTCTTTCCCAGTAGAAGCTTCTTCTGACTGTATTAAGAGTCTTAGCATAACCAAGATGACCTAAAAATGGGGAATCGTGAGCTTCCCAAAGTATTTTCCTTTTGAGTTCCTAACTTGCAAGAATAGATAGTCTTGTCCTATAATAGGCAAGCTCCTCGTTTATGGAAAAATCTTGATACTTAGTGACTCTTGAGTTTTAGATTTGAATCCTTGAGGAAAATTTCTCTTAATAAGTTTTGATATCTTGTTCCTTCACTGCCTCTTCTTTATCCATCTCTATGAGAGGGTTACTAGGCATTGAAATCATTGTGGCAAGAGTTCCAACCCTAGAGGGTTCTTCTAGGATTAGAGTATTAAGGAATGATTTACAGCTTATGGCATTTGCAATCACATTCTCCTTGCGTGGTCTATACTTGATTTCAAATTCAAATTCTTAAAAGGTTTCAATCCATCGGTGTTGTCTCATATTGAGATCTGGCTGAGTAAAAATCCACTTTAAGCTTTTATGATCAGTGAGACTAGAGAAAACCTATTACCAAGTAGGTAATGTCTCCATACTTTAAAGACATGGATTACAACAAGTAATTCTAGATCATGTGTGGCATAGTTTCTTTCATGAATCTTTAATTTTCTTAAAGCATAGGCCACTGTGTGTCCTTCTTGCATAAGTACACACAACCCAAAGCAAGAGAGCTTGCGTCAATTATGACTTTGATTTCTTTGTTGTTGGGGTCATGTAACCTCAGGATAGGGGCAGTTACCAAATTGTGCTTAAGCTTCTCAAAGCTAGATTGTTCGATAGACGTCCATGTAATGGAGACCTACTTTTTTAGAAGATCATTGAGAGGTGTAGCAATCGAGGCATAGTCTTTAATGAAGACTCTATACTAGCCCGTTAGCCCTAGAAAGCTTTGCACTTCCTTGACCATTGTCGAGGGTGACCAGCCTTGTACATATTGGACCTTGGTAGGATCCACTGAAATGCCATCTGTTGATACTATGAATCCTAGATATTCAATTTGCTTCTTGAAGAAAGCACATTTCTTCCTTTTAGCATACAGTTTGTGGGCCCTCATTGTTTCAAGAACTCTTCGTAGCTATGGTTCATGATCTTCTTCATTCTTGGAATATGTTAAGATAACATCAAAGAAGACGAGGACAAAGATGTCAAGGTAGGGCTGGAAAATGTCTTGCATCAACCTAGTGAAGGTGGCAAGAGCATTTGTTAACCCAAATGACATCACAATAAAGTCATAATGATCATACCTTGTGTTAAAAGCAATTTTAGGGATATCTTCCTCCATAATTCTTATTTGGTAATATCCTGATTTGAGATCGATCTTTGAAAAGACCTTTGCTTCCTGGAGGCGGTTAAGCAACTCATCTATCCTGGGAATTGGATATTTGTTTTTCACTGTCGCCTGGTTTAATCCATGATAATCGATACAAAGATGAGTGTTTTGTCTTTCTTTTTTTAAAATCTTTTAGATATGCTTTGAATCCATGTTTTTGATTGTAGTATTAATCTAGAATCCTAGGTGATTTAAATGGTGGTTTTGTGCCATTTGGCAAGTTTTTGGGTGTTTCTCGGCCACCACAGGCCTCGAACAACCAAGTCGTGGCCTAGCTTGGACGTCCAAGTCATTTGAGTGACCACTCAGATGTTCGACTCGGACAGACTTGACCACTTGGCCTTAGACAGCCAAACTCGAGGCCTCGGACGGCCACTAAGATACTCAGATGGGCACCCCTCGTCCAAGTTCGAGTCTGACCACGTCCACTCAGACGGCCGAATCCATGACTCGGACGATTGAGTTTGGGACTTAGACCATTTGTCCCAGAACCCTCTTTTGAGTGATTTTTGACTTGCAAGGGCTTGTAGGGCCTATGCCCAACTAACCAATAACTAGTTTGAAGTTTAGACCAGTAAATGAAACCGTAGGGTTGTTTACACTCGAAAAAAAAAGAAAAAAGAAAACTTCAACCTAGGAGTCCGTGGGGGGACTAAAAGAACCAACCATTGGCTCACTTGGATGGATGCTCGATGAACCACTTGTCAAGACCCATAGAGAACCTAGTTTCAACTTATTGGGAGTAATCGAAACCCCTTCCAAAAGCACCAAGAATAAGAAATTGATTGATGCAGTTGACTCCACCAAAGGTCACACTCGGCAATGTAGGCATGCAAGTACATAAGAAAGTTGAAAAGCTTGATTTTGATAACTCAATCAAGATGCACTGTTGATGTATAAGTGTTGTACATTTGGAAATAGTTGGACTGACAAGGAACACACTAAAGGGAATTAAGCTAAAAATGAACCCACCAGTAGAAGTACAATCCCAAGAATCAAACAAGGGACTCAAAAAACCAAGAACAAAGACATAGAGGGGACCAAACCATCACATTCTGAGAGAAGGAAAGGCTCACCAAGATTAGGGATACATCTCTAGCCGATTTAGTTAACCTCATAGATGCACTAGTGAGTCAGGAGGCAACTACTACAGTAGGAACTAGCTCAAACCAGGGCACTCTAGACCTCGAACTTGACCTTAATATGGCTAAGCACCCAAATGACATCCGGCAACTTGTAACACAATACAACCAACAGACAAGGATAGTGCACCATGGGAGACTAGTAGATGATGTCATAGCCAATCTTGAGAAAGAAAGGTGATTGGCAAGGATAGCATTGCAGTGCATTGTAAGTTATAGCTAGAAGCAAAGGGCTCAGAAGTTGTGTCAGGAGAGAGAGAGCTCAATGAGGTTCATAGGATCCTAGCCATATTAGGTAGAAAAATAACAGGAGGCACTGCTGATAGGGAGAGAGCCCTGGAAGTTGACCTTACAGTAAGTGAGCTACTCTCACAAAAGATTGCTAGACAATACCAATGCTGAGAAAAGTGGGGTAGCCTTAGCGACATCATTGCTAGTTGGGGTTGGGAGTCACTCTAAATGCCAGGAACCAAATGAAAATACCCATAGTTGCAGAGAAACCTGATAAATACCAAGCTGACAATGACCCATATAGCTTCTCAAGAAGTTTGAGTAGGTGTCTGAGGTTAGCAACCTCACGGACCCTGCTCAATAAGCATAAGCATTCTGTCTTTTCTTGGGAGACAAGGGATGGACTTGGTTCACTAGTCTAGACAATGTCGAACATAATGGCTTCACCTAGTTGAAGGATGTCTTCATGAAGAGATTCTTAGAGGTAGGATACTTAGATAACCTCATTATGATGAAGAGGGAAATTCCCGTATTGATGGACTATAGACTTGTGCTAGGGTCGGCCTTAAGTAGAGAAGAGGTAGAGGCCTAGGAGGAGCTCAAAACTAGGAACCTATAGCATGTTGGACATGTAGCCATCTAGGGGATATCTCATCTCGCTGCCCTGAAAAGGAGCAAGAAAATAGAGAGAAGGCCGACTTGAGGTGCCTTGAATGCAAAGTCACACATTTATTTGTTGATTGTCCTAGGTGGAAACCCTCCACTAGCTTCGACAATCGTACCATTTGTGCCACTCAGACTCTTTTGTATCAAGTCACATGACAATGATGCCACACCTATTCCCCTAAATGTCATGATGTGAGCTCAAACAAAGCAGGCTGATATGTCATTACTTGGACCTAGCAACTTGGATGCACCCTCTATATAAGGAAGAAGAGTCGATGATGAAGGAAAAAGAGAACCGAGTCAAAAATAACACTCAAGATCAAGAGTGAGATTGTAACATGCCACCCAAGCTTTCCTTGGAAGTACATTCTTAGTAGCCCATCAAGAGATGTCTTAGGAAGCGCCTTTTAGGATTTTGATAAAACCCTCGGAGTTTGCTAACTAGGTGTTGGGGGTAAAGGCGCCTCCGCCGTGCCGCCCTGTGTATTACTACACTGACAGTACCCGCCACTGCACACTGCAGGTGGTGGGCGCCCGTCACGTCACTTTATTCTTTATTCTTTTAGTGACAGTTTGAATAAAGGAAGGCCCGGTCACACATTGTGACTGTTGGAGTTCCCATTTCTTGTCTCTCTCTTTCTTGCTCTTGCTCTCCCGCCATAGCTCGTGTGCAAGCTTCGATCCTTCTCACCTTTCAACTGGTATCAGAGCTTGGCATTATCTTGCTCGAGCTCGACTCGGTGCTTCCCGACCTTCGCATCGACTCGCTTCATGCATTGGGTCTCCATCCCGGCAGCCATATCCGATCTCCCCGAGCTCCCGTCACTCCTCGGCTTCCCGAGCACCTTCCCAGCCTATTGAGGCACCTTCAAGGCATTGATACTGAGGTATTTGATCATTCTTTCAGGGTTTTATTTCAGTCTATAGGTTGCAAACAGCAAGGGCAGCCATGGCTTCGAACCCTTGAAGCTTATTCCCCTCATATTGTGCCTTACACCTATCAAGACTCAAAGAGGCTTGTCATAGGTCTTTGATAGGCCCTTCTTGAGCCCCCCATTACCCCCTTTTCAGCCCATGTGGAGCAGCAGCAAGTTCAGCACCAACAGGGCAGATTGCATCATTTTTTTTCCAGGCTGTGAGCACTCATCTACTTCAGCTCCACACTTGGCCATTGCTTCTTGCTCTCTACCTTGATCAAGAGGGCTATAGACTTCATGTTTGATTTCATTCAAGCTTTGGGCATTGGTCTTGATCATTCGGGGCTGATTTCTTCAGATTTGGGACTGTCATAAACTGTCATAACAGGCTGAAAACAGGGCAGCACCATTGGCATTAGCATTTGTTGCTTATACTCCATTCCGGTTGTGCTATTTGATGCCCGTATGTGGTCTACATGATGCCTAGTGCCTTGGGAATGTATGCACATGATTATGCCATGATTTTGGCTTGAAATATTGGCTGATTTGGGACTGTTATTTACTGTTATACAGTGCTGGAAACAGGGCAGCCACACTTGGCATTGGCATTTGATGCTTATACTCTACTCCGGTTACCTTATTTGATGCCCGTATGCGGTCTACTTCCTACCCGGATGTATTGGGGATGTATGCATTTGGTTTGACCATGATTTTGGCTTGAATTCGGGGCTGAAATCTACTGTTTAGAACAGTAAATACATGTTGGAATAACAGTGGGCTGAAGGCTTCGACACGGCAAGGGGACTCCTCCATAGGTTATGAGATTAATGATGCAAGGTTTTGTAATGAGTGTTACAACGCCACAGCATCTTGGAAGGCCAAAAATTTTTGTATACTCTACCACATTGGAAGATTTATTTATATATACATAATATCTCATGCGATGTGTACTAAATTTAAATAATTGAGTAAAGTTGTTTTATTTTGTTTCTTGAAATGCACGACTCTTAATTTTTGTTTAACATACAAACGCATCAAAAGTAGTAATATGTATGGATACGAGGTACATTATTGCTTATGCACAATTGCAAGTGCAGTACTACGCATTGACATAATTAAATTGGATTATGTTAACGTATGCGAATGCGTCATTCACATACAACACATTATTGTCACACTTACACAAACCACACATTTATTCAATAAATATTTATTTATAGGGACCAAGTAAAATATCTTATATTCATCAAGAAAAGTACATGCGATGGTTGATAGTGATGGCAATACAAAAAGTCGATAGCCAACAAGAACTCTCAATTCTTTCTTGGCTTTTTCATTGGTGGAAAGGAGGGGCCAGCTTTCGATGAAAATATAAGTTCTTTCTTTGCTTAAAAAATGATGTGCTCCCCCTTTAGCTCTTTCTCCAAGAGAAGTGGATCTAACACTTTAATGTAGCAAGCACACACATTGCCCCACCATGCATTTGGTTAAACAAGTAAACAAGCTTTGAACGCTTGATTAGCACTACCTTCTCCAAGCTAGATGTCACAGGTATCGCTCGTGAAAAGGTCCAAACTTGGTTAAAGATCGAATTTTCATGATTATTTCTTGCTCTCGTGGTGAGCACTTCTTATGGAAGACCACCAAGTCTGCAACAAGGTTGCCAATGTACTCCTTTAGAGCTTGATCCTGTCATCGATCTGCATATCGAGCTTCTTCTTGCCTTGATGCAAACTCATCTATGCACAATATGTCCTAAATGACAAAGTCAAATCAAACAATATATTTAGCAACTAACCTAAAGTTATCAGAAAGCGACAAAACTTGACGGTAGGGTGCATCGGGTCGTCCCTCGAAGTCCACTGGTGAAATCTTGGCAAAAAATGATCCATGTAGCTGCCCTATTGTTCGAAGTCTGCAGGCATCATTTTTTGCCAAGACTTCACCAAAAAGTGGCCCCATATGCCACAGGGCAGCTGCATGCATCATTTTTGGCCAAGGTTTCACTAATGGACTCCAAGGGACCTGACGCACCCTACCATTAAGTTCTGTCATATAAAAATATATGGTAGTTAGAAATCTCACATTCTCTAGATCATCTTGTATCTTCATTTCCTCGTGTGTCAGTGAGACACCTCTTTAGGCAGAGGGATCTACAAACTCCTTAGTAGGAAGCTGGGACCTTGGTCCAAAGAGATCATGTTGTAGTGCTTCAAATTCAGAATCCGACGCAAGGTAATATTTTTCAACCGAGGTAATATGCTCGTGTGTTGCTATGATGGTACTCACTCTATCTAAGCTTGTGCCATCATATCTTCCAATCTCTGCCATCGTCAGATGCACATCCATGTAATCATAATTGATCAGGTCTTCCATCGAATCCCTGAATAGGATGGAAAACAACTCTTATTCCTTCATTTCCAAGTATTGTAGCACATCTGATAGAAGCAAGTATTGTACACCATCTACTTTAGTGGGCGTCAAGGACGCAAGGTTGGCTTTGTCGACTTGTGGCTGTTCTGAAGAAGATGGCACCATGAGAGCCAACCCTTGCTCTGCCAACACTCAATGTTCCTCTTCAACATTTATGAGCTCTTCAATTTGTTCTTCTCCCGTGTATGTGATAGCAACAACATGTGGAGTTGTATCTTCATTGCTCTCCTCCTCTAGGGGTGTATCCAATGCAAGGAGGTAAATTGCCAATGCGCAATCACACTCCATGAGATCCAAAGGTGTTATACTTGGTGCACTCCCCATGGGAACAGTGCATACTCTATCCAAAGGATCCACCTGTGTTAGACACCTATTCACCACTTTTTGGTGATTCTTCCCTGCCTGAAATACCATGAGCTATTCCAGAGGCACCCAAGTCATATCAGATCCCTCAATGGAGTATGTGCAAGTAGCAATGGTGCTCACAAAGTCTTCCAAAACCTAAAGGGGGGGATCTAGCGATGAGAGCACGCTTTCAAGGTTGAAGTTCTTAGAGAAAACCTGAAATATCTCATCACCTTTGCTAGCAAAGATAGTCTCATGGATCCACTCCATCAAAGTGTGCGCGAGCATCCATCATAGCAGGTAGGAGGGATGTGGTGGATATAAAGAGATGAAGAGAGAAAGTGTGAAATGAAACAATGAAACAAGTACTAAATTTGTTCTACCTTAAAAACCTTAAGTTTTAAACCATTAAGGGCTATTTGCATATGATATTTAGTTATGGCTTTACTTACGTCTTTGTAAAGTTTACATGCATATGTAAATGTGTTGATGTGAAAAGTGTATAATAAGTGTATGACTTTGCACAAATACCATAATTTTTAAGTATTGCAAGTTTGCAAGCGACAAGATTCTATTGGCCAAAAAAATTCAAAAATTTATAGGTGTTGGATATTACAACTTGTGGTGTTGGGATTTTTAGGGAGACTGTACAATTTCTAAAAAATGTGGAGCCACACACTTTCCACTAGTAATAGTATCCTCAGCTTGGCTTCGAATTTTCCTACCATCTAGTTTAAAATAGAAGCTAGTAGGTGGATTCTGCATTAACATTGTAATTTCCTAGTGCATTATACTCTGGTGCCAATCATCCTCCATTTGCAACACTTGGGGCTCGCGGCCCTCATAAATGACAATAACATCCACAGTTGCACTTTCATGCATGTCTTGATCAAGGCACAACCATTTACCCTTGAGCATCCTCCATCTACGATACTTGAACACTAAGCATAAAGTCTGTCATGTGACAAAGTATATGTAACTGAAAAGAAAAGTTAGCCGATTCATCTCAAAGTAAGATAATAGTCAACTAAGAGAGAAAAATTTTACTCGAAAGCCATGTCCTTTGTTGTGACTTGACACTCCACTATGTCAGGATTATGAATTATTTTTTATATCCAAGTTTTGCCTAGAATCCTTGTTACATAATCCTTTGACGCACTTTTTATGACGTACGTCCTTTTTG
The DNA here is from genome assembly GCF_053477565.2 of Lygodium microphyllum. Classification (NCBI taxonomy): domain Eukaryota; kingdom Viridiplantae; phylum Streptophyta; class Polypodiopsida; order Schizaeales; family Lygodiaceae; genus Lygodium; species Lygodium microphyllum. The sequence continues at coordinate 96,322,081 of NC_141140.1, read as the reverse complement.
GTACATCTCAAACCCTTACATCCCTTAAATATGTGTGCAAAAATTGCAATCAGTATTAACCAGCTTAGATGTACATTCTTTGAGTCGGTGATTGGCTTCATATAATTCGATATGTTTGCTGAAATTTTTGTGCTACACATGTGCAAAATGTCACTACTACACAATGGCCATTCTATACTATTGAGATTCAATATATGCATAGACTCAAGGGCTCCATATTCTCGACCCCCCTTGGGCAATATGTACTTGGAGTCATAGAAAAAAACAAGCTCCTCTATGAGCTGCTTAGATGTATGCCCATCAAAGAGAAATCTACCGATTTCAAGGTGGTAACACTTAAAAGAACCTGTGAAACTCTCAACATTTTACCACTCACAGCAATCCGAAGGGTATACTTCTATAAATACGAGACAAGTAGTTACATAGATATCATGAAATTTCTCATTCTCAATGAGTTGCAAATACGTACTATTTGCAATGTTTCGTTGAAATGGCACAGTGGATGCAATATGTATTTGTTTGCATGAATATATGTTGTACAACTGCCTCTATTACAAGGTGAGAATCAACATTCCTTTGTCTGAGAGCTAAAATTTTACCCTTCTAATGCTTTGGTACATATGTAATTGCATATGCTTTCACCTTGAAAGCTCCCTTCATACTTGGATGCATATGTACCCAAGACGAGCAATGATACATATTAGTGATCCAATTCCCTTCTTCATCTTTTATGTTACATACTTCTATCGAGAGAATTCTTGTTCTTCTCTCAGGCATTATAACCTACGCATTAGATGTAAAGAAGTATGTATTAATCCCTAAATAATAAGCATTTTAAGTCTATCTAGTAATCACCAATATGCCATACAAATCAACATGGCATTAAGATATGTTTACACTCTTGTAAACAAACACAAACATCGATATCGAAATGCATACGGATATGTACATCAAGGCAAAGTATATATTCAATTTCAAGGTATCACTTTAATCATACAATTTACATGAAATATAATGAAAAGAATAGCACAAGAATTCTTAGAGAATTTTTCCAAAATAAATTTTATTATAATGAATAGGAGTCTGATTTGACTCAATACATTGTATGAAACATGGGTATTATAGAGTAGTTGTTACAAGGATAACAACCACACGTCATGCAAATCTAAATAGGCACATTGGATTGACACCTGCGATATTCTGTAACTCAATACATTGTGTGTTATATCAATGATATGATGCAAGAGTTTCATGGATCATTGCCAATTGGCATGGAGATCCGAATGGACACACAAGACCAATAAAGCAGAGGATTTTTGAACCATCGACTTCTAGCATATCCATATCATCCAGCACAAAGGAATCACTCACCACATCAAAATAGTTGATTGAGAATTTTGTGCTTTACCTAAACCTTATACAATACCTACATGTACAAAAAAACTTGTATGAATCCCTTTTAACAAAAAACGTCTAGACAACTGCATGAATTGAAGCAATACAAAATGGGGCCAATTTACCTATAAGCTGATCTGCTGAAGATAATATTGAATCGTTGTTCATTAAAACCCATTGCAAATGATGAACATAAGAAAACATCAATCCCATCAAACATAAAAGTCACTAATTAAATGAATAAATTTTGGCACCACAAAATATGGTAGATTTACCTGCAAATTGAGCTACAGAATCTTTGCTCTACCTTGTGTCAAGTGTTGCAACAACAATTGATCCTTAAGTTAGAACTAGCATCAAACCGTATTATAAAGATAGTAGAAATTGCATAATGCAAAGAGGAAGAAAGAGAGTGTGTGTGAGCACATGGGAGAGAAAAAAATGAGCACCTGTCCAATATTGCCCAAATTGATCTCTGCAAAAGACAATAGAAAGAGTTAGTATTTACATGAAGGTATACTAAAAAATAGCAGAAAAGAGGAAACATAGAGAGAGGGAGAGAGAGATGAGCACTTATGCAATGCCACCCAAAATGATCTCTGCAATAAAACAAAAACAAGGGTTAGAACTAACATCATATTGTTTTGAAAAGATAGCAGCAAAAAAAAAAAACCAAACAAAGAGAGAGAGAGATTAACACCTTTGTCTCTTGCTCCAAATAAACTCTGCAAGAAAACAACAATTAGAACCAACATCAAATCCTATTGAAAATACAACATAAAAGAGAAACAACACATAGAGAGAGGGGGGAAGAAAGAAGAGAGAGAGAGAGAGATAGATAGATAGATAGATAGATAGATAGATAGATAGATAGATAGATAGATAGATAGATAGATAGATAGATAGAGAGAGAGAGAGAGAGAGAGAGAGAGAGAGAGAGAGAGAGAGAGAGAGAGAGAGAGAGAGAGAGAGAGAGAGAGAGAGAGAGAGAGAGAGAGAGAGAGAGAGAGAGAGAGAGAGAAGCACCTGTGCCTCCTGCCCAAAACAACCTCTGTAATAAAACAACAATAACTGTAAGAAACAACATCAAACCCTATTGAAAAAATAGCAAACAAGAGAAAATGCAAAGAGAGATGGGCATCTGTGTTTTGCCCAAAATCTGGATCTGGATGGAGAAGAAAGTGCAGAGGTAAGCACAACGCTCAAAATCCTAAATACTCTCAGTAGGGAGCTTGAATGGAGATGAAAATTCATGAGTATAGAGAAGAGAGGGAAAGTGGTATGTTGCTCAACTTTTGGGTCAAATTGATTTTGTGAGAGAGAAAAAAACCAAAATTAAAAATTCTCCCAAAAGGGGGGGGAAACAAGGTGAGAGAAACTCAAAATTTTTGTACTATTCATTCTACCTTTTTTAAAATCCCCCACTACCCCATTCTTTAATAGAAAACCCAAGATTTGGAGAGAGAAGATTCACCCTCCATGGATGTCAACATCTAGCCTTCCTATTGGACAATCTAAAAGGGCCACATCTTAAACTATATTATTTTTAAGGGCCCATTTGTGAGTTCATTTTTTTCCTAATGGAAGCCATCTTCCCTGTTGAACTCGAGCTACCCTCTTTGCGCGTGGCTATCAAAGAATGCTTGGGAGATGACGAGCCCCTACAATGCTGTCTTTTGCACCTAGGATGTCTAGATGAGACTCGTATGATGGCTTATAGTGCATGGAAGCCACACAAGCTTGTAGAACGGCCTATCATGATAGCTTCATCAAGCAGAAGGAGTTTAATGAAAGTGACTTAATCCGGGCTTATGATTCAAGATTTGGTAAGTTTCTATAACATTCTGAGTTAGCACGCGTGAACCCTCCTTATAGCCCTAAGGATAATTTCTTTAAGGTAAATTTTTTTAATTATTTCCCCTCTCCTCCAGCCGACTGTCGAGCTGGAGGAAGAGGGGAATAGCATGTAAAGCAAGCTCCTTTGCTGGAGCTTGCTTATACTCTGAAGCATGCGCCTCGACGCGTGGGGGAGGGAGGATCTTACCCCCTCCCCTATTTAAACCAAGGGGGTGTGCAAGCTGAGGAAGGGATGGCCGCCTGCTGACATGGTGTAAAAACTCGTGAGGGAGAGTGAGATTGAGAGTGTGGCTGCTGCCATAAGTGGGCTGCCGTGGAGTGAGAGAGCCCGACGCCATTGCTGAGAGGGAGAGGAGGACAGAAGCGCTGGTCGTTGTTGTGAGGGAGTATAGTCGTCAAGGGGGGGGAGTTCTATCAATGCCGCCAGTCAACAGCCGTCGTTCAACTGCCATCCATCACCGTTCAGCCGTCATCCATCACTAGTTCACCACGTAACGCCCTTTTCCCTCCACGTGGGAAATCTGTACCCCGCGACCCCCCCACGTGCTTCTAAAAGCTTTCAAGCTTCTAAGGGAGGGGGGGCTCTATAAGAGCCCTTTCCCCCCCATGAAAGGTTTTACCTTAAAGCCTTTTCCCGTATCTTAAATTTCCCCCCCTAAGGGCCCCCCTTAGCCCCTTTTTCCTCCCCCCTCAAATTTCCCCCTTGGACCCCTTAGGCCCTTTTTCCTCCCCCCTCAAATTTCCCCCTTGGAACTCTATAAGCTCCTTTCCCCCCCCAAACCTTGGAGCTCCATAAGCCTTTTTTCCCCCCTCAAAATTTGACTTGAAGAGGCCCTCTTATGGACTCCGTAAAGCCCCTATTTCCCCAAAATTTTTCCCTTGAAGGGCCTTCATGTGGTCCTTAAGCCTCTCTTTTTCCCCCATACAATAATTCCTCCTAAGGCCCTTCCATACCTCTTGTTTCCCCCCTCCCCCCCCTCGGGATTCAAGAAAAAGTCTCATTTCCATGGCCTTAAAGAAGCCTTACCTTCGAACGACCGTTTAAAGCCCTCCAGAAGTTTAAGCACCCCCTTTTTCGTGAAATCCCTACTTCAAGGAGGAAGGCTTCTAAAACCACTTCCGATAGACGGTGCAAGTTATCACAAAGGGAGCTACGGTGGAATTTCAAAAAGAAGTTGCAAATCTGCATCCACGACGGAAAGGCTGCATTCGCAATGCCTCCTAAGAAAGCCCAAGGCGCAACCACAGGAGGATCCTCTCCTAGCATCCACGTGGACATCTCACCACAAGTCCAGGTTTTCCTTCCTAATTTTTATTTGGTATTGTTATAATTCAATCGTGCAAGGATAATTGTTGGAAATAGGATGCATTTTTGTCTTAAATGCTTTAGAAAAATTAGCTCACGACGGAGGAATTAAGTCATTAGTATTTCTAATAAAATGAACAAACTAAAGTGAGCAAAAGATTGATATGCATTCCTAGCAAGTAGTTTTGTGCATTCAATAAACTGAACTTAGGTTATTGTCCATATTTACAAAACGGGATTAAGATAGTGCATGGAAGTATAAATTGCATGTCACGTTATTAGGACATATCTTCTTCGCAAATGAGTCATTGTGGAAGTGCTAATAGCCCATAGGGAATTGCAGGGCATGAAATGATTCTTACGTTGCATAACTCTAGTCAATTATCGTTTTTTTTCAAAAGGTTGCTTGTTTAGCATGAATCTTATTCGCAAGTTATAGGATGGTCAATTGGAATTAGGTTATAACCTAACCTAGGCTTGATCTTAAATCGATAAGTTAGGGTTGAAAATCGATTTACGCGTAGACAATGAGTCATGTGTTTATGGAAATGATAACGTAATTTTCTTTACAAATTAAACAAATTGGCATAAACCTAAACACCGAAACCTAGGAGTACTCATTTTAGAAAGAGTTAATTCAATTCCAAAGAATTCACTAGGATTTAATACGTGACCTAATCGCACGTATTGCTTAAACCGAAACTCCTATACCCTAAATACTTGCCCACATTCACCAAATGTAGGGACATCGGAATATACTTGAGAAGTGATCTAGGGTTTGTCCCTAAGAATCTTATGCTAAAAAGATGGAACTTGGAACCCTAGGACTGACAACGTCAGCCTAATGTAATCAGGAACAGATTGTTTCGTGACTCCACTTGAAGGGTAGAATAGTTCCATAGTTCGATGCGACACTTGTGCAACAAGTGCAGAGTCATATGATCTTGTGATTGGATCACAAGAGAATGGCAAACTCTCGGAATGAGGTTGGCAGGTTCTTATGCAAGTTATCTTGCAAGAGTAATCGTCCTAATATTGTATCGTTCTGGGTAAAGATAATTGCTTAAAGCAAAGGAAAGACCAATAAATTGGAATAACATATGAACTTCAGGTATTAACCAAGTCGGGTTAATAGGGTACGACCCTAACCCAGGATATAGGGGATCTTGCCAAGTCGCAAGTCATCCCGGATCGAGTGCTGGATGCATTCGAAAAGAAGGATTCACTCCTTAGCAGTTGGCCAACAATAAACGACCAATGGAAATGTTTCTGCTTGTTACAGATTTAAGAGCACTGTTTTTCTTTGTTTGATCAATGAATTAAAGGATAAATGGATATCTAAATGCTTTAGGTTGAAGGTCTGAAGGGAGAGGCAGCTTCAGTTACCCCCAACTGCCTGCCTGACCCTAACCAAGGGGGTTGTTAACAGCGCCGGGAAGGTGGACCGAATCCCCTGCGAGAGGTCTCTCCGTTGAGCGCTACTTGGAGCAGGAGGACGCTTGGGTGCCAGAGGGGGCTCTGGCTGTAAATCCCTCGCCTTCCAGGCCCTGCACAAGAGGCTAACATGACTCGGGATTGGATCTTGAGGCCCGCATACTAGTCTACGGGCAGAATCTTGGATTGGTGATCCCTATGGATTTCTGGATAGCCTTCGGGCGGATTGTGGATAAGCCTACGGGCTGGAATTTATGTATTTCCAAGATAAATATGATAACCTGTTAACAAGGAACTTGTTTGACATTGCTTTTCTATGTCAGTGATATGATTACGTGAAGGAACCAGTGCCTAACGGGCTAATAAAGGAAGCTGATTGATACATGTCCAACTAAATGTGTTAGGTAATTAAATAACTAAAGCAACCTGAGGAAAGTGCGGTGCATGTGGCCATAGGTCCGTCCTACGGATGGGGGGTCCCGGTTGGCCGGGAACTTTTCTCAAATTACGATGGACAGCCAGAAGATCTCGTCAAAGAATACGAACAACAAAAACGTTGGCCTAGAGTTATAATTAATCTCGATTTATGCTGTTTTAGGGGAACGGAATAGGACTATGCCTTATGGCAGAGAGGTTGAGCTTGGCATCTCTCTCATTTCCCATTCTCCTTGAACCAAAGTAATGATCGGGGATCACGGGAATATGGCATGGGAACATACCAGTCACACTGATGGTATAGAAGGTGTAAGAGGGTATTTTGAGGCATCACAGAAATTATCAAGAAACTCTCTTTTCACCTTCTCAAGCTTCCATGGCTTCCTCTTCTTCTTCCTTTCTCCCTCTTTCTCTCTCTTCTTCTTGCCTTTCTCTCTCCTCTCCCTCTTCTTCTGCAGTCCTTCTCTCTCTCTTTCCCCTTAGTTAGGACAGTTAGGTCTCCTTCATTACAAGTGGTATCAGAGCTTTGTCCTTGATCCTTCTCTTTGCCCATAGATTTAGGGCTCTCACAGTTTCCCATAGTTAGAAAGCTCCAGTTACATCTCTTTCACAGGTACACAGGAGTACTCAAGTAGGCTGTCAGGCCTCTTGAAGACTGTGGCAGCCTTTCTTGGAGCTTTCCCAAGAATCGTGGACAAATCTGGAGGCGGGCAGACAAATTTGACTGGTCGTCACTAATTTTCATGCAAGTTTTTTAGGATTTTGGGCAAAAAGGAGGGTAGCACAGTTAGAGAAGGCCAAAAACTCAGTTACTTTTCAAGAAGACCTTCTCTCTCCTCTTTTCCCCAAGCTGCCATGGAAGCTCCAGCCCAAGAAACTCAGAAATCTTGCTCCCCCTCCTCTTCCTCAGTAAGATTGGCTTGTCCCAAGGTCTCCCCCTCAATTGGAGCAACACATTGAGCAGCACCACCCTTGGTTTTCCCTGCTTGTGGCCCCCCCAGGAGCAGGCAGCAGTCCTACACAGTCAGCCTGCAAAAACTGATTACAGCAAAGCCTTCTCATGTGATTGAGCATGAGCTCTATAGCTTCATTTGAAGAGGGCATCTTCCCCTTCAATCTGAGCTAAAAACCTCCCCATTCTGCCCTACGGTTTGGGAGATACACTCAGTTTTGTACCCAGAGGTACTGTGGGACAGGCACTAGTCCTACACAGTCTGTCCACAAAAAGTGATTACAGCAAACCCCTGATCATTTACTATCAGAGATATTTTTACATAGCCTCGTAGAGGGGATCGAGGGCTTTCATTTGAATCAAAAATTTTGGAAATCGGAGTTCCCTAGCTCAATTTATCATCATTTCTATAACAAGGGGTCTGGTAGACTGCACTTGGGATGGCAGGCCACAAGGGTAAAGCAAAGGCCCAGGAGGAATTTCAGCGTGAAATAAGGGACTCTCGTGTCTTAATGAACGATCCTAGCTTAGCCCAGGAGGATTGTGAAGACTTGTTTGAAGAAGGTGCCCCTGAGATAGATCGCTTATCTCTGCTCAACCAAACCTTATGCCAACATGAGACCCGTCATGCTGAACGACATCGAGAGATGGAACAACGCCACAGGGAGATGGAAACCCGCCAAGATCAGCGTCATTCCGAGATGATGGCCAAGATGGACTTACTCATAGAGTGCATGGGCGCCCTCATCCCCGCCATTGCCCCCCCTCGGATCGACCCAAGGAGTATGTCCCTCCCCGTGAGGCTAACCGCCCTCCACCCTTGGAGACAAGGCGCAGCCCACAAGGTCTTGGTAGTACCCATGACATCCCCCATAGCACTTATGAGACGGGTGAGCCCTCCACTTGATATGATGAGCCCCTCCTTCCCTCCCCCTTTATGAATCCTTCCAGCCCATCATTGGCACCCCAACTCCCCCGTAATAGAAGCTACTTGCACACTCAAGGGAATGGCTCCAATGCAAACCTTGGGCAGCATGGAATGCACGGAGTGCATGGGCAGCATGCATATGGCAATGGGCAGCATGCATATGGCAATGGGTAGCATGCACATGGCAATGGGCAGCATGCATATGGCAATGGGTAGCATGCATATGGTAATGGGTAGTATGGACATTTTGGACAACAAGGTCCTAATGGGCAATTTGGTCCTCATGTAATGCACGGGCAACATGGCTCCCATGGGAATTTTGGACAGCAAGGCATGTATGGGCAGCATGTAGCACATGGCATTCATGGGCAATCGGGCCCAAATGAGCTGCGTGACAAGATTGTGTTTACAAAATTCAATGGGCAATCCTCATCCCCAGCTGAACTAGAGGAATGGACCTCTAAATTGGAAGCCTATTTTCTCATCTACTCCCGTACCGATGAAGCAAATATCATTTTTGTCTCCCTTCACTTAGAAGGTTTTACCACACATGGTGGAGATTTGTTCAACGAGAAAACCAGCAGTTTCATGATTGGGAAGAGTTCAAGATGCATATGATCCAAGTTTTTGTCTCCCCGGTGGAAAAAGAACGCTTGGCTAGGCAATGGTATCAGTTTGATCAGCAAAATCTCACCGTGAGGGAGTACACCAACCAGTTTATGAACCTATCCATGTATGTTGAGGTAGTTAGTGATGAGGCCAAATTGCATAAATACATTTATGCACGGGATGCATATCTCTCAGTTGATGTAATGGCTCAAAAGCCAGCCACCCTGTTTGCAGCTATAGAATTGGCCGAAAGCTATGGTCGAAACTACCGCCGCAATGAGAGCACACAGCCCATTGCAGGACAGCAAAGATACCCTATTAGGCAACCCCCATATGCTAATAATTATTGCAGCAATAATGCAGGGAATGGCAGCCCCAAAATTCCTACTTACCCCACTTTTAATGCTAAAAGGAAATATGGCAGTTTTGGGACAGCACCACCCTCCAAAAGTAACCCAAAGTATGCTGAAAATAAGGCCAGGAATGGCTTCGGTCCCAATGGTCAAAAATTCATTCCTCCTGAAGTTTTCAAGGATAGAAAAGCCAAAGGCTTGTGTTTCAAATGCGGGGATAAGTACACGACTGATCATGTATCCACATGCCCCTTTAAGAACGCCATTGTCAAGTTTAATAGCATCTATGTGCTGGAAGATAGTGACAAGCTGGAAGAGGACATGCATGATAGCTCTCAAATAATGACACTTGCTGAAAATGTTGAATATGAGGAGGATATTGATCTCGATCAGTTTTATGACTCACTGGACGGGTTTCCTTTTGACCCCGGTGGCTGCCCCGTTGATGACATGCTTGGGAATGACCCTTGGCACCCCTCATTCACTGCTATATCAGCCTGCTCAATCTCCATGGATGCATGGACCGGCTCTAGGAGTCCGAACACCTTACGGGTGCATGGTAACATTGATGGCAAGAGTGTATACATCCTCATGGATAGTGGCAGCACACACAGCTTTGTAAATAAATCAACTCTTAGCCATTTGACATGTGTTCCCACTGAATTACAGAAACCCCTTCGGGTTCAAGTGGCCAATGGAAATGAGGAAGTGAGCTCCCATGTATGCACACAAGTGTCTCTCATGCTGGTTGAAAATTACACAGCAAAGGTGGACTTGATTACCCTTGATATGGGCCCCGTGGATGTTGTATTGGGATGTGATTGGCTTCAGAAGTTGGGAAAAATCTCTATGGTCAGTTGTATATGGAGTTTGTAATGCATGGGTAGCTTGTACACTTGGAGGGAATCAAAGAAAATGCAGATTTTCAGCTTATAACAGCAAGACAACTCAAAAAGGAATTCAAGAAATGCTCCCAAATCTTTGTCTTGCATTTGCATAAGGATAATGATGACCAACACACCTTGGGGAAGCAAAGTGCAGCACTAAAAGCACTTTTGGATGAATATGAGGAGCTATTTCAGCCTCCCACTACCTTTCCCCCTAAAAGATTGGTGGATCACTCGATTGACTTGGAGCCCCATGCCAAGCCCATCAATAAACCCCCATATAGACTCTCTAAATGTGAGAGAGAGGAAGTAGCAAAGCAAGTCAAGGAGCTCACTGAGATGGGATTCATAGAGCCTAGCTCTTCCCCTTATGCCTCCCTGGTCCTGTTGGTTAAGAAAAAGGACGAATCTTTCCGGTTGTGCATTGACTACCATGATCTCAATAAGATCACCGTAAAAAATAGATACCCCATCCCTCGAATTGATGACTTGCTTGATGAACTCAAGGGTGCACGCTACTTCACTAAGATTGATTTGCGATTCGGTTACCACCAAATCAAAATGAGGGTGGGTGATGAAGTCAAAACAGCCTTTCGGACTGACCGTGGCTTGTACCATTTCCTTGTTATGCCATTTGGGCTCACAATTGCACCCGCCACATTTCAGAGCTTAATGAACAAGATATTGCAGCCATGGCTATTCCAGTTTGTGTTGGTATTCTTTGATGATATACTCATTTACAGCAAGTCAATGCATGAGCACTTGAAGCATGTCAGACAGATTTTTGATGTATTGAGAGAGCACCACCTCTTTGCCAAAGAAAGCAAGTGTGTCTTTATGCAAACAGAGGTTGAGTACTTAGGACACATCGTTAGTGAAAAAGGCATCCAAGCTGATCCTAAAAAAGTGCAATGTGTTCGGGAGTGGCCCACCCCCACTATCACTACCTCCTTTTATGGTTTTCTTGGTCTCTCCTCCTTTTATAGGAGATGTATTCGCCATTATGCCACAATTGCAGCCCCATTGACAGACAAGTTGAAAAAAGAGGCTTTCCTATGGGATGAATTGGCTGCCCGTAGTTTTCAGCAGTTGAAAGACTTGCTCACTTCAACCCCCATCGTCGTATGCCCCGATTTTTCAAAGGATTTTACCATCCAGTGTGATGCTAGTGGACGAGGTTTTGGTGCAGTTTTGCTGCAGGAACACGGGGTAATAGCATTTGAGAGCCTAAAATTGGATGATAAAGAGAGAGAGTTGCATGTCTATGATCAGGAGATGTTAGCAGTCATTCATGCTATCAAAAAGTGGCATCACTACTTGTATGGCAGCAGATTTAAGGTGAAAAGTGACCATCGTGTGCTCAAATATTTCTTAACTCAGCCCAACCTCACTCCCAAACAACGTAGATGGGTGGCGACACTACAAAACTATGACTTTGAGATTACCCACACCCGTGGCAAGGACAAAGTAGTGGCCGATGCACTCTCTTGCATGTGGGCATGCAAGGTCTCATCCATCACTGAACTCCACCATGATTGGATTGAAGAGCTCCAAGAGGCATACTTGCTTGATGCTGAATTCAGCCCCCTCTTTTCCAAAAATTACAGCAAGGCATCATGGATAACAATTCCCAATATCAGCTCCATAATGGCCTCATTTGGATCCATGGCCGTATTGTGATTCCCCATGCCTTTCCCTTCACCCAAAGGATCCTTGAAGAGATGCATTCTTCATCGATTGCTGGCCACTTAGGGGTCTTCAAAACATATGATCGAGTTCAAAAAGCTTCCATTGGAAAGGCCTATGGCGGGATGTAAAAGACTTTGTGTCTAGATGTGTGCCTTGCCAACAAAATAAAGATAGCTCTCTTAAACCGCGTGGCTTGTTGCAGCCTCTACCTATTCCCGAAGGAAAATGGACCCACATTACCATGGATTTCATCACCGGTTTACCTACAACCAAGAAGGGTTGGGATAGCATTTACGTGGTACTTGACCGACTCACTAAAGCAACCCATTTCATCCCTAGAAAATCCCAGTTTACAGCATCCCAAGTTGCCACTCAATTTATGGAGCATGTTTTTAAGTTGCATGGCTTGCCCCAAGTCATAGTACATGACCGGGACACCAAATTTATGAGTCAGTTTTGGCAGGTCATTTTCAGTTCCATGGGGACCAAATTGGCTCCGTCTACAGCCTATCATCCCCAAACGGATGGGCAGACCGAAAGAGTCAATAAGTGGCTTGAAACTTATTTGCGACATTTTTGTCATGATGTGCAGAATTCTTGGGACGTATGGCTGCACTTGGCTGAATTTTCTTACAATAACTCCACTCATTCAAGCATTGGAGTCTCTCCCTTCGAAGCATTGTATGGTTATCGGGTGCCCCTTCCTACCGTGATCTTCAATGAAAAGCTCAACCCCTTGGGAAAAGAAGAGCTGGACCGCATGAAAGCTCTACTTCAACAATGCAAGGTAAACCTTAAAAGGGATCAAGAGCACATGAAGCTCCATGCTGATGCAAAAAGAAGACCCCTTGACTTTCAAGAGGGTGAAATGGTACTCCTCAAGGTCCCCAAGTCCCGTTATGCCATTCTAAAGGACGGCTCTTGCAACAAGTTGGCACACCGTTACTATGGGCCCTACAAGATCATTAAGAAGGTCAAGGACTTGGCTTACCGCCTCCAACTCCCTCCCACCACTAAGATCCATGATGTCTTCCATGTGAGCCAATTGAAACCTTTCATTGGCACTCCCAAAGATCATGTAGAGGACCACCCATAGATGAGGAGGGCCTTATTCAGTACATTCCGGAAGCGGTCATTGGGCAATGTGAAAAGCAACTCCGCACCCGTTCCATACATGAATACCTGATCAAATGGCAAGGCCTACCAATAAAGGAAGCCTTTTGGCACCCAGCATCTATATTGGATGAATTTCCACACCTCAAGGAGGCTGTGTTGGTGGTTGGCACTTCACCATGACCCCTGTTTTGGGCTGCAGTCTGCATCTGGACAGCCACCTATTTTGTACCAGATTTGGTCATGGTCCATTCTCAGCCCCATCCTCCATACATGGGCTGAAAGTATACCTCGAGGGCTCTATGCCGACACCTTACTTGCCCCGATCAGAGTTCCCTAGTGGAAGTTATGGTTGTTTTTCTCCAGCCATACCATCTGGGACTGCACACTAGAAATTCCTGGACAGCCCTTTATTTTGTACCAGTTTTGGTCCTGACCTGATTGCAGCCCCGCCTCACCCACATGGCCTGAAAGTACATCTCATGGGCTCCGTAACGGCACCTCAATTGTCCCATTTGGAGTTTCTCACACAAAGTTATGGTTGATTTCCTATAGCACACTATTACAGTCCATGACTACATCCCTTGTTTTTTAGGACAAAAACTTTATGAGACGGGATGGTTTGTAATGAATGGGGATCACGGGAATATGGCATGGGAACATACTAGTCACACTGACGGTATATAAGGTGTAAGAGGGTATTTTGAGGCATCACAGAAATTATCAAGAAACTCTCTTTTCACCTTCTCAAGCTTCCATGGCTTCCTCTTCTTCTTCCTCTCTCCCTCTTTCTCTCTCTTCTTCTTGCCTTTCTCTCTCCTCTCCCTCTTCTTCTGCAGTCCTTCTCTCTCTCTTTCCCCTTAGTTAGGACAGTTAGGTCTCCTTCATTACAACCAAGTGCAACGTGAATCCGCTTCAGACCTGGCGTTTCTGCGTAAAGTAGTTCGCTTGAGTTCGATGCTAGTTGTCGTTAGGAAATGACCAATAAGAAAAACCCTAATTCAGGTCGGTCCTAAGTGGGAATGGTCGGAATACTTCTGCTACGTGGCAGATGTGGAAAGACCTAGATCGCAAACCCCATAACATTCCATGGGAGTGTCGGGCAGAGCTTTCTAGACATCCTTTCCGATGGACTGCCAATACGTGTCCTGAAGATACGAGTGGGCATGTTACAGTTGGTATCAGAGCCAACCAACAACGGATTTGTTTTTATAAAATCTTAATAAGATGAAGTAAAGCAAATGTTGCTGTCCAAATATTTCCTTACTTCCAATGCTATCTTGCAGAACTATGAAGCATGGAACAGGTTCTTGGTGTTCCCCGTCATGTTTATGACTGCAATGCATTATCCGCATTATCGACAAAGGGTTGAGATGATGAAAATTTTAGAGCAAATCTATAATCTGTAGCCTTTGTACATGGAATGAAGATAGAGGGTGCCTCAGGAATCTACTATATAGCTGCTCACTGGTTCGCATACCTCTAGACCAACCTAAAGAGGATCAAGTGGTTAGAAGACCTAAAAGTTGTGAAGCTGTTCATTTTTGTGGAAGCTCACATAAACTCAATTTTACATATTCAAGGTCGAAGGGTTGAAATGAACTCATATGTATATGAGGAAGTAACCCATGTAATCCCCGCCGACAGGATTAAAGTGTTGGGGCGCCATGAGAAGAATGGGTTCCAAAGGAAAGGATACCCTGAACTTCCAATGACTTACTGATTCCTGAAGATCCATGACCCGAAACCATACTATTATACAGTTCATGTAGATAAATGTAATACAACGTTATTATCCCCAAACTAAATGTAACAGTTGGCTTATCATCGCAAGAAATGTTATATTTCGAAAGGTCTATGCCCATATAAATACAAATAAGACTTCTTTTTATCAATGTCTGATTGTGCATGAGAATTGATAAAAAGTTAAGTGGTTAGATTGCTTGGGTGATAGCGAAATTGAAGATGTAATATAAATCAATAACGATTATCGTGTAATAACATTAAGAAACCTTTATCCAGGCACAACCCTAGGTACAGGTTCCTAGTTCGCCTCCTACATCAAGTACTGCTGTAATCCGGGAGAAGAAGTTTCTTCTCAAGCAGATTAAGCCGCCCGAATTTGACAGGAGAGGTAGATCCCTCCAAGCAGATGCTGAAATTTGGATTGAATCCATGGAGGATTACTTCGAAGCAGCCGGTACTGCACCCACCAATCAGGCTATGCTCGCTAAGCTAAAGCTCACCGGTGAAGCCAAGCTTTGGTGGAAGCAATGGTGCAGGGCTCAAGCGATTGCGGAAGGATCTGTTACTTGGGAGAAGATGAAGAAAGCCATGCAGGGAAGATACTTACCACCTGCATATCGCACACAGAAAATGAATGAGTTCTACGAGCTAAAACAGCTGGGGCTCACTCTTGACGCATACTACTCTAAATTCGTCTCACTTTTAAAGTATGCGCCGCAGATGGACATGACACAGCAGGTGTCCAAATTTTTTGCTAGTTTAAACCCACCATTGAATACCCGTCTCAAATCTATGCGTCCATAAGATCTTCAAGACGCACTCATTCGAGCTGTGCCTATAATTCAGGAGGTGCAATCTAGACCAAGGGGTAACAAAACCTGGTCTTATAATGACCCGAACAGAGGAGCATTCAGACCTCAGATGAAGAGAGTTCAAGGTCAGAATCAGGGACAAAGAAAGAAAGCAAGGACTAATAACATCAACAACTTTGTTCCTACTCAAAGCAATGGCCAAAACCTCCGTTGTTTCCACTACAACGAGCTCGGTCACTTCAAGAGACAATGTCCCAAACTTGGAGGAGGACATCGCCAAGCACCTTTTCAAGGAACGGGCCGTGGTCAAGGAGCTGCTACTCAAGGCAGATGAAGAACCGCCTGCGTTGCCAATAGGCAAACGTACGAAGAAGAAGAAGATCTGACCATGGAAGCAGAGTTTTAAAGGGCGACAATCCATGCCGCTCTACACAAGAAAGGCCCGAATCGCTAGTTCTCGGTGATACAGACACCGTTGGACTATCAAGGTAAAAGTTTCAAGACCTTGATTGATTGTGGCAGTACACATTCCTTTATCTCACTAGCTTGTGCAAAAAGACTAGGAATAGCTACAGTAGAAGCACCTACCTTGCTTGTGGAATTGGCAAATGGTCGTGAGGTTACGTGTACCAGGCAAACTGCTAAGGTGGAATTCTTTCTGGGAGGAAAGACGACTTCGGTCAAATTCAGAGTCATGAATTTAGGTATCCATGAGTGCCTACTTGGAATGGATTGGCTTAAGCCTAATGACATCCACATTCATTGTGGAAAGGGCTAAGTTTCCTTTCGGAACTCTGAAAGGGAATTAGTCACAACTCAAGGAGAGGCTGGAAAGCTGAAAATTCAATTGGCTAAAGCATCTCGGATTATAAAGGGAGTTAGAAAGGGACTACCTGTCTACTTGATTAAGCTTAATAAGCTAGATCAGAAGCAGGAGCCCAATGAAGGACCTTCATGGCTAAAGGAGTACGCGGACGTATTTCCTGAAGAGCTGACAGAACTTCCGCCTCAAAGGGAAGTGGACCATGAGATCAAGCTAGTGTCAGGAGGTGCGCCAATTGCAAAGAGATCTTATAAAATGTACATACCAGAAGCAATTGAACTGAAGGAGCAACTTAAGCAACTGCTAGATCAGGGCTACATCCGTCCTAATAGTTCACCATGGGGAGCTCCAGTACTGTTCCAGAAAAAGAAAGATGGAACACTTCGACTATGTATTGATTACAGAGGGTTGAATCAATCAACCGTCAAAAACAAGTACCCTATTCCTAGAATAGATGAGCTTCTTGATCGTCTTCAGGGTGCAAAGATCTTCTCCAAGATTGAATCTGAGGTCGGGTTACTATCATATAAGGATCAAGGAAGAAGATATCCCCAAGACAGCCTTCAACACAAGATATGGGCACTTTGAGTTCCTAGTTATGTCATTTGGACTTACGAATGCACCTACCACCTTCAATAGGTTAATGTAGGATATTTTTAGGCCATATCTTGATGATTTCATGCTCGTCTTCTTCGACGAAACTTTATCTATTCTAAACAAGAAGAAGATCATGAACCCCAACTTCGGATTGTCCTTGAGACGATGAGGTCACATAAGATGTATGCTAAGATGAAGAAGTGTGCATTCTTCAAATGTCAGATTGAATATCTGGGTCTCATCGTATTAGTGGAAGGAATCTCAGTGGACCCAGCCAAGGCCAGAGATGTGCTTGAATGGCCAATACCAACAACTGTCAAAGAAATACACAGCTTTCTTGGATTGACACAATGATATAGGGTTTTCATAAAAAATTATGCTTTGATTGCAGCACCTCTGACGGACTTACTAAAGAAGCAAACTTCCATTGCATGGTCAACTCCCGAGCAAAATAGCTTCTACAGATTGAAGCAAAATTTGGTATCAGCACCTATCCTAAAACTTCCAGACCTCAATAAGGAGTTCGAGGTAGTAACTGATGCTAACACACTTGCCTTGGGATGTGTGCTCATGCAGGGAAGCCATTCTATAGCATACTCTTCAAGAAAACTGAAGAGTCATGAGAAAAATTATGCTACCCATGATCTGGAATTGTTAGCTGTCATCCATGCTCTAAAGCTTTGGAGACACTACTTGTTGGGTAACAAGTTTACCCTAGTGACTGATCATAAGAGTCTCAAGTGGATCTTTACCCAGAACGAGCTCAACATGAGGCAACGTCGGTGGATTGAAATGCTGGAAGAGTACGACTTTGAAATCAAGTACCGACCAGGGAAAGAGAATGTAGTTGCCGATGCACTTAGTCGCAAGGCATTCCTTAATTCTCTAATCCTGTAAAATCCATCAACAACTAGATCTCTAGCTACAAAAGTATCCATACCAAACAACCCGATACTTGAGTTAGCTAGAGAGGAAGCATGCCATGATCCAGCCTACCACACGATGCTAAAGGAGATTTCTATCAAGGATCAGAACCAAAAGCTGTGGGCTAAGTATCATGAATTCTCTATCAATAGTGGACTTGCCTACTATAGAATGAGGCTGTGTATATCGGCAAGCCAGTCACTTAAGCAGAAGATATTGTGGGAAGCTCATGATTCCCCTTTTTCAGGACATCCTGGCTATGCCAAGACTTTCAATGCAGTTAGGAAGAGCTACCATTGGGAGAGGCTTAAAGGTGACGTTCTCAAATATGAAATGGGAATTCATCAGTATGGATTTTGTTGTTGGCCTACCCCAAGTTCAAGGAGGATACAACTCCATCATGGTTGTGGTTGACATGCTTACTAAGGTTGCACACCTTATTCCAGTGAAGACAAACGATAAAGCCTCAGACATTGCAAGATTGTTTATCAAGGAGATATTCAAGATACATGGGCTACCCAGAAGAATCATTAGTGATCGTGATTTTCTCTTCACATCACACTTCTGGAGAGCTATCTTTGAAGCCATTGGAACTCAACTCTGTTTTAGCACAGCTTACCATCCCCAAACGGATGGCCAAACAGAGCGATTAAATCAAGTCATCGAGGATATGCTTAGGGCATACTGCTGTCGTGAGCCGAAAAGGTGGATTTAATACTTGGCTTTGGTTGAATTTGCCTACAATGCTTCCTACCAACAAAGCATTCAAATGACCCCTTTCCAAGCATTGTACGGTCATGACTGTCGAAGTCCCCTAAACTTCTCAGATCCAACCTTGAGAGTTGAAGCTTCAAGGCAGATGTTGGAAGAGATGGATGACCAAATAAAGTCAATAAGACAGGACATCCAAGTTGCCAAGGATAGATAGAAGGCATACACAGATTTGAAGCATCAAGGTAGAGTCTTCGAAGAAGGAGACATGGTCTTCATTCGCGTACGCCCAAAGAAGAGTTCCCTATCCTTAGGAGATTGCAAGAAGCTAAGTCCAAGGTATTGTGGACCGTACAAGATCCTCAAGTGCCTAGGACCTAATGCTTATAAACTGCAACTCCCTGAGAACCTAAAGGTTCACAATGTATTCCATATCAGCCTATTGAAGAAGTATGTACCTAATCCTAACCATGTACTTGATGACCAAGAAGTTGTAATGCCTAGTCAAGGAGTCCTTAAACTAAGGCATGATAGGATCTTAGATGTAAGGGAGAGACAACTGAGATCCAGAACCTGGAGAGAATACCTCGTCCAGTGGAAAGATTATCCCGAAGAGGATGCCACTTGGATAGATGAAATCACTCTCAACCATCAATATCCCCAGTTTATCTCGAGATGAGGACATCTCGATTCCTCCAAGGGGAAGAGAATGTAACATTCTGAGTTAGCATGTGTGAACCCTCCTTGTAGCCCTAAGGATAATTTCTTTAAGGAATTTTTTAAAAATTATTTTCCCTCTCCTCCAGCCGACTATCGAGCTGGAGGAAGAGGGGAATAGCATGTAAAGCAAGCTCCTTGCTCGAGCTTGCTTATACTCTGAAGCATGCGCCTCGACGCGTGGGGGAGGGAGGATCTTATCCCCTCCCCTATTTAAACCAAGGGGGTGTGCAAGCTAAGGAAGGGACGGCCGCCTCTGCTGACGCGGTGTAAAAACTCATGAGGGAGAGTGAGATTGAGAGTGTGGCTGCTACCATAAGTGGGCTGCCGTGGAGTGAGAGAGCCCGATGCTGCTGCTGAGAGGGAGAGGAGGACAGAAGCGCTGGTCCTTGCGGTGAGGGAGTACAGTCGTTAAGGGGGGGAGTTTTGTCAATGCCGCCAGTCAGCAGCCGTCGTTCAGCCGCCATCCGTCGCCGTTCAGCCGCCATCCGTCGCCAGTTTGCCACGTAATGCCCTTTTCCCTCCACGTGGGAAATCTGTACCCCCTCCCCATGTGCTTCTAGAAGCTTTCAAGCTTCTGGGGGGGGGGCTTTATAAGCCCCCTTTCCCCCCTATGAAAGTTTTTACCTTAAAGCCTTTTCCCGTATCTTAAATTTCCCCACCTAACGGCCCCCTTAGCCCCTTTTTCCTCCCCCCCTCGAATTTCCCCCTTGGACCCCTTAGGCCCTTTCTCCTCCCCCCTCAAATTTCCCCCTTGGAACCCTATAAGCTCCTTTCCCCCCCCAAACCTTGGAGCTCCATAAGCCTTTTTTTCCCCCCCGAAATTTGACTTGAAGAGGCCCTCTTATGGACTCCGTAAAGCCCCTATTTCCCCCAAAATTTTCCCTTGAAGGGCCTTCATGTGGACCTTAAGCCTCTCCTTTTCCCCCATACAATAATTCCTCCTAAGGCCCTTCCATACCTCTTGTTTCCCCCCTCCCCCCCCTCGGGATTCAAGAAAAAGTCTCCTTTCCGTGGCCTTAAAGAAGCCTTACCTTCAAACGACCGTTTAAATCCCTCCCGAAGTTTAAGCACCCCTTTTTCGTGAAATCCCTACTTCAAGGAGGAAGCCTTCTAAAACCACTTCCGACGGATGGTGCAAGTTATCACAAAGGGAGCTACGATGGAATTTCAAAAAGAAGTTGCAAAGATGCATCCACGACGGAAAGGATGCATTCGCAATGCCTCCTAAGAAAGCCCAAGGCGCAACCATAGGAGGATCCTCTCCTAGCATCCACATGGACATCTCACCACAAGTCCAGGTTTTGCTTCCTAATTTTTATTTGGTATTGTTATAATTCAATCGTGCAAGAATAATTGTTGGAAATAGGATGCATTTTTCGTCTTAAATGCTTTAGAAAAATTAGCTCACGATGGAGGAATTTAGTAATTAGTATTTCTAATAAAATGAACAAACTAAAGTGAGCAACATATTGATATGTGTTCCTAGCAAGTAGTTTTGTGCATTCAATAAACTGAACTTAGGTTATTGTCCATATTTACAAAACGGGATTAAGATAGTGCATGGAAGTATAAATTGCATGTCACGTTATTAGGACATATCTTCTTCGCAAATGAGTCATTGTGGAAGTGCTAATAGCCCATAGGGAATTGCAGGGCATGAAATGATTCTTACGTTGCATAACTCTAGTCAATTATCGTTTTTTTTCAAAAGGTTGCTTGTTTAGCATGAATCTTGTTTGCAAGTTATAGGATGGTCAATTGAAATTAGGTTATAACCTAACCTAGGCTTGATCTTAAATCGATAAGTTAGAGTTGAAAATCGATTTACACGTAGACAATGAGTCATGTGTTTATGGAAATGATAACGTAATTTTCTTTACAAATTAAACAAACTGGCATAAACCTAAACACCTATACCCAGGAGTACTCGATTTAGAAAGAGTTAATTCAATTCCAAAGAATTCACTAGGATTTAATACGTGACCTAATCTCACGTATTGCTTAAACCGAAACTCCTATACCCTAAATACTTGCCCACATTCACCAAATGTAGGGACAACGGAACATACTTGAGAAGTGATCTAGGGTTTGTCGCTAAGAATCTTATGCTAAAAAGATGGAACTTGGAACCCTAGGACTGACAACGTCAGCCTAATGTAATCAGGAACAGATTGTTTCGTGACTCCACTTGATGGGTAGAATAGTTCCATAGTTCGATGCGACACTTGTGAAACAAGTGCAGAGTCATATGATCTTGTGATTGGATCACAAGAGAATGGCAAACTCTCGGAATGAGGTTGGCAGATTCTTACGCAAGTTATCTTGCAAGAGTAATCGTCCTAATATTGTATCGTTCTGGGGTAAAGATAATTGCTTAAAGCAAAGAAAAGACCAATAAATTGGAATAACATATGAACTTCAGGTATTAACCAAGTCGGGTTAATAGGGTACGGCCCTAACCCAGGATATAGGGGATCTTGCCAAGTTGCAAGTCATCCCGGATCGAGTGCTGGATGCATTCGAAAAGAAGGATTCACTCCTTAGCAGTTGGCCAACAATAAACAACCAATGGAAATGTTTCTGCTTGTTACAGATTTAAGAGCACTATTTTGCTTTGTTTGATCAATCAATTAAAGGATAAATGGATATCTAAATGCTTCAGGTTGAAGGCCTGAAGGGAGAGATAGTTTTAGTTACCCCCGACTACCTGCCTGACCCCCTAACCAAGGGGGTTGTTAACCACGCCGGGAAGGTGGACCGAACCCGCCACGAGAGGTCTCTCCATTGAGCGCTACTTGGAGTAGGAGGACGCTTGGGTGCCAGGGGGATCTGGCCGTAAATCCCTCGCCTTTTGGGCCCTGCACAAGAGGCTAATGTGACTCGGGATTGGATCTTGAGGCTCGCATACTAGTCTACGGGCAGAATCTTGGATTGGTGATCCCTGTGGATTGCTGGATAGCCTTCGGGTGGATTGTGGATAAGCCTACGGGTTTGACTTTATGTATTTCCAAGATAAATATGATAACCTGTTAACAAGGAACTTGTTTGACATTGCTTTTCTATGTCAGTGATATGATTACGTGAAGGAACCAGTGCCTAACGAGCTAATTAAGGAAGCTGATTGATACATGTCCAACTAAATGTGTTAGGTAATTAAATAACTAAAACAACCTGAGGAAAGTGTGGTGGATGTGGCCATAGGTCCATCCTATGGATGGGTGGTCCCGGTTGGCCGGGAACTTTTCTCAAATTACGATGGACAGCCAGAAGATCATCAAAGAATACGAACAACAAAAACGTTGACCTAGAGTTATAATTAATCCTGATTTACACTATTTTAGGGAAACGGAATGGGACTATGCCTTATGGCAGAGAGGGTGAGCTTGGCATCCCTCTCGTTTCCCATTCTCCTTGAACCAAGTGCAGCATGAATCCGCTTCGGACCTGGCGTTTCTGCATAAAGTAGTTTGCTTGAGTTCGACGCTAGTTGCCGTTAGGAAGTGACCAATAAGAAAAACCCTAATTCAGGTCGGTCCTAAGTGGAAATAGTCGAAATACTTCCACTACGTGGCAGACGTGGAAAGACCTAGATTGCAAACCCCATAACAATCCATGGGAGTGCCGAGTAGAGCTTTCTAGACATCCTTTCCAATGGACTGCCAAGACATGTCCTGAAGATACGAGTGGGCACGTTACAGTTTCTAGGCAAGCTTCAATAATGATGGATGGGCCCCAATAAGATACTTGCCGTCAACCCTAATGGCTCTATCCAAGTCTAGACAGTTAATGCTTTTGATGATCCCTTCTTGGTTAATGGCTATCGCCTCAAGACATATTACCCTCCTTGAGCATCTTGACAATACTGCCGATAGCTCCCTCATTCTTTGCACATCGATTGGTACAGCTTTATCCATTGCTCCTAATAGCCCTTTTGTTGATCCTAATGAGGTGGCCTCATTGTCCTAGCCCCTCACAGCCACCTTATACCCCAATGTGTTTTCCTTTCCATATGATCCAACAAAGGTGGCAAGGACGGTTCTGATACATGGTGCTCTTGCCATTCTCCTCTTTCTCTCTCCCTATATATATATATATATATATATATATATATATATATATATATATATATATATATATATATAGAGAGAGAGAGATATATATGGAGACATTCTCAAGAATTAAAAAAAAAAAGAACAAAAAAAAATCAAACTATTATGAGAGAAAATGAAGAAATTCCTTGCCATAATAGGCCTCATTCCAAGAAATGATAGCACACACCCTTGGATGGGAAACTGGCTATGGAAAAGATGGTGACACCTTGCAGTCCAGGACATATGAATTACTAGCAGAACTCTTCCAGAAGAAGTTCTAGAACTGCCTCCCTTGGTGTGCTAAATCTTGCAACACCATCGATGCTTCTTCAGACTCCTACAACAGACGATATTTTCAAGATGCAATCCAAGTACTTGATTTGTGGGCTACCTCCCTGGGTATGCCTCTTCATCAACCGATCCAAGTGACATTATCAACCAGACGAAGCTGATCCCCATTGACAAACCTTGAGTGACGTGAGTTTTCATCCTAACTGAATGGGGATGTGAGTATGGGTTGCCCTCTATATTCATCAAATCAACAGAGCGTGAGATAAAGGGTGGGGTGAGTGACCAGTCTTTGCCCTTTATATCCAATAGAGAGGTGAGATGTCTGAGTGGAGTGTTGCATGCACGGGATGGGTCTCTCAATGCACAAAGCATAATTTTTTTCTCTGCACGATACTATAAGGCTCCCTAGCTTTCTTTTTTGCGCTGTATGTTAGCACACACGATGGGATGCACTGTTGCACCATCAATTGCACACAAGGCATAAAACCTTTGCACAAGTGGCAGTAAGGATTCAATCAATTGGATGCG
Source organism: Lygodium microphyllum (assembly GCF_053477565.2). NCBI lineage: Eukaryota > Viridiplantae > Streptophyta > Polypodiopsida > Schizaeales > Lygodiaceae > Lygodium > Lygodium microphyllum. Next base: position 96,297,880 of record NC_141140.1, on the reverse strand, counting down.
AGGAACTCGGTTTCCCTCTTGTAATCATCAATAGAGCATGAGACCAAAGGGGGGGCTGAGCGTGATTGATTTTCCCTTTATCAACTAAGAGGTGAGGATCGAGGGATGTTCCAACACTTGGAGACATGTACGTTCTCGTTTCCCTATGCACCTATAGGATTTCATTTTATTTGGTGCACTATACGATAAGGCTCCATGGACTTCCTTCTTGCACCTATGCCAAATGGATTGGGATACATTTATGCACCATTAATTGTGTACATTGGCATACTCCCTCTGAACCATTCTTCTTGTGCCGATCTCTCAACCGGGAGTAAGCTATGGGTTTCCATCATTATTCTTCAAGGGAGGTGAGTCATGGAAACATGAGTGATTGTCAAGATTAAGTGTTGTATACCTCACCATCGACAACCTAGCCAATGTTTCATTAACAATGCTACCTCCCTGGGTGTTGCTATGTCATTCTTGCCATGCTGGACAAGTGTGATGTGGCGAGCTATGGTACTTCCTATTGACGACTATGATCCTTCATGCGATAGCGATGGTTTTCCTCGACCATAGGCAAATTGAGCCAAGTTTTTTTAACTCTACCCCTTTTGATTGCAAGAGTCAATCATGTTTTAAGTATGGGGATATACGTGTATGGGTTATGATCAAGTGTTAGGCCCCTGTTGCATTATCAATTTGATTTATTAAGGTCTTAAGTGTGGAGATGTGTCCCTACATGTCCGCTTTGCCTACCCTCATGGAAACATCCCTATCGGATGATTTGAGCATACCATCCCTTGCTTTTGCGCCCTGATGGGGTCCATTCCCCACCCACCCATCCGTCTTGGGGTCATTCCTGAATGGTTTGTCTTTATCCCTTTGTTTTGCTGCTTTTTCATGTGAACACATCCTACCTTCACTGAACTACAAATCTAACCCTATAGCCATGTGTTTCCCTTTTAATTGGCCAGTTTTCTTTTTTACAACCCTCAGTTCCAAGCCACGGATCATGTGTTATTAAAATTTTAAATAAATTTTATGCCCTTGTAACGTGTTTATATGCGAACATACCTTTTTCACTTCGAAACAATAACTTGATGATATAGCCCTAACCTACACCTTCTCTTTGACATTTTTCCTTTTTACTTCCTATCATTTTGATGTATGGTTTGTCTATTATTAAATTTTTTGTATTTTTGGATATTTTCGTGTATGTTTTTACTCTTTTCCATGTGAACTTGCCTTAACTACCTCGGAATTCACTTATGATTTGATAGCCCTATCTAGCTTTCTTCCCCCCATGATTTTTCTTTCTCCTCCATCCTGTTCTCGACCACCCATTTGATTTTATTAAATTTTTCGTGCGTTTTTGTGCTTGTTTTTCCTATTTTTTCCATGTGAACGCTCCTTAATACTACCAAAAATGTATTTTGACCTGACAACTTTGTCCCACACATTTTTCCTAACATTTTTTATTTTTAAAAAAAACTTTTTACGATGTACTAATTTTCTTGTATTAATTTTTGACTTTGTTTTATTTGTGTTTTTACAAAATTTTCCATGCAAACACACCCTACCACCCACAGAACCGCATTCTACCTTACCCCTATTGTATGTCACTTTCATGCATACATTTTTTGTTTTTATTATTCTTGGTTTCAATGGCCGATTTTTTTTGTATTAGTTTTTATTCCTATTTTCGAGTGTGTTTTGTTCGTTTTTTCCATGTAAACGGTTCTTATCCCTGTTGTAATTGCGTTCTGAGGTGAGAGACTAGTCCATCACATCCTCCCGACTCTTTTTCCTTAGTTCAATATGTGAAGATGCAGAACCTCTTATATCCTTTAACAGTTTGTCATGTTTTTATGTTTTCAAGTTGAGATAATGGATAAGGGTGTTTTCCTTTCGTTGCAATTCTTTATTAGATACATGTTATGAGTTGGGGTTGTATTTGGATGGTGTTTCTTGAAGATTCTTAAGAAGAATGAGTTGAGATATATTTTGAACTTATATTCTCTTTTTCCTAGGTTACCAGGATGCTCCCTGATTAAGTGTGGGGATATATTGAGGGTTGAAATGATTTGATTTTTTGGTTGATTTTTCTTGTTTTTGTGGATTGAATGGTTGGTTTTTGATGGATTTTGTATGGTGTTTAGTTTCTTTGGAAGTGTTTGGGAATGTTTTGTATGAGGTTGATTAGTTTTGAAAAGCTCATGATGGTTTATAGTGGAGATATGATGTTTTAACATGTTTGTTGATCTCCTATCAGTGTTTAATTGGTTTTATTTGAGTCTGTTGACCTTCTGTTTTGCTATGTTTTCCTTATGTTATGAGGGGTTAGAATAATGACTGATAAATTTTGAGAGTTTTTTGCAGATTATTGCTTGATTCTTGATGGTTTTAAGTCATTTAAGTGAGCTAAAGGCTTCTTGATGATCTTCTGTAAATTCTTTGTTGAGCTTATGCAGAGCCTCTGTTTCTGTTATGTTATGTTCTGTATGCCTTTGTAAGTGTGATGATAGATGAAAATATAGCTTGGGGAAGTTTTCTAATCTTGGGGAGAGATGAATATAAGTTCAAAATAGCTCGAAGAAGTAGCTACTGAAGATTTGAAGTAAAGACTGAAGTGACAATGACACTGATGAGCTTCGAAGAGACATTGTAGTGGCTTTGGTGACCTTTCATATCAGACATACCTCTTGGGAGGGATATCCACAACCAAAGAGGGGTTATGAATGATTATTCTTGATTATCTCATTATACAATTGAGAGAGAGTATCTATGAGAGAGTGTGTGAGTGAGAGATAGCCAAATCTATGCAAAACAATGTATCTATGAGTGAGAGATTGTGAGAGAAAGCTATGGAACTTTTGAAAAAGAATATTATGTGATGATTTCCATTCAAAGTGGTGTATCCTCTTGTAACTTTGTGGTTTCTTGATGAATTCTATGAAGAACATAATCAATTTGGTTCAAAATTAAAGCCTTGGAAGAATTATTGAGTCAGTTGGTTGTACCCCTTTGAAGCTTTAATAGTGGGGGTGGGTCACCTCTCTATTGTCCCACTATCTCCCCCAGCATCCACCTTTTTCCTCAATGTAGAAATATCAACATGGTAGTGATATACTACTCTAATCAATCAACATGGTATGTATTACTGAAATTTCCATTCAGCTCACTCCATGAAACGCAATAGGATTGAAATTGGTTAAATGAATAGGAAGAGCGCCTTACCACATAGTGACTCACTACATTGACTTACCCTTTACAATGGATTATGATATATTTTTCCATAAATTGAAAAATCATTAGAAAATTAATGGATTAGAGTAAGAAATTTAATTAATAAGTTGGACTTTAATCAATGGGTTTGAATGTAATGTTGAAAACTCAACCAAGAGCTTCTAGTTTACTATTTGAATCAAGTAAGCAATGCACTTCATGAATAGGCTGATTTAACCAATGATGTGCTTAAATTTGATAGAAAATTTTCAATTATTTAATCTCTCAATCAAATGGATGAAGCTTAGCAATTGGATAAATGAGAGAGATTAAGAATTGAAGAGAAATACCTCTTGCATAGCTTGATGAAGGCTTGAATGATCCCTAAATGCTTGATGAAGCCTCCAATTGCTCAATGTTGCTGACATAACCTTCAATCCTTGTTCATTGGATGCTTGGAAGAAATCTTGAAATCTCAAAAACTTAAGATTGAAGCATTGGACCCGTTTCCCCCAAATCTTGACTTCATGGAAGCTCTTACGGTTGACCAATCTTGTTAAATCCTTGCAATTTCTTCAAGAAATCTTTACCAAAATGAATTCTAGGGCCAAAATTATAAAGGATCTTCAAGAAATTGGAGAGAAACTGAAGCTTGAACAGAAGCTTTCATGGTTGTCCATGGACAACACAGTTAGGGTTTCAAGAGAGCAAAAGGATGAGAAATAGAGCTTCATTTGGGAGTCTAGATATCAGATACTTGAAATATACTATGCCAATGATGATTTAGAAGCATCAATGCTATCCAAGAGGGGAAGAGATGATGAAGAACAAGCTAAAAAAATCAACACAAAATTTGGGCTACTGTCTCATCCATATGGCATCATCCCTAGTGGTCAAAATGGTATGCAACTTGTAGAATTTGATCCTTGAAAGCTTCATATATCATATATTCTTGAAGAGAAGCAAGATTCATGGAGAAAGATGAGGTTGAACGGCTGAAGTTTCCATGGAGATCTTAGACATGAAGAAGAAGAAGCTCTTTTCTAAAAAGTAACTACAATTTATTCCTCTTCTATGTTTGATTAACCCCTATTTCACCAAGTTACCTTCAAAATAGCCTCCAATGGATGCACGAAGACCTGTCATTTTAGTCACAGTTTTTGTTGGCTAAATCTCTCCAAGATCTTCATTAGAGCTCTAACATTAATTTATGCTCCAAGTAAAACTCCTACAAGTACCTGCCATGTGCCTCCTATACTTGCAGTCAAAGATTTAATGGTGAAAAATTGGAGAAAATGTATTTGAAATGAGAAAATCAAATGGATAAAAAGCCTATGCTCCAATACCACTTGTCAAAGAGAGAATTGAGAATAAGTGAGAGAAAAAATAGTAGAGGAGAGAGAAAAGACTTAAGAGGAGGGAGAAAGACTAGAAAGTTAGGAAAGAAGAGAGAGAAGCCGCAGAAGCTGTGAACAAGAAGGTGAGGTAAGAGACAATAAATGTATTAATGTTCAAAAGATGTGAAAATTTACATGTCTCACCCCCCTTTCATACTTATGTCAGTGTGACAAGGTATTATTAATAATTCCTCACTAAAATATATATTCTTCCCAACTTATTACAAGTTAACTAGGTTTTGGAAGATATTTTGAGGAAACATAGAAATAGGAAGCCCAAGAAATGGATTGAATATCTACCTTTAGTGAAGTTTGCTAACAATGTTTCATACCAACAAAGTATTGGTATGATTTCTTTTTAGGAATTATATAAGAAAAATTGCTTGTTCATCTTAAATTCTCCAATCCAACCTTGAGGCCAACCGTGAGGGTATAAGCATCCAAGGAGATGCTAGAGAAGATGGAGAATTAGACCTAGGTAATTCACCAAGACATTAAAGTAGCACATGATAGGCAAAAGGTCTATGCATATCCCAAGAGGACTCCCTAAACTTTCAAGAAAGGAGAAATGGTTTTCCTGAGAATTCGACCAAAGAAGACCAGAAGAGAGAAGAATGAAAATTATTTTTTAAAGTATAAAAGAAGGAAGAGAGAAAGGATTAGACCTTTTTTCCACTCTCCCATGTGATACACCTCTTCCCCTTCATTTTCAAACAATATAACATAAAGAATCTCTCTTTCCCCCAAAACAATAAAACATGTTCTTTCCCCTTTTCTTTTTGATTCAATTTTCTTAGAATTAAAAAAAAAAACTTATCATTGACAACTCACTCCCCCCTCAAAAATCTAGATAATTATAGACACATGGATCCATTGTGAGATTAAAAAGAGATTAGATTTCTCATAAAATGACAAATAAGCCCCCTTAGAAAAATCTATTCTCCCCTTGCCACACATGATATCTCCAGATCCTATGATGCAAGCAAAGATCTCCCCCACAAATATAAATAGAGGACGAGGTGAGATGATTGGGGAAAGAAGATGGAGGGCAACAAAGCCATGCTAAGAATTAAAATAGTAGAGAAAAAATATGTAATGAATGAGGCTAGGAGGAGAGAGGAGAATGAGAAGAAGAGAGAAAGAGAGGAAGAAAAAGAAAGATGAAGACTAGAAGAGGAGAGAGGGAGACAAAAAAAGGAGGAGGAGGAAAGAAGCCATGGAAGCTGAAGGAGAAGATGAAGAGGTAGTTCTTGATTATGTCTAGATGCCCTAAACTAGGTCTCTTACACCTTATATACTTCGCTGAGTGTGATTGGGTATCTAACCCCCCTAGTTCCTATGTATCCTACTCATTACATTCCATCGTGATCCTAAAAGTTTTTTCCCTTAAAAAAAAAAGGAAACTGGAGGGACTTGATAGAGTGGCTAAGGCATGGGGGTGCAGAGTAGTACTTTGATTCACATTACAATGAGAAGATTGGGTGTGAAGACTATGGACAACATGTTATCCACTACATGCTTGCTAGGATAAGTCTACCATAACTTTTGATAGGCTACTCTAAATGGAGCTTTTTAGTGTCAAAATGAAGCTTATGAAAAGCACTTTCACCCTATGTATGAAGTACTTGGCTATAATTTAGGCAGGTACAAATTTGTTCTGAAACAATGTATAGTCTACAGGTAGTGTGGAGTCAAAAAGAGACATAACTAGCTAGTCTTCAGTAGCCTATTGGGCCTCTTGGAGGTGAGTAAACTCATCCAAAATGGTGGATGGGCACCAAGAGGCTTCTCCCAGGGGTAGGCCTTGATGGACCGAGATCTCAAGTGTTTATCTCATTGCCTAGTGATTGCCTCAGGGATATATTGAATGATGCCTTCTTCATCTATGGGAGGTAGCTCTTCCAATAGTCCATTGAGGTGGCAATGAAAGGCTTTAGCTTGCTAACATGAAACACATTGAGAATCTTGGTGGTGAGGGGAAGCTCTAATTGGTAAGCCAAGTCACCAAATCTCTTAAGGATTCGGTACGGGCCATACAAATGGTGGGCCAACCTGTTGCTGCTACCCTCCTTGAGAGTAGAGTAACGAGGCTTAGGAACTTTGAAGAGGACCAATTCTCCCTCTTGGAATTCCAAAATTTTTCCTTTTTCATAATTGTAAAGCTCCTTGTGTTCTTGTGCCTTTTGAAGATTCACTTTGTATTGTTGAAGTAGGGCCTGTATAATGCCTCAAAAGAAGAAAACCCAATGCTAGAGTGGATGGAGTTGTTATAATGCAAATTTAGCCAAGTGGAGCCACATATCCCAACTGTGTTGTACATTATGGCAAAAGTGTCGTAGGTACGTTGTTACACGAGCAGTGATCGAGAGCAAGCCTCTCTCACAACCCGATAACGAGATGAGAAGGAGTGCCGGTTGGGGTAATTGACTTTGTCGGATGCACAACACAACACAAAAATTTAAATATTTTGACAGACACCACACGAACCACAATGAAAAACAAAACAATAAACAATGCCTCTTATAGCTCAAGACAATTCAAACCCAAATTCGGGTAGAGCATCACAACACCACAACACAACAAAAAAAACCAACAATTTGAAAATAAATAAAGTGAAATATATTCTCATACCTTGAGCTGACACTCAACGCCTTGACATCCAACAACTCCGACTTTCAAATTTGCATGACAAGAGCTCACTCTAGCATGCGACCCTCCTCTCTCCTCTCTCACAAAATACAATTGTATAAGAGGAGGAAGGCCCTTAACTCTCTCACTATTTTCGTTTTTTCTGCCCTATGCTTGTTTGCAACTTGTTTGGATTATAACTTCCTATTTTGAACTCCGAATATAGTTGTTTGCGTACTCAAAACGATCGGAATACATTTGGTCAACAAGCCAGTGTGAGTAGAATTACAAAAATCTATCAAAAATGGGCAAAAATACCGATATTCATAAATCGTATCATTTTTCTCCATCTTTTATCTTGGATGACTTATTCCCTTCCTTGGCCTATTGTTCTTGTAATTGCACACACTTTCAACACACATGTCCTCTTTTTCTTCAAGAAATACTCGCTGACGATGTAAAACGTACGATCTTTTCCTTTGATCCTTGAGTCTTCAAAATAAACATTCTCTGGATATGAACCTGTTTTTTATGCAGTGTGCCCTAGCAGGAATATGGTTTTTTGAAATGAACTCCATGCCCAATCATTCATGATTTGGAAAAATATGCAATGTTGGATCCATGATATGCAGCCAATCAATCGATGATACACACAAAAATAATGTATGCATTGAAGAAATTGTGCCTAGTCTATCTACATGTGATCATGCGTCATGCAAAATGCAAATAAATTTTTTTGATTAATGTAAAATTTCTTATCCTCACCTCTCAACTCTCATAAAAAAGATATGATATACTCCCCTTTACCCATCCAAAATCTCACAATCACTCTAGAAAATGATGGTCCTCAAGATGTTGATCAGATAAGAACAACCCATCTCACCATTGGTGGCGTCCTTCATGACCCTCTAACTCACCCAAACCTCCTTACATACTCAACTAGAGGTTCCTAACTTTGTGATGAGCATCCCAAATATCGTGCATGCAAGAAATGTGAGTGCTCAATGACAGGTGCTCTCTCATGTGGGCGTGCATCTAAAATTTATTGCATATAGTTGCAGCGGATCTCATACCGTGCTAGTGCTCAATGATGGTGCAAAACGTGCATAATCCCAACCCATGGCATGGAAGTATTTGATAAGAACAAGAGACAGCTCCCGAGTGTAGTGCATCAACAAGTGCAATGTGAAGTGCTCGTGAATCCATTATCCTCGTGATGTGCAAAAGTCTTGACAAGAAAACAGACCTAGCTCCTCAATGTTCAGTAGCTATTGACAAACACAAGCTTCATCCTGTTCAAAAAAATACCAAGCTCGACCAAGGCTATCAAGTTTCACACTCAACAAATCAAACAAAATGACAAAAGCAAATCCTAGGCTAAACAAACACAAGAAATCCAACTACAAAATAACAAAAAAAACTGTCACGCAAATAACTAAGCTAGCAAAAATCAAACCTAACTACAGTTTGACTAGGGCTTTTCAGTTTTCAGAAAAACACTTGACATATTTAGCCCTCCCCCTAGTTTGCAAACATTCATGTGAGTAGTTGTTTTCATAAAATGATGCAACATTTATGAGCCAATCAAAAATCAAATCCAATGACCTATCTCTGAGTTCTTCAAATTCATAAATAAAAAAAATCCATGACACACCATTCTCAAACCACTTCTGAATGGGCACACAAAAATCATCAACAAATTTCTCTTTGGAATCCTCAAAATTTTCAAATCCAAATTTCTCAAAACAACTCACATTGTCAAAGCAAAACATCTCATCACCCACAATGACAATCCACATACCCTTCCCATCCTCCCAAAAGAAAAACATGACAAAGCTAGGGTTTTGAAACAAGGTTTGAACTCTTTCTATGTTGCCAAAATCAAACTCATCCACAAACATTGCAAAAATCTCAGAAAAATAAATCTCTTTAAAGCATCCATCCAAACAACGAGACTTCAAAGAGTGAACTTTTTCTATTTCTTTATCACAAACATTCTCAAAAGACTTTTCACGAATAGGTACTTTAGGCAACACATTAAGGTCATTATCCTCATCCAAACACCCAATTGTCCAATTTTCTTCAACCTCACAACTTTATTCATACTTTTTACCCTGAGTGTTAGATCTCTCTTCCCTCAAATTTTCAATTCTTTCTAAAGCCTTATTCAAATTTTCTCTCACATCCTCTTCAATGTCACTCTCAGGGTCATCAAATCCCCAATCAGAATATTCACAAACATCATCACAAACTTTAGGAGAACTCAAGGAAACCACAAGACAATCAGATGAAGTTTTCTCTTCGACATTGTTGCCTAAAACAACCAAACAATCATCATCACAACTATCAAGGAGTAAGAGATTAGGTCTACTCAAAACCACATCATCAACACCACAAACAAAAGCCTCTCCAAGGCTACTCAAAACATCACCAACCAACTCACAAGACTCAACTGAGTCAACAACATCAACACCAAAATCACAACATGAGTCAGAACCTAAAACCTCCATACTCTCTTGATCAACAAACTCATAACCAATCTCAACAAACTCATCACGTAACAAATTCGAACCCTTAACTTCATCTTGAAAACTTACAGTTTCTAAGCCCTCCCCCTCATGGTCTTCTGGTCTTCTAACAAACTCAAAAATTCATCCTCTATTCTCTCTTCATCTTTCAAGCAATTAGATCCATCTACACTATCACCAATGCAAACAAGCTCACTCTCTAAATTGTCTTTACTCTCTTCAACACTGCCATGACTATTAGAATTTTCATCACACCTTCCCTCATCAGAAATATCAAAACTTTCTTAACTCTCATCCTCTCCCAAAGAACATGAAAACTCTTCGTCCTTAAAACAATATGGTCTCTCCTTTTCTTCTTTACAACTCAGATCCATCTCTATAGTCCTCAAGCTCCAAAGTATCATTAGTCGATCCCTCTTCTTTAGTTAAATCTCTAATCACTGGACTAGAAGTATCCGTGGTCAATGGGTATGAATTCACACTCCTAGACTCTTCACTCCAATCAGTTAAACAAGTATTTTTCTCCTCAACCACCCCAGGGAGTTTCTCCTTACAGGCTTCAATTGATTTCTCACAAGTCAACTCATCTCTCCTCAACAGAGAATATAGTATACCTCTCTCAGGATAGGCATAACTAACTCTCTTCTCCTCAAAAACTTTTCTCTCAACTTGCCTTGAACTCAACCTTTCCCTTGGTTCATCAAACCCTAACTATTTTTTTCTTTTGGTCTTCCTCTCTTGATATTGAACTATCTTCACCGCTTTCTCAAAAGTCTTAGGGTTTTTTACCTCTAATTTCACTCTCCAATATTCTAATTTCAACCCATTTACAAAATACATTATCTTCAACATAACTAGGGCTATCTCACCTTCTAACAATGTTAAAATCCATTGATTTCATAATCTTTCAAACTCCCTAGCAAAGTCCTCAACACACTGATCATCTTTTTGAACACAAGTTTCTATTTTTGCCCAAATCTCACTTTGACTTTCTCTTCTTTTAAACCTAGATAAAAAAACATTTTTAATGGTCTCATAGTCCAAATTTTGTCTTTTAAATTTCAGGCTTCTCTCAAAGTCAAGCAACCAATTTCGTGCTTCTCCCTGCAATTGATACCTAAGAATCTAAAGTTTAGCCGCCTCAGAATTGATCATCTCCCTATCAAACAACACAGCTCTATTTTTTCTAAAAATCTTTCGAGATCTTTAGTATGATTACCATGGAACTCAGGAAATTCATTAGCCATTTTCAACAATCACGAGAAATCAAAACTAAGTCACATACAAGTAAAACACCAAAACAAAGTCATTTTCGGCACTCCTCAACGGGGGCACCAAAAAAGAGATGTTACGTGAGCGGTGATCGAGAGCAAGCCTCTCTCACAACCCGATAACGAGATGATAAGGAGTGCCGGTTGGGGTAATTGACTTTGTTAGATGCACAACACAACACAAAAATTTAAATATTTTGACAGACACCACCTCTCTCCTCTCTCGCAAAATATAATTGTATAAGAGGAGGAAGGCCCTTAACTCTTCAATCTCCTCTCCTTATATAGTTTTCTATCCATACTCACACACATTAGGCTTTTTGCTTTCAGCTTTTGGCTTTTGCTTTTCTACTGCTTTTCACTATTTTCATTTTTTCTGCCCTATGCCTATTTGCAACTTGTCTAGATCATAACTTCCTCATTTGAACTCCGAATATAGTTGTTTGCGTACTCAAAACGATCGGAACACATTTGGTCGACAAGCCATTGTAGGCAGAATTACAAAAATCTATTAAAAATGGGTAAAAATACTGATTTTTGTAAATCGTATCACTTTTCTCCATCTTTTATTTTGGACGACTTATTCCCTTCCTTGGCCTATTGTTCTTGTAATTGCACACACTTTCAGCACACACGTCTTTTTCTTCAAGAAATACTCGCTGACGATGTAAAACGTACGATCTTTTCCTTTGATCCTTGAGTCTTCAAAATAAACATTCTCTGGATATGAACCTGTGTTTTATGCAGTGTTCCCTAGCAGGAATATTGTTTTTTGAAATGAACTCCGTGCCCAATCATTCATGATTTGGAAAAATATACAATGTTGGATCCAGATATGCAACCAATCAATAGATGCTACACACAAAAATAATATATGCATTGAAGAAATTGTGCCTAGTCTATCTGCATGTGATCGTGCGTCATGCAAAATGCAAATAAAATTTCTTGATTAATTTAAAATTTCTTATCCTCGCTTCTTAACTCTCATAAAAAAGATATGATATACTTCGCTCCACCCATACAAAATCTCACAATCACTCTAGAAAATGATGGTCCTCAAGATGTTGATCAGATAAGAACAACCCATCTCACCATTGGTGGCGTCCTTCACGACCCTCTAACTCACCCAACCTCCTTACACACTCAACTAGAGGTTCCTAACTTTGTGATGAGCATCCCAAATATCGTGCGTGCAAGAAATGTGAGTGCTCAATGACAGGTGCTCTCTCATGTGTGCGTGTATCTAAAATTTACTGCATATAGCTGCAGCGAACCTCATGCCATGCTAGTGCTCAATGATGATGCAAAATGTGCATAATCCCAACCCATGGCATGGAAGTATTTGATAAGAATAGGAGACGATCCCCAAGTGTAGTGCATCAACAAGTGCAACGTGAAGTGCTCGTGAACCCATTATCCCCATGATGTATAAAAGTCTCGACAAGAAAACATACCTAGCTCCTCAATGTTTAGTAGCTATTGACAAACACAGCGGCTTCATCCTCTTCAAAAAAATACCAAGCTCGACCAAGGCTATCAAGTTTCACACTCAACAAATCAAACAAAATGACAGAAGCAAATCCTAGGCTAAACAAACACAAGAAATTCAACTATGAAATAACAAAACAAACTGTCACGCAAATAACTAAGCTAGCAAAAATCAAACCTAACTACAGTTTGATTAGGGTTTTTTAGTTTTCAGAAAAACACTTGACAACGTCTCAAGCTATTTATTTACCCCGGTTGGTCTAACCATTAGTTTGTGGGTGGTATGCAATGGATGGATCAAGCTTGGTGTCCATGGATGTGAAAATTTCCTGCCAAAAGTTACTCATAAACTTGGCATCTCAATCACGCACTATGACTTGTGGTAACCCATGCAACTTAAATATATGCTCCATAAACTAAGTGGCCACTTGAGAGGCAGTTTATTGGGTCTTAGTTGGAATAAAGTGGGTACCATTGGTGAGGTGGTCGACTACCACATATATATTGTTCCATCCTTTCTTGGTAATGGGAAGGCCAATAATGAAATCCATATGCATCATTTACAAGAGACTTTTTTCAAGCTAGCATAAAGTGTTAAAAGAGTGCTTCTTATTTACAATTGCTAAATATATAGAATCTCTTAGGAGGCCTTCAACAACCATAATTTACCAATAACTCATCCTCTACATGCAATGGCGATAGCCTGAACTATTATGTAGGTAGGGATATCTTGAGGCATATATCCAAGCTCATGTGACTATTTGCACCAAAAAGTATAATGGATCCTTGCATGCACTCATGTACACACACACGCACGCACGCACATACCCACCCACTTAGCCCTCACTCATCACAAATGTTGTCTAAAGTTTGAAGATTATGCATTGTGAGCTTTTGGCTCATTCTCACAATGTAAGTTACACATGGTATGTCACACTTTACTTGGAACATTACTAGCATAAGATGGTGGAATCTTGGCTTTATTGCATTATGCTTCTAGTACTTAGTAAAGGCAAGTAATATGGTGGTTTTTGAACTTAGAATGGGGTGTGAAACATAGAAAAGTGGTAGAGCTTGCATCCCAATTCTCCTTTCTCTCTCTTTCTCTATTTCATATGTGCACATGTGCAATACTATGACTACACTATGGAGCTTTAGATGGATTTCTACAACAACAATTCAATATAGTTCAAGCCCAAATCATTCTATTTGATGGCATGTGGAAATATTGAGATTTTTGCCAAACATATTGGTTGATCTAGTACCCTTGACTACGTATGACAATATGAGGTTTATTAAAAAGATTAATCTATGTAGCACCATCAAGTGTCTTCCATTCTCTCTCTGAGGCTGAGAAACTCAAAGTCTCCGTAATGTTTAATCAATCAAGTATAAGAATTTTGCTCTTGTGCATGTGGTAATTGCATGAGACTCAGCTAATGCACAATTGTCACATGCATCATCATGCCATGTAAGCCTTCAAGTAGTTTAATGTAAGTCATTCGTATTGTTGGCAATCCTAGAATTTGAGATAACATGTGCATATGGTACCAAAATTGGATGAGAATTTACCAATATTGTTTTATGGTAGAATAAAGGGTGGGGAACTAGTTTCAAGTAACAATTCATTATCTACAAAAATTGGATTTTAAAAAGTGCATGAAAATTGATCCAAGCAGCCCTCCACAACGTTATTTGGAGCTATTGTAAAAGTTGATAGATTTCATTCAATTGTAGGTTTCTTAACAAGAATGCATGTCATATATATCAAAGTGATTTTATTTATCTTATCAATAGCTCCTGTTTTAACTGCACTCTTATACTTTATTCATGATATTCTTCATGAGCTCTTATATTGATATATCTTGTCTAGAATTGTTTAATCTATATCCATTAAGGGAGATACAAATAATAGAAGCATGTTTTAGTTATCCTAAAATAGTGATGTTGTCTTAAGATACAATAACCCATATTTTGTGCATAATAAACATAATTAGTTAACTCACTTTAATGTGTTAATGGTGGGAAATCCATAGTTAATTCAATAAAATGATGTTCATTTTGGAGAGAATATATTTTGGAGAAAAATATTTTGCCTCTTGTTAAGATAGCTTGTTAAACCTTGAGAATTGTTAAAGTTAGATGAAATGATGTTAAAGATTACTTTTTACAGTCCTTTTGGGAGTATAGTATCATCAATGTACCTTCTTGAATAATCTTAGGTTGGATTGATATGCTTAAGAACATTATTTTTAAATATTGGACCTTAAATGTCCATGGTAACACTTTCTCAATACACCTTAGTAAGTGCATATGTTTACTCACACATGGTGATACAAAGTAGCCTAGATTGTTGAAGAATCACGTTAATTCGCTTATAATCTTCTCTCTCTTAAGTTGATGTTTCAATTCTCTCAAGGTACATTCTCAAGGAAACAAAATATTGGGTGCTCAAATATTAGCTCTTACAAATCTATGAAGAGTACTAGCTTATTTTTCTTAGGTCTTTTAAGTTTATTTATTTATTCCTAGCTTGCGTATTTCTATTGGTTTGGTCAATTGCTTATGAAAATTTCATCAATTTCTAGAAATGAGTCCATGGTCAACATGTTTAGTTTCTTAAAAGAATATGCATAAGGTGTTCATAAGGTTAGTGGAGAGAGAGAGAGAGAGAGAGAGAGAGAGAGAGAGAGAGAGAGAGAGAGAAGAGTGAGTGAGTGAGTGAGTGTGTGTGTGTTATTGTAATATAGCTTGGAGAAAGTATGAAAATATGTAATGTATACTTTATAAGTTCAATCACGATGATTACTTGCTTTACATTGTATAGTTCTTGCAAGGAAATACTTATTAAGAAATTGTTTCTTAAGTGCAATTAAACACTAGTATGTTGAGATGGTAAACTCAACATGTGCGGACATTGATGATGGACCACCTGGCTAGATGGGTCTGCATGTCTACACTTAGCACGTTGGTGTTCATTATGATACTCACATAGCCACTGACTTATCACTTATTATATTTATTTTGTTACACCTACGTATAGCTGGCAAAGACATAGCGCCAGTCGATTAGTGTAGTCAGTTATGCATTGTTTGACTTAGTAGGCCACTTTTCTTTATGTTGTATCTTATCTATACTTTGTGTACATTGTATAGTGTGTGGAAGAAGAAGAAGAAACTAGCAAGAAAATGTTTTGGCCTCCATCTCTCTTCTTGTGTTCTTGACTGAGCTTCCTCTTGTGTATACGGTGTGTGTTTGGCGCAACAGCTCAAGCAAGTCTCCCCACCACGCGATTCTTGACATGGTATCAGAGCCGTACCACTGAGAGAGGCTCATTTTGAAGGTTGAAGTGAAGGAGAAGAAGCAAGGTTCGAGCAAGCAAGCAGCAGGTAAGAAGCTCTCCCATTCTTCCACTCTCTCTCTTGGATAGTGCTTGTGGAGGCACCGGAAGCAGGGTCGAGCAAAAATCTCAGATTGATGTGAGATTTGGTATGCAAGCAGATCACTATATATTCTGCAGATTATTTTGGGCGTTTGAGGCCATTTCAGGCCCCGTTTTAGAGCCGCAAGGTTGCAGACAACAGTTTCAGGGTACACTGTGATTTCAGTTGTATTGAATGAAAGTGGGTGCAAAGATTACAGATTGCAAATCTGTAATTTTTGAGGTGTTTTCAAGAAGAAAAAATAAGGATTATTTGCAAACAGGTTGCAGATTATATGTACTATTGAGCAATGAGTGAAAAAGGTTGCTTGGTGTAGTGATGTACACGTGTTGCGAAAGATTGCAAAAGACTAGCTTGCTATATTGTATCCTTGTTTGTGATAATGGCAGAGAACAGTGAAAATTCCATTATTGAGAAGCTCGACAAGAACAACTACCCTTCATGGAAGTTCCGTGTGACGAACTTCCTCATTGGAAAGGGCCTTTATGAATTTGTTTCAGATGAAGAAAAGGAGCCAGAGCTGGGTATTCCTCTGACCGCGCAGATGAGTTAAAACCATGGAAAGAGTGGAATGTGAAAGACAAAAAGGTGATGTATTGGCTACCTACAATTATTGATAATACTATATTGGGACATATCAGGAATGCAAAAATTTACATGCAGCTTGGACAATTTTTGAGAGCATGTTTTCAGTAAATACAAAGGCACGAAAGATTCAGCTCAAGCAAGAGTTGAATGCCTTGAAGAAAGGAAAAATGTTTGTCAATGAGTATGTGTTGAAGGTGAGGAGCATTGCAGATGCTTTACAGTGATTAATGCAATGCCGAATGATGATGATTTGGTTTCATCCACATTGAGTGGCCTTAACAATGAGAAGGCATGGAAATCATTTGTTACGTCAGTATATGTACGGAAGCCATTTCCAGATTTTGATGAACTGATCTCTCTCATGATTACTGAAGAGATCAATATGCAGGGTGATTCGTCTGAAAGAAATGGTGAACAGGTCCAAGCATTTTACTCGAGTTTAGGAAGGGGACGCAATAGATCCTCTTCGAGAGGCCGTGGTATGGGACGTGATGGCGATAACCAGCAAAACATGTTCAATCAATAGTTTGGTGAAATGCAGGTTTCTAGAGGCAGAGGAAACTTTAGAGGCAGGGGGAGCTCTAGAGGAAGAGGTGGATGGTAGAATAGAGGTTCTGGAAATTCAGCTATTGTTTGCTATTATTGTGGCAAAACAGGCTATATTGCAGCCCATTGCTATGCAAAGAAGGATGATATTCGCAGTGGTAAATTGCAACAAGGAAACTATGCATCGTCTTCACGACAGAATGAAGACAAAAATGAGTGTCTGTTTGTTATGCAGCATATGATGAATGCAATTACAGGAAAGGGGACACATGATGATGTATGGTATGTTGATTCAAGTGCATCTAATCATATGACCAGTCATGTTGAATGGTTTGGAGAGATGCATGACTTACAAAACCCAGGTCATGTGCAGATGGGTGATGATTTATGCCACCCAATTTCACACATTGGAAAGGTTCCCTTGTCCTTGTATGATGGCCAGACAAAGATTCTGACAGACGTCATACATGTGTCATCAATTACAAAGAATCTAGTATCTGTTGGCCAAATGGTAGAGCAGGGGTTGCAGGTCCGATTCAGTGCAAAAGGTTGTTTTGTAGAAGACTTTAATGATAAGTGCAGGTTGGTCGCAAAAGGAAGTAGAGTTGGCCGAATGTTCACTTTAGATGTTGGAATTCCTGCAATGGATGCTACTATGTATGCTAAAGGAAAAGAAGTAGTTGCAGATATTGAAATATGGGATAAACGTATTGGACATGCAAATGTGCAAAGGCTGAAATTAATACAGTCTAGAGGATTGGTTATAGGGTTGCCTTCTTTTAGAGTTGCATAATTGCATAAAGTCTGTGAAGCATGCCAGTTTGGTAAGTAGGCAAGACAACCCTTCTCGCATGATAGAGAAGTGAGTAGAAAAATACTTGATGTAGTGCATACAGATGTTTGGGGGCCTACACAGAATGTATCTCTTGGTGGCAGCAAATACTTTGTCACATTTATTGATGACTGTTCAAGGAAGTTATGGGTATACTTCATGAAGGAAAAAAGTGATGTGTTTGAGCACTTCAAATCTTTTAAGGCAGCTGTTGAAACAGAAATATGCTTAAAAGTAAAGTGCTTGAGATCAGATGGAGGGGGAGAGTACCTCTCTAATGAGTTCAGTGGCTTCTTGAGGACTCATGGGATAAAGAGGCAATTTACTTGCAGGTATACCCCAGAGCAAAATGGTGTTGTAGAAAGAAAAAACAGGCATATTGCAGAAGTTGCACGGGCATTAATGGCTGAAAAGAATATGCCCAAACATTTTTGGTATGAGGCTGTCCATACTACTGTTTACATTATGAACAGAACTCCCACAGCTGTAGTTCATGGGATGACTCCTGAAGAATGCTTTACTGGCAAGAAGCCTGATGTATTGCACTTGAAGGTATTTGGCTGTGTTGCATATGTTCATGTGTCAGATGAGCTATGGAAGAAGCTTGATCCAAAGGCAAAAAAATGTGTTTTTATTGGATACTCTTAAGAGCAGAAAGGGTATCGCTGTTATAACCTTGTCTCACAGGTGAGTTCCGAGTGAGCAGGGATGTTATCTTTGATGAGATGGAAAGTTGATATACACTTGTTAGTGATGTTTTGGATGATGATAATGATCAGGACAGCTATGTGCAGAAAGATAAACAAGAATCACGGAGTCTTAGTGGACTAGAAACATCATCTAGTATTACACCTATAATGAGCCCTTGGTCTGGGAGACTAAGGAGTAGCCCCACATCTTCAGGTGGATCTATAAGTGTTGCAGGGAAGGACAAAGGAAAAAAGAAAGTGTTGGATGGTAATGATGCATCTACTAGTCATTTGGGATTGGATGGAGATTCTAGTGGTTTGGAGAGCTTGGATGATGAGCTTGGTATTCCTTCAGTCAGGACACCAGGTGTACAGAGAGTTCATAGTAATGTAAAGGCTCCATTGAGTGATCCGGTGGTACACAGATCTAGCAGGGTCAGATACCCTGTTAAAAGATTTGGTTTTGAAGATTATGGAGCTCACCATTATGCTTATATGGTGAAACTACTTGAGGATGTTGAGCCCACTTGTTTTGAGGATACTATTGGTCATGCTCATTGGGATGCAGCAATGGATGAGGAGATGGCTGCATTAGAAGCCAATAAGACTTGGGATTTGGTACCCTTACCTAAGGGTAAGAAAGCTATTAGCTGTAAGTGGGTTTACAAATTCAAGAATAATGCAGATGGTTTAGTTATCAAGTATAAGGCTAGGCTGGTTGCAAAAGGCTATGCTCAAACATATGGCATAGATTATGAAGAGACATTCAGTCCAATTGCTAGGATGGCAACTGTTAGGTGTGTGATTGCCTTAGCAGCAGCCAAAGGTTGGAGTTTGCACAAATGGATGTTAAGAATGCCTTCTTGCATGGTGAATTGCAAGAAGAAGTGTATATGGAGCAGCCAGCAGGTTATGAGGATTTAGAGCATCTCACATATGTGTGCAGGTTAAAGAAGGCGCTCTATGGGCTCAAGCAAGCACCTAGAGCATGGTCTGACAAGATTGGAGAGTATCTTTTCAATATTGGATTTTTTATTTCTGATGCTGATCACTCACTTTTTTTGAGAAAGGGAGATGCAGGTTTGGTCATCATAGTTATCTATGTGGATGACTTGATTATTACAGGTGACAGTGACAATGGGATTGCTGAAGTTAAGGACTTCTTGAAGAAGAAGTTTGAGATGAAATATTTGGGTGAGCTGAGATACTTTCTTGGTATTGAGGTGATCAGATGTGATAATGGTATATGGTTGTCCCAAAGGTAGTATGACTTGGATATGTTATCCAAGTATGGTATGACAGCATGTAAGCCTCTTTCAGTACCATTGGAGCAAAATGTGAAGTTGAGTGCTGATGTTGGGGATGAGATAGAAGAACCTAATATGTTCAGGAGGATAGTAGGGATTTTGATTTACATAACTATCACAAGGCCAGACTTGAGCTATGCTGTTGGCCTTGTCAGTCAGTTTATGTAGATGCCTAGAAAGCCTCATTTGGATGCAGTTAGACGTATATTGAGGTACATGAAGTCCACTTTATATTATGGACTTTTTTATGAGGCAAGTAAGGACATACAGGTCTTTGGATACACAGATGCAGATTGGGCTAGTAGCATGTCAAATAGAAGATCTACAAGTGGATTCATGTTTTCCCTTGGTAGTGCAGTAGTTACATGGAGCAGAAAAAAGCAACCTACAATTGCTTTATCGAGTACAGAGGCTGAGTACAGAGGTGCTGCTATGGCAGCATGTGAGGTGGTATGGTTGCAAAACTTATTAGGTGATTTGGATGTGCAGGGAGATGGTCCAGTTGTCATTCATTGTGACAACATGAGCATCATATAGTTAGCTAGGAATCCAGTGTTCCATGCTAGGACAAAACACATTGAGGTGCACTACCACTTTGTGAGAGAGAAGGTACTTGCAGGAGAGATTGACTTGATATATGTCAACACACAGGATCAAATAGCTTATATTTTCACAAATGCATTGGGTGTAGAGAAGCTTTGAAAGTTCCAAAGCTTACTTGGAGTTGCAGAGATAGAGTTGAGCTTGAGGGGGAGTGTTGAGATTGTTGAGATATCGAGCTCCACTCGTGATACGCCAGGGTGACCGTTGTGTATTTATGTCACCGACTTGTTAGTTGTAGACGCGGTTGGTACACCGCCCATGAATAATAGCTACATGATAGCTATCCTTATCTACTCTAGTTCGTGGCTCAGTTAGTATGCCACCTTAGTTAGTTGAGTTTGGTTTGAGACCCATATATAGGGTTCTTCTATTTCTTTGTATGAGAGTTCTTTTGGCTTACACAACTAAGAAGAGGAAAACTGTTTTCAGCCTCCACCCTTGTGTGTATTCCCCCATTGTGCAAGCAAGAAAGCTACAAGTGAGATTCCTTCCTTCTCTCCCATAATCTTGACATGGTATCAGAGCCTTGTTCGTGGTAAGGAGCTCAAGAAAGCAAGCCAAGCTCGCGGTGTTCTGGTAAGAGGAGCAGTGTTGCTTTCATTTTCTGTTTTGGGAGCAGATCTCTGCAGGTAGCACAGCCGGAAAGTGCAGGAGTGCATTGTCTCAGGTTGAGACGCCCTTCGCGGTGAAGCAAGAGGGCAGTATATGCTGCGGGAGAGGGCTTTAGCCCATGGCGACCTTGTTTTTTTTATTTGAGGCCATTTCGGGGCCTGTTTTGGAGGCGGAAGTTTTCTGCACGCACTCAGGAAAAGGCCCAGTTTTATGCTGTGCAGCCATTGTTCTACAGGTCGGTGAATAGTTACTGTAAAAATTGCATTGTATGCTTGTGCCCAGAGACATTGGGAGTTACAGAATCATCCCTGTTGCCTGTTGATGCAAAATCGTCACTAGGAAGTGACTGTGTGGTCAAATACCACTTTCGCCAGTTTTGCAGATTTTCCCTTGTGAGGGTGAAGCTGTGGTTTTTGCAGTGACAGAATTTTTTGCAGTCTTCTGTAATGGCATCTGATTCTCTTTCACAGATTGTCACTGAAAAGCTTGACAAGAACAACTTCCAAGCATGGAAGTTTAGAATGATGAATTTCCTTATGGGAAAAGGATATTGGGAATTTGTTGCAAGAAATGAAGAAGAACCAGTTCTTCCTGATGTTCCCAATCAACAGCAAATGCAGGCATTTAAAGCATGGCATGAGAGAGCCAGGAAAGTTATGTATTGGCTTTCTATCAGCATTTCAGACTCTATGATTGTGCATATTCAGGATGCAAGTACGCCAAAGGCGGCATGGGATACTTTGTCAAAAATGTATAGCACAAATACGCAAGCCAGGAAAATGCAGCTCAAGCAAGAGTTGCACAATGTGCAAAGAGAAAATATGAGCATCAACGACTACCACATGAAGGTGAAGAAGATTGCAGATGCACTTGCTTCCATTGGGTCACCAGTGTAGGATGATGATTTAGTTTCTGTGACCTTGAATGGTCTAGGAAAGGATTATGCACAGTTTCGGACATCCATTTCAGTTCGTGAAAGATTTCCTGATTTTGAGGAGTTGATTGCTCTTCTAATTTCTGAGAAACAGAGAAATGGTGGTGCATCTTCTTCAGGAGGAACTTCAAAAGAAGCTGTCTTCTACTCAAATGCTGGAAGAGGTAGAGGCAGAGGTAGAGGAGGCCGATTTGGAGGCCGTGGTAGAAATTAGAATATGCAGCAAACTCAAGAAAACCAGTCCTATGGAGGAGGACGTGGTAACTCTAGAGACAGGGGGAGCCAAAGAGGTCGTGGTGGATGGCAAAGAGGTCAAAATGCAAACAGTAATGTTGAATGCTACTACTGTGGTAAAATGGGTCATATGGCTAAAGACTGCTATAAAAAGCAGAATGACATCATGAATGGAAAACTGCAACAAGGGAATTATGCATCTTCTAGCAGACAGGGTGATGACAGAAATGAGCATTTGTTTATGGTGCAGCACATGAACAATTCTGTGACAAGTGCAGAAGAAAGCAATGATGTATGGTATGTTGACTCAGGTGCATCAAACCACATGACAGGTCATGCAGAATGGATGGAGGATGCAAGGAAAATGGAAAAACCAGGATTTTTGGAGACTGGTGATGATACTGCACATCCTATTGTGCAGATTGGAAAAATTCCCTTGTCTATGCAGGATGGGAAAAAGAAATACCTGTCCGATGTATTTCATGTCCCGAATATCACCAAGAATCTGATTTCTGTCGGTCAAATGGTTGAGCAGGGCTTGCAGGTCAGATTTAATCCTCATGGATGCTTTGTTGAGGATATGAAAAATAAAGGTCGCTTGATAGCAAAAGGAAAGAAGAAGGGCAGAATGTTTACGTTGGATGCAGACATGTCTGAATTGAGTGCAGCAATGTTTGCACATGGGACCGGTGTAGTTGCAGATATTGATATCTGGCATAAACGCATTGGTCATGTTAATGTACAGCGACTTAAATCAATGCAGGCCCAAAATATTGTTGCAGGATTGCCAAAATTCAAGGTTGCAGAAATGCATAAGGTATGTGAAGCCTGTCAGTTTGGAAAACAGGCAAGGAAACCATTTCCTAGACATGTTCAAGAGAGTGAGAAGCCATTGGAATTAATCCACTCTGATGTGTGGACTACTAAAGCTGCATCTCTTGGAGGCTGTCATTATTTTGTCACTTTTATTGATGACTATAGCAGAAAAGTTTGGGTGTATTTTATGAAAAAGAAAAGTGAAGTTTTTGGGCATTTCAAAACCCTTAAAGCTATGGCTGAAAAAGAAACAGGTCTGCAAATAAAATGCCTAAGGTCAGATGGAGGGGGAGAGTACCTCTCAAATGAGTTTGCAAAGTTCTTGCAGGAGCATGGCATAAAGCAGCAATATTCATGCAGTTATATCCCACAACAAAATGGAATTGCAGAAAGGAAAAACAGGCATATTGGAGAGGTATCTCGTGCCATGCTCAATGAAAAAGACTTGCCAGATTTTTATTGGGCTGAAGCAGTTGCTACAGCAGTCTACATAATGAACAGGACTCCCACTGCAGCAATACATGGAATGACTCCAGAGGAGAGGTATACTGGTAGGAAACCAAATATTTCTCATTTGAAAATTTTTGGTTGCATTGCCTATGTACATGTGCCAGATGAGCTGAGATCCAAGTTGGATCCAAAAGCTGAGAAGTGCATCTTTATTGGTTACTCTCTGCAGCAAAAAGGGTATAGATGCTATAACCCTTCTACTCGTAAGTTTACAGTGAGCAGAGATGTTGTTTTTGATGAGTTGAGTAGCTGGTATAAACCAGTAAATGTGATTGATGATGTAGATGCACAAAATGGTAATGCTGCACAGAATTCACAGCAGCAGTCACAAAATATTAGTGGACCTGGAGCGTCCTCTAGCAGTGGTTCACATTCTTTGCCATGGACAGGCAGATTGAGATCAGGAGAATCTTCTCAAAGCAATGCAGATAGTGGTATGCAGGTATCACGAAAAGGAAAAGAGAAGGTTGATCAGCCCATGTTTGATGTGAATGCAGGTCACTCTTATGTGGATGGTGAATCCAGTGGCTCAGAACAGAGCATTGATGATGAGTTGGGTATTCCTTCTATTGTTACACCTGGAGTAAGGAAGACCAGGGATGTTTTGAGAGCACCTGGGAGTGAACCCACTTTGCGCAGGTCTACCAGAGCTAGGTATCCTGTGGATAGACTGAAATATGATGGATTTACAGCCATTCACTATGCATATATGGTCAAAGTGATACAGGAACCAGAACCCACTTCTTTTGAGCAAGCCATGGGAAAATAAAAATGGGAGAAAGCCATGGATGAAGAAATGGATGCCTTGGAAGCAAATGCTACATGGGAGTTAGTACCTTTACCTAAAGGTAAGAAT
Source organism: Lygodium microphyllum (assembly GCF_053477565.2). Classification (NCBI taxonomy): domain Eukaryota; kingdom Viridiplantae; phylum Streptophyta; class Polypodiopsida; order Schizaeales; family Lygodiaceae; genus Lygodium; species Lygodium microphyllum. The sequence goes on along the minus strand of NC_141140.1, from coordinate 96,273,388 downwards.
GCAATTGGCTGTAAGTGGGTTTATAAGGTGAAGCACAATGCAGATGGTTCTGTGAACAGATACAAGGCAAGATTAGTAGTCAAGGGGTATGCACAAACATATGGCATTGACTATGAAGAAACATTCAGTCCGGTTGCAAGGATGGCAACCGTAAGAGCAGTCATTGCTATGGCTGCATCAAAGGGATGGTCTTTACATCAGATGGATGTAAAGAATGCCTTCTTGTATGGTGATTTGCAAGAAGAGGTCTATATGGAGCAGCCACCAGGTTATGTGCATGCTGTTCATCCTGAGTTTGTTTGCAGGTTGAAGAAAGCCTTGTATGGCTTGAAGCAAGCACCTAGAGCATGGTCTGACAAGATAGGACAGTATCTTGTCACTATTGGCTTTCAGATTTCCAAGGCAGATTTCTCACTTTATGTGAGAAAAACAGAGAAAGATATTATGCTACTTGTCATTTATGTTGATGATTTGATTATGACAGGTGACAGTGATGAAGATATCCTTCATGTGAAAATGCTATTGAAGCAGAAGTTTGAGATGAATGATTTGGGAGAGCTGCGTTATTTCTTGGGCATTGAGGTGATTAGATCACCAAGTGGGATACAGCTCTTGCAGAGGCAGTATGGATTGGACATGCTGTCCAAATATGGGATGACAGGCTGTAAGCCTATTTCAGTTCCTTTGGAGCAGAATGTGAAGCTGAGCACAGATGCAGGTGAGCTTCTAGAAGACCCTACTATGTACAGACGCATAGTAGGAAGTTTGATTTATATGACTATTACCAGGCCAGATTTGAGCTATGCTGTTGGATTGGTAAGTCAGTTTATGCAGGCTCCAAGGAAACCACATTTGGATGCGGCTAGACGCATACTCAGGTATGTGAAGTCCACATTGCAGTATGGACTATTTTATGAGACTGGGGTTCAGATACAGTTGCATGGATACACTGATGCTGATTGGGCTGGTAGTATTTCTGATAGACGATCTACCAGTGGATATGTGTTCTCTTTTGGGAGTGCTGCAGTCACTTGGAGCAGCAAGAAACAGTCTACAGTTGCCTTGTCGAGCACAGAGGCTGAGTACAGGGGTGCAGCAATGGGTGCATGTGAGGTAGCTTGGTTGCATAAGCTACTTTATGATATGCATCACTCTACAGATGGGCCAGTTGTCATTTATTGTGACAACATGAGTAGTATACACTTGGCAAATAACCCAGTCTATCATGCTAGAACAAAGCACATTGAGGTGCATTATCACTATGTGCGAGAGAGGGTTTTACTAGGTCTTATTGATCTAGTTTATGTCAGCACAGAGGATCAGGTAGCTGACATATTCATGAAGGCATTGGGCGCAGAGAAGCTGCGCAAGTTCAGAGACCTGCTTGGTGAGCAGGAATTGGGATTGAGCTCGAGGGGGAGTGTTGAGATCGTGATACGCCAGGGTGACCGTTGTGTATTTATGTCACTGACTTGTCAGTTGTAGACGCGGTTGGTACACCGCCCATGAATAATAGCTACATGATAGCTATCCTTATCTACTCTAGTTCGTGGCTCAGTTAGTATGCCACCTTAGTTAGTTGAGTTTGGTTTGAGACCCATATATAGGGTTCTTCTATTTCTTTGTATGAGAGTTCTTTTGGCTTACACAACTAAGAAGAGGAAAACTGTTTTCAGCCTCCACCCTTGTGTGTATTCCCCCATTGTGCAAGCAAGAAAGCTACAAGTGAGACTCCTTCCTTCTCTCCCATAATCTGCAAGCTCAACACGTGCGGACATTGATGATGGACCGCCTGGCTAGATGGGTCCGCATGTCTACACTTAGCACGTTGGTGGTCATTGTGATACTCACATGGCCACTGACTTATCACTTATTATATTTATTTTGTTACACCTATCTACAGCTGGCAAAGACATAGCGCTAGTCGATAAGTGTAGTCGGTTATGCACTGTTTGACTTAGTAGGCCACTTTCCTTTATGTTTTATCTTATCTATACTTTGTGTACATTGTATAGTGTGTGGAAGAAGAAGAAGAAACCAGCAAGAAAATGTTTTGGCCTCCATCTCTCTTCTTGTGTTCTTGAGTGAGCTTCCTCTTGTGTATACGGTGTGTGTTTGGCGTAGCAGCTCAAGCAAGTCTCCCCACCACGTGATTCTTGACATAGTAAAGAACTATAATATGCATAATCTAAAGAGCCTTTTTTAAAGCTAGCAAAAAAAATCATTTTTCAAGCCAGCTTAAAGAGTTAAAAGAGTATTTCTTAAATTACAATTTCTCAATCTATAGGATCTCTTGGAGGTCTTTCACACCCATAATTTACCAATAACTCATCCTTTTAATGCAATGGTGATAGCTTGAACTATTACGAAGGTAGGGGCATCTTGAGGTGGCATATACCCAAACTCTTGTGACTATTTGCACAAAAAAGTACAATGTGTTCTTGCGCTTATTTCTCAGTGATTGTTAATTATGCTTGCTATGTTCCTTGGGAAGAAAGATTTGCCCCATCAATGTATAATGTTCTTAGGCTCATGATGCCTAAAACCTCACTCAAACAGAGAGGCTATATTAGTACAAAGCCTATAGGTTCTCATGCTCTAAATGTATTGAGAAAGTTGATGCCACATATGCCAACAATATATAGGACCATAAAATTACGTCAACCTAACCTCAAATTTACGTGGGACATGTAGATCTTGTGCAATAAATAAGTCACATTGAGCATTTGGTATGGTGGTTGAAGGACCAATTAAATATCAGGCACTCCAAAAAGGAGTTGTGAAGCCACTTTTGATGGGAGATGTTATGATATGATTTATTATTATTGTCCAAAGAATTTGTAGCTAAAAAGGGTCTATAATCTAATATTTATTTTTGAAATTTGGTAGGAGATGATAGAGATGAGTATGACAAAACTACAGATCCCATCTAAGACGGACGAGAAACTTAAGCTGTTGATTGCTACTTTCATAAGTGCATTGAGCATGTATTGAAATGATTGATTTCATATGTAGATGGTTTTGTAAAATTAGACTTTGTATTTATAATCATATAAAAGACTAGGCCCTTCACCCACTTGTGCAAAAATAGAGATGGCCACATACTAGGGATATTTTGCTTTACATGCAATGATTCCTCTAGCATAGCCTTTTATAAGTACCTGAATATGTTTATGATTGGATGAAATTTCTAAATAACACTTCATTATACTAATAGATATCCCACAATGTGTAGAGGATTCATGGAACATGAAATATAGAGATTGTTGCTCAAGAGGAGGCCAATAATAGTTATTGAGCTAGTGAGAAGCACTACAAGGAAATGCATGTATAGCGACGCGAGTAGCAACGCAGGAACCCCACAGGGAAAAAAAAGAGGGCCGAAACCCGAGCGTGTTTCATTTCACGCATTCGTGAGACATTTCGAGAGGGAGAGCAAGAGAGAGAGCGACCGTTTTGCATAGAGGGTGAGAGAGGGAGAGGAAGAAGGCTTGCCGCCGCTGCCGCCGCCACCGCCGTTCGCGAAGGAGAGGAGGAGCCACCTTCGTGAAGAGGAGCCACCAAACCCTCGCCCAATCTTTACGGTGAGTCCATTCTCTCTCTCTTTTACTTGTTTAGGGTTTAATTTATGTATATTGAGAGAGCGACATGAAATGAGAGAGAAAGAGAGGGAGAGGGAGATGGAGGGAGAGAAAGAGAAAGAGAGGGGGAAAGAAAGAGAAAGAGAAAGAGAAAGAGAGGGAGAGGGAGAGGGAGGGGGAGGAAATGAGAGAGGGAGAGGGAGGGAGAGTGCATTCTCTCTCTCTTTTACTTTTTTTTATATAATTTGTAATCAGTCGATTGCAGATTTTCAGCAAACGGTAAGAAAAGTTAATATCAATCATGCATTGTACTCGCAAGCTAATTGAATACCATATACAATAAGATTGGGTCTCACTGGCAAATTTTCTATCCAGGGAGGTGATGTCTCGTCCCAAGGAGTAGTGCACCCTTTGCGGCCAATTAGAAGAGTTCGTGGGCGTGCGATGGATGGAGTGCAGGAGCCAATCCACCACTTGCAAGGCCAATCTATACTGTCAATGCCAGAGGAGACATGCAATCTTCCAGACCTACCTACAATCTTGGAGCTGAGATGGAGGCAATGATCAATGCATTGATTCCCATGGATGTCGAGACTTCTGATCCGCTTAGAGAGGAAGCATCCATACTATTATATGATGGGCGCCGATTATCTCACCTGAAGACATTGCTTGCACTCTTAAGTGTGCAAGCAAAATATAGGTGGAGCGATACGAGTGTGACCGAGTTGTTTAGGTACCTTGTACATACGATTCATTGATTTTTTTTTCAGCACTATTATTAAAAACATTTGTGCTTTTTCAAGGTGTTTATGATTTTTTTCAGGTTATTGAAATATCATATATTACCACCTACAAATACCATGCTTGAGTCTCGTGATGATGCATGAATTGTTTTACGAAAGCTTGGCATGGACTACAATAACATCCATGCATGTATCAACGATTGCATACTGTTTCGAGGAGAATACGAGACTATGGAGACATGTCCAAAGTGTGGTGCTCATAGGTATCGATAGGACTTGCAAGGGCAAACCATCCCTCAAAAAGTTCTCAGACACTTTCTGATTATCCCCCACATAAACCACATGTTTCTACGTCCAGCATGGCGAGCTTGACAACGTGGCATGTGCAGAATAGGTCCACGAATGGAGAGTCATCGACGAGCGACGGATCCAAACACGGTTGTGGATGAGATGGAGTATTTTGGAAACTTGCAAAGTATTGTTATGGTAGATTATCGTAGCTTCTCCATGATACTATTCGATGTGCAGTGGTTCAAAGTGGTACTTGGAGGAGCTGGAGGAACAATTCGACGAGGTCCATCTGGATTTCTCAAAATAGATTCTGAAAAAAAATGGACGGATTTGCGCGACACCTTTGTGTTGCCGGCCCATTGTGAACAGGTGCATGGACTCATTTGTTTGCTAATTGTATTACGAGATGGTTTATGTCACAATGGTTTGAACTCTCTTGTACGTGTTTGTGAACAGGTAATCTTCTATCCAAACCCCCGACAACCTCGATGGTGGTATGTTATACCTTCAACTCCCCGAAGTGCGAGAGTATATGATCAAAGCGATGTTCTGATCATAGATGAAGATAATATGCAAATAGAGGGGTCGATATTGCAAGGGGTGGAGGCCACCAAAAGCTAGAGCCAGCATCAGCTAATAATGATGGAAATACAGGAGTCCAAGAATTCTTTGAGAACGAGGTGGACTCATCCTTTTGTGGTGACATGTCTATCGACCTTCCAGTGTATGCAGAGTTGTGTCAGGAGATTGACATGGGACCATAGGATACTTCATACTTGGAGCATCCACTTACTCAATTCGTTGACCAATCGCTTATAAGGGTACATAAGATATACATTTTAAGTGAGATCTTTTTTTAAAGGATTTATATTACTGTGATTTGTATGATTTAAATTGATTATTCTAACATCATTTTTTATCTGTGCAGGTGACATTTTCACGATGAGTCGAGGGATGAGCGATGAGGAGTTACAGGATATCTTCACACGCATGTCTCCAGACCAGATCGCGAGATTTAGAGATATGGCAGACCAGGAGTTGTCTCGGTCTTTGTTAGGGCGCTCTGCTAGATCTACTTCAGTGCGATTGGATGCTTCAGCTTCGAGCAAACAAGCTCGACGCTCTAGACTTGGGCCAGAGAGAGGGAGTACTTCGGGGTCAGGGGGGATGCTGCAAAGATACGGATGTAGTGAGCCCGCAGTCGACACGGGATACAAGTGTGACTCCTTGCTCTCGTGGCCCTTCTAGGGAGCGTGGCTCAGGCTCAAGTGGATGCTGTGGAGGTACGGACGCGGTGTCTCCATCTTGTCATTCAGCTGCTGGAGTTGCATCACCTCAGGGATTTGACATACCTGTGGGGACGTCTACTCCAGTTACTCCAGCTTTTGCTCAGTCGTCAGCAGGTGGCACCCCTATGGGTGCCACTCCAAGAGATATTACCCCGGTCGGTACACCGGATGCACAGGGGTCTCCTGGATATGCCCAGGAGCATGGACGCAGATGGGAGAGGACCCATCTTAGGCAGACTCCAGGGGGATATGGATGTCTAGTCAATGATAGGTCAGGATCCATCATCATGAATGATGAGGAGAGGAGGGTGATGGCTTGCATGAGAGAGTTGTGCCAACAAGTTTTTTGGCACAACATCTTAGATCATTGGAAGAACATACCGGAGGGGAGGAAGGACTACATAGTAGCATCCTTGCATGAGGACTTTCCGGTTCCAGCCTCAGTAGATAGATTTTCTACGAGCTGGATGATGGATTGCATGCATGCATATATGTCACACAGACGATCCGACGCATGCAAGGCAATCAAGAGTGGGGCTGCAAAGCCCGAGTGGTTAGATGCAGACGACTAGCACTGACTGAGGGAGGAGGCTACAGGTTCTCCAGGACGTTGGAGTCAACAGCACGAGGCGGCGAGGGCACGACTCGAGGCCGGAGTGGTCCATCATCTTGGGAGTGGCGGCCACATGACATATTTGGAGGACTTTGTAAGTTTTTTTTTTTTGCTTGTTTATTTTTTTGCAATATCCTTTATACTGACAATCATGTTTCTAACAGTTTGCATTTTGTTTTCTTTGCAGCACTCCATTACAAATCGCGATCTGACCGGCCTTGAGACTCGATATGCAGAGAGGCACGGTCTCACTTCATTGATTGACCGATTGTATAGACGCGACGGCCGTGTAAGTCACTCATCTTTCTTGTCCGTAGTTACCATGTTTAATTAGAATGCATTATTGTATGGTGGACTGATGTGTTGTTTCTTTTTTTGCAGAGTCCGTTCGATGCTCCTTTGCGACGGGACGAGCTTTTGGAGGGCGAGGATATGTAGCTCGCCCTTGGATCCCTGGAGCTCACACACCTTTATTTTTGGGTCACCTGATCTATGTAGACATTTTCTATGTATTAGTGATATCTTATTATGATTGTACCAATCGCTTATTATGCGATCATGTATTTATTTCATGTATCAGTGTTATGATTTCAGTATACTTTGTTTTTATTTGCAAGCGCATTGTACACAGTGCAGAAACTATTTTGTATGGCTCTAATAAAGCACACAGTGCTATATGTGGCTACCCTGCCACAAATTTTTTTTTTCCTGTTACCGTCGCTATTAGCATCACAAATTTTACTACTCGCATCGTTATTGGCATCATTATTTTCGTTGCAAACCGTCACTATCAGCGTCGGTATTGGCGTCGGTATCAGCTATGGTGTCGCCAATAACGACGATTTTTGCGACGACAGGGGCAAATTTTGTTTATTTGCATTTTCGTCGCTTTTAACGTCGGTATAAGGCATATATCTTGTAGTGAAGGTGGAGATAGCCCTAGATCACCCAGGTGCAAATGCACAGGTGAAGGGGTAGACCCATGAAGGATAGGGCCATTCTCTTAAGCATCCTAACTTAGATACAAAGACTAATAACAATGATGACTCACAATAATGATGAAAAAATTGTTTGAGTTGGACTCTCGTTGGACTTTGATGTATTATTGAGCTGCTTAGCTATGCTTAAGTTGCACTTTGATTTATTAACTGACCACTTGGCCATTTATGTATCATACTTTTAGATTGCTACTCTAATGTTTGTATACATATATTATGATATTCAATATGATACAACAATTTCTCATATTATTTTTGCAATTTAATATTATAAATTATAGTTTTAAAACATAGTCATGTCACTAACCTATCGTGCTTGCATTCTCAAACTACTACATGCATGGTGCATCTATGGGGTGTGGCCATTGAGTAGTGTGTACAAATGAGCAGGAGAGAGAGAGAGAGAGAGAGAGAGTGTGTGTGTGTGTGTGGGGGGGGGGGGGGAGGAGAGACATCTATACGTTTTTGGGAAAACAAAATTTTGCATCACTTAAGAAATTTCTTTTTGGGGTTTGGAAAGTAGGAAAGTGGTAGAGCTAGCATCCAAATTCTCCTTTCTCTATTTCATATGTGCACATGTGCAACCTCGGGGGGGGGGGGGGGGGGGGGGAGGGGGGGGAGGGGGGGTTGTCACTCATGAATATATGTATATATAACGTGAGTTCAAAATAAGGGGTTTTTAAAACACCATTTTTATACATTTTTTACATACAGAAGGGTGTCATATAAAGGGGTTACTTACAGATTGAATAGAAAAGGGTTGTGTTTTATTGAAGAAAAATTCACAGATTAGGATATTTATAAATAGGCCATGAACACACGTTATATAGAGAACATATATATAGTGAACCCCCTGAGTGTGCAACATTATGACTACATTATGGAGCCTTAGATGGATTTTTACAACAACAATTCAATACACTTCAAACCCAAATCATTCTATTTGACAACATGTGGAAACACCAAGCTTTTTGCCAACATATCAATTGATCCAGTACCATTGACTAGGTATGGCAATATGCGGTTGATTAACAAGATTAATCTATGTAGCACCATCAAGTGGCTTCCTTTCTCTAAGGGTGAGAAACTCAAAGTCTCGGTAATCTTTAATCAATCAAGTATAAGCATTTTGCTCTTGTGCATGTGGTATTTGCATGAGACTCGGCTAATGCACAATTGTCACATGCATCATCATGTCATGTGAGCCTTCAAGTAGTTTAATGTAAGTCATTTGTATTGTTGGCAATCCTAGAATTTGAGATAACATGTGCATATGGTACCAAAATTGGATGGGAGTTTACCAATATTGTTTTATGGGAGAATAAAGGGTGGAGAACAAGTTTCAAGTAACAATTCATTATCTACAAAAATTGGATTTTAAAAAGTGCATGAAAATTGATCCAAGCAACCCTCCACAATGTTATTTGGAGCTATTGTAAAAGTTGATAGAATTCACTTAATTGTAGGTTTCTTAATAGGAATGTATGTCATATATATCAAAGATATTTTCTTTATCTTACCAATATCTCTTATTTAAACAACACTCTTATCCTTTATTCATGATATTCTTTATGAGCTCTTATATTGATATATCTTGTCTAGAGTTGTTTAATTTATATCCATTAAGGGAGATTCATATAATAAAAGGATGCTTTAGTTGGTCCTAAAATGGTGTCGTTGCCTTGAGATACAATAGCTCATATTTTTTGCATAATACACACAAGTATTTCACCCCCCTAATGCGTTAATGGTGGGAAATCCATAGCTAATTTAGTAAAATGATGTTCATTTTGCAAAGAATATCTTTTGAAGCAAAAGATTTTGCCTCTTGTTAAGATAGCTTGTTAAAAGTTAGATGAAATGATGTGAAAGATTGCTTTACATTCCTTTTGGGAGTATAGTATCATCAATGTACCTTCTTGAATTGTCTTAAGTTGGATTGATATGCTTAAGAACGTTATTTCTTGAATTGTCTTACTGTGGATTGTTTAAGAATGTTATTTCTAAATATGGAATCTTCAACATCCATAGTAACACTTTCTTAGGACACATTAGTAAGTGCATAAGCTTACTCATACAGTCATTGAAATGGTGATGCAAGGTAGCATAGATTGTTGAAGAGTCACATTAACTTGCTTATAATCTTCTCTCTCTTAAGTTGATGTTTCAATTCTGTCGAGGTATGTTCTCAACGAAATGAAATATTGGGTGCTCAAATATACTCTTACATATCTATGAAGAGCCTTGGCTTATTTGTTTTAGATCTTTTAAGTTTATTTGTTTTTTTCTAGCTTACATATTTCTAGTAGTTTGGTCAAATGCTTAGCAGAATGTCTACCTTTTCTAGAGATGAGTGCACACTCAACATGATTAGTTTCTTAAAAGAATATGCATAAGCACTTCATTTGCTCGGTGGAGAGAGAGAGAGAGAGAGAGAGAGAGAGAGAGAGATCATGGTGTCCCGTAGGTAAAAGGAAAATGTAATTTTAATTTTAATTTGACACGTATCCAACTCACTCTACTAGTCAACTTGGGACAAAGTATGTCACGTACCTCACTCTCTAGTAAAGCTCCATTTAGCTGAGATATGCTAGGCCATCAAGCACGAGAATAAATGTTAGATTGATCAGAATTATCGGTGAGGTAAAAGAGGGCATGAAGGATGGAGAGAGAGCGCGCGAGTGTGTGCGTGCGTGCTTTTATTATACTACGCAACCGAATGGGCTGTGATCGACAGGCCTTTCAGGAAACAATCAAGGGCCGGTGCGGTACATTCAAATACAATATGGATGGGTAAGAGCAAGCAAGGCTGGTTGGCGCCATTCAATAAGGTAGATGACGAATCACCATATTGAAGCATAAGATTAAGAAGACGTGAATCTCCATAACATAATTCTATCTACCACGACAGAGACTTTTTGCCGGGTGCGTCTGCAAGCTTGAGCGTCTCGGCGATGAGCTCCTGGGCGAGGCGAGTTTGCTCATCCTCTGGATCCACGAGCCGTGTGTAATCATTGCAATTATTAGCCGCAGCGAGCTTACTATCGTAATAGCAAGACCTCGTGTTCATCATCGTGGACGCTTGTTTCCTGCTGGCGAGGAAGCTTCTCATGATCCTAAACCGCATCTTGAGGGTCCACGCCAGGCAAGCAAAGCTCATCCCCATCAATGACACCCGACTCCGCAAATAAGAATGAATTCGATCAGATGCCCTGTCAGAGACGCCGTCAAGTAATTGAGCGAAGGATTGACGCCCCCTCCTTAATCTGGATGTGTGATCAGATCAGCACAAAGTTATACTGTCAAAGGTTTTGTGAGTAATTCAGCTAAGGATCATCGACCCCTCCTTCCGATCAGTATTCTAGCACAGGATTAATGGCGACACTGTTTAATTTGGGTCTGTTAAGCAATTGAGCACGGGATTAATGGCGACACTGTCGCAGGCTTTGTAAAGGAATGGAGCACAGGATTAATGGCGACACTTTCTAAATTTGGGCCAGAGCAAAGCTATGGCGGTGCTCTGTCAAATCAAAGAAGGGAGCCCGGATATTTCTCTGATCACACACACGCAGGCGCGCGCGCATAGAAGGAGTTGTGTCTGTCAGACGGAGGTAGGCCTGATTAGTACTTAAGAAAGAGAGAGAGAGAGAGAGAGAGAGAGGGGGGGCCTTGGAGTATCTAGGCCAAGGCTCGGGATAGCCATACCATGCCGGCAGCGTACTTACCATGCCGGCAGCGTACTTAACATGCCAGCTGTATCTAGGGTTAGGACAAGAACTATGGCCGGGCCAACTTCCTCCTTACACGTGTCCTTCCCACAGTATCCTTCGGCTCCCTTCCCGCGTGATCAAACGCCTCCTTTGACTCTGCACTTGTTGTCACCTCAAAGTCCCTAGTTGCCTTCCAATCCCTAAGAGCTAGGTCACACCCACACTAACCCTATAGTCACGACATGTGCATGTGGGGAGAGGAGGGTTACCTTCCCCCTAGTAGCAGCCCCTCCAAAGGATGTAACTCCTTGCTAGCCGGGTGAAGAGTCTCTCATTGGCTGTAACTTTGCACACCCACCATGTCCAACCATTGATGATTTTTTCCACACTCCTTAGATGCAAAAGTGTGAACATGCTTCTATATACATGTCTTTCCCAACGTACACCTTGGGTTTAGCACTATGATATACATTAGTAGTGCCCTCAACCCTGGATGCAACTCTTAGCAAAGGAAACAAGCTAGGCAACATGGATTTGTCTCACACAAAGCTTGATATTGCTTGAACGTTAATAGAGTGGTGCCACCCAAGCTCTAGTGGTTGGGCCTCAAACTTTACACACGTCTTAACATACTCCCACCCTCTAATCACAAAGTCATAACCCCCATTTAAGTAATTTGAGCTCATTTTGGACCTTTTATGTTCAAGAAAAAAAGGAGATCCTCAAATGAGAGAGGCACCAATGTTATGTAGAAGATGTATTTTTCTAAATGCACTTTCTTTGCCTCTAGATGCTTGACAAGCAAATATTTTGAAGTTCTAACTTTCAACGCCATTAATGCCACATTGATCCATGAAAAAGATATTCTACTGGCATTTTTTCTTTAAAAATAGTAAGAATACAATGGATTTTCCTAGTTTAACTAGTAATTTGGCTTTTCATTAATCTTTGACTAACAAATCCCTTTTTTTTGTAGATATGACTTTACATATTAAGCTCTATGCAAGCAAGGCCAATGACACTTCATTATCCAACTAGATGTAAATATATGGCAACATATATATAACAACAAATAAGATTGTTCAAATATCCACACTCAAGTCTACATAACATTTACATGTTTTAACTTATATGCAAGTCATAGTGGACAATATTAAACAAGATACTACTCTACAAATTAAGGCTCTATGAAAGTAAGGTCTATGGCACTTCCTTGTCCAACTACGTGTAGGATATGACACAATATATATAACAATAAGCAAGATTGTTCAAATATACACACTCAAATCTGTATAACATTTATGTCCCTCAATTTTAAAAAATCATGTGATGTAGCTCAATATATATTCTATGTATTTATGTGTAAATAGATGCACATAGATATATACATCTACACACATACACACATGCACATATATATACACCTTATATAGACTAGTGTTTTACTTTTAGGCAAGTTTTCACTTTTTTGGCTAAAAATATAGGTCCCCAAACAAAATTTGAGTTTTGATAACCTAAAATGGGCATTTTTGGAGAGAAAAAGTATGGACATATATAAACATCCGTACAATATGTGAGATTGTACCTCTCAAGTTGATGACATTGTCACCAAATAATGGCCACTTTTCAAACTGAGGTCTTTGAAAAAAGATAATTGGTACCGATAAAAAATAAACACAGACACACATATACATATATACGTACATGTGCATACATGTGTGTGTGTGTGTGTGTGTGTAGAGAGAGAGAGAGAGAGAGAGAGAGAGAGAGAGAGAGAGAGAGAGCGAGAAGAGAGAGAGAGAGAGAGAGAGAGAGAGAGAGAGAGAGAGAGAGAGAGAGAGAGAGAGAGAGAGAGAGAGAGAGAGAGAGAGAGAGAGAGAGAGAGAGAGAGAGAGAGAACCATTGTGTACATCATATATAATAGCTTACTTCATGCAATGAGAAATTAGAATTGACTTGAATAACTTTTGCATGTGGACAAATATACAATATCATTATAAAAAACAAAATCCCATGTCAAAATTAGCATCAATACAAAAATATAATACTATTATGCTTCACATGCATAACATGTGGGACTTAATAACGTATTCTTATTGCTTCAAGGGCTTTGACACATCTCTTCTTGACAAGTGGTATCAGAGCATTGGTCTTTGATCTATTTGGTTATAAACTTTTCCTAGATTTTCTTCTCATACTAGTTTTATTCCAGTTTTTCAAGGATAGGGTATCAACTTGGAATTAGACAAGTGTAAAGGCCAAGAAGACCAAGGACAGCTTAGTCAAAGCTAAATGGAGTATATGAAGACCAAGTTGGAGGCATCATGGATAAAATGGGAGGTCATGGATAAGAAATAGGCCATTTTGGAGGTAAAATGGTTAAAGAATGGGGAAATAGAGTTAGTTAAAATTAGTAGTCTATGTACTTTTCAAAACAAGCTCTCTATTTCCTCTTTCTTCTTCCAAGCTTTTGCTAAAGCTTTCATGGTGGCTATCAAGAAACCCTTATTCTTTCTCTTCAATGATCACATCTCTTACTCTAACCTTGGGGAAATCATTTAATAAGTCGTAAGCAATATACCTAGAGTATTAGAAAGACTAGTGCATTTTTTTGGCACAAAATGTGTTGATCACATCAGGCTACATATTGATTAGTAGCAAGTATTAACCACTTTAATGGTGATCAATGATCAAGAGAAGCAATCTTAACAAGCAAAGAAGCATATTCTTCAAGATTTTTAGCTCTTTCTTTAGCTTCATCAAACCCTAACCATGGCAAAATAAGGCGACATCTTCCATGGTGAAGAATCTTGAAAAAACTCACAAGATTGCTCATCTTCTTGCTCTTGGGGCTTTCTATTTCGTCATGGATCATCAATGCCACCAAGATTGAGTCATTTCTTCTTCTTTTCAATGTTAACAAGCAAAGAAGCATATTCTCCAAGATTTTTAGCTCTTTCTTTAGCTTCATCAAACCCTAACCATGGCAAAATAAGGCGACATTTTCCATGGTAAAGAATCCTGAAAAATCTCACGAGATTGCTCATCTTCTTGCTCTTGAGGCTTTCTATTTGGTCATGGATCATCAATGCCACCAAGATTGAGCCATTTCTTCTTCTTTTCAAGCTTCCTTCTACTTCCATTGTTCATGGACAACAAGATAATTAAAGCCTTCAAGAATCATCAAGAAAGCTTGCATCCAAGGCCAAAGGACATTGTTCAAGGAATCATTGAGGTGGAAGATTGAAGAAATTAGAAGAATTTCAGCCTATCAAGTTTTTCTTGGATTGTATAATGGAGTTACATTTTTGGGTTTTTAGTCAGGGATCTTGAATCTTTGGTATTCAAGTATTCAAGAGGAGTTAAGGTAACTATTCTTTGAGGATTTAATGATCTTCACAAAGCAAACGATGGTATGATTTCAATGTAATCATGGACCATGAAGCTTATGGATTGTTTTGGGGAAATTTCTTCCATCAATGGATTGAGGCTTGATTCTAATGGAATCATCCATCTTCTTCAAGTCAACAAGAGGTATTTGATTTGCTTAATCTCTAAAAATCTCTCTACATCCACTTGTTCAAGCTTTTTCTACTTGTTGATGGGAGATCTATGGTCATTTGAGCTTCTAAACGAGCCATAAATTAGAGATTAGTGTTTCTTTACATAAATCAAAGCCTCTACATTGAATATTAGCATTCCTTTCAATCCAATCTCATCATGATTACTATTTTCAATATCTTTATGCATAACCTTGATTTGATTTTGTAATTTTCTTGTACCCAAGAAAAATATTGTAAAGGGTATGTATTGCAATTAGTGAATCGTTGATTTACAGTGGTAAGACCCTTAGCCAATCTTAATTTCTTAATTTCATTTTCATTGATCAAATCCTTGCATATAATTGAAGGTTAAAAGAATTATTTTAGTAATGCATATCATCCTTGTTTGCTTAGAATGGAATGCTCTTGCCATGACAATTCCCAGCAAGGAAAAAGGTGGATACAAGGGGAGATAGTGGGACAATAAAGAGGTAACCCTTTCCCACTATTAAAGATCTCAAAGGGGTGTAACCAATTGGCCTAAGAGAAATGTTTTCCACATCATGATTATTTGAAGCTTGTGTAGGAAGTCTGTCATGTTGTTTTATCCCTCACACAAATATTGTGAGTGGAGATATTGAAGACCTGAAGACTTCAACTGAAGAGTATTGATAGGGATTCATTGATTGGTTTACAAGGATTATATATTGATTGCAAGTTATTTTTGTCTATTTTAGCCTTCATTAGTAGAGTATAGATATAGACAAGAGTAATAGGGCACTAAGGCATTGATTGCGGATCATATTCAACCATTTACAAGTGATATAGGTTATTCTAGGTTTAATATAGGTTATGTTCAAGGTACTTCAGTCAAATAGAAAATTGGGACCCTTTTTAGTGTATTTTCTACTCAGTTATAGGTATTACAGAGTATTTTAGAATTCATCTAGGATCTATATAGGGCATTGCAAGTCATATCAAGTCCCTACACATCATATCTAGGGTACTATAGGGTTTGGAGACCTTAGCGTAGACCTAAGGGAGGTGAAAAGCCAAAATAGTATTTTTACATAGTGTTGGACATTCTATATAGTAGGAAAAAGACATTTTTAGAATATTCTATTTTGATTCTAAATTCAAGTGCTATAGTTCATCTTAAAGAGATATTGATTGGCTTTGTTTCAAATAAAAAATCTATTGATTTAGATATCGTGGTGAAAATTTATGGCCAGTTTACTGACATGTAGTCTACTTGAAATGCACTATAACAATGAGTAGAAATGGCTGGAAACAAAGGAAAAAACAAGGATAATGATTATGTCTCAAGGAAGCACATGAGGTAATACTTAAGACACATCATGATGAGGAAGAATCCCAAGAATATGGCATATATAGCACTCTCAATGCCATGCTTTGTAAGCATGAAAATAGACACTCTATCTGACATATGAAGTTGGTTTCTGAATTGGACCAAGTGGTTGAGAAAATGGTTTAGTCCAACATTCAAACCAAGGAAGCAATGAAGCAGATAATCCACTCTATCAAGGATCCCTTGAAAAAAATTTCGGCTTTCACCACAGAGTCTTTGTATAAACTTAGTGCTGAGACTTCTATGCTTGTGGTAACACAAATGGAGATAAAGTGAGTAGAGACAAAAAATCATTTCAACCATTGAATAATAATCCATAGCTAGGTATCATTGGAAAGAAGGGTATACCATATACTAGGGAGACTCCTTTTAGGTATCATTGGAAAGAAGGGTATACCATATACTAAGGAGTCCCAAGCATCAAAATGGACAATAAGATTTTGTTGAGAGAAAACTTTGTAATAAAATTATATTGACCAACTATTGTGTCCATTCATCATCATTGATTGATTTGGAAGAGTGGATTTCAAATTTTGAATCCTACTTTGATATTTTTTCTAGGTTGTCTAATGACCAAAAGATTCACTTTGCTACACTTCACCTTGAGGGCTTTGCTCATGCATGGTGGAGATACATAAAGAGAGGAAATGAATAGGTAACAATTGGGAGGATTCAAATCTAAGATGACTCAAGTATTTGTCTCTCCCATTGAGAAAGAAAAGTTAGCTAGAAGATGATATTAGTTAGACCTGAGAAGCCTATCAGTTTAGAGAGTATACCAATCAATTTTTGAATCTTACTATGTATGTAGAAATTGTGAGCAATGATGCAAAGTTGCATGAGTACATCTATGATTTAGAGTTTTAACCACACTATTCTAGGCTATTGAGCTAGCAAAGAGGTTTGTAGCAAGTACAAGAAGGATATTCCCATGCCGGCTTCTTTTGATCATCAAAGGGTTGTTGGTAAATAGGGCAACTTTAAAAACAAATAAGAGGGGAGAGAGGTGAAGAATCCAAGAGTGCAATCACAAGTTACTCCACCAAGTACATCACATATGTCAAGAAAAGCTAAATAGAAAGATGGGGAATCACCTATTGTGATAGATGTATCATTAGGTTTCTCTCATTTTGATGTTGATTTAGATATTGGGGATCCATCTTATAGAACATGTAAGATACCACGTGAGTTCAAAAGAAATGATATTATATTTAGTAAAATTTACAAGATTGCATTTACAAGAGGGATTCTTTAATTACAAATTTTTTAAAAACAACAAGTTAAGTAAAGTAAAAGGAGTCATTTTAAGGCCTTATAGCATATAAAGAAGGGTTATTTCTTAATATCCTTTGAACACATGCTATATACATGATTTCTTATAGATGGACCCCCCCCAGATTCAGATGGCTCTGAGCAAAGCTTACACGAGGAGTTTGGAATTCCATCTATTAAATCACTTGGTGTGCAAAAAAGGCACAACAGGATGCTAAAGAACCTAGTAGCAATCTAGGTCCATATAGGTCAAGTAAAGAACAAAGCCAATATAGCGATTTACATATGATAGCTATGTAGCTCATCACTATTCATAAATGGATAAGATTGTGGAAAATGTAGGATCCACTTGTTTTGAGGATGCAATGGATAATGAGCATTGGGATCAATCTATGGATGAAGAAATGGCTGCACCTATGGATAACAATACATGGGAGTTTGTATCTTTACCTTAGGGAAAGAAAGATATTGGTTGCAAATGAGTTTAGAAGATCAAGCATAAGTCAGATGAATCTATTTATTGCTGTAAAAAGCACAATTGGTTTCCAAAGGATATACGTAGACTCATGGTATTTGATTATGAGAAGACTTTTACTCCATAGCCTAAAATGGCCACTATAAGGGGTATCATAGTAGTGGCTACATTAAAAGGTTGGATCATGTATCAAATGGATGTAAATAATTCCTTCTTACAACAAGGGGAGTTGCAAGAGAAAGTTTATGTGGAGCGGCCACCTAGTTATGTAGATGAGAGTCATCCAGATTATATAGGCATGCTTTGTAAGGCCTTGTATGGGCTGAAGTAAACACCCAACGCATGGCATGAGAAGATTGCAAAATATCTTGTTAGCATTGGATTTCGTAGAGCACAAGTTGATCACTCACTCTATGTATATGAGAGTGATGTAGGTATTGTGGTCATTACTATATATGTGGATGCACTACAAGATATAGGCCTTATACCGACGTTTAAAGTGACGAAAATACAAACAACAAAATTTTCCCCCGTCGTCGCAAAAAGCATCGTTATTAATGATGCCATAGAAACGTCGGTATTGGCGTCGCATTGCGGCGCCAATAGCGATGCCAATAGCGACGCTAATACCGACATTTTGCGACGCGTATAGCGACGGGAATAGGGATGCGAGCAGTAAAATTTGCAACGCTAATAGCGACGGTAACAAGGATTTTTTTTTTTGTGGAGCACTGTGTGCTTTATGAGAGCCATACAAAATAGTTTCTGCACTACTGTGTACAAAGCGCTTGCAAACAAAAAGAATGTATATTGAAATCATAAAACTGAAACATGAAATAAATACATGATCGCATAAAAAGTGATTGGTACAATCATGACAGGATATCACTAATACATAGAAAATGTCTACATAGATCAAGCGACTCAAAAATAAAGGTGTGTGAGCTCCAGGGATCCAAGGGCAAGCTACAAATCCTCGTCCCCCGAAAGCTCATCTCGCCGCAAAGGAGCATCGAACGGACTCTGCAGAAAAAGAAACAACACATCAATCCACCATACAATAATGCATTCAAATATCTCATGGTAACTACAGACAAGAAAGATGAGTGACTTACAGGGCCGCCGCGTCTATACAATCGGTCGATCAATGCATTGAGACCGTACCTCTCTACATATCGAGTCTCAAGGCCGGTCGGATTGTGATTTGTAATGGAGTGCTGCAAAGAAAACAAAATGCTAAATGTTAGAAACATGATTGTCAGTACAAAGAATATTTCAAAAAAACAAATAAGCAAAACAAAAGAAAAACTTACAAAGTCCTCCAAATATGTCCTGTGGCCGCCACTCCCAAGATGATGGACCACTCCGGCCTCGAGTCGTACCCTCGCCGCCTCGCGCTGCTAACTCCAATGTCCTGGAGAATCTGTAGCCTCCTCCCTCAGTCGGCGCCAGTCGTCTGCATCTAACCACTCAGGCTTTGCAGCCCCACTCTTGATTGCCTTGCGTGCGTTGGATCGTCTATGTGACATGTATGCACGCATGCAATCCATTATCCGGCCCGTAGAGAATCTATCTATTGCGGTTGGCACCGGAAACTCCTCGTGTAAGGATGCTACTATGTAGTCCTTTCTCCCCTTCGGTATGTTCTTCCAATGATCCAAGACGTTGTGCCGAAAAACTTGTTGGCACAACTCTCTCATGCGAGCCATCACCCTCCTCCCCTCATCATTCATGATGATGGCTCCTGACCTACTATCGACCAGATATCCATAACCCCTAGGAGTCTGCCTAAGATGGGTCCTCTCCCATCTGTGTCCATACTCCTGGGCATATCGAGGAGACCCCTCTGCATCCGGTATACCGACGGGGGTAATCTCTCTCAAAGTGGCACCCAAAGGGGTGCCACCTATGATGACGGCTGCGCAAAAGCCAGAGTAACTGGAGTAGACGTCCCCACAGGTGTGGCAAATCCTAGAGGTGACGCAGCTCCAGTTGAACGATGAGACGGAGACATCACATCCGTGTGTCCACAGAAGCATCCCCCAGATCCCGATGCACTCCCTCCCTCTGGCCCAAGTCGTGAGCATTGAGATCGTCTGCTCGAAGCCGAAGCATCCGATCGCGTTGAAGCAGATCTAGCAGAGCGCCCTAATGAAGAATGAGACAGCTCCTGGTCTGCCATCTCTCTTTGATTTATAACAAGACATTAGGAGACCATTTTTATATATAAGGAAGGTTCTTGATGTATTGAGGCACCATACATTCTTTGCTAAGGAGAACAAGTGTTCATTTATGTAGACAAAAGTGGAGTACTTAGGCTACATTGTTAGTGAGAAAGGGATACATGTTGATCCTAAGAAGGTGTAATGTGTCAAAGATTGACTAGCAACTACTAATACTACTTCACTTAGAGGATTTATTGGTCCATTGTCATTCTACTATAGGTTTATTAAGCATTATGCAGCTATAACAGCTCCTTTGAAGGTTGATAGATTGAAGAAGAAAGTTTTCTTTTGATATGGCCTTGCAGGTTGCATCTTCAACCATTAAATAAACTTCTTACTTTTGATCCTATTTTGGTATGTCTAGATTTCTTTAGAGACTTTACCATATAGTGTGATACTAGTGGCCATGGCGGCATAGGAGCTCTATTACTACAAGATCATGGAATTGTTGCCTTTGAGAGTCGCAAGCTCACAGATAAGGAGATGGCTATGAATGTCTATGACTAAGAAATATTGGCCAATCTTCATGCGATAAAGAAGTGGCACCATTATTTGTATGGCCTAAGCAGTGCACATGGGTAGCCCAAAATTATTTATAAAATTATGATTTTGACATCACTCATACATAGGGCAAGGATAATGTAGTAGCTAATGCTCTTTCCAGGATATGGGCATGCAAGATTTTAGCTATAGTTGAGCTACATAGTGATTGGATTAGGAAGTTTTAGGAAGCCTACCTTTTGGATGATGAGCTTAGGCATGTATTTCAAAAATTATAGCAAGGCGTCATGGAGGAAAACTCACATTTTTAAATAAAAAATGGCCTAATCTAGCTTAATACCAAGGATTGGTATTCCCTCTTCTTTTTCTTTTAGGCTAAAAATTATAGAGAAGTTACATTCTTTGCCTATAGCTAGACATTTTGGAGTGTTTAAGGACTATGATAAAATTAATCAAAGCTTTCATTGGAAAGGATTGCAAAGAGATATAAAGGATTATGCCATGAAGTGTTTGCCTTGCCAATAGAATAAGGATATCAATAATAAGCCAGGTAGTTTATTATAACCATTATCTATCCCTGAAGAAAAATGGATGCATATTACCATGGATTTCATTACTAGCTTATCTATAACTAGAAAGGGATGTAACAACATTTATGTGGATAAATAACCTCCTTTTTTGCCCTATTTTCCCTATTTTCAACATTAATTGCTGCAAACATTTCAATCATTGTATCAACATCAACCATCCCCGAAAACAACCTTACGACTTCAGCTCTTTTTCAACCCATCCTACATATTTCTTTTCAGCCATGCACATGGCTAAAATATTCTTAAAACTGCCAAGACTATATGTCCATTCTTGCAATCTAGACACAAACATAGTTTTCTCCTTTCTTGGAAACATAATTATCTTCTTAGAGGCACTGCCATAGCCTCCACTTATAGCAGTGTTGTCTAAAAACGCTTAAAATCTTGTGCATTAGGTGGCATGGGATTATCCCATAGCCTATCTCAATTATAGGGATGATTTACACAAACAGTGAGAAACTGTACCACCTTTATATTGTCTTTACTCCGAACCCGAGCATATGAAGAACCATCATCCAAGGTTTTTGTTTCTAGCCTTGATTTTGAAATATAGGGCTGCCCCAAAATCACCGAATAACTACATGAATCCTGCACAAAAAAATGATATTCATCCGTAACATCTCCAATAGTCATGGGTATAGTCCGACAAGCCGCATAAAGATCCCCTCATGAATTGTTTTCTGCCCACATGTGGCATCCCAAATCTACATCAATCAACCAATCTCCATTCTCATACAAGGTGTGTGCCATAACATTGATTTTGGAACCATGATCCAAGAGAGCTATGGAAGGCATCTCTCTTTCTCACACTTTAACAATTGTCCTTGTTAGTTGTAGTACAAGCCCAATGCATTTGTCAATAATGACTGCTTGGAATAAAATTAGCATCTTCTTCTTCATGTAATTGTTGATGGACATCCCTATTATACATAGCCTTCTCTCTATGCGTAATGCTACCCGTAAGACCAATTTTAGCCATAAGCTTGCTGTCTGCACTCCCATTTAGCCCATTTTCAACATCAGCTTGCTCCAAATCAGCATTACATGCATCATCATATTCCCTCTGAAGTTATTTCTCTATTTCTTTGTCAACTTGCATCAATGCTTGCAAAACTTCACCGTCAAACTTTCTTGTCGTTTCAGCATATCAATGATTACATCATGAAATTCACGCTTTGCGATTTCAAGAACTTTTCCAAGTGTGAATTCCACTCTACTACCAAGTATGCGATCTTCCAAGACCTTTGTTAGGTTTATGACAGTCTCAAGATCTGATTGTAACCTGAAACTAGGATGTTTGCCCCTTTTCTTCCCTTCTTGTTTCTTCTCTTGAGATGCATCCTCCATAACATACTCAGGTAGGGCTTTTTCAACTCTTTCCCGCTGCTCCATTTTACTTTATGTTATGCATTTAGATGGGCCTGAAGAGGAAGGACCAGTAGTGTCCTCATATCTTCTTCTCTTTTCTTCCATAAGAGCTTCTTGATTATGAACCTCAGCCAAATAAGCATAGGCTGAAAATGAATCCACTGGTGCACTCCATCCTGTTCTCCCTCATATACTCTAACTTGCATCAGCCAATTCAGACTTTGCTATTTCACATTTTTCCATGCAATCTAATGCTTGCATCCAAATGCGAAATTTTGCTTCAGTCATGCCTCCTTTACAAGCTTTGTTAGTCCTTTCAATTCTCAACTCATATGTGGCTACATTTATGTCAACAAATGCTATCCTTGCTGCCATCTCTTCCAACCTCTTCTGCATGCCACCATTTCCAAAATTTGGCTCTATTGGAAGACCAGTTTCTATTGCATGTATTTTTCCATCTTTCTAAAAGACCAACCTTTTTCCACTTCACGGTAGGCTAAACAATCTCACTTTTCATGCTATAAACTGTCACACCAAATGCATCTCCTCTTATATCCTTCTTTGTATAGTCTCTGGCGACCCTTCTCTTCTACCTTAACATCAAAATTTTCGACCTTTCCATAGATTTCTATCAAATTCAACCTCAAATTACACATGCCTTTGATTAATTCATCCATAGCATCACCTTTAAGAGCCGAATCAGCAAGTATAGCCGGTTGTTCTGCCATAGCCACAGGGGCCTTGGCTATAATTTTAGCCCCCTCCTCTGAGCACTGGAAGGTGTGGTGCATGTACCCCATCTTAATTTTATATGCTCTCTCATTACCAACATATGCACTGCCTTAGTTACATTAGCCCAATCTGATTTCAACCCCATTCTATAAGAGGCATCTTTAAACGATCATTTAGCTTCTCCTGCAAGATAGAATCTGCAGCCTTCAGAAACAAATCAAATTTTCTGACTCTCCAATGATTATTGCTCATCGGCATCCAAATGCGCATACTGACTTTCAAATTCAGAAGCAAAGCTATATCAGCCAACCCTTTGTTGGGCTTTTCAATCCAATCTATAAATGTCTTTTTAGTTACCAATCCTTGATCTTCCAAGAAAAACTCTTCTCTCAAAGCTTTCTTAAAACCTACCCAATCAGCATATCTTCTATGTAAATCATCAATCTGATCATGCAATACATGTATGGCCAAACTGGAGAAATACCAATTCCATGCATACTGTGGTACCCCATAAAACAACATCTTTTCTTCATAAAACTAGATGAAGGCAGAAACATTTTGACCCTTAAATTACTTAAATTCCTATCCCATTGCTTGCAATACATTCACAGCTAAGGAATCAATTCTTTCTACTCCTACTAAGTTTGCATCTGCTATTGTAACAACAACTACTACTGTTGTTGTTGCTGCAACAAAGCAATCATCTGTTGTAAAGCATCACCACCACTTGAACCTACAGAATCCCCCATCTTTACATACTTGCTATAGCCAATTTTCACGTTGCGTTTAGCACTGTCTGATCGTTTGGGGTCGAAAGTCTACCACGAGGGTAAGAGATAGTAGGGTGAAGGGAGATTCAAGGAGAGAAATTGATGAAAGAGAAGGTGTTCAAAGAAATAGAAGATGTAGAAGAATACTCATAGAAGTGAAGCTTGTCAATTTATTTATGCATCCTGAGAAGATAAATCCCTTGTAGACCAAAAATGTGCATCAAATAGTAGCTTCTTCTTTGCTGCTCAGACCGCCAATTTGATGCTTTCGTTGCCTCTGAAAGGGGGGTAAAATAACAGGACACCTGTTTAGAATTCTCCTAAATCACTCACTCTCCCAATTCTTCGAAGTGCTGTTTGCTGGCTATATTCTATGATCGCACATCACAGGATTTTGCAAATCCTTCTTTTTTAATAAAATCCCCCAAAAATAGCTAAAAGCCACTTACTGTTTTTTTACATGTCATCCTATTCTAGAAATTGTCTATAGCTTTTGGATATTTATAAGAAATAATATCAAAATTATCAAAAAATAGGCTAAACTTGTCCAAAAATCTAGTATTTTTGAACCATCCACACTATGGACACTGATACTAATGACTAATATGGCATTGACTCTCTAGATCAATAAGAAAATTGAATGACGATGCACTCTAGATTTTTTCACACTACGTCCATGTAGCGGTACGATATCGGGACCTAAAAGGGACTCGATACTAGCTAGCCGAGCCTCTCTATACTTAAAGAACACAACCGCTCAACCTCACAACCAGGAGTGTCTAAGGGACACACTGCCCTAACTTCTATCGTATATTTCGCGTTTGTTTTAAATTATAGTCCAATGGTCAAGCCTTGCCCACACTCCTTAGAGGGAGTCCCTACACACATATTGGTGTAAAAATACCTCGTAAGCACAAATAGAAGAAAGCACCCCTTGGTTGAATGCTGTAGCCCCACTGCAACTCTCCTACATCTCAGGGATTGACCCCTCGATATGCCACTAACACAAATAACACAGACGTCAAAAACTCGACTCTTGTTTTAATCCGTTCCAAGAGATAAGATATTTTCTCACTTAGCAATTCCCTAAGGAACCCGATCGTCTAGACCTACAGCTTAGGTATCTCACAACTCAACGTGGGTCATATGTATAGGAAAACAATTGCAATGCATCCAGGAATTACACCATGTGATATGCACAGTGAAATTTTGAATGCCATAGTGCTCAAACATTTTATGATATATAAATCAGCATTGTGCAGTGCAAATATATTTCTTTCAATGATTTCAGCCTATATGTAATGCTGCGTTGCTAAGAATTAGTAGCATTGAGTATCCTCGTGTTGCTCAACCCTTTTATACTTAAATTATAAATGTCCTATATGGTATGCACAAGCAAATAGATCAGAATTTCAAATGTTGTCAGCAACTAATCAACATCAAAACCTCTATTTTCCCCTATCATTTAGGTTATGCATCATTGATAGGTGTAGAAATCAAAATTTTCATGTGTTTTTCTTGTAAAACGCAAAAAAAGTAGACTTTAACATGAAGACAAGACTAAACTAAGGCTTATTCCTCATGCTCTAGCCATGACATACATCCACGAATATAAAGTATATTTTTTCTTAATTTTCTAATGCAAAAAACTAAAATTTTCATTTTTTCACTATTTTAGACTTATTTAGATAAAAAATATAATATTTTTGATTTATGGATTAGGACTGATCACAATCACTGAGAATTGATTTTATATTCATTTCTACTCTACGTGAATCCGAAAATCACATCAAAATCCCCAAAATTTATCATTTCTATGAAAACTACATAATTGCGAGTTTTACATGTTTTGATATAAATCATTATACAACTAAATTTTTTGGTTTTCTTTAAGATTTTTGATAAATTTCAATATTATCAATCAAAGGCATCCATTTATAAACAATTCCATCAAACATCTCTCATGAAACAAATGAAATGATTACTTATGCATAGAAACCCGATTTTTGAGCCGTGTATTTAATGGTTCGTAGTCCGTTGACACTCATTCTTGGCTATTGATGCTCTCTCACAACCTAATCTATGATCTCCTTTGCTCTGGTTCCATTATTCCATCAGCATCTTGTATCCACTTCCTTCCCCTTCTCCCATATAATCATGTGTGTGAACAAGCATCAAGAGGAGAGACAAGGGAGGAGAGAGAAAGACTGATTTTGTAGCTTCTCCACCGAGCAATCATTTTGCGATCACAAACTAGCGATGGACAGAGAAAAAATAAAGAAGATGCTTTCATTGCTCTGTTATGTGGCTTGTTTACAACCCTCCAATCCCCCCTCCCCCCAACATCCAAATCGTCACCATGGGGGGCCGTCATTTTTTATCGCTGTTTGAAAAAGTGCCCCCCTATCCCCATGAAAAACAATGTGGGGTTTCGGCCCCCCTAAAGGCCCATGCCCATTTTGGTTGTCCATTTTTTTGGTCACTTTTGACCTTTAAATTGTCCAACCACTCGTATTCCTTCCGTCTAGTGCCCGATTTCAAATTTGAAAAATCCAACATGTCCGGCTTGACATCCGAACGGTGGGGAAGCTATCTCTCTTCAATCCTACTGTAAAAAAAGTACTAAAAATCTACAACCACTGCCAGTCGAAGTTTGCATTTCTATCTTCCTCCGTCTCTAAAAATTGTTGAATCTTCATGTTCCTCTTCCATTAGCTTTGAATTCTCGCATAAAATTTGCATTAATCTGCTCCTTTTTTGGCACTTTATGGGTCTTCAAATACTGCTCTCATTAGCGACCATGAGATAGGGTGACTCAACTCATCGAATCTCACGAATTGATCTGCACAAATAATAACCAAAGAAAGCGTCAAGCTGCCACAAGAAATATACTCAACAAAGCACAAGAATAGCTCTCACCATACCCCCTGACATAATCAAGGCATGAAAATCTCCAAGGGATAAGCCTATAAGCATAATCTGGCAAAAATCCAAAGCGAGTCGCTAACCAATTACTCTAACATGGACTAGCTAAAAAAAACCTATCAAAGAGGTCATCCTGGTGGTGGTCTAAACTACCTACCTAACTTAAGACAACTGGAACCAAGACCTCCTACTAGGTGAGGACTCCTATAGCCTGGTCATCATATTTTTCTTGTAAAAAATTTTCCTTCCATGGTTTCCATACTCAGGAATGTAAAAAGGAGGGAGCTGAGTGTAGAGTGACCCAAGGAGAATAGGGCATCGGCCTTAGGTTCTGACTCAACACCCAAGAACCTACCAAGCTCTCGCGAGGTGACACTTAATCCTTTTCTATTTTTCTCACTTCTATTTTCGCTCCAACCTTCCTTTTTTTAAAAAAAGCTAGCTACTATCCCAAGGAAGAGCAAGGCATCGACGCGGGTCTCCAAGAACCTACCAAGCTTCCACAAAGTGATAATCAACTACTTGTAGTAATTTTCTTCTTTTTTTCTTTTTTTTTTAAAATTTTCTGATTAATGGGTTAGAACCCTATTTTACACATCTCTGTAATTTTTTATATTTAGATATATTCATAACTTGCTCTTCTTTGCTATTTTGGTAGGCTTCACTAATTGCCTCACACTAGCAGGGACTCCTAGGATAGTTGTCTAGCAAGCAGGAAAGACATGGTTACAAGGGCTACCCTCTATCATAGGTCTTTAATGTCTGACAATGTCCTAAGAGGAGGTAGATGACTACTCAAATCTCCCCTAGATATACCTAACCAAACCCTAGGACTTCATGCCTTGATTGTTAGTCCCCATAAACAAAAAGAAAATAACCCCCACATACACATATAACACTATAAACTTAAGGGAAAACTCAGAAATGCAACGATACCACCTAGAATGGCCACAAGAAGCTCCTACGTAGCAAAGTCTCCCTCTAGGCACTTTTTCCAACCTATGTGATGCAATCACTAAAACAGAAAACCATTAAATATACATGCACCAAATAGATGTATGGCCCTCTTGGCCTTAAGAGATATAACATTTCACAACCAACAAAACGGTCCTCTTGGCCTTATGAAGTAAAACATTAAAATTCGATAGAGACAGACCTCTTGGCCTTATGAAATAAAACATTTTACTATCATTCAACACAACGCACTACTGAAACAATCCCTTGGTCCTAACGTTAGTCTACTAAAGCACAAAGCTGACCAAGGATAAGGCCTCTTAGGCCCTACACTAAGTGCATCAGTTAGCTAACCCCCTTGCATAAATAACAAGGGGTATCCGACGAATATGACGATACACAATCCGATGCATCCAAGACAGAGTAGGAAGGTGCTCACTTGATACCTGACTCATAACCCAAACTAACCATCGGTTGGCCAGAATATGAGATGTTAGCAAGAAGACCCCAAAGTAGTCTAGGGCTAATGTTAGGAGGTAATTATAAGGGCTCCTTTGGACTACAATTGAACAAAACATCTTCCACGAAGGCATAGTGAGCCAAGGAATTCGTAAAACGATTCCATTGTTCATGAACTGATTGACAAGTCATTGCGTAAAAGATATGCAACATATCCAATGCTACACGATGGTACATCTGTAAGATGGGATCCCGCACACTATAGATCCCATTTAACTGATTGATTACTAACTATGAGTCACCTTTAACCAATAATTGATAGATACCACCACATCGGGCTACATTCAGCCCCATGATTAAGGCCTTGTATTATGCCATATTATTAGTAAAAGAGGCTCCTAAATAGACTCCCATCTTCATGACAACTCTATGTCAGGGATCTTTAATGAGTACACTAATGCTCGCCTGTTTAGCGGGCCCTTTGGAAGCTTCGTCAAAATACAAAGTATAACCCAGGCTTCATTGATAGGCCACGCCATAATAATCTGCTCACTTGTACTTATGATAATCAAAATCAAGCTGAGAGAGAGGACGTATAACAAGCACAATCTCTCCTTCCTCACTGAACTCGATAGGAATGCTAGTCAAAAGTCATTGACAATGCTGGCAGTAGACCTTAATTTCCCACATAAAGGATTCATCTTGCCACTCAATAACATGATACCCTTTGCTCCACCAGATCACTCGACCTTGGTGGTAACATTGCTCAAGATACAAATGCTTCAGATAGGGAATGATGTGTCCCATCTGCTTGTCTTGGTACCTACTGCACGTTAAAACTGAATCCTGAAGGACCTGCATAGGCACCAAGTCCAATATCAGCCCTTACACATATTAAGGCTTCAGCTTATTAAAGTTAACTTTAGTCTTAAACTCTACCCCTACAAATCTGCTAGAAGGGTTGTAGAGCCATTCTTTCCTAAATGTACAATCTTGTATGGTCCATCCCATTTGGGTTCTAATTTTCCTGGAAAGAGCTCCTGACAAGCATTATAATACAACATTAATTGACCTTTTGCAAATTTGTACTTCTTAGCCTAAAGATCATGGAGGGCTTTCATTATCCTCTTCCCCACTTCTTGATGTGCCAAAGATGTATATTGTTCATGTAATAAGGTCTGCAACAATAGGAATCTCATCAAGATGTGCCAAAGATATATACTGTTCATGTAATGCTTCTTCCTCTCCCAACAAATGATTGTGGGAAAAACGCGCACTGGGGAGCTCTATTTCTAATGGCAAAACACACTCCTCCCCATACACTAGCTTGAATGGGATGTGGCGTGTGGCTCTCTTGAATGTTGTGTTGTAAGCCCACATTACCACATATAATTTCTTATTCCGAGTCGCGCTTGCTTTCCTATACTATCTTGGATAAGATTCCCACCAATTGATTAATTGTACTCTCAATCTGGCCATTTTCTTGAGGATTATATGAGGTAGTATTGTTGTGCTTAATCTTCAAAGCTTTAGTCACGGCCACTATAACCTTGTTTAAGAAGTGTGTCTAGACACAATCTTCTTCAGTGGAACAAAACGGCAAATAATTTGCTCCAGGATGAAACTAGCCATCTCTTTAGCATTGTCCTTCACCATTGCTCGAGCTTCAGACCACTTTGTAAAGTAGTTTGTTGCTATACTAATATACCGGTTTTGCATAGTTGATGAAGGGTATATTGGTCCCACAAAATCAATACCCCATTTTTCAAAGGGTAACGTAACCATAATGGGATTTAGAGGTCACCTATTATTTTTCCCTCGCATCATGTCTTTGACAAACATCACAGAGCTTAACATAACTAAAAGCATCTTGGAAAATCAATTGCCACCAATATCCAGCATCGAGAGCTTTTTGGGCGGTAAGCCTACTAGCAAAATGTCCCCCACATATGCTGAATCATAGCACTCCTCAAGAATAAATGGTACCTCATCGGGTACTACACAATGACGATAGATATCATCTACTCCTCTCCGATACAAGACACCCGCTATAATAAAAAATTTCAATGCTTGTTGCTTGATCTTTCTCTTTTTAGACTTTGATAAAGTAGCCCCAAATCCTCATGTGGATAAATAATGTGTTATACTCGCATACCAAGAAGGGATGGAAGCTATATTGATTTTAAATAAACCTTCAATATCACTTCCCTCAGCTAGAATTTCCTTTGGCTCCTCGAAATCCACAAGGCATTCTATAATACCATGTAGCTTTGGTGGCTTACTCCTAATCTCATAATCAAACTCTTTGCAAAGTGATTAACCACTTTGCTTAACGGTTAGGTGGCTATAACTTGTTTAGCAACAATCTAAGTCCTACATTCGTAAAGAATACTACCTTCTCATAGAGAATATAATGCCTAAATTTCTTCATCACAAAGACCATTCCAAGGCACAATTTCTCCATGCATGTATAATTTACTTCAAATATTCCCAATTTCCTACTAGCAATGGTAGTTGGATGATATCATTTCTCCTCTCAAATTTGATCTAAACAACAGTTGATACTATGCATTGTGGCTGCTGAAAATAATAGAAAACTTCACCTCTTCTGGGTGCTTTTAGGATTGGCACTTTTGCTAATTCTTGCTTCACATCCTCAAAGGATACTTGACAGGCTTCATTCCACTCAAACAGATAGTTAGATAGAAGGTTTGTCAATGCCAACACTCTTTTTGCGAGTGCATTGATAAATCTTCGATAATATCCCATTGAACAGAAAGATATACACCTCTTTTGGAGTATGGGGCGGGCTCATAGAGAGTATAACCTTTATCTTTTTAGGATTAGTCGCAATACTAGCTGTACTAATCACATGGCTGAGTAACAACCCATAGGGCACCCCAAATACACACTTTCTAGGATTAAGAACAATACAAAACTATCTACACTGCTCAAAATATTTCCTAAGAATAATTAGTTCTCGCTCCATTGTGGTGGCTGCCCCCAGATCGTCAATAAAGACTTTTCACTCCTCTAGGGAGATATCACCAAAGGTCTTATCAATTGTTCCTTGCCAAGATCCAGGCGCATTGCATAGACCAAAGGCCATCACATGATATACAAAGGTACTGAAGATAGTAATAAATGTCATTTTTGAATTGTCCTCCTTCGCTATAATCATCTGGTTATATCCAGCAAAGCAATCCATAAAAGAATTGATTTCCCTACCCACTAAACTGATCCAAAATCTGATCAATGAATGACAATGGGGAGTAATCCTTAACCGTCTCCTTAATAAGTTCTCTGAAATCTATGCAAAGCTGAATTTGATTGTTCTTCTTCTTTTTAATAACAACTAGTGAACACCATTTTGTGTGTTCAATCGAAAATATCAGGCCATCCTTTTATAGCTTTGTCAATTCTTTGAATAGCATGTCCCTTAATTCAAAAGATATACGCCTTAGTTTTTGTTGCACAGGGTGGCTACCTTGCTTCAAAGGAATCATATAGCAACCAAGCTAGGAGAAATGCCTCTCAACTCATCATAACTCCAAGCAAAAATATCGTGGAATTCTTGAATCAAGGATACATACTTCTTCCTTTCTTCCAAGCTAAGCATGGAACCTAATTCAACTAGCCATGAATCATTCATCGTATCAAGGTCAAGCTCAATTACATCCACATCCCTTATCCTCTCCTGAGCCAATGTTGGCTCATTCAAAGTCTCTTGGTAGATATCCTATATAATGGACCCCTTATTAGATTCATCACTTGATGATGTCTCACTAGCAGATAAAGCATCTAGCATATGAAACTCTGATGAAGATAGAGGAACTCTCTCACTCTAAGGAGATTCAAGATAGGCACCTACTACTACACATCTAGCACCTTGACCAAAGATCAATTGCCCAACATGTATATTAACTAGACAGTCTGCTTGTAAGATCCATGGCCTGCTTAGAAAAACTTCATAACTAGGTCACCTACAAACCTAATGACCCTAAAGTCCAGAATTCATTCTACATTGGCAATGGTCACATGGACTTTCGTAATGAAACCCTCGGGTTGTCTTAAACTGTCATCAACAACCATTCGGAGGATCCTGGAGGCATATTTTCTTATTTCTAATCCCAGCCTCTCTATCAATTCCAAACTCATAATGTTGAGAGAGGATCCTATATCCACAATAACATGCTCCACTAATATTCCATTAACATATGCTGCTACTCTCGGACAATGCTTTTCAGCATGCTCAAACCAATCATTTCTTATTTGCAATATTCCTAAGGGCTCAACGATATACCCATTGCATAAAATCTTCTTAAATTCCTTGCACACTCCCAGAGACAACTTAATCAACTATAGAAGATTTACATCTAGCTTAGCTTTGCGAAGAGAATTCGCTAAATAAAATTCATGATAGTTAGCAAGAGCTCACTTTTCTCGCTAGACCATTCACTCTTTTGGTCTTTGAACCGGTTTTGGTGCTTCTTTCTTGGCTTTTTCCGTCTTCTTTGCTGACTCCTTATCCTTCTTGGGGTTAGCTTTACCATCTATGGCCTCGAGAGGTCCACCTTCCATATTGGGATTAAGGACTTGCGCCCCCTTATCATCTTGCTTGGGTTTCTCTCAACAAGTTTTGCCTTGGCTTTGTCGTCGACCTCTTTACCCTTTTGACCTTTTGTAATAACCCATAGATTAGAACCTTCATTACCATTGTCACAAATAGCTTCTATAAGGCTAACTCCAATGCCATTGACACAAATAACTTTTATAAGGCTAACTCCATTGCCACTAGGTAGCTCCTCTACCATAGCTTTTCCTCTTTGTAATATTTGTTTGGGTCCTTCATTTTGCTGGAGATGTAACGTGCCCGTCTATTTGCTATCCAAGCACGTTTTAGCGATCCATCAAGAAACGAATCTAAGTGTCATTGCTCGGTACTCCCATGGAATGTTTTAGGGTTTGTTGCATAGGGTTTCCCGAGTCCACCTCGCAACGGAACGTTCGTGGAGAACCTGAATTTTGGATTCCTAGTGCCCAAGGTCTCCTAATAGCATTCTAGTGTCGGGGTTTTGGACACCGTAGTTTAAGTAAAGATACCCGAGTCGAAGTAGATCCATGCCGCACTTGATTCAAAGAGAATGCAAAGCGAGAGAGATTCGCCGCTCAACCTCTCTGCCGTAGGGCATAGTCTCATTCCGGTCCCCTAAAACGGTATGACTCGAGGTTCTAACCCAACAATTCCTAAGGGTCAGTAAAACCTTATGAAAAACCTCCCAGTTATCTGGGACCACCCTGTCGTAGGATGGACCCATCAGGAGTTCTGCCCACTTGCTTTCCTTGATAGCTTTAGTTTTCTAATTAGGTCTTGTCACATTTATGTGTGGCATTAAAAATCAACTTTCTTAATTAGGCCTTTTAGGGAACGAGGTTCATTTGCGTAATTTATGGCATAGACACAAATACAGAGCAAGCGGCCCTTTTGATAAACAAGTTCCTTAACTTATCTTCAAGTTAATCTTTGTCTCTTACCAATACAGGAGAAATTATATATTCCCTTCTGTCCAACAGAAGTACTTGGTCCAAATCACATGGCACCATAATTTCCATCCATTATCTAGAAAAGGATCTTCCAATGCCCTAGATGTTGGGCTCACGGTAGTCTACAACTCCGTTCTGGACTAGGAAAGGGGTGTCCAGAGCTCCACTGACCCCAAGAAACCTAGGAGTGAGACACAACTTCCCTGGTTGGCCTTTTCACCACTCGACTTTCGGCATGTGAATCGAGCAGCAGTGCCCTCTCAGGTTGAAGTGCAATGTGACCTTGGAGATGATCCACCCATGCAAAATATCCTTCTTTAATTAACCCAATTAAGAATCAAGCGCAATCAAGGAAATTAGCCTAATATCATCTTCCAAGAAAACATTCCTTTATTTGCCAATGGCAACTTGTCATCACTGACCCCTGCCATTCATTTATCATCAAACACAAGGACTTGGAATAATCATCCAAATCACATTCCAACAATCAATTTAATACAAAAGCATTTAGGACATTGTTTGATCAATCAACAAAAACAATGGTATCCTTTTTCAAACATTTCAGGAATAGCCGTATTAACCTTTCCATCACGTATTTGCTCTCCCCCTTGGAATCAAGACTGGTTCCATGTAATTTTTACTTAACACACCCTTCTTTTGACTAAGGCATGTGTTAAGTTTCAAACATTGTACAAGACATAAGTCCTAGTAGTCACTTACGTTGATCGATAACCCAGCCTTCTTCCCAACAAGTACAAAAGCACTGTCCTTCAACTTAGGGTTTCCTAATCCCTAGAGCTCTCTACTTGCCTTTGAAGCAGCTTGGAATGGTAGTTTGTACCTAGCCCAATTCCAAAGTTAGATTGATGAAGGTAGTAGTTACCAGACAAACCCCAAGGCATCTTAGTTTTAGCCCTTATGATTGTTATCTGTGCTAACTAAGCATAACATCAAGATTCCAATCTACCAAACATGAGCTATTAGTTCATGTAGTTAGCAAGAGCTTGGGCAAATCAGCCTAGAGTTTCTGGGATGAATTTCCTTTAGGCTAGATCACTTACCATGCCATCCGTTAAGCGTGCAAGTCTCAATGAATACTTTAAAGGTGATGAAAACACCCCTACTATTACGAGAACGGAAAGTTTACAATGCTTGAAGCCTTATATGTTGTTTATGAATTTATCCCATAGCATCTAAATGCAATTAACTTCTCTTGAAACAAGCATTTGGGAGACTCAATCCTTCAAATAGTTGAGACGCAGTTTACCTTTTTCAACGAACTATTTCTCAAGTGTTAAAGTTTGGAACCTAACGTATCGCATGCGGAAAATTAAGCAAGCATCTATCAAATTGAGAATACATTACTTACGACTAGTACCGCAGTCGGATTGGCAGTGATGCCCTTACCCGAGGCTTCATTCCTCATCATCGGGTTGCCATCTGCACGTGACACTTTCCACTTGAGGGTCATCTTTCATCTTTTTCTCTTTTAGATGTGACTCGCACAAGACTTCAGGAGCCACTTGCTTGAGAAGAGGGCAAATTGGGAAAAGTTTAGCTTGCGGGATGGAGGACAACCTCGTGAGAGGTATGGGGAATAGATTCGCAGGAAAATGGGAAAAAAGATGTGTGTGGTCACTCTCTTAGGAGGGGAAGAGAAAGAGTGTATCTCTCTCTCTTTCCCTCTTCTTCTTCTTTCTCTCTCTCTCTCTCTCTCTCTCTCCCTCTTCTTCTTCTTCTTCTTCTTCTCACCACACTTCTTTCTTTGCCTCTCTCTCTCTCTCTCTCTCTGTCACACCCTCTCTCTCTCAATCGTAGTAGGGGGAAAAGAGGTTGTATATCCTCCCTTTTTTTACTAAGATGGGGGGGTTATATATTGGTGGAAGGAGTTATTCTTGGGGACGTGTTGGAGGCCCTTTCCTCCGCTTGGGCAGCCAATTTCCCCCCCTACGCCATGCAGTCAACACTCCTGGGGGAGTGGGGGGAGGAGGGAAAGAGAACTGGCACACGTGTGCCCTCCCCCCATCAATCTCATCACCAGCACATGGTGATCATCATCTCCATGCTTGCCATCTTCGTATCTAGCACCATTCACATCATCAATGGCCTGCTTGTCCATGTCATCATGTCCTTCTTTGCCATGTCGACGTCATCTACCACTTCCTCTTCTTTCCCCCTCGCCACTTATCGGCGATGACAAGGGGGAGAAGAAAAAAATTCAAATAATATGATTATTAGGGGGGGAGTCCTATACAAAGGGGTTGGGATATTACATCCTCTCCCCCTTAGAGAACTCGAGATGTCCTCATCTTGGAAGAACTTGGGATGATAAGCATTTATGGGGCTTAAGGCCTGTGCGTTAGGACCTACCATGCATCTGCTGCGCTACTTTGATCACTCATAAGCATGCGGTCTTTTGAAACAATGACTTGTTGTATTTGAGATATCCAAGTCTGGATTACAAGAGAAGAGTTTATTGTAGTTATATATGATGGATATCTTCTAGGTTGTTCCTAATTATTGGATAATTTCATGGTAATTTTTGGATCACTATCAATCTAAATGCAAAGCTTGTACAACTTCATTTCTTGTAAGTTCAAGTTCTCTTTGAGTCTTGTTAGGATAGTGGATATGTCCAATGTTGTGGCACCAGGAGCATCGGTGTTTAGGGTGCTTTGGACATTCCCTTTTGAAATGACCTAACTCCCTGCAATAAAAACAACGTGGAGCTTTATTACTTATGGTCACAAAATTCCTAGTTGTCCTTGGCAGGATTTTCTTCTTTAGACCGAATTGCTCTAGGATCCTTTTAGCGGACCAAAGTGGTCCTTTATCTTGGAAACTCTTTTTTTGAATTATCCTCTTTTTAGATCTGAGGTGGGATCCATGGATGATCAACTTTGCTTGTAATACCAAAGGATACTCCCAAGCTTCTATATTCTGGCAAGACCCAATCTATATTAGTCAAGAAGAACACTTAAGAGAAATTCCTTTGCAAGTTATAAGTGTCATTCCTTGCTAGAGTATCTATGATCACTGGTAAGTTTTAAGCTCAAAATAGATGAAACTCATATTACTCGAGTTAATTGTAGTTACAGGAGTAAGGTTTATTCCAATACAAGTTGCATTACATGCCGATAAATTTTTTTCTAGGATTTCTAATCATCCTGAAAAGATGTAGTGGGTTCTAGGTCTTCGTCTTCATCTGATTCCTCTATATATCCATAGATTACACTTGTGTAGCTTCGTTTCCTTGGAAGCTCAATGTCTTTTGTACTTAACTCAGGGCAGTCTACTTGGATGTGTCCTAGCTCATTGCAATGGAAGCATTGATGGTAGGGACATCTCCTACGGATGTGCCCTATCTCTCTGCATGTGTGGCATCTCTTATCTTGATCTCGGGAATCATCTTTGTCACAATTGACTGAGTTAAGTTCTTGGATGATTGGATTTGCTCAAAGTAATGCATCTTCCAAGTCTGTTTGAATGCATTGCTTCAAGACGGTGGTACAAAGGAGTGTTTAGGCCATGGAAAAACTTGGATACTTGTTGTGCAATATCCATAGGTGGTGCTTATTTTAGTAGGGTTACAAACTTTGAGCAATAAGATTCCAAGGGTAATTCCAGTTTCTTGAGCTTGAATAATTCATTCATCTTCAAAATCTAGGAAGGTATCATCCACGTACATCTTTCAGTTAGAGCCCAAGTGAAAGTGGCTTTAGAAATACCTTGATCTTTGCACCATTGCCTCCACCATATCCGAGCCTAGCCAACTAACTTAAGTTTGGCTATCATTGCTTGATTGGTAGAGGCAGTTCCCAACGCAGAGAAGTAATCATCCATTGACTCAATCCATATCTCCGCCTTGGCTACAACGTCTATCCCTTCTCCACCAAACTCAGGTGCCTTAATCTGCTTGAGAAGGATTTCTTCTCTTGCATATCAGTATTCGTGGGTGTTGAAGGTGCATGAAAATCAAGCCATGCCACTTAGATTATTCTGTTTAGGATATGTCTACAAACCATACATTAATCAATCATATATCATTGTGAAGTTTCACTCTGATACCAACTGTAATGTGCCCTGTAATGTGCCCGCCTATTGGCTGTCCAAGCATGTTTTAGCAGTCCATTGAGAAATGAATCTAAGCATTGTTGCCGATACTCCCATAGAATTTTTCGAGGTTTTTCACCTTGGGTTTCTTGAGTCTGCCTCTCGCAATAGAACGTCCATGGCCAAACCCACTAGGATCGACCTGAAATCTGGGTTCCTAGTGGCCAAGCTCTCCTAGCAACATTCTAGCATCGGGTTTTGGACACCCTACTTTACATAGAGATACCTAAGCTGAAGTAGATCCATGCCACACTTGGTTTAAAGAGAATGGGAAATGAGAGGGATGTGCCACTCAACCACTTTTCCCATAGGGCATAGTCCCATTCCGACCGCCTAAAATGACATGAATCGGGGTTCTAACCCAAAAATTTCTAAAGCTCAGACATCGGTAAAACCTTGTGGGAAGCCTCTCAGTTCTTTGGGACCACCCTCTCATAGGACGGACCCATCGTGAGTTCTGCCCACATGCTTGCCTTGATAGCTTAAGTTTTCTAATTAGGTAATGTCACATTTATGTGTGACATTCAAAATCAACTTTCTTAATTAGGCCTTTTAGGGAACGGGGTTTGTTTGCATAATGTATGGCATAGACACGAATATAGGGCAAGCAATCCTTTTGACAAACAAGTTCCTTAACTTATCTTCAAGTTAATCTTTGTCTCTTGCCCATACATGAGAAATTATATATTCCCTTCTATCCAACATAAGTACTTGGTCCAAATCACATGGCACCATAATTTCCATCCATTATCTAGAAAAGGATCTTCCAATGCCCTAGACGTTGGGCTCACGAAGTCTACAACTCCGTTCTGGACTAGGCAAGGGGTGTCCAAAGCTCCTTCCATTGACCCCAAGTGACCTAGGAGTGAGACACAACTTCCCTAGTTGGCCTTTTCACCACTCGACCTTCGACCCGTGAATTGAGCAGTACCCTCTAGGGTTGATGTGACCTTGGAGATTATCCACCCATGCAAAATATCCTTCCTTAATTAACCCAATTAAGAATCAAGCACAATCAAGAAAATTAGCATAATATCATCTTCCAAGAAAACATTCATTTATTTCCCCATGGCAACTTGTCATCACTGACCCTTGTCATTCATTTACCATCAAACACAAGCACTTGGAATAATCATTCAAATAACATTCCAACAATCAATTTAATGCAAAAGCATTTAGGACATTGTTTGATCAATCAACAAAAACAATGGTATCCTTTTCCAAACATTGCTGGAATAGTCGTGTTAACCTTTCCATCCCGTATTTTCTCCCCCCTTGGGATTAGGAGTGGTTGCATTCAATTTTTACTTAACACAACCTTCTTTCGACTAAGGCATATATTAAGTTTCAAACATTGTACAAGACATAAGTCCTAGTAGTCACTTACGTTGATCGATAACCCAGCCTTCCTCCCAACAAGTACAAAAGAATCGTCCTTCAACTTAGGGTTTCCTAATCCCTAGAGCTCTCTACTTGCCTTTGAAGCTTGGAATGGTAGTTTGTACCTAGCCCAATTTCGGAGTTGGGTTGATGAATGCAGTAGTTGTCAAATGAACCCCAAGGCATCTTAGTTTTAGCCCTTAGGATTATTATTTGCGCTAACTAAGCATAACATCAAGATTCTAATCTACCAAACATGAGCTATTAGTTTATGTAGTTAGCAAGAGCCTAGGCAAAGCCTACAATTTCTGGGATGAATTAACTTCTCTTGAAACAAGCATTAGGGAAAGTCAATCCTTCGAATAGTCGAGACGAAGTTTACCTTTTTCAAAGAACTATTTCTCACGTGGTAAAGTTTGGAACCTAACGTATCGCATGCGGAAAATTAAGCAAGCATCTACCAATTTGAGAATACATTACTTAAGACTGGTACTGCAGTTGGATTGGCAGTGATGCCCTCACCCAAGGCTTCATTGCTCATCATGGGGTTGCCAATATGCACGTGACTCTTTCCACTTGGGGACATCCTTGGTCTTTTCCTCTTTTAGATGCAACTCGCATAAGACTTTGACAGCCACTCGCTTGAGAAGAGAGCCAATTGGGAAAAGTTTAGCTTGCGGGATGGAGGACAATCTCGTGAGAGGTACGAGGGATATATTTGCAAGAAAAGGGGAAAAAAGATGCGTGTGGTCACTCTCTTAGGAGGGGAAGAGAAAGAGTTTCTCTCCTCTATCTCTATCTCTATCTCTCTCTCTTTCCCTCTTCTTCTTATTTCTCTCTCTCTCTCTCTCTCCCTCTTCTTCTTCTTATTATTATTATTCTTTCTTCTCACCTCACTTCTTTCTCTCCCTCTTTCTCTCTCTCTCTCTCACTCTCTCACTCTCTTCCTCTCTGTCACACCCTCTCTCTCTTAGCGGTAGTAGGGGAAAAAGAGGTTGTATATCCTCCCTTTTTTTACTACAATGGGGGGGGGGGTGATATATTGGTGGAAGGGGTTATTATTGGAGACATGTTGGAAGCCCTTTCCCTCCACTTGGGTGGCCAATTTGACCCCCCCGCCATGCAGTCAAAACTCCTTGGGGAGTCTGGGGGGGAGAGAAGTGGCACACATGTGCCCTCCCCCCGTCGATCTCACCATCACCACATGGTGATCCTCATCTACGTGCTCGCCATCTTCGTTTGTAGCACCGTCCTCATCATCGATGGCCTCCTTGTCCACATTATCATGTCCTTCTTCCGCATGTTGACGTCATCTCCCACTTCCTCTTCTTTCCCCCTCGCCACTTGTCGGCGATGACAGGGGAAGAATATTTTTTTAAAAAAATTCAAATAATATGATTATTAAGGGGGGTCCTATACGAAGGGGCGGGGATATTACGAGAGATTATTTCATTATGCTCCATAATTAACTAGACTTGGCTGTTTACTTCCTTGCTTGAGAGAGCTAATCTTAGTCAAACAGGTACTAGCAAAATGGTAGGACATCCCACATATGTCACATTTACCATTTGGACAATTCCTAGGAAAATTTTGTGAAAAACATGGGATCTAGAGCATGGCAGCTATGGTGGCTCATAAACATAGACTAGATTCATGTAGACATTGACATGATAGAGACCAAGAAACTTGAATCAAGAACAGAGAACAAGTAGTAAGTACAATATACTGAAGTATAAACTGACAATGACATTGCATTCATCTCATATGAAAATGACAAGCAAGTACAATGTTCCCTCTATGCCTATGGGATTCCTACAGCCTGCATGTCCTCAACTCATCTGCTCTTACAAAGAGGCAGCATGGATGTGATTGCAAATCTCAACACCCCTCCTCAATCACAATGCAAATTACAAAGTGTGTAGAGGCTTTAGTGAAAGCAACACCTGCAAAGTGTGGGAACACCATAAACAGGGCAAAACACCAAAGGCTATCACAGAAAAGACTAAGTGTGGGTACCACAAACATGGTGGACATCCAGAGGCTATAACACGAACCTCACAAAGTGTACAGAGGCTGTAGTTCCAAGGCTACATGAGGAGTTTACAAGCTTAAGATAAAGGCATTTGGGTTTTATACATTACAAGGCTAAAACAATCTATCAGAGTAGGCGTAGAAGGACTAATGAGGCTTGTCCTTCTCCTGGTGGTCTTCTTCTTCTTCTTCATTTTCTCCATGGTCTTTTTCTTCTTTAACTACAACAACATATGCCTTCTAGGACCTCTTTCTAGTGCGGAAAACTTCTTAGTGTGTCTAGTCCCTTTGCAAAAATCACAAAAAAATTGGTCCTTCTTGTCTTTGTACCTATTGCCAACATATAACACTTGTTCATCTCTAGAGGTGCTTGGTTCTTCCTTAGTTTTAAGCTTCTTTTCCTCCTCTAGCAGTGATGCATGGATATCAACAATCTTAGAGTTTGGCATATTGATTAAGGTTGTTGATGCATTATTATATTCAAGAGGAAAAATTCTAAGAAGAACACCAATACAAACATCTTCTTCCATTTTAATGTTGATTCCTGCAAGCCGGGTTAGAAGTCCTTCCATATAATTTAGATGTGTGGCAAGTGGT
Organism: Lygodium microphyllum; assembly: GCF_053477565.2. NCBI lineage: Eukaryota > Viridiplantae > Streptophyta > Polypodiopsida > Schizaeales > Lygodiaceae > Lygodium > Lygodium microphyllum. Next base: position 96,231,316 of record NC_141140.1, on the reverse strand, counting down.
GTGCAAGACTTCATGTCAAGCCTCAAAAATTCAATCAAGAGACCATACATTGATGACTTAGATTGTGCACCAAACAAGGTGTCCAGTCTCTTCCATGTATCATGTGAGGTCACACAGTTATCCACATGGTGGATGTAGCTATCGTCTACCTCCACTTTGATAGTGGCCTGAGCCTTATCATCAAAATTTTGCCAAGTGACTACAAGGTTCGCCTCATGGGGCTTCTTCTCTTTACCACTTGTAATGGCCTAGAGACCCTTCTTCATTAGGATGAGCATGGTCGTGTCTGCTAGGTGTGAAACCCAAGCCCCTTAAAGGGAATTGTCAGAGAGTCATTGCCCATGCTGAAGTTGCAGGATCAATAGAAAATTAGCTCCAAAATTCTCAGATTTCAATAGTAGAAGAGATGATCTTGAACGTGTTGATAAAGCACAAGTGCCAAGAGACACAAGATGATAGTATCAAGAGATACTTGTGGAGCCAAATGCTTGAGAAATCTTCAATGTGCTAATAAAGCACAAGTTCCAAGAGACACAAGATGATCTTGAATGTGCTGATAAAGCACAAGTGCCAAGAGACACAATATGATAGTATCAAGAGATACTTGTGGAGCCAAATGCTTGAGAAATCTTCAAATATTCAATGGGTCTTCAAGTGCTTCAAGATTCTCCTCCTTGATTTGATGCTGGAATAATCCAAAAAATCTCAAACCTAATGTGAGGCAAAGTTGTACAAGTGAAAAGAGTCACTGGATAAGTGTCAAGAGACACTATGATACTATGCTTCAATCTTACAAGAAGTCACCATGGTCTGCCCTCCCTAATGATTTTATGTGTGAATTTTGCTTGAATCTTCGGAGAGTAATTGGATTTAAATGATAATGCCTTGGCTTTAGTGGCAGGAGAGAGAAAATAAAGGTTTTGAGATTGAAAAATATTTGGCTATGGAGGAAGGATAAGGGTTTTTGAGAGGAAGCTGTTCTTTTGCTTTGCGTGATCATCAACAAGGGAATTATCATGAGCCCTTGTAGCTAGTAGAAGCCTACTATGTGGGTTATCATTTTCCTATGGAGATGGCTAGAATTGTGCCATGTGGGAGACGCATCAACAACACAAATGAAACATGCACAATTTGGAAAATCGACTTGCAAAATCAACAATGATGGGCCTATGGAACACTAATCTCGTGGTTTGTTGTGTTAACCAAGAGTGTCTTGAGTTGGGAAGAAATTCCATAGAAAGACTCTCAAATAGATATGCTTTGTATGTAGAGATCCAGCTCCTCCAAGTCAGGTAGGTGTTCCTATCCATAGACACAAGTATGACAGTGACTTTGAAAAGAGGCAATGCTGAAGCTATACTTGCCCAATGCCAATGATTGAGGTGCCAAAGAGGAGCTCTGGAAGTAGAGAAACACTTGTCTAGAAGGAAGTTTTAGAGAGATTTGAGATATGAAAGCTTCAAGACGACAGGGTGCTGCTAGCTATGGCTGACACGTGGAAGCTTCATTGAAGGTAGGAATGCAAATGAAGTTGGAGATGGGGTTTAGGACTCAAATTGAGCTAAGAAGAGAGTGAAATGGAGCTAACACATGTTAATCCACGCTGAAGTGCGCTCTAATACCATGTGAAAAACACAAGATCTAAAGCATGGTAGCTATTGTGGCTCATAGACATAGATGAGATTCATGTAGACACTAACATGATAGAGACCAAGAGACTTGACTCAAGAAGAGAGAAAAAGCATCAAGTAAACTATACTAAGGTACAAATTGACAATGACATTGCATTCATCTCACGTGAAAATGACAAGCAAGTATAATGTTAAATAAAGTTGGGTACAAGCCTGAATGAAGCATTTCTTATCGTGGATACCTCTAATTTTGTACGGAAACATGAATGCCTTTTGGTGTGCTTACACTCATGGATGGTGCTCAATTCACTAGATTTATTTGTAATAAATGAAGGTTCCAATAGTTCTTCTACCCTCCCTAGTAAACATTGCAATCTTGGTGTGCCAAGATGCATCACATGATGAATATATTTAAAACTCCCCTTCCTTTCCATTCTTGCATCCTATAGGACTAGTTTGTGTTGATTGTGCCTATTGTAGGGTGAAGGCTTGAACTCTGTACTAAAGTTTGATCATACAAGTTGAGATAATTGTATTACCCTATATCACTCCTAAAAAATACATCAAGATAGGCAGGTATTCCAACATTCCCTTTGTCTAGGAGGAAAGTTGAAGATTTTGATCACAAACTTCTTTTCAATCTTGTTTCTTTTTTCTCTTTAGTTCAGCCCATCTAATAGCTCTTGTATAGAGTTGCTCAACATGCTTGTGAAAAGCATGAGATCTACCTGTATGGCTATCATGGCCAGAGAAAATAGTTAGCTCAAGGCCCCCATCTAGCTTAGGGCCTCCAATAAGAGAAAATTCTATCATGGAAACCATGGACTGAATGAGTGGTTTCAGGGTCACAGAAGAAACTCTGCAGAGGTAAAGAGAAATCCAAGTGAACCTCTACAACACAAGTGAAGAAAAATCCAAGACACCTAAAAAGATTGGTACCACTTTGGCTCCTCTAGCCTCAAGTTCCTTGACAACAACAACATAGTGATTGATGGTGGCTATGAAGAAGCCAAGATTATCACTCCTAATAAGAAGGTTGTCAAAGAAGGGATCCGATGAACGATGTTGTGTTGGGATAGATTCGATCAAATTCGTTGTCACGCAGCATTCATCGCGCCGTGTTCGGCTTGTCTGAGCGGCCTTTGTTAGGCCGAGTCCCAAACTCAGCCCTCGGACCCTGCCATTCGGGTGGATCGACCAGGAAAACCTAATCGGCCCTCAGCCCATAGTCCATAGTCCACTTGGCCCATCCAAGTGACGGCACTCGGCCCTTTGACCAACTCGACACTTGGCCCGAAGTCCATTTAGCCCCAATTACCAGTTGGGCCAGGACCCGACTCAGCCCTTGGCCCAACACTTGACTCGGCCCGTCCGAGTCACGCCACTCAGACCTCGGCCCAACAATTGACTCGGCCCGTCCGAGTCATGCCACTCAGACCTCGGCCCATGAAAAACTTTTTGTACTTGGACCAGTGCGATTCGGCCCGTCCGAGTTACTCACTCGGCCCCTACAATTCGGACCATTTGGGCCAAGTGTGTATTTGCCTCAATTTCTTAGAAATTTGACTTAACCGAGCTGGAGCTCAGCAGCCAAACTATCGCAAGGCCTCCTAACACTCAGAACTTGATTCTGGTACGCGGAATAGACAAAATCGTAAGGCGCAACTGCTTAGTAGTTTGAGTGGGCTGCCGCAATACCTAGAAACCCAGAGACCTAGAGGCGACCCGTTGAGCCATAAAACCCCGATTGGACCCAAAAACGGGCAAGGCAACGTAATGGAAAAGCCCTAGATCCTATCAAGACGGCCAGAGAATTGATCAACAAATCCTATCAAGCCCAAAACAAAGCGAGGGTGCATAAGACACTTAGAGGCTGTTTGCCGCAATCATCTTGAATTTCCGCACTTGAAGTGCACTTAAGGAAAAATGAAAGCCTGATTGAGCACAAGTGCACTAGAAAGAACGCACGCACTAAGTGGAGATAAATTGAGGACTGTATTTAATAAGTCAAGAAACTCACTCAGATAAGCCACTCAAGGAACCCACAAATAGGAGAGAACACACAAATAGAGACAAACCATCAATGTGCGAAGTAGGACCAAGCAAGCGACGCAACCAAATTGGATTTGATAGACCTACTCAACCTGACTGATAGCTTGGTGGAGCACGAGAACTCGACTATGGCAGAAGAAATCTCAGATCGCAGGACTAATGAGGAACTCGACTTAGGTGTCTTCCCAGAGGCTATTCAGCAGCTACGATGTGCATGCCCGGTATGAGCACTGTGGCTAGACAGTAGATGCTATCATCGCACACTTAGAAGAGGAGAGAAAGCTAGCCCACAAGGCATTGGAAAGCATAGCCACATACAATAGAGACCAGAAGGCCAGGAGTCAAAGGCAAAGCACGGAGTTGCATGAGATGCAACGACGAGTGCTGAACTTAGCCGGAACCGAATGGATCACAAGAGAGCCCTAGAAGGAGACTTAACACTGAGTGAGCTTCTTATGAAGCAATTGCTAGACAACACCTTAGTAGAGCAAAGTGCTGCAGCATTGGTGACCTCACTGCTAGTAAGATTAGGAGCAACCCAAGGCTCTAAGAGCCAGTCTAAAATCCCAATAGTCGCAAAGTAGCTTGACAAGTACGAGCCCCACGACCATCCATACAGCTTTGTAGAGCAGTTCGAGCAAGTCTGCGAAGCCAATGGCCTTAGCGACCTGACTCAGCACTCTCAAGCGTTTGGGCTCTGCTTAGGTGACAAGGGCAGGACTTGGTATACAAGTTTAGATGGCGCAGAGCAAGAAAATTTCAACGGCCTCAAGAATCTCTTCACTAAGAGATTTGCTGAGCCTGGATACTCTGACAATCTGCTAGTACGACTGATGAATGTCAAGCAGAAAGAGAAGGAGGACATTCGTGATTACGTAACCCACGTGAGGAGCCTCTTCAAGAGAATCCCTACAGGTGAATGACTGACTGAAAGAGCAGTTTTAACTATGTTCATCAGCGGAATTCGAAATGAGGAACTGTATAAGGCTTTGGCAGCGAACTTGAGCTTACAGCGAGATGTGCTAGCTAGGGTTTTTTAGGAAGCAATCAGAGTTGATGATCAGCTGAAAGAGTGGAGCTCTAGGAGCCCCAACTCAGAAGAAGCCAACTCGTGAAGTTCGAAAAGAGCATCAGCCTCTAGTGAACGACCAGCCCCATCATCCCAAGATAAGGGAAAGGCCACTGAGTTGAACCCAGACTTGGCTGATATCAAGATGGAGATAGTCAAGCTGCAAGACCTATGGAGACGACCAACGCGCCCACACGTCCAATGTGTGTACTGTGGCGGAAACCATTTGTCGACCGAGTGTTAAGACCCTCGGTCAAGACCTTGTGCTAACTGCAGCAGATTCGGTCACGACATCGTGCATTGCCGATTTCCCAGGAGACTTCTGTACTCCCAACCATATGGTCAACCTTACCTAGCGAACAGGCCGCAACCACTTTTCAGAAGGGGAGCCCCATTGGCCCTTCTTGTGTCTAACGACATTAAGTCGGCTGTCCCTAGGGTGGACATAAACCCTACAGGTATACCTAGACTGCGTGGTCCCTATGTGACCCATCCACCGAGTGATGCTCCAGTCCACTACGTGGAAGAGACAAATGAGGAAGAGACTTACTTACACCCTTATATCTCTCACGACGATGAGGGCAACACAGTCCTTATGGACTATCGACCAGTACCAATGATGGCGTTTGGGGAGAGGATGAGGTAGAGGCCTAGGAGGGTAGACACATGATCCAATCATCTGTTGGACTTGTGGTCACCCGGGTCATGTCTCATCACGTTGCCCCAAGATGGAGCAGCATAATAGAGACAAAGCTGACCTAAGGTGCGTTGAGTGCAGAATCACCCATCTCTTCGTCGATTGCCCAAAGTGGAAACCTTTTGCAAGTTCAACCAACGTACCATCTATTCCTTTGGGGTTGTTTGGTGTCGAGAACCTCGATGGGGAGGCCACATCCATCCCGTTGCGGGTCATGACCCATGCCCAGACAAAGCAGGCCGGCATATCACTACCAGGATCCAACAACCTCGATGCAACCTCGATAGGGAAGAAGAGCCATAGGCGAAGGAAGAAGAGGTCGGAGGCTAAGATTGCACTAAAAGCTGAGAGTGCTACAACTCTGCCTATTGGAAAGAAGGTCACAGATGCAGAGCCAGAAACTTCAGCCCCCAAGATGGCTGAAAAGGGAAGTGCCAAGGTAGGGGAATACCCGCATCCAAAGTGCCAACTCGAGGCCATAGAGAAAGTGAAGGACTGACTAAAAAAGGCCCAAGAGCACTTAAGGGATAATGAACCTATCCTAGAGGATGAGATCGATGATCTCCCCATGATAAGCACGATGGTCTCACCCCCTCGAGCAAAGTCAGGAGATGCAATCGCACTGCACGCAGCACCCCTTAGGCCAAGCCTTGATGCTGCAGGCCCACAAATCAATAACGGCCGTTGGCCAAGACAATCCGGTTTAGGAGAGGGACGAGCAGCCGACACAGCCTCCTTACCACACTAGTGACCACCCCTGTGATGTTAAGCCTGGGAGACCTGCTTAAGCAGCATCCCACCCTATGGCAAGACCTCAAGTAGTGGGTTGAGGGGTCATAAGAACAAGCTGCAGATTTGCATGATCATGAGGCAAAAACACAAATATCGAGTCCAATGCTGCACTCTGTGCCAAAATCCTTGCACGTTAATGCTTTCTAGGAAGGCATTGAGATGCATGTAGTGTTACTAGTCCTAGCCTTAGTAGGCGACATAATGAAAAAGAGGATCATAGACATGGGAGCCGGGGTTAGTGTGCTAAGCCGCCACGCAGTACTACAGACTTGGGAAAACCTACCTATTGAGACCACTCGGTTTAATGTCACATTAGCAAATGGCATGAGAGTGAAGCCATTCAGGGTACTTAAGAACTGGCCAATGAAAATAGCAGGTGTCCAGTTCTTTGTCAACTTTATAGTCATGAAGGGGATGGACTACGATATCCTATTAGGCCGACCCTAGATATGCAATGGTAGAGTTATCGAAGATTGGGGTAATGGCTTGATCTTCTTAGGAAACAGGACGAAAGCTGTGAGGGTAGAGATGGACACTTGGAAGACCTCACCAGTCGACTTGGATGCCATCTCCGCGATGCTCAAGGGTGACGCTCAAGTCAAGAAGTCTTATGAGTCCTTGATGAAGTATATCCTATGCCCAGAGGATGAGCGAGATTGGATGCATGTCCTTGCTACAGTCGATCTACCATCCTCAGATCAAGAGGCATATGAGTAAGCCATCAAGATGATGGGCATGGCTGATGGCACGCCCTCTGTACCAGTTTGCATGATGGAAGGAACCCTTCTTGGGAGACCTAAACCCGTCACCTTCCAAGTGCCAAGAAACAAGAGAGAACTCCAGGAGGCTCATGAATACTTAACAAACAAGCTGGCTGACAATTCAGTAACAAACTTCAAACCACTCTAGTATCTCTTAAGCGAATCCAAGTGGCAATGAACTAGGGTACATGACTTGAACCTTATGTACAACTGGGCCCTAGTCCCTAATCAATGATAAGAGATATACCAAGCCCTAGGAGATGATGAGAAGTTTGACCAGAGGACTCTGATAAAGAGTACGAAGACTGCCAATCCTTCAGTGATGAAAGTGAGGGTGAGATGGACACAGTAGAATAGAACACCGAGGGACATGAAATAGAACAAATACGGGTGGACTCCAAGCCACAAAAGAGAAGTGTCTACAGGATAGAGTGAGGAATCATGTGTATGGATTGTGATTGTGCTTGGTTAGAACACGTAGGAGCCATAGACCTTGAGCAAGCAAGTCTAGCTCAACCAGGAGCAACATCGGTGCTTAGGGTAGAATCACCATCTAAACTACGACCACCAGGGGAGACCCCCTCTTCTAGTGAAGATGGCAAGTTCGACTTTGAGTCGGAGGTAAGCTCAGATAGCGACCCAAAAATACCTAGGCCGCCCAAGACCCGACGCACCAACGAGGACCTACTAGTCCACCTAAGGCGCACACGATTGAAGCAAGAAAGGGTGAACCAACCTAGAGACACACAAATAGATAAACAACGCAAACCACAGGACCTCCCTAAATGATTTACGAAATTCAAGAAAGGAGATAGGGTAGTGATTCTATTTGGTGCCAAATGGCAAGGGCAAACGAGCGAATCAATCAACGGACCAGCCAGGGTCAAGGAGGTGAACTTGGCCCAGGAAGGGGAGACACCTCAACTAGCCTTCATTGCCGATGACTTGACTGAGGAAGAAGAAATGAGTCTTGTTGCTCTCTTGCGAGAGTACGTAGACATATTTGCTTGGTCCCTGGAAGAGCTTAAAGGGGTAGACCCGAGTGTAGTGACTCATAATATACCCATGACACCAGACACAATGTCGATGAAGCAGCGACCGTACCCAATGAATCCAAAGAACACTCATGTTGTCAAGGAAGAGATTGATAAGCTGATGAGAGCAAGATTCATTTACAAAATTGAGCACACGGACTGGGTATCATCCATAGTCATCGTAATGAAGAAAAATGGAAAGATTAGAGTATGCGTCAATTACAAGAAGGTGAACGCTGCTACTAAAAGGGACAATTATCCATTGCCATATACCAAGCACATGCTTGAAAGAGTGGTGGGCAAGGAGGCCTACAGTTTTCTGGATGGCTTCTCAGGATACAATCAGGTGCAAGTGCATCTTGCCGATAGGCATAAGACTACCTTCGCCACCGAGTGGGGTGTCTTTGCTTACATAGTCATGCCTTTCAGGTTGACTAATGCCCCTATCACCTTCCAACATCTCATGTGCACCATATTTAAAGACATGCTTTGCAAGGAGTTGGAAGTCTTTGTCGATGACTTCTGCGTTCACTCGACCTGGATGGAGCACTTAAACAAACTCCAAGTAGTCTTTGAGCAGTGTCGCCTATATCGTCTCTCCTTGAACCCCTTGAAATGCTAGCTTTAGGTGAAGCATGGATGCATCCTCGACCACATGGTGTCGAAGAATGGCATTGCCACTGACTTCTCAAAAGTCAGGGTTATTGTCAACCTTCCACCCCCAACCAACTACAAGGGAGTTCAATGCTTCTTAGGCCATACGGGATACTATCGATGGTTTGTAATGAATTACGCATTGATAGCCAGAAATTTATACAAGTTGCTGATTGTCTTTGAATGGGATGAAGCATGCCAACGAGCATATGAAGAGTTGAAGAAGGCTTTAACCACAACACCAATTCTACGAGCCCCAGATTGGACCATTACCTTCCACGTGCATATCAATGCTTCTAAATTTGATGTGGGGATAGTGTTGTGCCAACCTGGCGAGCATAACCTAGACTATCCAGTGAGCTTTGCTAGCAGACAACTCACTAAGATGGAAATGAACTACTCGACAACAGAAAGAGAGGGCTTGGCCATGGTGTTTGCTGTAAAGAAGTTCCATTTATCTATTGGCTACACCCTTTACCTTCTTTGTGGACCAATCGAGCCTTGCTATACCTAGTGAATAAACCTTGCGCCATAGGATGCATAGCTCGGTGGCTCCTTTTGCTTTTGGAGTTTGACTTCTCCGTGGTTGTACGGAAGGGAAAACAACACTACATGGCTAAGCATATGTCACGCATCCCCACAGGAGAAGCCGCTAGAGAAGGCATTCCCAATGAATTGCTAGACGTCCACCTCTTTAACCTCTCCAACGAGAGAGATTTATTCAAGGTCGATCTAACACCATATTGGGTAGATGACATAGTCCAAATGCTTGAGCATGGACTGCCTGAATGACCGATAGAGAAGGCAAGGCTGAGGCCAACCCTACCACTTGATAGTAGGCCAACTGTATCACTTAGGGCAAGATTGATTGCTGCGTAGATGCATGTCCAAACATGAGATGCACGATGTGCTCTCAGATGCACATAGTGGAATTGACACTTTAGCAGAGACACGGCAGCCCACAAGGTGTTGTAGTCTCAACTATGGTGGCCAACGATGTTCTGTGATGCCGCACGATTTGTAAAGCAGTGTGAAGAGTGTCAACGGACGAAGGTCCCGATTCGCAAGGATCAAATGGAGTTGACCCCAATCATTACACGAATAAGTGGGAAAGAGGAGAATGAAAGCCCTTAATGATGGACCATATAAGATTGTACGTTTAGGAAAGAATGGCTCTATGACCCTTCTAGCAGATTTGCATGGGGTAGAGTTTAAGACTAAAGTTAACTTTAATAAGTTGAAGCCTTACTATCTGTAAGGGCTAATGTTGGGCTTGGTGCCTATACATGTCCTTCACGATTCAACTTTAACATGCAGTAGGTACCAAGATGAGCATATGGGACGCATCATTCCCTATCTGGATCATCCGTACCTTGAGCAATGTTACCACCAAGGTCGAGTGATCTGGTGGAGCAAAGGGTATCAAGTTACTGAGTAGCCAAAAAAATCCTTTACATGGGAAATTAAGGTTTACTGCCACCATTGTCAATGACTTTCGACTAGCATTCCTATCGAGTTTAGCAAGCAAGGAGGGATTATGCCGTTATACGTCCTCTCTCTTGGATTAATTTTGATTATCATAAGTATGAGTGCACTGATTATTATGGAATGGCCTATCAATGAAGCTTGGGTTTATACTTTTTATTTTGATGGAGCTTCTAGAGGGTCCGCTAAACACACGACTGTTGGTGTGTTCATTAAAGATCCCCAACATAGGGTTGTCATGAAGATGGGCGATCCACCAATTATTAATTAAAAATGACTCGCAGTTAGTAATCAATCAGCTAAATGGGACTTATAGTGTGCAGGATCCCATCTTACGAATGTATCATCGTGCAATCTTAGATATGTTGCATATCTTTGATACGATGACTTGTGAGTTAGTTCGTAGACAATGGAATTGCTTTCCGGATTCCATGGCTTACTATGCTTTCATGGAAGATGTCTTTTTCAATTTTGGTCTAGGGGAACCCTTACAATTACCTCCTAACATTATCCTTAGATTACTTTGGGGTCTTCTTGCTGACATATATTTCAGCCTGCTGATGGTTAGTTTGGGTTATGAGTTAGGTAGCTAATGAGCACCTTCCTACTCTGTCATGGATGCATATGATTGTGTATCATCATATTCGTTGGACACCCCTTGCTATGTATGCAAGGGGGTTAGCTAAGAATCTGATGCACTTAGTGTAGGGCCTAAGAGGCCTTATCCTTGGTCGGTTTTGTACTTTAGTAGAGTAATGTTAGGATCAAGAGATTGTTTCAACAGTACGCTATATTGAATGGTAGTAAAATGTTTTATTTCATAAGGCCAAGAGGGATGTTTTGTTGGTTGTGAAATGTTATATCTCTTTAGGCCCATACATCTGTTTGGTGCAGGTACTTTTAATGGTTTTTTGTTTTAGTGATTGCATCACATAGGTTGGACGAAGTGCCTATAGGGAGCCTTTACTGTGCAGGACCTTCTTGTGGCCATTCCATATGGTATCATCAATGACAACTAGGGATAGCTAAGACTGCAATGCCCCTCTACGAAAGGGGTGTAGGGAGCAAGTGGAGTTTTCCCCTTAAGCTAATAGTGTTATATGTGTATGTGGGTGTTCTTTTCTTTTTTTTTGTGGGGACTGGCAATCAAGGCATGAAATCCTAGGGTTGAGTTAGGCATATCTGGGAGAGATTTGAGTAGTCGTCTACCTCCTACTAGGATATTTAAACACTTGCGATAGAGGATAGTCCTCCTTGTGACCCTATCCTTCCTACTTGCTAGGCGGCTGTCCCAGGAGTTCGTGCTAGTGTGAGACAATTAGAGAAGCCTACTAAAATAGGAAAAAACAAAGAGTAAGTTTTGAATATATCTAAAGATAAAAATTACAGAGGTATGTAAAAAGGGGCTCTTAACCCCTCAATAAGAACAGGAAAAGAAAACGGAAGAAAATTCCTACAAGCAATTGATTTATCGCCTTGCGGAGGCTTGGTAAGTTCTTAGGGATGAGCCACTTGGGGCCTCAATGCCTTGTCTTCCTAGGGGTAGCAATAACTTTAAAAAAAAGAAATAAGGAAGATTGGAGTGAAAATAAAAGTGAGCGGAAAAAAAAGATTAAGTGTCGCCTCACAAGAGCTTGGTAGGTTCTTGGGTATTGAGTCAAGACTTGAGTCCAATGCCCTATTCTTCTTGGGTCACTCTACGCTTAGCTCTCTCCTTTTTACATGCCCGAGTATGGAAACCATGGAAGAAAAATGTGTTGCAAGAAAAATATGATGACCAAGCTATAGGAGTCCTCACCTAGTAGGAGGTCATGGTCTGGTTTTCCTAATTTAGGTTGGTAGTTCAGACCACCACTAGGATTACCTCTTTGATAGACTTTTTAGCCAGTTTTTATTAGAGCAATTGATTAGCGACTCACTCTGGATTTCTATCAAATTATTTTGGGCCTATCCCTTATGGATTCTCATGTCTTCATTCTGTTAGGGGGTAGAGTGAGAGATGTTCTTGTACTTTGTTGAGTATATTTTTTGTGGCAGCTTGATGCTTTCTTTGGTTGTTGTTTGTGGAGACTAGTTCGTGGGATTCGATGGGCTGAGTTGGCCTATCCCATGGTCACCAATGAGATTAGTATCTAAAGGCTCCTAAAGTGCAGAAAAGGAGCAGATCAATGCAAATTTTATGCAAGAATTCAAATTCGATGGAAATGGAACATGAAGATTCGACAATTTTTTGAGATCGAGAAAGACGGAAATGCAAACTTCAGCCATTGTGATGGTTGTAGATTTTAGTACTTTTTTCGATAATTGGATTGAAGAGAAACATATTCTTGGCTATTTGAGATGTCAAGCTAGACTTGCCGGATTTTTCAAATTTGAAATCGGGTACTGGATGGAAGAAATATGGGTGGCTAGACAATTTAAAGGTCAAAAGTGACCAAAAAAATGGACAACCAAAGTGGGCATGGCCCTTTAGGGGGGACCCAAGCCCCTACAATGTGACATATCCAAAAATCTGAATAAAACATGCTTAGTTTAGCCTTATTTTTCCTTTTCTACTCGAAATAACTTAAACTAAGTTAATTCATTTTTTATATAAAACAAATTTTGAAAATTTAATTATTATTTTGAATTAAAATAATTTATTTTAGAATTTTTAGATTTATTTTGGAATCTTCATGGATCTAAAAATCAATTTCATATATACATATATATGAAAAAGAAAAAAAATAAAAATAGAAAGTTATGAGGCCTAAAGCCTTAAGAGAAATGGGGGCCAAAGAGAAAAATGGGGCATCATTTTGTGGCCCTTCCCCTTTCCATATAAAATATAAATATAAGTTTTAAAATTTACACTAGATTAAATAAAAATTTCTCTTTTATAAAACCCCTTAGGTAATAAAGCAAAAATAGTTTTCCGTTACTAAACTCTCACTAAAAGAGGTATCTTGCGCCCCGCCCCCCCCCCCCCCCCCCCCCCCGCCCCCAAAACTATTTAAAAGAGGGTCAATTTTCTCATTTTCAATACACATCCATGAGAAGTATGCTCTTGAAAATTAGAAAGGTAGTGAAAATAAATGTGTTCCACATGTTGACCCCCCTCCCCCCACAATCCAAAAATACTTTATTGTCTTGCACTTCCCATCCATAATGGCCCCTCGCAAGCATATCGATGTCATGGGACCGTGAAGCAACCATATTGATGCCAAAAATATGACCATTAATAAGATCAAGGTTTATTATTTTATTGTAAATGTAATTTTGAAATTACTTTATTGTTAGAAATAGAGTTGAAATAATGCCTAAGTTTTAGAAAAATTATAATAGAGTTAAAAATATTATTATTTCAAATTATATTATGATTAATTTTACTCTTCAAAACTCTCTTTTAAATAATGGAATAATATTTATGGTATTTCTTAATAATATCAAATTTTAAAAATAAAAAATAAAGCCAAAATAATATCAAATTTTATAAGAAAATATGATAAATTTAAAAATAAAATTAATAAATAATATTAAAAGTATAATTAATAGATTATGGTTAAAAATATCAATTATGATAATTTTTAAATTAAATAACTAGTTAAAAATTCTTAGTAATACTTACACTTGCTGTAACTTCTTAGAAAAATCTTCTCAAGTATCTAAGATAGTTGGTTAGTGAATCATTAAGTCATAATTTTAGTTTTCTTCTTGCAATTTGAAATTAAACTATATAATAAGCATATTTTCTTACATAAGAACATATTTGATTTGGTTTTATCTTTTTTATTTACTTACAAAAACTAGGATAAATATCCAAATTATTGTGAATTAAAGTTCTATCTATTAGAAATTAATTTAGTTTCTTGTTAATTTGTTTGAGTGCCTTCACATACATACAAATACTTAAATATGCTTTCATAAATGAAAAAGTAGAAAATAGAGTGTATTCACACACATAGGGAAAGTACGTTCAAATGTACAAAATGAGCTCCATTTGATTGAGAAATCATAGAAAAAATTATATTGGTCGATTTTGATTTTCTTTTTTTTGAAAAAAATGTTTTTTATTTACTAATTTTTAAAAGAAGTAATTGATTAAAATTTTACAAATTGAGTGTGCTTGCTTTAAAGTATGATCAAATTTATAATTATTGTGTTTGTGGCTGTAGTAGCCACATGGGAATGAGGCATTGTCAAGCGTTTTTTCAAAAATTGAAAACCCCTAGTCTAACTATAGATAGGATTGATATTTGTTAGTTTAGTTGTTTGTGACTATTTGTGTTGTTGTTTTGTAGTTGGATTTTTTGTGTTTGTCTAGCTTTGGATTTGTTTTTGTCATTTTGTTTGATTTTTTGAGTGTGGAAACTTGATAGCCTTGGTCAAATTTGGTATTCTTTTGGACAGGTTGAAGCTAGAGTTTGCAAGTAGCTGCTAAACATTGTGGAATAGGTTTATTTCTAATCGAGACTCTTGCACATCATTGGGATTATGGGTTCACAAGCACTTCACATTGCACTTGTTTGATGCTTTGCATTTGGGGATCGTCTCTTGTTCTTATCAAATACTTCCATGCCATGGGTTGGGTTTATGCACATTTGGCATCATCATTAAGCACTTGCATGGCATGAGGCTTGCTATAGCTATATGTAGCAAATTTTAGTTGCACGCACACTTGAGAGAGCACCTTCCATTGACCATGCACTATTTCTTGCACACAGGAGAATTGGGAATATTCATAATTGAGTTAGGAACCTTTGGTTGAGTGGGTAAGGTGGCTAGGTGAGTTTAAGGGTCGTGAAGGATGCCACCAGATGTGAGATGTGTTGTTTTCTAGGTCAACATCTTGAGGACCATTATTATTTTCTTGAGCGACAGTGAGATTTTGGGTGGGTGGAGTAGAGTACGACATTTCTTCTTGATGAGCGTTGAGAGATGAGGTTAAGGATTAATTCTTAGCAAGGAACTTTGTTTGCATTTTGCATGATACATGAGCACTTGTAGATAGGCTAGGCACATTTCTTCAATGCATCCATAATTTTCATGTGAAGCATCGATTAATTGGTTGCATATCATGGATCTAATATTGCATATTTTCTCGAATCATGTTTGATTTGGCATGAGGTTCAATTTCAAAGCACGTTATCTAGGACACATTGCATAAACATGTCCATATGGAAAATCTCAATTTTTAAAGACCCGAGACTAGAAGTTAACATGAGTTGATGCTATTGATTTTGGAGGAGTTTTCTTGATTGAGGGGTAGACACGACATGGGGAGAATGCATATTATGGAGTGGTGAATTTTTCCATGGTATTTTCCTTGTGAGGATTTCAAGCAATCGGATTGAGATTGAATCATTGCTTCCTTAGAGTTTATGCAAAGTGGACTTGGCTGAATAAAACACTTGAGGGCAATATATAATGGAGTGCTACTTGATATGTTGCCATGGTGATCTTTAATTAAGTGCTGTCTTGGAAAGCTGAGATGGTTGTAGCATTCTTTGTCAATGGCAATTATGGCAGTATGTTTAATGTTTAATGTGGAAGGAGTTCTTTATGACAAGCAACAATCGGTCAAATTTAAGTATCTTGAAGCCATGATTTTGGGGGAGATTAACAATGAAGAGGACTTGTACTATGCCCTAGACTTAGGTGGTACTCTGGCTGGGGGTCTTTGCTACTAGAATGATGTGGATCAATTCGAGAGCAAATGCCGTGAAGATCATAAAGTAGAGATTAACAAGGCTGAGTTCTCCTTGAATCGAACTTAAAAGGAAAAGAATCAATGCTTGGGCCCCCAAAGACTCGGTATGGTTTAGCCTAACAGTGACCCCAATCATGGAAGATTTAGTCAAAGCAGCTAGTAAGCTTCAAAAGAAAGGCATTTAGGTCTGGCTCAACCTATGGGATGTCACAAACAAGACGTGGAAAACTCCACAACTAATGGTGGTTGGTTTTTTAATAACATGTAGGTTAAGGTGGAAAACATCCACTGGAAAGAAAGATTACGTTTGCTCCCCCTTCCGCCCCTTCGACTTTCGGGAACTAGCCTAGTTGGTAAGCTTAATAAAAGGTGGAATATACATTGGTCTGAAACCCAATGGCATTATAGGTTTGAGCAAGCATGAGCGGTTTCCATTCCCCCAAAACAATCAATCCTTCTATGGACTATTCTACACCATGCTGTGTGGACTAACAAAAAAGCAGCAAGGATAGGTAAAGGGAATGAACTCTACCTCAGATGTGGTAACGAGATAGAATCCATCCCACACCTTTTTATCTCATGTCCAACAAACCAAGAATGTTTGAAAGAGTTACATAGGTTACTCTTTCCCCTTCACCCTTCAGCGTTTTCATGGAAATAAATTCTTCTTGGAGAAGCAAATCGTATCCCCCCAGTAATCTGGACTGCAATAAGAGCTGCTTACCTATGGGCTATTTGGATCTCTAGGAATGATTGGGTGTTTAAAGATAAGAACTCCAAACCAAAGCCCTTATTCACCTCCTTGGTTTGGTGGCAGGTGGCCGACATGAAGATGGTTATCTACAGCGACCAAGCAAAGCGGTCAATGCAAAGGAGTAGTCCAATGGGGAAAAATGAGAGGAAGGAGACATTGCGGTCCAAAGAACAGGAAGCTGTTGAGATCCTCCTCTATTTGAAAGAAGCCATCTTGAACACCTGCCTAGTCCAATTCTCGGGCCCCTAGTTTTTTAGCCCTTCTGTGGCAGCAGCTATGTTTTGAGTTCATACACAGTCCCTTTACACCAACTTGCCAAGTCAATTGGCCTTCAACTACTACCCAACCAGGTAATTGGTTTACTCCTATAATAGTCTAAGCTCCTCCCTTTGGGAGTATGTACCGACTATGGCTACACTATCCATCTGTATATCTTCCCCTTCATAATACAACTTCCTGTTTCATCCAAAAAAAAAAATAGAGATTAGTTATGGCGGCATTAATCATGCCAGAATGAAATCTTCTAAGTTCTAAGTTAAATGAAGAAGTCAACGGCTTAGATGGCGGACTATTGGCAGCTGCCATGAATGAAGAAAAGATGACATCAAGGCGGCCTGATTAATCGGACAGTGATTGCAGGCAATGACGACAAGTTTATTCACAAGGCAGGCGGCAAAATTTTGATGAGCACGATTAGTGATGACAATGGACGACCGCCGTTGAGGATTCAACACAGATGGTGATGGCATTCTAAACATGATTTGACAATGGCATGATGGCAGTTGGGGGGCGTATCAAAGCACTATAGCCTTAAAGGCTTTTAATTTTTTGTCAAACAATTAGTTTCTTTTAGCCTTTGGAAAGTTAAGACATAAAAAGCCTTAAGTTTTTTGAAAAGCATATCAAACATGAGTGTATGTAGAAAACTATATAAAGGGGTGTGAGAGGAGCCTTACTTGGCCACCCTACTCGAAGTATGCTTATTGTAACTTGTGAGTGTGGAGGGTCACAAGTGAGCAAGAGGAGTCTTGACATGCTAATCATGAAGGTGAAACTTGGATTGTTTAGTGTGTGTGATGCTCTACCTAGTTTGTGTTTTCGAGCATTGTTTAGTGTGTGTGATGCTCTACCCAGTTTGAGTTTTATCATTGTTTCGAGAGCTACAAAAGGCATTGTTTGGAATTTGGTTTTGTGTGTGGCTTGTGGTGTTTGTCAAATATTTAAAATTTTATGTTGTATTGTGCATCCGACAAAGTCAATTAGTCTCATTGACACTCCAAAACGTCTAGTTATCGGGTTGTGAGTGAGACTTTCTCTCGATCACCGCTCACGTAATAGCATGTTGCTATCCCTAGGGGTACCTTGCTTAGTCTTCACCCAAAGTATATGTAAACTATCTAAGATGGCCAACCGCCGCTTTAGCCACATATGGGTGGCTAAGGATGAATAAGGTATGGGTAGTAAGCCGATTTCGGGTTGGTTCACTTTTAAAGAACTTATATAGATGAGAATAAAAATTAAAAAATATTTATATTTTTAAAAATGATTTCTTAGTGTTTGTATATTAAGGATGTGCTAATAAACCGTGTGTAAACACTAATTAATGAAGTCGTTTATATATGTCATCACAACATAGTAGCATGCGTATTTAAAACACTAAAATATTCCTCGACATCATGGAAAGCAGGTGGATGGTTTTCCATAAGAATTGTCTTATGGCTTAGGTGGACTCCGTTAATTGGGTGGCTTTCCCCAAGTTTAGAATGAAGTTTGATAAGTGTGACCTTCCTAAAAGTCAGTCCTAGAACCAAGTTAAGCATTGCTTCAAGGGTCCAATGTGAGACTATGCCTTATGGACAAAGGGGTTAACACTCACCTCCCCCTCATTTCTTAGTCTCATTGAACCAAGTGCGGTTCTCACTTACCTCAATGTTTAATGATTTTTGAAATGTATTCATTTTAATCTCAATGTTAGATTACTGCTAGAGACTGTAATTATATCTTTAGGAACTCGCAGGTCCATCCTCATGGGATAAGGCTAGGGATGCTTTGCATGTGAGGTAGACCTAGGGAACACCTAGTCACCTAAGTTAGCATTCTCAAAGTGATGCCAGGAGGCATATTTCACGGTGGATTCCGTGCCACGGTGGATTCCGTGCCACGGTGGATTCCGTGAGGTTTTACAGTGGATTCCGTAAACTTTGTTGACCAAGGCTCATACACAAAGTGGATTCTTTGTGCGAGAAGTTGATGGGGACGCCTATCCTTTTCGGGCGTTTCATTAATTTAGTGTGTACATGGGTGATTCCATAGCGGGTGATTCCGCAAAATACATATTAAATTAATAAACGTTTATGAGTTTAGAGTGCGCACTCGTAATAAATTAAGGTTAGGATTGATTTCTAACCAATTGATTTATTTATGTAGATGAAGACTGCTAGGTATTCACTTTTGTCGGTTTAATTGTATTATTTTACTAACGATTGTGAATGCTTCAGTGATGTGTAGAGATAGCAACAGTGGCAGAGGAAAGCATTGGAGGATAGCGTGTATTCGAGTTATCACTTATATTTTGATGGGCGCATACCTTAGGCATGGCGCCTATATTTTGTCGCGCCTATTTATTGAGGCGTTGGATATTTGTTTATTATTTTGTATGCGCATGGGCGCACGATTATGATATTTGTATTTGGACATTGTATTGGGAACGCCTGACTCTTTGTGCGCCCACCCATTAGCTTTATTTCTATTTTGTGCTAAAGCAAACTCAAAAGCCAAAAGCATGCTATTTTGTAATTTGGGCTATTATTTGAGCCTGAAGATGATTAATACATAAAATACATGCTTTGTGGAGCGCTCACACAAGACATGGGGGGAGATTGCACCCAATTGGTCTCTTGTTCATGCCGTGCATGCTTTTTACCTTGAGTTTTGTGCAAAAAGTAGATTTATTTTGTTCTTGGGGACCTTCCGGCATTCACTACGCGAGCATACATCATCCGATCTGCGCACCAGTGGTATCAGAGCGAAGCTGAGATCGAGAGCTTCCAATCGCTACCCATCTTGTGCGAAGGCGGAGCTCCTAGAACAATCGAGCTCTACGATCAGTCTCATCATGAACGGTCGATATGGGTGGATTCCTGGCGGTCAAGAACCTCTGTTTCGAGCCTCTGATCGAGAAGGACCGGCCTGCAACGACGGAGGACCACTCCTACATCCTCTTCTCCAAGTCGTCAACACACAGAGATAAGCCATATCTTTCAAATAGTTTAAAATTGAGTTTTAAGCTTTAAAAAGCTTAATTAGAAGCTTATTAAGCTTCAAATAAACAAAACGGCGGCAAGGCGGCATACTGGCGAAAAATCCGGCTACAAAAATGGCCCCCCCCTACAATTCGACGTTTTGCTGATCACTAAGCTTAAAGCTTAGTTACTTAAGTCCTGAATCACATAAAGCTTCACAAACTCTGCAAGTTTCATAAGTTCAGCAACTTTCGAAGTCAGTCAAGTAATCTGAAGTCACGAACTGACTTGTGTTCAAAACTCCTATAAGGACTGTTCCTGCGCAGAAGTACAGAACTGCAAAGTTGTTCCCTGGAAGGTTCGGTTCGCATATGCATACTTGCTGAACTAGTTTCAGCACACGCAGAAGGTCAAAACACAGATTTTTCAAAGATTTCAAATCCCGTAATTGCCAAAGACGAAGACTGTGAAAGCCACACACAAAAATATATAAGCCTTTTACACCCAATCTTGAGCTACGCTCATCCCGCTAATTGGATTTTGAGAGTGTGAGGTTTTTTGAAGTTTTGCAGGATGACGGAACAAAATATGGATGATTTGATGGCTGAAGGCGATCTTCCTGAACCTATGATGGAGCAAAAGTTGGATTTAATTATGATGCATTATGATGCAGTTGGACGAAGAACGACGAGCATGGCAAGCATTGCAAGCTCAAATGGCCAATTTACAAAGATCGACAACTGACAAAGAGGAACCACAATCTGAAGATCTTATCCGACGTACCATCGATGCGACTCTTGAAGCTCAATCTATCCTCAAAGAAACAAAGATAAGTAAAAGAAATTTCAAATTCCGTACTTTCAATGGCACTCGAGATGGAAAAATTGTTCTTGCATTCATCAGTCAGTTTGATGATTACTTTCACGAGGAAACATACGCTGAAAAAGATAAAATCAAGTGTGTCACTAATCATTTAGTGGATAGAGCATCTCTTTGGTGGACCGTGGTTCGCAAGAGCATAGATTGTCCCACTACCTGGGAGAGTTTCAAGAAGAAGTTCATGCAGAATTTCCTTCCTCCACAATTCCATGAAAAAGGCATAAAGCAATGGGACCTTCTTCAGCAAAGAGATCGTGAGCCTATTCTTCAGTATACTGAATGCTTTTGGAATGCATTACTCCAATTACGCATGCTTGAAGATGTACCTGAAGTGACTCACAAGCGCAAGTATATGTTTGGATTACTTGGGCATTACTACGCTGAAGTCAATATGTTCAAGCTTGCAACTCTTGAAGATGCAATTTCTTTAGCTCATGACACTGAAGACAAGATTTGAGGAAGAGACAAGCGTCCACAACAATTTCAAGCAAATGGTAACTATGGATCTAAGCAATTCAATTCAAATTTTAGAAGATTCAACCAAGATTTCCTTCATCATCTTTCCGTAAGTCTTGGGCAAAACCACCTGCTTTGTCATCGAATACCAATCAAAATGATGCCAGGAGGCATATTTCACGGTGGATTCCGTGCCACGGTGGATTCCGTGAGGTTTTACGGTGGATTCCGTAAACTTTGTTGACCAGAGCTCATACACAAAGTGGATTCTTTGTGCGAGAAGTTGATGGGGACGCCTATCCTTTTCGGGCATTTCATTAATTTAGTGTGTACATGGGTAATTTCATAGCGGGTGATTCCGCAAAATACATATTAAATTAATAAACGTTTATGAGTTTAGAGTGCGCACTCGTAATAAATTAAGGTTAGGATTGATTTCTAACCAATTGATTTATTTATGTAGCTGAAGACTGCTAGGTATTCACTTTTGTCGGTTTAATTGTATTATTTTACTAACAATTGTGAATGCTTCAGTTGATGTGTAGAGATAGCAACAGTGGCGGAGGAAAGCATTGGAGGATAGCGTGTATTCGAGTTATCACTTATATTTTGATGGGCGCATACCTTAGGCATGGCGCCTATATTTTGTCGCGCCTATTTATTGAGGCATTGGATATTTGTTTATTATTTTGTATGCGCATGGGTGTACGATTATGATATTTGTATTTGGACATTGTATTGGGAACGCCTGACTCTTTGGGCGCCCACCCATTAGCTTTATTTCTATTTTGTGCTAAAGCAAACTCAAAAGCCAAAAGCATGCTATTTTGTAATTTGGGCTATTATTTGAGCTTGAAGATGATTAATACATAAAATATATGCTTTGTGGAGCGCTCACAGAAGGCATGGGGGGAGATTGCACCCAATTGGTCTCTTGTTCATGTCGTGTATGCTTTTTACCTTGAGTTTTGTGCAAAAAGTAGAGTTCTTTTGTTCTTGGGGACCTTCCGGCATTCACTACGGGAGCATACAGCATTCGATCTGTGCACCACAAAGTTAGCCCAGATAGTAGTGATTAGGATTGGTCGCTAGACACCTATCAAATTGCCATCCCTAAGAGAAATTAGAGCTGGGTATATCTCATTGGTCCCTAGACACCTATCAAATTGCCATCCCTAAGAGAAATTAGAGCTGGGTATATCTCATTGGTTAGGAAGAAGAATCATAATTCCCATTTGTGTACAAACTACAAGATTCAGAATAATATTTGCACCACTAAGAGAGGCTTGTTTTGAAGACCAAAGCAAAGGCAAAGAAGAAAGGATTTGAGCAATCAAGCAATGGGTAAGAAGCTCTTCCATTCTTTCACTCTTTCTTTTGGATAGTACCTGTGGATATGTCAGAAGCCATGTCGAGCAAAAATATTAGATAGCTGTGAGATTTGGTGTGCGAGACAAGCATGGTATTTTTTGTAGATAATCTTGTAAGGGCTTATTCACTTGTTTTTTAGCTATTTGAGATTGGTTTAGATCTCATTTTACATCCACAAGGTTATGGATAGTAGTTTCAAGGTACATTGTAATTTCAGTTGTGTCAACTACTGAAAGTGGATGCACAAGTTATAGATTTTGCATCTGTAAGTTTTGAGGTATTTTCTAGGAAGAAAACACAAGTTGTATCTACTAACAAGTTACAAATTATATATACTATTGAGCAATCAGTGAAAAAGGCTATTTGATGTGTTGATGTGCACTTGTTGTGAAAGATTATAGGAGTATTGCTTGTTGTTTTGTATCAATTTTATGATAATGACAAAGAATAGTGGAAATCCTATCATTGAGAATTTGGATGAGAATAATTATCCCTAAAAAAAGTTTTTTGTGATCAAATTTCTTATTGAGAAATGTCTCTTTTGTTTTAGGTGAAAAAAAGGAACCAGAGCAAAGTAATCCTGTGATTACAAAAGAATTAAAGGCATGAAAGAAATAGAATACAAAAGATAAGCAATTCTGTTATTGTTTATCATTATTATGGAAAAACATGTGATATTACAATCTAGTGTTATGCTAAGAAGGATAATATTCATTAGTGGTAAATTACAACAAGGAAACTACACATCATGTTTACGATATAATGAAGATAAAAATGAGTGTTTATCTATTATGCATTGTATGATGAATGCTGTTATAGGAAAGGGGGCACATAATGATGTATGTTATGTTGATTCAAGTGTATTTAATCATATGATCAACCATGTTGAATGATTTGGAGAGAGACAAGATTTAAAAAGTCCAGGTTTATGCATAGATGGGTGATGATTCATTCCACGCAATCCCACAAATTGAAAAGATTCCCTTATCCTTGTGCATGCTAGTCAGATAAAGAGTCTATAAGATATATTACATGTTCTATCCCTCACAAAGAATTTAGTGTTTTTTGGCTAGATAGTAGAGCAAGGGCTACAAGTTTGATTCAATGTAAAAGATTATTTTGTTGAAGATTTTAATGATAAGTGAAAATCAATTGCAAAGGAAGTAGAGTTGGTCGCATATTTACTTTAGATGCTAAAATTCCTACTATGAATATTGGTATGTATGCTAAAGGCAAAGGAGTGCTTGTAGACATTAAAATATGCACAAATATATTAGACATGCAAATGTACAAAGGCTAAAATTCATGCAATCCAAAGGGTTGGTTACAAGGTTGTCTAATTTTAGAGTTGTAGAATTTCATAAAGTGTATGAAGCATGTCACTTTAGTAAGCAGATAATACAATATTTTTGGCATGATAGAGATGTGAGAAAGAATACCCATGATATTGCATTGCATACAAATGTTTAGGGGCCTATAGAGAATACATCTCTTAGTAGTAGCAAATATTTTGTCACATTTATTGATGATTTTTCAAGGAAACTATGGGTGTATTTCATGAAGGAAAATAGATGTGTTTGAGCACTTCAAAACTTTCAAGGTTACTACTAAAAAAAGCATGGTTAAAAGTTAAGTGCTTGAGGTCAAATGGAGAGGGAGAGTACCTCTCTAGTTAGTTTAGTGACTTCTTAAGGTATCGTGAGTTAAAGAAACATTTTACTTATAGGTATATCCCACAACAAAATGGGATTGCAAAAAGGAAAGATATGCATATTACAAAAGTTACATAGGCATTGATGTGGATGAAAAGAAATTTCCAAAAGATTTTTTTCCTAAAGTTGTTCATATTTTTGTCTACATTATGATAGAACTCACTGTTACAGTTCATGGGATGACCCTGAAGAATGCTTTACAAGCAAGAAGCATGATGTCTCGCACTTGAAATTGTAAGAGAGGGGGATTTAATAATGGGAAAATACTAGCTATGTTGGCTAGTATATAAGGTGTTAGGGACTTGATTTTTCATTATCAGATTTTAATACAAGTCTCCTTTCATCTTCATCTCCTCCAAGCTCTCATGGCTTCTTTCTCTCTCTTTCTGTCTTTCTCTCTCTTTTTCTAGTCTTTCTCTCTCCTCTTCACTCTCTTTCTCTCTCTCCTACAGTCTTTCTCTCTCTTCTGCACTCTCTTTCTTTCTTCTTTCTCTTCTCTCTCATGTCTCCTTCATTACAAGTGGTATCAGAGCTCTAGTTCTGATCCATTTAGTTACTTTACATGATCAGTTACCATCATTTTCAGTTTTAAAATCCAAGAAGCTTCAGGTACACAGTGACAAGCACAAAAATGGAGGAGCACTGAAGAGCTACAGGTCAAGGACCAAGAGGACAGTAGTTAGGAGCATTAACGAAGTCCTTGGACCAAGATTGGAGGCTGGAATACCACATTTAGTAGGTCGTGGATCATTTTAGGCCAAATTTGAAGGTAAAATTTTAGAAACAGTGGTAACAAGAAGTAGGAAAGAGTTAGTCCTGGTTACTTTTCATATGCAGTCTTCTCTCTCCTCATTCTCAAGCTCTTGCCAAGCTTCCATGGAGGAGAAACACCATGAATCCTTCAAATCTCATCTCCAGTGATCTTCAGCACTTTCATTGAGCCTCACAGGGATTAAAATCACCATCTCAAGCTGTCCAGGGACTAGTTGGACTCTTCTTTTCCCTCCAGGAAGCAGCCCACAATTTTCAACGCAAATTACAAGTTGCATCCTAGGCAAAACCACAGCAGGTCAGGCTCCTTCTTCATCCTGGTCTTCTTCCCCATGATCTGACAGATCACTCCATCAAGATTGAAGCCATCATTTCATCCTCTTGAGTATCCTTCAGCCTCTGAAACCCTAACAGGTGCATGCCATGGACAGCCATGGATTCTTCTTCAGCATTCACACTGATTCTTGAGGGCTTTTTCCTTCCTTGGTCCCAGGAACTTGCACCTTCAGGAATCATTGAAGAAACAAGCATTTAGAGGCTTGTACTTGAAGATGGAAGCAAGATTGCAAGCTGGACATTTGGGGCAGCCATAGCCATGAACCACGGCCTTCATCTTCTTCAAGTTCCCTTAAAGATTGGGTCCCTTGGCTTCAAGATTGGATTCTTTACTGTCAATGGAGCTTGCTTATTCAATGGGAAGAGCTATGGATTATGAGAAGGCATTATGGGGTGAGATTTTGGGCATTCTTCTTCTATGATCTTCAAGGCATGCTGAGAACTATTGGAGTTTAACCTTTCATTGAAGAATCAAGCTTGAAGACTTAATTCTTGGTTGAAATTGTCATTATGGAGCTAATGGGAGTATTGGAGACCAACCATGAGGACATTGGCTATACTGATTCTTAGTTGGCTTCACCAATTTAAGAGGTAATTGACTCTTGAGCTCTCTTTTAATTTCATCCTCTTGTTGAGCCTAATAAGCCTATTATTGGAAGAGATTCAAGTAGTCAATCATGCATTTCCTTTCAGATTTCAATGCCTACATGCTGTCAATTTAATTTCACTCATTCTCTTAGGCTTCCTTGCATTTAAGATGATCCATTACATGCTAGAAATTCTTATTACTATTCACTGATTGCATCATCCTAACCTCATCTTGACTTGTGATGATTGCTTGAGAAAATATTAATCCCTAAAAATCTGTTGTAAATTAGGTGAGTTAGCAGTGAGTCACTGCTTGGTAAGCCCTCTCCTTATTCCCAATTCAATTCCATGCACCTCATGAAAAGAATTATTTCCAAGCCACCCTACATATCATGTTGATTGCTTAAATAATAAATGTTTGCCATGTATAATCCGGGTGAGGAAAAAGCCCGATGTCAAGCGAGGTGGCAAGACAAAAGAGGGGTGACCCCCCCTTGCCACTAAAGACCCTGAAGGGGTGCACAACCCGGCCCGGGGGGAACTTTGCCCACCTCCCGGTGATCTAGAGCCCAAGTTGCTTGCAGGTGCAGGTACTCACTTGAAGAACTGACATATTGACTTGGCACTGATGTATGGAAGTATTACTGGCTAAAAATGTATGGAAATTCTATTGAGGATGTATTTGCAGACATGGGATTATATATATGCAGTCAATGGCAGTGAATGCAATGCTTTGGATGTATGAGAGATGCCTACGCTTGGAAAAATGGTGCTAAGAGATGCTTATGACATGCTCAGTTCTGGAATAAGGCTACAAAAATTGAAATTGGATGATTGAGTAGTGCATTATGCCACGTGGGATGACCCTTCAATCATGCATTGACAAGATAATCCATTGTAACCCTTTTCTTAACTCTCACATGGTGCTGTAAGCAGTTTGTTGCATTTACAGGGGTAAACCTACTCTCAAGAACTGAGGTGCAGTCTTGGAGAGTGCCCAAAGGTCTACTAAGGGCTTGGATCAGTTTTGGAACTCTATTGGGACTCCACAAAATACTTACAGGTCAAAACAGGTTTCCTACAGGTGTAGATAGGTTGTTGGACTGCACAGTACAACAGTACTTTTTCTATTATAGAATTTTTTGTATAAAATTTGGGAGCACATGCTTATGCTCAGTTTGAAGAGGGCATCGTTGGCTCCAGTTTGAACAAAAATGTAGGTCAATCGGAGTTTCCTAGCTCAAGTTATAGCCAAAACAGTGACAAGTGGTCTAACGGACTGCACCTAACAATGGCAGGGAATAAGGGAAAAACTAAGACAAATGATGACCTCTAGCAACAAATAAGGGATGCACGCACCCCGAGGGCTGAAACTAACCCTGAGGTGGAAGAGGAAGATTATTCTCATGGCATGACCAGCCTCAGTGCACTCACTAATACCCTCAGTTCGCATGAGACAAGGCACACTGAGAGACATAGAGAATTGATGGAAGGCATTGGTCAGATGGAGACCACTATGGACACCCTTGCTGCCCAAATTACTAAGTGGATGGAATTCCAAATGAAAGGGAACATGAATATAGATCGGGTATGCATGCTGAACGAGTGACGGCTCCACCAGTGAATGCAGCAAATATGAGCTCTCAAGGCATTTTGGGAAGAATGGGTATTCCTAACAGCACTTTTGAACAGGGAGAGCCTTCACATAGACAAGAGGAGCCCATGAACATTGCAATGAGGGGAAATTTTCAGTCTCATCACAAGGCCCCATGCCATCTATACAAGCTCAGCCATATTTTGGTAGAAACTTCTCTAACAATGGTTCATTTTTGGGTAGCCACATGGATCAGCCTTAGTTTGGATATGTGGGACAGCCACCTAATCATGAAAGAGAGCTGAGAGACAAGATTGTCTTCTCAAAATTCAATGGTCCAATCGTCATCCCAGCTAAACTTGAAGAGTGGCTCTCCAAGCTTGAGGACTATTTACTACAAGGATTTAAACCTATAGCAACGGCGGGTAGCGACGCAGGTAGCGGCATCACTATTTGCGTCACCTTTGCGACGCAAATAGCGATGCCCCACAGGGAAAAAAAACAGGCCGAAACTGAGCCCGGATTTATTTTGCGTATTTTCGTCTACTGTTTTGAGAGCGAGAGTGAGACAGAGAGAGTGACCGTCGTGAGAGAGGGAGAGGAAGAAGGCTTGCCACCGCCGCCGCCATTGTCGTTCGCGAAGGAGAGGAGGAGCCTTCATCGCGAAGAGGAGCCGCCAAACCCTCGCCATATCTCATCGGTGAGTCTATTCTCTCATTCTTTTGCTAGTTTAGGGTTTAATTCTCTTTCTCCTTTTCTTGTTTAGGAGAGGAAATGAGAGAGAAAGAGAGGGTGAGGGAGAGGGAGGGAGAGTGCATTCTCTCTCTCCCTCTCCCTTTTGCTTTTATAATTTGTGTATATATATTGAGAGAGGGAGAGGAAATGAGAGAGAAAGAGAGGGAGAGGGAGAGGGAGGGAGAGGGAGGAAATGGAAGAGGTAGGGGGATGAAATGAGAGAACGAGAGAGAGGAAGAGAGAGGGAGAGAAAGAGAAAGAGAAAGAGAAAGAGAAAGAGAAAGAGAAAGAGAAAGAGAAAGAGAAAGAGAGGGAGAGGGAGAGGGAGGGGGAGGAAACGAGAGAGGGAGAGAAAGAGAAAGAGAAAGAGAGGGAGAGGGAGAGGGATGGGGAGGAAATGAGAGAGGGAGAGGGAGGGAGAGTGCATTCTCTCTCTCCCTCTCCCTTTTGCTTTTATAATTTGTGTATATATATTGAGAGAGGGAGAGGAAATGAGAGAGAAAGAGAGGTAGAGGGAGGAAATGGGGGAGGGAGAGAGAGTGGGAGGGAGGAAATGGAAGAGGGAGGGGGATGAAATGAGAGAACAAGAGAGAGGGAGAGTGTATTCTCTCTCTTATTTATTTATTTTTTGTATAATTTGTATATAATGTGAGAGGGAGAAGAAATGAGGGAGAGGGAGAGGGAGAAAGAGAGTGAAATTAAAGAGAGGAAGAGGGAGGAAATGGGAGAGGGAGGGGGAGAAAATGAGAGAGAGAGAGAGGGAATGAGAGAGAGGAGGAGAGAGAGGGAGAGTGTATTCTCTCTCTTATTTATTTATTTTTTGTATAATTTGTATGTAATGATAGAGGGAGAAGAAATTACGGAGAGGGAGAGAGAGAAAGAGAGGGAGAGGGAGGGGGAGAGGAAATGAGAGAGGGAGGGGGAGGAAGAGAGAGAAAATGAGAGAGGGAGAGGGAGAGGGAGAGGGAGAGGGGGGAGAGTTGAAAACATAATAGGGAAATGAGAGAGGGAGAGGGAGGGAGAAGAAATGAGAGAAGGAGAGGAAGAGAGCCAAAGGAAATGAGAGAGGGAGAGGAGAGAGAGAGAAAAAAAGGAGAGAATGAGAGGAGAGAGAAAAAGAGATAAGATGTTAAACATAATAGGCAAATAGAGCAAGAGAGGGTATGGGTGAGGGCGAGGGCGAGGGAGGGAGAGGAAATGAGAGAGGGAGAGGAAGAGAGAAAAAAATGAGAGAGGGAGAGGAGATAGAAAAAGAGAAAAAATTATTAAAAATAATAGAGAAAGAGAAAAAGAGAGGGTCGGGGTGAAGAAGGACAGGAAATGAGAGGGAGAGAAAGAGAGAAAGGTAAATGAGAGAGGGAGAGGAGAGAGAAGAAAAAATGAGAGAGAGAGAGAGAGGAGAGAGAAAAAGAGAGAAAACCTAATAGGGAAAGAGAGATAGAAAGAGAGAGTGAGGGCGAGAGAGGGAAAGGAAGAGAGAAAATGAAATGAGAGAGGGAGAGGAAGAGAGAAAACGAAATGAGAGAGGGAGAAGAGAGAGAAAAAATGAGAGAGAGGAGAGAGAAAAACCATTAAACCTGGGAAAGAGAGAAAGAAAGGGTGAGGGCGAGGGAGGGAGAGGAAATAAGAGAGGGAGAGGAGAGAGAAAAAGAAAATGAGAGAGGGATAGGAGAGAGAAAAAGGAATGAGAGAGGGCAAGGGAGGGAGAGGAATGAGAGAGAGAGAGGAGAGAGAAAAAGACAGAGGGAGGGAGAGGAATGAGAGGGAGAGGAGAGAGAAAAGGAAATGAGAGAGGGAGAGGAGAGAGAAAATGGAATGAGAGAGAGAGGAGAGAGAAAATGGAATGAGAGAGGGCAAGGGAGGGAGAGGAATGAGAGCGAGAGTAGAGAGAGAAAAGGAAATGAGAGAGAGAGAGGAGAGAAAAAGAGAAACATCATTATATCTAATAGGGAAAGAGAGAAAGAGAGGGTGAGGGTGAGGAAATGAGAGAGGGAGAGGAGAGAGAAAAAGGAAATGAGAGAGGGAGAGGAGAGAGAGAAAGGAATGAGAGAGGGCAAGGGAGGGAGAGGAATGAGAGAGAGATGGAAGGAGAACTGAGTACTAGGTACTAAATACTAGTGTTCTATGATACTATATGCTAGGTTATAGAAAAAGAGAGAGATGGAAGGTGAGGATAACATTCTAAGAAAAGAAAAGAAAAGAATAATAACAAAAACAAATTGTTTGTTGTAACGTAGACAAGATGGAAAACAAAGAAGGTCCTATTGTTCAAGATCACGAGGCATATCTTAATCAGCGTGTCCCATGTCCTTGCTTTCAATGCAAGTTGGCAATTAGACGAAAACGCCGATTTGACGAGTTTCAATCTGAGATCATTGATCAGGCGATTGCGGATTTTCAGTAAACGGTAATTTGAAGTTAATATCAATCATGCATTGTACTCACAAGCTAATTGAATACCATATACAATAAGATTGGGTCTTGCTAGCAAATTTTCTATCCAGGGAGGTGATGTCTCGTCCCAAGGGGGAGTGCACCCTTTGCGGCCAATTAGAAGAGTATGTGGGTGTGCGATGGATGGACTGCATGAGCCAATTCACCACTCGCAAGGCCAATCTATACCGTCAATGCTAGAGGAGACAGGCAACCTTCCAGACCTACCTACAATCTTGGAGCCTAAGATGGAGACAATGATCGATGCATTGATTCCCATGGATGTCGAGACTTCTGATCTGCTTAGAGAGGAAGCATCCATACCATTATATGATGGGTTTCGAGTATCTCAGCTGAAGACATTGCTTACACTCTTGAGTGTGCAAGCAAAATACGGGTGGAGCGATACGAGTGTGACCGAGTTGTTCAGGTACCTTATACATACGCTTCATTGAATTTTTTTTTTCGGCACTATTATTATAAACATTTGTGCTTGTTCAAGGTGTTTTATGATTTTTTTCAGGTTATTGAAATATCATATATTACCACCTGCAAATATCATGCCTGAGTCTCGTGATGATGCACGACATGTTTTACAGAAGCTTGGCATGGACTACAATAACATCCATGCATGTATCAACAATTGCTGTCTGTTTCAAGGAGAATATGAGACTATGGAGACATGTCCAAAGTGTGGTGCTCATAGATATTGACAGGACTTGCAAGGGTAAACCATCCCTCAAAAAGTTCTCTGACACTTTTCGCTTATCCCCTCAAAAAGAGCGCATTGTGAAGCAAGTAATCAAGTCTTTCCGCACTCCGACATGTATGATGCGTTCTCTCAGGTCCGCATTTTCTAAAGACAACCAATTATCAGGGCTAAAGTCCCATGACTGGTATAAGATATGCCAGGTTTGTACTATGAATGGATTGTAATTAGCGTGGGCATTTTGCTATTTGGAATGTAGCCATTATTCATAATGCTTTCTCATTTGTGGCAGTTTTTACTACCAATCGCGATCGCAGGATGTCTTACTCCAGAAATATGCAGGGCCATTTACAAGTTGTCGACTTTGGTGCAATGGATCTCACAGAAGGAGATTAAGACGTCCTCTATTGAATCCGCGAGGCGGGGAGCAGTGGAGACGGTCTGTCTCTTTGAGAAATATCTGCCCACTAGCATACTCACGATACAAATCCACCTTCTTGTGCATCTTGTGGATGAAGTGGAGATTGCTGGACCTGTCCATACGCGATGGATGTTCTTCTTGAAGCGCTTCATGAAAACCCTGAAAGGCTTTGTGCGACAACCAGCTCGGCCAGAAGGTAGCATGGCCGAAGGTTGGTTGGTGTCTGAGGCGCTAGTGCATATTTCACAATGGCTACCAACGGTGGAACCAGACAATGAAATGCTATGGTTGCTGAAGGACGATGATAGACGGACTGGAGATGTGGTGGTTGGAAATGGGGTAGAAAAAAGAATGGATGCCTCAATGGAAGAGAAGGTGAATCACTTTTGTATGTTTCACCATGCCTATATGGAGACGTGGCTCGCCAAGTACCAAATCGCTAGGCAAGATCGAGAGAAAGCGCGAGCTGAATTCTGACATAGTACGCGTCATCAACCGATTCGATATCCCGAAGGCATGGAGGAGATGCCGCGGTTTGTGTCAATGCGATGGTTGCATGGAGCTTTGACTGCAGCGTCTCGTGAAGGGACAGAGGTCTCAATGGAGGAGTGGGAATTCTCGAGGGGATGTAGTCCAAAGGTGATGAGGGGTTTAGAATCTGTTGTATCTAAATTTTATATGCAACATCTAATTTGAGTGTTTCAATGTGCAATACAAAATATATAGTGCAGGGTGGTCGTGCAGACGGCATTTTCGCGTGGAGCGTATTGACAAAATGCACTCCACAATGGATTGTGGTATCATGGCAAGGTTCGAGCAAGAGAGCTGATAACGAGCAACGGATCCAAACATGGTTGTGGATGAGATAGAGTATTTTGGGAACTTGCAAAGTATTGTTACGGTGGATTACCGCTTCTCCATGATACTATTCGATGTGCAGTGGTTCAAAGTGGTACTTGGAGGAGCTGGTGCAACAATTCGACGAGGTCTATCTAGATTTCTTGAAATAGATTCCGAAAAAAAAATGGACGGATTTGCACGATACCTTTGTGTTTCCGGCCCATTGTGAACAGGTGCATGGACTCATTTGCTTGCTAATTGTATTACGATATGGTTTATGTCACAATGGTTTGAACTCTCTTGTACGTGTTTGTGAACATGTAATCTTCTATCCAAACCCCCGACAACCTCGATGGTAGTATGTTATACCTTTAACTCCTCGAAGTGTGAGAGTATATAATCAAAGCGATGTTCCGAGCATAGATGAAGATAATATGTAAATAGAGGGGTCGATATTGCAAGGGATGGAGGCCGTCGAAAGCTTGGAGCCAGCGTCGGCTAACAATGATGGAAATATAGGAGTCCAAGAATTCTTTGAGAATGAGGCGGACTCATTCTTTTGTGGTGACATGTCTATCGGCCTTCCAGTGTATGCGGAGTTGTGTCAGGAGATTAACATGGGACCATAGGATACTTCATACTTGGAGCATCCACTTACTCAATTCGTTGACCAATCACTTATAAGGGTACATAAGATATGCATTTTAAGTGAGTTTTTTTTAAATGAATTATATTACTGTGCTTTGTATGATTTAAATTGATTATTCTAACATCATTTTTTATCTATACATGTGACATTTTCAGGATGAGTTGAGGGATGAGCGATGAGGAGTTACAGGACATCTTCGCACGCATGTCTCCAGACGAGATCGCTAGATTCAGAGAGATGGCAGACCAGGAGCTATCTTGGTCTTCATCAAGGCGCTCTGCTAGATCTGCTTCAGCGTGATCGGATGCTTAGATGAGCTCGATGCTCACAACTTGGGCCAGAGGGAGGGAGTGGATCAGGATCATGGGGATGCTGCAGAGATAGAGAGGCAGTGAGCCCGCGGTCGACACGAGATATAGGTACAACTCCTCGCTCTCGTGGCCCTTCCAGGGAGCGTGCCTTAGGCTCAGGTGGATGTTGTGGAGACATGGACGCGGTGTCTCCGTCTTGTCGTTCAGCTGGAGTTGCATCACCTCCAGGATTTGTCACACATGTGGGGACGTCTACTCCAGTTACTCCGGCTTTTGCACAACCGTTAGCAGGTGGCACCCCTGTGGGTGCCACTCCGAGAGATATTACCCCCGTCGGTACACCGGATGCATAGGGATCTCCTAGATATGCCCAGGAGCGTGGACGCAGATGGGAGAGGGCCCATCTTAGGCAGACTCCAGGGGGTTATGGATATCTAGTTGATAGTAGGTCAGGAGCCATCATCATGAATGATGAGGGGAGGAGGGTGATGGCTTGCATGAGAGAGTTGTGCCAACAAGTTTTTCGGCACAACATCTTGGATCATTGGAAGAATATACCGAAGGGGAGCAAGGACTACATAGTAGCATCCTTGCATGAGGAGTTTCCGGTGCCAGCCGCAGTAGATAGATTCTCTACGGGCTGGATGATGGATTGCATGCGTGCATACATGTCACATAGACGATCCGATGCACGCAAGGCAATCAAGAGTGGGGCTGCAAAGCCCGAGTGGTTAGATGCAGACGACTGGCGCCGACTGAGAGAGGAGGCTACAGATTCTCTAGGACGTTGGAATCAGCAACGCGAGGTAGCGAGGGCACGACTCGAGGCCGGAGTGGTCCATCATCTTGGGAGTGGCGGCCACATGACATATTTGGAGGACTTTGTAAGTTTTTCTTTTGTTTTTCTTGATTATTTTTTTGAAATATTCTTTGTACTGACAATCATGTTTCTAACAGTTAGCATTTTGTTTTCTTTGCAGCACTCCATTACAAATCACGATCCGACTGGCCTTGAGACTCGATATGTAGAGAGGCACGATCTCACTGCATTGATCGACCGATTGTATAGACGCGGCGGCCTTGTAAGTCACTCATCTTTCTTGTTCGTAGTTACCATGAGATATTTGAATGCATTATTGTATGGTGGACTGATGTGTTATTTCTTTTTCTGCAGAGTCCATTCGATGCTCCTTTGTGGTGGGATGAGCTTTTGGGGGACGAGGATGTGTAGCTTGCCCTTGGATCCCTAGAGCTCACACACCTTTATTTTTGAGTCACCTGATCTATGTAGACATTTTCTATGTATTAGTGATATCCTGTCATGATTGTACCAATCGCTTTTTATGCGATCATGTATTTATTTCATGTATCAGTTTTATGATTTCATCATACATTGTTTTTGTTTGCAAGCGCATTGTACACAGTAGTGCATAAACTATTTTGTATGGCTCTCATAAAAAAAAAAAATCCTTGTTACCGTCGCTATTAGCATCG
The DNA here is from genome assembly GCF_053477565.2 of Lygodium microphyllum. NCBI lineage: Eukaryota > Viridiplantae > Streptophyta > Polypodiopsida > Schizaeales > Lygodiaceae > Lygodium > Lygodium microphyllum. The sequence goes on along the minus strand of NC_141140.1, from coordinate 96,196,157 downwards.
CAAATTTTACTACTCGCGTTGCTATTAGTATCGTTATGCACGTCGCAAACCGTCGCTATCAGCATCGGTATTGGCATCGCTATCAGCGTCACAAATGTGATGCTGATAGCGACGCCAATACCGACACTGATAGCGACGCCAATACCAACTGTTCTATGGCGTTGCCAATAAGGACACTTTTTGTGACGAGGGGGGCAAATTTTGTTGTTTGCATTTTTGTCACTTTAAACGTCGGTATAAGGCCTATATCTTGTAGTGATTTTGACATCCTACCCCGTAATGATGACCAGAAGATCCATTTTGCAACGATCCATTTGGAAGGATTTGCACATACATGGTGGAGGTACATTAAAAGAGAAAATCAGCAAGTAAACTCATCATGGGAAGCATTCAAGGCACTCATGGTGCAAGTATTTGTCTCACCGGTGGAGAAAGAAAAGCTTGCTCACCGATGGTATGGCCTTGAACAGCATGGTCTTACTATTAGAGAATATACAAATCAGTTCCTCAACCTTACCATGTATGTTGAGTCGATTAGTGATGATGCCAAATTACACAAGTATGTGTATGGGCTGGATTCCCAACTCTCACCTGATGTTTCAGCTCAAGACCCATCGGATTTGTTCAAAGCTATTGAATTGGCTGAAAGGTACTCTCGCAAGTATCGTTGGGATGCTTCATTTCAGTATGGAGAGCAAAGAGGGGCATCAACCAGCTAGTGTTTGGGTAGCAAAGAGGACACATGCAGTCATATTCTGGATAGCAAAGAGGTGCTGTAAGGCTAGGGTAGTTTGGGACCAGTTATAGTGGTGGTAACATGTCATTCAGCACTCCAAATTTTTCCACATATCCTACTTTTAATGCTTCAAGACCACAAGGCAATTTAAGGATAGCAAACAGTTCAAGAATGCACAATAGGCAAGGGGACAACAGAAATAAAAATGCTTCAGCCTTTGATAGTCCAAGATCCATTTCCATGGATTTGTATAAAGAAAGAAAAGAAAAGGGGCTTTGTTTTAAGTGTGGTGAGAAGTATACAACTGATCATGCTTCAAATGTGCTTTTAGAAATACTAAGGCACGGGCTCACAGCATGTTGGTATTTGAGGACTCAGAAGAGGACCCTGAAGATACACATGCTTTCATGATGACTGCTGAAACAGATGATTCTGATGAAGAGTTTGTTCAAGAAGAGTTCTTTGATCCTGCTGATTCGTTTCCTTTTGACTCCGGTGGCCATTTATCATGGAGTGTGGGTAGAAAGATTGAACCACATGCTGAAACACATGCTACCACTTCTTATACCATATCAATGGATGCTTGGACAGGATCCAAAAGCCCTAATACATTGTGTATTAAGGGCCAAATTCATGGAAAAGATGTGTTTATACTCGTGGACAATGGTAGGTGCAAGTTGCCAATGGGGATGATGAAATTAGCACACAAGTATGCCCTGCTGTTCATATTCAGTTTGCTAAAAATTTTGGACAGCAATTGGATTTAATTGCATTAGAAATGGGGTCTATAGACATTGTCTTGGGTTGTGATTGGCTGAAAAATTTGGGCACTATAACCATGGAATTCTCCTTGCTGTATATGGAGTTTGTCAGTGCTAGACAGCTCATTCACTTGCAAGGAATTCAAAATGATAATGAATTTTAGCTCATTACTAGCAAACAACTCAAGAACGAGTTCAAGAAACGGTTCCAAATCTTTGTATTGCAGTTAAATAAAGAAAATCCAGATAAGTCCACTAAATCAATAAAGAATTCATCATTGAAAACTCTTTTAGAAGAATACAAGGATCTCTTCCAAGTGCCCACAGCACTACCCCCTAATAGGGCAGTTGATCATCCCATAGATCTGGAGCCTCATTCAAAGCCTGTGAAGAAGCCACCTTACAAATTGTCTAGGTGTGAAAGAGAAGAAGTTGCCAGACAATTCAAAGAATTACTAGACATGGGATTCATTGAGCCTAGTTCTTCACCGTATGCTTCCCCTGTGTTATTGGTCAAAAAGAAGGATGGATCTTTCAAGATGTGCATAGATTACAGGGATCTTAATAAGATCACCATGAAGAACAGGTACCCTATTCTGTGCATAGATGACTTGTTGGATGAGCTCAAGGGGGCTAAGTACTTTACGAAGATAGATTTGAGGTCAGGCTATCACCAGATCCACATGAGGGCAGGGGATGAAGTCAAAACAACATTTCGGACTGATAGGGGGCTTAACCATTTCTTGGTCATGCCTTTTGGGTTAACTAATGCATCGGCCACCTTTCAGAGCTTAATGAACAAAATACTTCAACCCTTTCTTTTCAGATTTGTGTTGGTCTTCTTTGATGACATCCTCATCTACAGTAGATCACTGGAGGATCACCTTTGGCACATGAGGCAGGTCTTCGATGTATTAAGGCAGCACAGGCTCTTTGCCAAAGAAAAAAAATGTTATTTCATGCAGACAGAGGTGGAATACTTGGGGCACATCGTTAGTGAAGATGGAATTAGGTCTGATCCTAAGAAAGTGCAATGTATTAAAGACTGTTCCACACCTGCAAATACCACTTCACTCAGAGGATTTCTTGGTCTCTCATCATTCTATCACAGATTCATTAGGCATTATGCCACTATTGCAGCTCCCTTGATGGATAGACTTAAGAAAGAGGCCTTCTCCTGGGATGCCATAGCTCATAAGAGCTTTACTCAGCTCAAAGAGTTGCTTACTTCAGCACCCATCTTGGTTTACCTAGATTTTTTGAAAGAATTCACCATTCAGTGTGATGCCAGTGGAAGAGGCATAGGAGCTGTATTGTTACAAGAGCATGGGGTTATAGCATTTGAGAGTTGCAAACTTGCTGAAAATGAGATGACCATGAATGTATACGACCAAGAAATGTTGGCCATCCTTCATGCCATTAAGAAATGGCACCACTACTTGTATAGCAGCAGATTTAGGGTCAAGAGCGACCATAGGGTCCTCAAAGACTTTCTCTCCCAATCTAATCTTACCCCCAAACAATGCAGATGGGTAGCTACATTGCAGAACTATGACTTTGACATTACACATACACGGGGAAAAGACAATGTAGTTGTTGATTCATTATCAAGAATGTGGGCTTGTAAAGTTTCAGCCAATAATAGTGACTGGATAGAAGAGCTTCAGGAGGCCTATTTGTTAGATGCTGATTTCAGCCACATTTTTCAGAAATTATAGCAAGGGCATGTAGAAGAAAACTCTCCATATCAGCTCAAGAACTGTCTCTTATGGTTTCAGGGCAGGATTGCCATCCCATACACTTCCCCATTCAAGCAAAAGATCATTCAAGAGATGCATTCCTCACCTGCAGCTGGTCACTTGGGCATTTTTAAAACTTATGACAAAATTTCTAAAAGCTTCCATTGGAAGGGCCTATGGAAGGATGTAAAAGATTTTGTTTTGAGTTGCGTGTCATGTCAACAAAACAAAGACAACACCTTAAAACTAGCCAGTTTACTACAGCCATTGCCTATGCTCGAAGGCAAATGGACGCATATCACTATGGACTTCATAACCGGCTTACCGGTGAGACCAAGAAGGGGTGGAACAACATTTATGTAGTTGTGGGCAGACTCACCAAGGCAGCCCATTTCATTCCTACAAAGATCCAATATAGTGCTTCTCAAGTAGCTAGCCAATTCATGGAACATGTTTTCAAATTACATGGCTTACCACAGGTCATTGTGCATGACCGAGATGCTAAATTCATGATCAATTTTTGGCAGGCAGTTTTCAGCTCTATGGGCACTCAAATAGCTCCTTCCACTGCTTATCATCCACAAACTAATGGCCAAACAAAGAGGGTTAACAAGTGGCTGGAAACTTACTTGAGACATTTTTGTTATGATGTGCAAAATACTTGGGACTCATGGTTGCATCTGGCTGAGTTTGCCTATAACAACTCTATACACTCTAGCATTGGAGTTTCACCTTTTGAGGCATTGTATGGATATAAGGTACCCCTCCCTGCGGTTATCTTCAATGATAAAATAAGCCCGCAAAGCAACCTGGAGGAATTGGATAAAATGCAAGCCTTACTTCAACATTGCAAAGTCAATTTGAAGAAAGCTCAGGATCAAATGAAGCTATATGCTGATGATAAAAGAAGGGATGTTGAATTCCACAAAGGGGATTTAGTGCTCTTGAAGGTGCCCAAGTCCAGATATGCCACCCTTAAGGATGGATCCAGCAATAAATTGGCACATAGGTTCTATGGGCCATATCGGATTATCAAAAGAGTGGGAGACTTGGCATATCAGTTGGAACTACCACCATCCACGAAAATTCATAATGTCTTCCATGTGAGCCAATTGAAGCCCTTCATTGGATCATTAGTGGATTATGTTGAGGAGCTACCACCGATAAATGAAGAAGGCATTATTCAATACATACCCGAGCAAATCATTGGACAAAGGGAAAAGAAGCTTCGCTCTCATTCCATCCTGGAATACTTGATTAAGTGGCAAGGTTTACCACTTGAGGAAGCTTCTTGGAAGCCAACTTCAATTTTGGAAGAGTTTCCATATCTACTAGAAGTGGATTTGGCTGAATCTAGCTAACTATGGCCCTATTTTTCTCCTAGAATGATTGCAGACAGATCTCTGTTTCAAAGTAGCTTTTACCTTGCACTATGGATAGCAATGGACATCATACATGGGCTGAAATTACTCTTTGAGAGCTCCGTTTTGATATATGGCCCACCCCGATCGGAGTCTCCAACATAAAGTTATGATAGATTTACTACAGCAGGGTCCTGTAGTAAACAGCTTGCTGTCCACTATCTGCAACTCATATTCACTCAAGATACTTGGGTCAAATTTCATTTTTTATAATTTCCTAATAAGACCCATGTAACATACATACCCCAATGACCCGACATACGTAATAATACCTCTTCATTCATTTGTAAACCCTTGTAATAATGCAGCAGAGCAGTACTCTGATCTGCTCCTACCCAGTTAGCATAAGTGCCCAAATTGTTTTTGAGGGCAAAAACCTTTAGGTGGGGATGGAATGTAAGAGAGGGGGATTTAATAATGGGAAAATACTAGCTACACTGGCTAGTATATAAGGTGTTAGGGACTTGATTTTTCATTATCAGATTTTAATAAAAGTCTCCTTTCATCTTGATCTCCTTCTCCAAGCTCTCATGGCTTCTTTCTCTCTCTTTCTATCTTTCTCTCTCTTTTTCTAGTCTTTCTCTCTCTTCTACACTCTCTTTATTTCTTCTTCCTCTTCTCTCTCCTGTCTCCTTCATTATAGAAAGCGTATGGTACATATGTTCATATGCCAGATGAGTTGTAAAAGAAGCTTGATCCAAAAGCTTAAAAATATATTTTCATTGGATGCTCTTCAGAGTAGAAAGGGTATTATTATTATAACCCTATTAAGGTGAGTTCAGAGTGAGTAGAGATGTTATAAGAAATTGGTATACATCTAGCAATGATACATTATGATGATGATCATGATAGTTATATATAGAAAAAAAACCAAGAATCACAAGGAGCTTTAGTGGACTAAAAACATCATATGTGGTTGTATCTACAATTAGGCCTTAGTCTAGGTGATTGAGAAGTAGTCCCACATCTTTAGGTGCTTCTACTAGTATTGCAAGTAAAGACAAATGGAAGAAAAAAGTGTCAAATGGTAATGACGCATCTGCTAGTTACTTGGGGTTTGATGGAAATTCCAGTGGTTTAGAGAGTTTTGATGATGAGCTTGATCTTCCTTCAATTCTAGGACACCAGGTGGACTAAGAGCACATGGTAATGTAAAGGCTCCACTAAGCAATCTAGTGGTATGTAGGTCTAGCAGGGCAAGATACCCTATTAAAATATTTATTTTTTAAGGTTATGTAGCTCACCATTATGCTTGTATAGTAAATGTGGTTGAGGATGTTGAGCCCACTTGGTTTCAGAATGTTGTTGATCATGTCCATTAGAGTGCAACAATGGATGAGGAGATGGCTACATTAGAGACCGACATCTAGTATCATTGTCTAAGGGCAAGAAAGATATTGGCTGTAAGTGAGTCTACAAAATGAAGCATAATTCAGATAGTGTTATTAACAAGTATAAGTCTAGGTGGCTATAATGGACTAATATACTCAAATATATGGGATCAACAATTATGAAGAGACATTCAGTCCAGTTGCTAGGATAGCAACTATTAGATGTGTGATTGCTTTGGAAATATATGGACTAATATACTCAAATATATGGGATCGATGATTATGAAGAGACATTCAGTCCAGTTGCTAGGATAGCAACTATTAGATGTGTGATTGCTTTGGAAATAGCCAAAAGTTGGAGTTTGAAGAAAATAGATGTAAAGAATGTCTTCTTGCATAGTGAATTGCAAGATGATAATGTTCTCATACAAGAATAGAGACACATTGCTTCCATCATCTCGTTTGAGAGCTTTGGCTTCACACTACTTCATTACATAATTAGTACAGACTAGTATGTATTTGTTTTTCTTTCTTCAAGTTGGAAGGTTGATTGGGCCCACAAAGTTAATGCCCCATTTCTCAAATGGCTTCAAGAGAAGGATTAGTGGTAGTGGCATTGCATTGGTCTTTATATGTTTTCCCATTTATTTGACATGCATCACAATACTTACAATAATAATAAGTAACTTTGTGGAGGGTTGGCCATTAGTATTTTGCAAGTAGATCTTTCCTGACTATCGCTTCTCCTGCAAACTATCTAGCACATGGCTCATCATGGCATGCCTTCAAAATGATCTCAATTTCATCTTTTGCTATGCATGTTTGCAATGCTTGATCTTTACCTTTCTTATACAAAGTGCCGCCTAGCAGGGTGTAGGGGACTCATTCTAAAAAAAGCTTCTTATTCTCTCTATAGAGATACTAGGGGAATCCTATTGTGTGGCCAAGAGGTCGGCAATGTCAGCTAGAGATAGTATGGGGATACTATTGTGTGGCCAAGAGGTCGGTAATGTCTACATACCATGGAGTCACAATATTGAGCAAAACCAAAGATGTATCAGGAAGGTTTGGATCATCTTTCTCTCCTTTGTCACTTTAACAGATTTGCGATAGATGATTATCTAGGATATGAGAATGACTAGGTTTAGAGACCACTTTAAAATTAAACTCGTGGAATAGAAGGAGCCATCTCATCATTTCACCTTTGACATCTACCTTGTTCATCAGGAAGGATAGATCCTTATGATCCACATAAAACTTGAAATGTATTGACAAAAGGTAATGTCTAAAATTTTCCAAGGGGCAAATACCATTATCAAGCACTCAAGCTTTTTCACTATACATTTGCACTCTCTATGAATGACTTTTTGACTTGCATAATAAATTGGTTGTTCGAGACTTGAGAAGCCTTTTTGATAGAGAATAGTGCATAGTCCTTCAATAGATGCATTTGTATGCACATGGAATTCCTTTGTCCAATCAAGAGGCTATAAGATGGTTACTCTGATTGGGCACTACTTCAAGGTATGAAAGGATTCTTCATATTCATTTGTCCAAATAAATTCTACATATTTCCTCAAGAGTTTGTGCAAGGGGGCTACCTTTGTTGCAAAATGTACTATGAACCTCCTATAGTAGCCCATATGGCTAAGAAATCCTCTCAATTGTTTTAGATAGTGTGGTTAGGGCTACAATCTTCTCAATCTTTGCAAAGTCTATTGCTATTTTTTGTCCACAGAAAATGTGGCCCAATAGAACTCATGAAGAGACTCCAAATATGCATTTGTTGGGATTGAGGGAGATCTTGTACTCATGGCATCGATCAAAGCTTATCATAGCACTGCTCTAGGTGTCACCAATGCTTACAGAGTGGATTGAAGATACAAAAATCATCTAAATATACCTGAATGAAATCATGTAGGTAATTTTGGAATACGGCCATCATGACTCACTGAAAGGTATCAAGGGTGTTACAAAGCCTAAATGGCATCACCCTGTAAGCACAGGTCCCCCATTCGGTGTGGTAAATGCTATTTTGGATTGGTCTTCTTTTGCAACTTGCACCTAATTGTATTCATTAAAACCATCCAGCAAGGACTAGAGTTCATGATCTACCAATGTGTCTAACAATTGGTCGATGAAGGGGATAGAGTAATTGTCTTAGTTTGTTTTGGAGTTTAGCTTTCGAAAGTCCACACAGATTTGAAACTTTTCATTCTTCTTAGATATGACCATAATGGGCGAAACCCATTCACTATTAGCCATTAGATAGATAAATTCAACTTCTAATAGCTTCAACAACTCTCTCGTCTTAACTTCTAGTTGGATAGCTTTTTTCACTTTGCTTTTATGATTTGTATCCTACCTTTCATCATTTTTCTCTTTGGACTCTATCTCTACCTCTGTAGAGGCTCTGTAGTAAGAGAAGAATAGGTTCTCTGATTTTTCTTCTAGTTCTATCTCTGGCTCTACTATTGATGCCAGGAGGCATATTCCACGGTGGATTCCGTGAGGTTTTACGGTGGATTCCGTACGATTTTATTACCGGGGCTCATACACAAAGTGGATTCTTTGTGCGAGAAGTTGATGGGGACACCTATCCTTTTCGGGTGTTTTGTTAATTTTATGTGTACATGGGTGATTCCATAGCGGGTGATTTTGCAAAATACATATTTAAATTAATAAATATTTATGAGTTTAGAGTGCGCACTCGTGATAAATTAATGTTAGAATTGATTTCTAACCAATTTATTTATGTAGCTGAAGACTGCTAGGTATTCACTTTTGTCTATTTAATTGTATTAGTTTACTAACGATTGTGAATGCTTCAGTTGATGTGTAGAGATAGCAGTAGTGGAAGTGGAAAGCATTGGAGGATAGCGTGTATTCAAAGTTATTGTCAATATTTTGATGGGTGCGTACCTTAGGCATGGCGCCTATATTTTGTCGTGCTTATTTATCAAGGCACTTGATATTTAGTTATTATTTTTGTATTCGCATGGGCGCACGATTTAGATATTTGTATTGGACATTGTATTTGGGTATGCCCGACTTCTTGGGCGTCCATTAGCTTTAATTCTCTATTTGGCACAAAAGCAAACTCAAAAGCTAAAGCATGCTATTTTGTAATTTGGGCTATTATTTGAGCTTGAAGATGATTAATATATGAAATACATGCTTTGTGGAGCACTTACACAAGGCATGAAGGGAGATCGCACCCAATTGGTCTCTTGTTCATGTCGTGCAAGCTTTCTACATTGATTTGTGTGCTAAAAGTAGAGTTCTTTTGTTCTTGGGGACCTTCTGACGCTCACTACGTGCGCTTACGGCATCCGATCTGTGCACCAGTGGTATTAGAGCAAAGCTGAGATCGAGAGCTTCCAATCGCTTACCATCTTGCATGAAGCCGGAGATCCTGGAATGATCGAGCTCTATAGTCAGTTTCGTCGCAAATGGTTAATACCGGTGTGTTCCTGGCGGTCAAGAACCTGCTTCTGCACTCTCTGATCGCGAAGGACCGGCCTGAGGAGACAGAGGACCATGTAGACATCTTCTTCTTCAAGTTGTTTACAAACAAACTGACAGTAAGCTTCCATAGCTCAAAAGTTCAAAAGCTTTAAGTCAAAGCTTAAGTAAGATTAGTAATAAGCTTTAAAAAAAAGCTTCAATCAACAAAACTAATGATCGGCGGCAAGAATATGTGCTGGGCGGTGTCAAAACGGCAGTCAACGTCCTTCTGTCCACGAAATCCACGCTTAATCACAGAGCTCCTAAACTACTAAGTTACTCTAAGTCTTCCAAGCTTACTTACTTCTCCAAGTCTTGCAAGTCACAGAAGTCATAAAAGACTTACTTCAACCACTCCCATAAAGGTTGTTCATATGCAGAAGCACAGAACCACGGTATTGCTCTTTGGTAGACTATGTTCATACTTGCAGACTTGCTGAACAAGTTTCAGCAAATGCAAAAGGTCATATGCAGGTCATACGAAGATTATACGCAGTTTCTACGAAGACAACGTATACCACAATTGCAAAGGAGAAAGACCATAAAAGCCAAACAAAATTTACAAGCCTTGTATACCCGCCTTTGAGCTACGCTCATCCCGCTAATAAGATTTTGAGAGTGTGAGGTCTTTTGAATTTTACAGGATGACCGATCCAAACATGGACAATCTTATTGAAGGTGATTTACCCGAACCAATGATGGAACAAAATTTGGATTTGATTATGATGCAGCTTGATGAAGAAAGAAGAGCCCAATAAGCTTTGCAAGTTCAATTGGCCAATCTGCAAAATGAACTACCACCAACAAAGATGGACCGCAACCCGAAGATCTTATACGACATACCATCGATGCGACGCTCGAAGCCCAATCCATTCATAAAGAAACAAAGATAAGTAAAAGAAACTTCAAATTTCGTACTTTCAATGGATCACGAGATGGAAAGACTGTACTTGCATTTATCAGTCAATTTGATGATTACTTCCATGAAGAAACATATGTTGAGAAAGACAAAATTAAATGTGTCACTAACCATTTAGTTGATCGAGCATCCTTATGGTGGACTGTGGTCCGCAAGAGCATTGATTGTCCCACTACCTGGGATACTTTCCAAAAGAAGTTTTTGCAAAATTTCCTTCCTCCTCAATTCCATGAAAAAGCCATTAAGCAATGGGATCTTCTACAGCAAAGAGATCGCAAATCTATTTCCCAATACACTGAACGTTTTTGGAATGCCCTACTGCAACTACACATGCTTGAAGATGTACCTGAAGCGACTCACAAATGCAAGTTTATGTTTGGCCTACTTGGACATTTCTACGCTGAAGTCAATATGTTCAAGCCAACAACCCTTGAAGATGCAATTTCCTTGGCTCATGACACTGAAGACAAGATTCGTGGAAGAGATAAGCGACCACAATAATTTCAAACTAATGGTAACTATGGTTCCAAACAATTCAATTCAAATTTTCGAAGATTCAATCAAAGTCGTTTTCTTCCATCTTCATTCCGTAAGTCTTGGACACGACCACTTGCTTTGCCATCAAATACCAATCAAAACCCTAAGCCATCCTCATAGCTAAATCCCAATATTCCTAAACTTCTTGCCATTAACAACAATGTATCTAAAGCCAAACCCATATTTTGTTACAAATGCCATCAACCTGGACATCTAGCAGCCAATTGCCAAACCAAAAAGCCACCTGTCCATATCAATTATCTTGGCGCAATGGAAGAAGAAGAACGTGAAGAAATGCTTGACTTTACAGAAGATGATGACGACATTGGTACTACTTCGGATACTTTGTCAAGTATGCTAACTCCCCATTCTTTGTTGACAATGAAATGTTTTATGCATGGTAAAGAAAAGACTATTTTACATGATGATGGGAGTACACATGACTTTATTTCTGCAAAGTTAGTGAAAGAATTGAATTTACAAACTGTTTCTATACATTATCGCATTAAAGTTACATTCCTAGGTACAAGATATAATGGAACACAAGAGGTGCATAACTTAGAAATTAAAATTGGTGAATATACTGAACGAAGAAATTTCCTAGTTGTACCTTTGCAGTCTAGTGATATTATTTTAGGAATGCCTTGGCGTCATCAGTATAATCCTGAGATAGATTATTCTATGCATTCAATTAAAATTTATTTTCAAGGAAAAAAAATCACATTGCATGGCATGCACGCTTCTAATAATTCTCCACTGCTTACTCATACTCAGGCTAAACATGCATTACGTAAAAGTAGCAAATCTTATCTAATATGGGTAAATGAACTTCAAGCTAAAGAAAAACATATGCATCCTAGGCATACACAATTTCTTGCTCAATTTCAAGATTGTTTTGCTGATGATTTACCACCTGGACTACACCTTCACGTCCTGAAGATCACAAAATAGATTTAATTCCTAGAACACAACCACCATGTAAAGCACTATATAGGCATAACCAAATTGAACAGAAAGAAATTCAAAATCAAATAGAAGGATTGCTAAACAAGGGATTAATTAGACCTAGTAGTTCTCCATTTGGTGCACTTGTTTTATTAGTAAAGAAGAATAATAATACTTATCACATATGCATTGATTATCGTGCCCTAGATAAAATTACTGTTAAGAATAGATATCCGATTCCTAGGGTAGATGATCTTATGGATAAACTACAAGGTTCTTCCATATTCAATAAGATAGACCTTAAATCTGGTTATTATCAAGTAAGATTGGATAAATCTGATATATTCAAAACTGCATTTAGAACACAATTTGGACACTATGAATTTCTAGTGATGCCTTTCGGTCTAACTAATGCACCAGCTACATTTAGTCGTATGATGAATCGCATATTCTTGAAATATCAGCATTGTGTCATAGTATTCTTTGATGATATATTGGTATTCAGTAAAAATGAGAATGAGCATTATGAACATCTGTCTTTAGTTTTCAAGTTGTTAAAAGACAATCAATTGTATGCTAATCCAGAAAAGAGTGAGTTCTTTCAAACAGAAATTGAATATCTAGGACATATTGTTTCATTAGAAGGTATTAAGGTTGACCCTAAAAAGATAGAAGCAATTTTAAATTGCCCCATACCTAAAAATGTTCATAAGTTATGTTCTTTTTTAGGTCTTGCTAGTTTTTACAGAAAGTTTGTGTGGAATTTTTCATTACTTGCATTACCTTTGACTAAACTTTTAAGAAGGGTATTGTGTATAACTGGACTGACAATCAACAAAAATCTTTTGATTTATTGAAACATGCATTAACCCATGCTCCTGTATTACAACTACCTGATTTCAATAGATCATTCTTTTTAGTAGTTACTGATGCTAGTGGATCTAGAATAGGAGCCGTCCTTATGCAAGATAATCATCTCATAGCCTATTCTAGCTGTAAACTGAAACCATTTGAACTTAAATATTCTACATATGATAAAGAATTGCTAGCTGTAGTACAAGCCTTACGTCAATGGAAACATTATTTAATGGGTTCTAAATTTATGATTAAAACTGACCAGCAAAGCATTAGACATCTCCTTAGTCAACCCCAAATATCTGACCGACATATTAAATGGACAGCTTTCATTCAAAGTTTTCATCCCCTTATACAATATCAACCAGGAAAAAGAGAATGTTGTAGCCGACGCTTTAAGTAGAAGACCGACAATTCATAATATTTCTGTGATATCATTTGATTCCCTTATCCCTATGAAAGATACTTATCATCTGGATCTTACTTTTCAAGCTGATTGGAGTAAATTAGTTGCAAATAATTGGATTCCTATTGTTTCACTATCTTACAATAATGGATTCATGTTTTATGAAAAGAGATTATGTGTGACAGATCCATTTAGATCATTTGTTATGCATGAGATTCATTGTCCTCCATATCAAGGTCATAGAGGTATTATATCTACTTTGCATACATTGACTGAAAATTTTTATTAGCCACATATGGACACTGATGTATCTAACTTTGTATCTGAATGTTTAGTTTTTCAACAAGTTAAAAGACACCATGGTAAACAGTATGGTTTACTAATGTCACTATCTATTCCATCACGACCATGGGAACAGATTTCAATGGACTTTATTACTGGTTTACCTAACACTAAAGCTAACCATGATATGATTTGGACTGTTGTTGACAGGTGTAGCAAACAAGCATATTTTATTCCATGCAAGAAAACTTTAACTGCATCTCAAGCTGCACAATTATTTTTGAAAACTGTTTTCACTAATCATGCTTTACCAAATGTGATTATTTCTGATCGTGATTCTAGATTTTGTAATAGTTTTTGGATTACTTTGTTTGCTAACTTAGGAACAAAGATTGATTTTTCATCTACATTTCATCCTGAAATAAACGGTCAAACAGAAGCTACTAACAGTACTATTTTAGATCTTTTGCGTACTTACACCATTTCAAAACCACACACATGGGATACACATTTACATTTACTTCAATTTGCATATAGCAATACACCACATACAGCTACAAAGAAAGCTCCATTTGAAGTTATTTATGGATATAGATTACCTACACCTGTTGCATCATTATCAAACAAAATTCAAATTGCTGATGATATTGCTAACATGCATGCCACTATTTTTGATGAAGTTAAAGACATGATTGCCAAAGCCCAACAATCATATACAAAACAAGAAAATAAGAAAAGACAAGCTATGAATTTTAAAGTTGATGATTATGTTTGGTTACGCATAGGAAAAACGTAGATTACAAAGTGTAGATAAACACCCAGTTGTGAAATTAGCACCTAGATTCTATGGACCATTCAAGATCATACATAAAATTAATGACAATGCATTTAAATTGGAACTACCACAGCACTGGAAAATTCACAACACCTTCCATATTAGTTTATTACGACCCTTTAGAGGCCAATTACATGTACATCCTGTCTATGAAAACCCACCTTTACTAGATGATGAGACTGAAATTCTTGAGCCTGAAACTATTATAGATACTAACTTTATGACCACTAGAACTGGCTGTAGATATTCTAGATATTTGGTCAAGTTTAAAAACCATCCTGTTGAAGAGGCCCAATGGATGCACGCTAGAGACTTAAATGCTTTTCCCACTCTGTTAGCTCCACATTGAGCTAATAGCAATTGAGGACAATTGCTATCCCACCCCGGGGTATGATGCATGAGGCATATTCCACGATGGATTCCTGAGGTTTTACAGTGGATTCCGTAAGATTTTATTATCAGGGCTCATACACAAAGTGGATTCTTTGTGCGAGAAGTCGATGGGGACGCCTATCCTTTTCGGGCGTTTTGTTAATTTTATGTATACATAGGTGATTCCATAGCGGGTGATTCCGCAAAATACATATTTAAATTAATAAGTGTTTATGAGTTTAGAGTGTGCACTCGTGATAAATTAAGGTTAGGATTGATTTCTAACCAATTTATTTATGTAGCTAAAGACTGCTAGGTATTCACTTTTGTTGGTTTAATTGTATTATTTTACTAACGATTGTGAATGCTTCAGTTGATGTGTAAAGATAGCAGCAGTGGCAGTGGAAAGCATTGGAGGATAGCATGTATTCAAAGTTATCATCAATATTTTAATGGGCACATAGCTTAGGCATGGCACCTATATTTTGTTGCGCTTATTTATCAAGGCGCTTGATATTCAGTTATTATTTTTGTATGCGCATGGGCGCACGATTTAGATATTTGTATTGGACATTGTATTTGGGTATGCCCGACTTCTTGGGCGCCCATTAGCTTTAATTATCTATTTGGCACAAAAGCAAACTCAAAAGCTAAAGCGTGCTATTTTGTAATTTGGGCTATTATTGGAGCTTCAAGATGATTAATATATGAAATACATGCTTTGTGGAGCGCTCACACAAGGCATGGAGGGAGATTGCACCCAATTGGTCTCTTGTTCATGGTCTCTTGTTCATGTCGTGCAAGCTTTCTACATTGATTTGTGTGCTAAAAGTAGAGTTCTTTTGTTCTTGGGGACCTTCTGACACTCACTACGCGCGCTTATGGCATCCGATCTGTGCACCAACTATGGCCATGTAATAGGGAGAGCTGTACATCCATGCCTCTATCTTGCTGTCCGAGGTAATTTTAGAAATCATTCCTAGTTCTAGTAGGAAGTATTCACCCATCAACAATTACCTTATATCTTTTGGGAGGCCTTTCAATACCCGCTATTAGGAAATGTACTTCAAGTTTTTTTAGGAAATTTTGTTTGGGAGTGTCTTCTTCTACCGATGTTCCATCCATTGTTTCATTGAAAGAATCAAATGAGACTTCTATGGAGGTGAATCTATTTTCTTTCTATGAACCATAGAGCTTCAATACCACTTTGTTGAATTCCCTACCTAGGGTTAGATTTCCTTTAAACCAATTGGTCCTTGCTTATGCTTCAAACAACCATGTTTGTCCAAGTAACAAAGAGAGTAAGGTGTTCCATAAGAGTTAGGATTTACAACCAAGTACGTCATCTAGTAATCTCTGTCAACAACCATGGTCTTTATGTAAGGAAGAATGCCTAAAGACTTGACTCTACTTTGATCACCTAGTCTAATGAGCCACTGAGTAGCCTTGCATGCCTTGCAGGACTAGATCTTTCATCATCATATCCGTCATGATATTCATTGAAAAGCCTCATCTATCAATGCACTTGCAAAAAGTAGCCTTTTATCTAGATGCCAGTATTTGGAGTGCCTACATCTAGGAAGGCATTGGCCACGCCCACTTCTGTTACAAGCTCCAGGGTTATTTTTGGTAATAGTTACATGGTTGGAAATCCTTGGGTCATATCTTTGTGTGAGAATAATTTAAAATATCTTTCTACAACTGGGTGAGAGCATCAACACAGAATGTCAAATTAGGGGGCGGAAGGCATCCAAGTCCTTTACCAAATCATACTCTTTTATGGAATCCATGTGCTTCTCCAACTGGCTAGGAATGGGGCAATACCCACTTTTATTTTTCCACTTTCTTCAAGCAAGGATTGTATCATCACTTCATCTATTACTAGATGTACATCCATCTCTTTTGTCTCTTGGTTCTCTAGTTTTATGTCATGGACTATCTCTAAATCCTTTTGTGGCAGTGGAATTTTTTGCAGTGCACTACCCAGTATTGTACTACTTTGTGGCTCTATTGGGAGCTTGAACTTGTCAACTTTTGTATGTGGAACATTCTGTTTTAGAATTGTTGGATCTCTTTTCTTGGCACATGTAATTGCAGCTACCTCCAATTCTACCAGATTGGAGGTAGGCTCCTAATTATTTTGTTGGTTGTCTATGGCATTAGTCTTGATAGGGGTTGGACTAGGATAGTCTTTAGCAGTGTGGCTCTAATCTTAATAGGGGCTAGACTAGGATACTCTTTAGCAGTGTGGCCTTATCTTTTGCATCGACTATAGAGAGGCTTGTAATCCATGGATCTTCCAGGGTTTGGGTAATTTGGGGAGATGTGACCCTTCTCTCCATATTTGTAGCATTCAACTTCTGATATCTATCCACCACTAGACTATCTTCCTCTATAACTTTGGATAGGGAACCTCCTTGGACACAAAATTAGGATCAAACTCTTTGGGCTTTGAGCCAATGACTTGGATTTTCATCTTAGATTCCAACGGGTTGAACATTGCTTCCTCATATTTCTTCCGTCTGTCATGCATATCTTTTAGAGAGTATGTGTCCTCTATATGGTCCTTTTTTAGGAAGTAAGAAGAGAGAATGCTTTAGGGATAGTTGGATTTTGAGTACATTCACTTAATAAATGTCTCACTTGATGACCACAAGAGCCTTAAATGGATCTTCACCCAGTCGACCTCAATATGAGGCAACATCGTTGGATTGAGGTTCTATAAGAATATGACTTTGAGATCATGTATCGATCCGATAAAGAGAATGTGGTCGTTGATGCATGAAGTCGCAAGGCATTCCTCAACTCTCTTATCATGGAGGAACCCTGAATGGCGGAATCATTGGTAACTATGGTGTGAATTCCTAGCAACCCTATCCTTGAATTAGCTAAGGAGGAAGCTAGCCATGACCTAGATTATCTGAAGATGTTGAAGGAGATTTTGGAAAAGGACCAAAACCCTAGACTTAAGGTCAAGTATCAAGAATTTTTTGTCAATGAGGGACTTGTCTATTTTAGGACAAGATTATGCATACCCTCAAGCAAGAAACTCAAATAGAGAATACTTTGGGAAGCACATGACTCCCCCTTTTCAGGCCATCTCGGATATGTCAAGACCCTCAACATGGTCAGAAAGAGCTACCATTGGGAAAGGCTTAGGGGAGGCATGCTCAAATATGTCATGGAATGTTTGTCTTGCCAATGTATTAAGACAAAACATGTCAAAATGCCTGGGAAGCTGCAATCTCGACATTCTCCAAATGAAGTGGGAATTTATCAGCATGGACTTTGTTGGGTTACCCTCAGTTCAAGGAGGATACAATTCAATTATGGTTATAGTAGACATGCTCACTAAGGTTGCACACCTCATTCCAGTCAAGACAAACTATAAAGCTTTAAATATTGCCAAATTATTCATCAAGGAGATATTCAGACTCCATGGGTTTCCTAGAAGGATCATTAGTGATCATGATTCTCTCTTCACATCTCACTTTTGGAGAGGGATATTCGAGACCATTGGGACTCAACTTTGTTTTAGTACAGCCTATTGCCCTCAAACTAATGGCCAAACGGAGAGGTTCAACCAAGTCATTGAAGATATCCTTAGAGAATATTGTTGTTGCGAACCCAAGAAATGGATCCAATATCTACCATTGATAGAGTTCTCCTATAATGCTTCCTACCAACAAAGCATTCAAATGACACCTTTACAAGCATTGTATGGGCATGATTTCCATACTCCATTGAACTTTTTAGATCCTACCTTAAGGGTAGAAACTTCCTAGAAAATGCTTGAGAAAATGGATGAGCAAGTCAAGGTCATCAGACAAGATATTAGAGCCGTCAAGGATAGGCAGAAAGCCTATGCAAATCTAAATAGACAAGAGTGACTCTTCAATGAGGGAGATATGGTTTTTATTCGTGTACAACCCAAGAAGAGTTCCTTATTATTGGGGGAATTTAAGAGGCTGAGTCCAAGGTATTGCGGACCCTATAGGATCCTCAAGTGCCTAGGGCCCAATGCCTACAAACTCCAACTCCTTGAGAATGTAAAGGTTCACAATTTATTTCATGTTAGCCTACTAAAGAAATATGTATCCAATCCTAGCCATGTGCTCAAAGATCAATAAGTTGTAATGCCAAGCCAAGGAGTCCTTGAGCTCTGGCCAAATAGAATCTTAGACATTTGGAAAAAGAGATTGAGGAGTAGAACCCTCAAAGAGTACCTCATCCAGTGGAAGGACTATCTAGAAGAAGATGCCACATGGATTGAGTGGGGGGGTCCCACGGCCCACGAAAGAGATACTCTCCAAAAGGTTTTCGGGTTTTCAAGTTTAAACACTAATTCGACACTCCAAAGTGGTAGTGTTACGATGTCTAGTCCTATGAATGGAACAACAAAGCATAGTTATCGTAAAAAGGATCATACTTTTGCATCGCATAAATTGCTTAACTGGAGAGGTAGTTATAAAGGCTTAATGCCCATGATTTTTCACGAATCAATTAAGCATCTAAGCCGAGTATTGGGCTCAAAATTTGCAAGTGCATTGTAGGTTGCCAATGTATATAAATATACTGTGTAATTCAACTGCATCCTAGAGACCATTAGAATCGACTAACTCGCATTTATGTTAGGTATGATGAACTCATGTATAACTGCACTTAAATACTTAGGTCACACTTTATGATTTTCTTAAATTCACTAGAAGGAATTTTCATGAATGAGAATCCCGCATTGTATCATCAACTCGGGAAAGACTTGCATCTAGATTTGCATGGCGTCATGGATAGTTTCGGTTGCACTACGAAATAGGGATTAATCTTAAAATATAGATTTAAGATGCACATGTGAGTTGCTAAACTTAATTGCAAGAAGTTGTTCAGTAAATGAAACCCTATATGATAAGTAAGGCTAGACTTAGTTAGGATTTAATTGTAAATAAGTCAAATTATTGTTACGATCATATTTTGACTTAGAGTCAAGTAAACACTTTCATTGGTCTTCATCCTAACAACTATCCATGATAAGTCCAAAACTCCCTTGGAGATATCATTCTAAATTATGACAAGAAAACTCAAATGTCATATCCACACGAAAGAACAACCATTCACCACGTGACCTTCGATGCTCGCAAGCATTTAAGGATTGCAAAAGGGCTTAGTTTACTCTTGACTTGCGGAACAAATGTACAAAAGTTTCTGTCACGAATTCTTAAGGGAGTGAAACCCCATGGTAAACTTAGAAACCCCAATAAGGTTCTAAGGAGAAAAAATGGTTACCAAATAACCAATAAAAATCCTATATTGAATTATTTAAGACCTATGACCCAAAGACAAGAACCGTGGACTAAAGGCTAGCAAATTAGGGAAACTACCCTCCGAAAACTATTAGATATAAATCCAATAGTGTAAATGCTCGCTCCTATCACATAAGAATGAGATCGGAATGAGGGTATTCTGTATCCCTCATAAGGTCATGGTAATTGACATCAAGGTAAGAAAGACCCAAGAAGGGTGAATGCTAAGTTTTCAAAAATAGGAACTCCACCGTAGCAAATGTCCTGAGCAGTCGTCTTCATTATTTTTTGTGCTTGTTAATTTAGGAACACTATCCATGAAAGGATTGTATGATCCTAAACTCACAAAAGAAATTGGAACAATGAATCAGGTTAAATTCATGAAGGGCACGCCAAATCACCCCCAACTGGGTGCCAACCCTATCCAAGGGGGTTCTAAATAACCGTGACAGGAACGCAAATTGAACCCACCATGAGAGGTCTCTCCGTGGGTTAGTTTGAACGTAGGAGGATGCTTGGATGCCGTGGGGGCTCTGGGTGTAAATTCCCTACCTGTGGGTCCTACTCAAATGATTTATGTGACTGGAGATGGATTCTTGAGGACCTGTTACTAGTGCAAGGGTGGAAACTTGGAGGAAATAAGACACATCCTCAGGGATTGCACACATTATCCTTTTTGGACAAGACTTGTACCTAAGTTAAAATGCTAATATAAAGTTTGCTCCCAAGGAACCTGCCTAAATTGTTTTCATGTTAGTTTCATAATTTATGTGAACGAACCATGTTCCCTAAAAGGCTTAATTAAGGAAGCTGATTTTAAATGTCACG
Source organism: Lygodium microphyllum (assembly GCF_053477565.2). Classification (NCBI taxonomy): domain Eukaryota; kingdom Viridiplantae; phylum Streptophyta; class Polypodiopsida; order Schizaeales; family Lygodiaceae; genus Lygodium; species Lygodium microphyllum. Next base: position 96,175,386 of record NC_141140.1, on the reverse strand, counting down.
CATAAATGTGGTAGGACCTAATTAGATAATTAAAGAACACCTATTGAAGGAAGCGGCTAGATGGGACCCCCCACGGTCCGTCCTATGGTAGGGTGGTCCCAGAGAACTGGGAGGCTTCTCACAAGGTTCTACAATCGTACAACCTTTACATATTGATAGGTTAGAACCCGATTCATGCCGTTTTACAGGACCACAATGGGACTATGCCCTATGGGCAGAGAGGTTGAGCAGCTCATCCCTCTCGTTTCCCATTCTCTTTGAACCAATTGTGGCATGGGTTTTCTTTGGCTTGGGTACCTCTGCGTAAAGTAGGATATCCAAGTCCCGATGCTAGAATGCTATCAGGAGACCTTGTCCACTAGGAACCCTAATTTAAGGTTGATCCTAGTGGGTTTTTTGGCCACGAACATTCTATTGTGAGGCATACTCGAGAAACCCTAGGCGACAAATCCCGTAACATTCCATGGGAGTGCTCGGAAGCGTCGCTTAGATGGACCACTAAAATCATGCTAATATACTATTTATTATAAGTTATCTATTCAATATTTGACTTAATTCAAGATATCTACAATCTTGATTAACAAACCTTCTATGTATAAGCTATGGATGTTAATTGGTTTAAGGATGTGGTGGAAACAACACATTGTGAAGCAAGAAGCACCATACCAAAGTATTTATAATCATTAACTTTACAATGATTTTGCAAGGGAAATATAGAACATTCATATGATCAAAATAATGTGAGTCAATTAATGTTATCTAAATATAGATATTTAATATGAATATACAATATGAGTTATATGCTCACTAATTAACATGTTTCTAATAAAGTTTTATATCTATGGAGCATATGGATGATCATCGTAGTACTAGGGGTGATAATGATGAGGGAGTAAGAGAGGTAGAGTATGAATATGGTGTAGGATATACATATTATTAAAATACCATTGCACATGAAGACAATGTGGCCATTGTTGATGATAATGATGAGGAGTATAATGGCAATATTGGTAGTGGGATTAATTTGTTTGTAGTTTTTTCATTTTGATAATATATCAAAGTAGATATTTTTGCAACTTTTTATCTCATTATAGATGAGATCATTGAAGATCCATCTTAATCAACATTGCATTTTTGGCTAATCTTCCCTTTGTGTGGCAAATAAGTTTATGCAAAAAATGAATGAGGGAAGGGAACTTATAGAAATAACAGGTATAGGAGCCTATATAAGAAAACAAGAGGTGCATGAGCCTATACAAGAGAAGGGACAAAAAAAGTGACATGATAGGAAGGACCCTGTGTACATGAATGCTTCCTACAGATAAACCTTGTAGGAGGCTCGTCATCATCGGAATCTTCTTGCATTGGGGGAGGAGAAGGAATTAGACGTAGAGTTTGTGTAGGAATGCTTCCTACAGATAAACCTTGTAGGAGGCTCGTCATCATTGGAATCTTCTTGCATTGGGGGAGGAGAAGGAATTAGACATAGAGTTTGTGTAGGAAGAGGATCAAGATTAGGGATTGAGAATCCACCAAGAGGAGATGCAAAATTGATCACATTATGAAGAAAAACTCCATGAGGCACATTATTAAGATGGACTTTTAAACGTTCTAAAAATGCTAATCCATTTTGATAAAGAGGAATTGGGCCTAGTTAAAGTTAGTACCATTAAGATTTTTTGCAAAGATAGTGAAAAGTTCTTTTGCTAGGCATTTAGGCTCAAGCTAGTTTGTTAGATGTAAAATTGACCTACAATAACTAACAGAGATTCATCCATAAGCAAGTAGAAATAGCTACCATGAATACACCTAAATTGCTTATGAACTTCCTTGGCATCCATGATGTAGAAGTTTCCCTTTGGAGGGCCCCCACATCTTTGCAATTGATAATAGATATGTACCACTATGCACGATTGGAGTAGAGAGGGTAAACTTGACAATACCTCACTAATGGTGGTAGATGGTAGATGAAAGGCATGGCCAAACACCAATCTCGTATGAGGTTTGTAAGATAACAAAAATGGATAACAAAGCCTTATATCCACGTGCAGACACTTGAGGGCTACAAAGTAATGTAGATCCTCACAATGGATATAGTTGGCATCCAAGAGCAAAGAATAGTCCTTAAATGGTAGTGGAACATCTTGAACCACTATTGAGGGTGCCATTCAAAGTCACAGGACTCACACACAATAGAAAACCATGAAGAATAGGAAAATTCCTACAAAAAACAAATGCCACAATTGAGAAAGAATCAAGGAAAAGACCAAACATGGGCATGACTAGAGTAGATATCCCCAAGCACACATGCAACCAACAACTTGGTGAAATGCAAACAATCATGCACTACAAGGGAATGGGGATATAGTGATGGTCATTTTTTATGCAAAATAGTGGCGTTGCTATTTGCATCTCAAATGTGATGCAAATAGCCACGCCAATAATGACGCTGAAAAAAGCGACGAAAACCCGAGCGTGGCATTTTTCCGCAGACAGTTTGAGAGAGAGTGAGAGAGATTATGGCTTTGGGAGGGAGAGGGAGAGGAAGAGAGAAAGAGAGCTTCTCACTGCCGCTGCCATATGCAAAGAAGCACCAAAGAGAGGAGGAGAATATAAGGTAATAGACTATCTTGAGTATGACAATTGGTGAAATAGAATTGTGCAACTAGGGAAAATAATGGATAAGGGATACTCTGGCTAAGTGAGGAAGGGTGAACTAATGCTTTCATAATGACTTAGTGTGGTCTCAAATAGTGGGTTTTTCAAGGGATGAGGTTGCGGGCTATGCACAAAAACAAGGAGGAGAACATGAGAACAAGCTTGATGTTAGGGTAATGGATCATGCAACTAAGGCTATAATGATGACAATGAGGGATAATGCCACTAAGTAAGGAGGGGTTGGCAAGGGGGTCTTATAGCTAGCCTAGGTAATAGCTCATAGTGAGCTATTGTGCTAAGTTTGTTAAGAGGGATAATAGGGAGGTCGCTTATCAACCTAACAATACTGATAGTGGGGCTATAAATAGTCTTGGTGTGATAGAAGAAAGACTGCAGTTCAAGTGGGATAGTAACAAAGTAGCCACCATCCCTACAAGATTCCAAGGCCTCACTAGGAGTTAATTTGTCTACCATAGTATTACTAGAACTGACATATGGTATCCAAGGTAGATACACCAACTAGATCATCTCCAATTCAATCCTTGTCATCCATTCAACTAGTTCTTATGGATTTACATTGTAGTTGTTGTATAAAGATGAGGGATTGTATTAATAAGCACATAATGGTTTCCTTTGATGAGCGATATCATTGTTACTTGAGGTATATATATTACTTAATGTTCACCATCTATCTTTGTAATATTAGTCCTTATACACTAACAAAAAATGACGGGGCTTCATTGGGTAGGATATCCAAGGAGGGGTAATAGATGTGAGTAACTCAATCAAACCCAAACCATGTAACACATTAAGACATGGAGTCGTTATTGACTAGGGTTGATGAAAGTAGATCATCTTGAAGGGCTCAAGGGGAGAAGGTGGTACATTCCAATCTCATGCCCTCATCATGTGTGTATATGTAGTGGACTAAGAATGAGAAAAGAATTAGTTTTGGGGGGAATTCTATAAGACCAATGGCATTGTTCTTTAATAGAAAGGATAAGGTAGAGGGAGAAAAGTAATTTGGTTTTTTATAGCACTTTGAAAAGGAAGACTAAGGGAGAGTAGTTCCTATCTATGATAGAATTATACCATATATTTGTAAAGCTCTCCTTCCCCATACATTCAGGATCCAAGATAGGGTGGGTATAGCTACATACCACCCATGTGTTTGGGTATTGGTCATATAGTATGCACCAAGTTAGCCAGTCAAGGCAATGAGTTTTTTTTTGTCACGCTTCATAAGTGGGTACTCTTTTGAGATTTCCTCATAGACAAGTTGCTAGAGATGGGACCTTGTAAACCCTTTCTTTATGAAGTTATGCACTAGTGAGTGTAGATTCTCACACGCCATATCCACATGGTTGTTGGAGTACATTATTAGGCCCAATAAGAGAAACGATTACCTTGTGGGACCAATAAATGGGATGATTACTAGATAAATGGAGATATTTCTTACCTTCTAAAGCTAGCTTTTCTATTTTATCATGAATTTTGATAGTAGTTAGGCCATTGTCACAAGAGATTTCCATGTTTAAAAAGGTAGTCCTGTGAGAGACAAAATGACCCATTTCTAGAACTAAAAGGGAGTTTTTGAGTAATCAAACTCTAGATTGACTCATTTATAGTAGATGGTATTTATGGAATTTGTGATTTTACCAAGAAATATTACAAGTTACATTGATAAGAAATAAATTATCATAGTACCTAATGAATGTGAAAAGTGTTTAAGAATGTCATATTTGCCAAGTGAGGATAATTCCTTATAGAAATTGAACTCGAAGAATGCTAAAAAAACATATTTCAAGCACTCACATGCAATTATGTCATATAGTAGAATGCAAGTGTGAATATATGGTGTTATAGTAACGTAAGTATAGCATAGAGGAATAGTAAAGATGATGCAATCCGAAATTATTTGGGGTACTATTGTCCCAAAATATGCCTAGGTTACATTCTATTAAAAGGATGAGAAACTTAGCATGGATTAGTAAGTGATGCATACGTCAAATGTTGATGTAGAAAAATCATATATTACTAGCCATGCCCTTTTAGTGCCCATGTGATGTCACATCAATAGTAGTAAAGAAAACAAGGAGGGTCTCATTGGGCAGGATATCCAACAAGGGTGATAGGTGTGAGTAATTCAATCAAACCCAAACCATGTAACACATTAAGGCATGGAGTCATTTATTGACTAGGGTTGATGGAAGTAAATTATCTTGAATGGCTAGTGGGGAGAAGATGGTACATTCCAATCTCATGCCCTCATTATGTGTATGTATCTAGTGGACTAAGGAGGAGGAGAGAAATTGTTGGGGGGGGGATTTTTTGGGGAAACCAAATAATACCAATGGTAGAGGAAGACTAAGGGAGAGTTGTTCTTGTCTAGTATAAAAACATATCCTATATTTGTACATGCATGCCAAAAATGCTTCAAAGCTCCATAAAAGTATTCAAAAGGATTTGCCAATCTGCGTACATGCCCTTCCCCATACATTTAGGATCCAAGACAGGGTGGGTGGTAGCTACAAACCACCCATGTGTAAGGGCAACCATATTGTATTACACATCACCCCATATATTCAAGATACCAAACAACCAGCCCCAATGGTTCACTCCTCAAGTTGTTGAAATGAAAAAACCAATCACCGTAGAAAACCCTACCTTCGTAGCCATAGCCATTTTCACCAAAGCTTATAAATCCCTTTATTTTCTTACTTTCCTTGGCTCAACTAAGTCATTGGAACTCTAGTTCACTGTACCACTCAGTCTCTAGCAAGATCTACATGTCAAATTAGCAAGGAGGGTAGAAATAAATAACAACATCAAGCAACAACAATATCAAGCTTTAAGCATAGTATCTTTTTTATACTCATTCTATATTGTTTAACACTAATAACTCTTATGTCCCTTTAGAAAATCCTTGTCAACTCATTTGTTGGTTTGATCTAATATATTTTGTGTTGATTTGTTCTTGCTCTTGCCATCCAATATGGGCAAAGATTCACCGTTATGCTACTTCAAAGAAACGGGCTTCCACACATGGCAAAAAAAGATAAAGATACTCATGAAGAAAGGTCTATGGTCAATAACCAGTGGATAGGAAAAGAAACCCAAATATTCTACTCTTGTTGTAGTATGGCAAAAGAGTGATGACAAAGCCCAAGCAATCATCAAGCTTGAGCTTGATGATAGTTATATCCACCATGTATACATGTGTGATACATCACATGCTACCTAGCAATGGTTGGACACATTATTTGGTACCCAATGTTGAGATATCGAGCTCCACTCGTGATATGCCAGGGTGACCGTTGTGCATTTATGTCACCGACTTGTTAGCTGCAGATGCAGTTGGTACACCGCCCATGAATAATAGCTAGATGACAGCTATCCTTATCTACTCTAGTTCGTGGCTCAGTTAGTATGCCACCTTAGTTAGTTGAGCTTGGTTTTGAGACCTATATATATGGTTCTTCTATTTCTATGTACTTGAGTTCTTTTTGGCTTACACAACTAAGAAGAGGAAAACAGTTTTCAGCCTCTACCTTTGTGTGTATTCCCCCATTGTGCAAGCAAGAAAGCAACAAGTGAGATTCCTTCCTTCTCTCCCACAATCTTGACACCCAATATAAATATTCAAAATATGGATTGATGATTGAGTTTTTCAAGTTGGATATGCAGGCTAATGCTTACAGGAAGAAGAGCTGCTCTATGTCAACAACAAGTACAAAGGGAAGAAAGATATTGTTTGTGACTTCTGCAAAAGAACAAGGAACATTGAAAAATTTTGTCATGCTAGGAAAAAATCATAGAAGACCTACCTTGCAACTATCAAAGAAGAAGAAGACCATGGAGAAGAAGAAGAAACCACTCATCAAGACTAGAAGGAAAAGCCTCATCAGTCCTTCTATTCCCACTATTCAGATTGACTTTTTTAAGCCTTGTATGTACTTGCATTAATGCTCCAATCATAACCCATGTAGGCCTCATATAACCTATGCACTATAGCCTCTGCACACTTAGTAAGGCCTTGTGATGACTTCTAGCTTATATGGTTGTTTTTTTCCATTATACACTTAGCAAGGTTCTACTCAACAGCCTATGTATACTCAAACTATTTTTATGGTTGTGATTGAGGAGGGGTGTTGAGAATTATGCAATCACACTCCTATGATAGCCTCTTTGTATGGAGTAGTAAGGCAAGGGACATGCAATAGCCTAGAAGAGCTGCCTTGTATCCCATAGGCATAGTGAGGAAAAGTGGTACCATCCTACAACTATAAAAGAATGTACTTGACAATAATTTGATGAGAACTGTACTTTCAGTGTTGTCTATGTCTACTCAATATTTTGTTTATGAGTTCAAGTTAATTAATTTGGGAACCTAATTCAATTGAGTAATACTCTAAGTCATCATGGTTCTTATCCATGAATTCCAACCACCATAGCCAAAACTTGATCAAGGATCCTAAATTCTCAACACCCTAGTGGCCACACATTGCATGGAGGTATAAGCCTATGTTGTGATCTTGACCTTGCATGGTCTTGAATAGAGAACCAAGCCACTCATGAAAGGAGATCATAGGCCATACACCAAAAGAGGAGGTGAATATAGGATAATAGGCTATCTTGAGTATGATAGTTGGTGAAATAGGATCATGCAATTGGGGAGAATAATGGCTAAGGGATATTATGGCTAAGTGAGGATGGCAGAACTAATGCTATGATAATGACTTAGTGTGGTCTTGAATAGTGGTTGAGGTTTTTCAAGGGATGAGCCTGTGGGCTAGACACAAAAGCAAGGAGTAGAACATGAGAACAAGCTAGATGCAAGGTAGCACAATTTGAGCTGTGATGACTAGACTAAGTGATAATGACACTAAACAAGGATGGGTTTGTAGGGGGTCTCAAAGCTATCTCGAATAACAATTGATGGTGAACTATTGTATTAATGTTTCCAGGAGGGATGTCAATGAGATGGCTTCAATTTAACAAGTCTTGTAGTGGGGCTATAAATAGCCTCACTGATTGGAGGAAGAATGAATTTGGAGTGGGAGGGTAATAAACTAGCCACTATCCCTACATAGACTCCACGACCTGGCCGGGAGTTAAACTCATTTGCAATAGTAAAGTTGGAACAAATAGATGGTATCCAAGGTAGATACACCAATTAGATAATCTTTGATTCACTCCTAATTGTCCACTCACCTATGTCTTATCAATTTGCCTTGTATTTTCTATATAAAAACATGGGGGTTGTGTTAATAAGCATAATGGCCACCATTTGCCAAGTGATACCATAGTTACTTTAGGTGTGTATATTGTGTATTGGCCACCATCTATCTTTGGAATGTTAGTCCTTATACACTAAGAAAAAAACCCAAGGGGTCTCATTCAATAGGAGATCCAGGGAGGGCTAATAGGTGTAAGTAATTTTATCAAAATCAAAACCATGTAACACATGGAGGCATGGAGTCATTATTATCTAGAGTTGATAGAAGTAAATTATCTTAAAGGGCTAGTGGGAAAAAGGTGGTACATTCCAATCTCATGCCTTCATTATACTTGTACTCATAGTGGACTAAGGAGGACAAGAGAACTTGTTTTGGGGGGAATTTTTTTGGGGGAAATTGGATAAGACCAATGGCAGTGTTCTTTAATAGAAAGGATAATTCAGATAGAGGAGAGTAATTTGGTTCTCAATACCACTTTGAAAATGAAAATTAAGGGAGAGTAGTTCTTATCTAGGATAAAAACATACCTTAGATTTGAAGTTGTATCCCGAATTGAAGTTCCACATACATATCCAAAACCATTCACCAATCTACTTTTGCAAACCTACTCTTCCTTGTACATTCAAGATCCAAGATAGGGTGGGTGGTAGTTGTTGAGATATTGGAAACCACACCCAGCTCAGGCACTTTATATGGAGCAGTGTGGGCTCAAGATGTAGGAGCCCATATGCACAATGGTGGAAAATGGAGCATAGTCTATCCCTATAAAGCATTGTACTTGATCTCTTTTTCAATGATATATCATGATGCTTTCCTCTTTTAGTTAGTGTCATTGTCAGTCCATTACACAAGATTGTATTTATGAGTCCAAGTTTCCATCTTGGAACCAAATTCACTTGTGTAACATTTGTCTACTCATTGTCTATGTCAACCTCATGTCAACATGAATCTACTAACCTTTATCTTCTATCCACCATAGCTTTTTCCATGCTCTAGATTCATCATTTCAACATGGTATCAGAGCCTATTTGGGCATGGCCTAGCTCATCTCACTTCTCTCTTAGTTGCTCTTCACTTCTGGTCAGCTCGTGACTTCACTTCTAGCTCCATTTTCACTTGTATCTTCAGTCAACCTTGTGGCAGCCATAGCCAAAATAGCACCTACCTGACTTTGAGCTTCTGGATCTGTGATATCCCCTGCTCCCACGTAGGAATCCCCCCCAAAAAAATTAAAGATAATGAAATTATTTTTTTTAAATTTCCCCTTGTTATCAGTGACAGGTGGCAAGAGGGAAAGAAGAGATGATGTAGGGGGTTGACCGCGAGGGGGGAGGAGGATGATGACAATGAGTATGGAGATGAAGATGGGGTAGAGTTGACGTGGAAGAAGTTGGTGAAGCTAACATCGATGGTAAAGTAGGTGGTTATGATAATGAGTCCATTGCAATGCCGCCACCATGTGCCACAATGAGAGGTGGAAGGGTGGGAGAGATACCACCACACCACCTCCTCTCCACGTTCCCACACCCCCCCAATAATACTTCTCCCCCCTATAAGCCCCCTCCCCTCCCTCGGAAAGCAATGATATCCCACCTCTCCTCCCCCCCCCCCCCCCCCAACTATCTCCTTTCCCCCCATAATAACACTCTTTCCCCCCATTAGAAACCCTCCCCATGGGAAGAAAAGGAAGGCTCGATGCTGCATGGAGAGAGAGAGAGAGAGAGAGAGAGAGAGAGAGAGAGAGAGAGAGAGAGAGAGAGAGAGAGAGAGAGAGAGAGGGTGAGAGAGAAGAGAGAGATAAGAAGAAGAAGAGGGAGAGAGTGAAGAAGAAGAAGGAGAAGAAGAAGAAGAAGAGGGAGAGGGAGAGAGGGAGAGGGAGAGAGACTTTTGAAAAGGGTCCCCTTCTCTTCTCCTCCTTAGAGGGTGATCACACGTGCTATTCTCCTCCCCCTTGTTCCGCTTGGATTATCCGTAGTGTATTTCGCTCCCCAATTGTCCCCACTAATTGAGCACAAGGTGCACAAGTCTTGTGTGACTTGCGTTTAAGGAAGATGAAGATCGGGAATGAGCCCCAAGCGAAAAATGTCACACGCGGATGGCAATCCCACAACGAAATCCTCGAGCAAGGACATCAAAAGCTTACTTTGATCCCCTCATGAGATGCATTAGACCCATGCTATGCCGCACGAGAATAGGTCATCGAAAGGGATAGGGTTCATCTCATATTTTTTGAAAGATGGAGTTTGCAAAGAACAATTCAAGGGAAGTAAATTGCACCTAGATGCTAGGCAAACAAATTCGTAGATAACATAAATAGCGTATAAGATTCCAAGGTATTATCGACTCTCCTTCTCTTGAAAATGATAGATATGTATTTCACCACACTAAAAGTATGTTGTAACTTGTACGCCTGACGAATTGCATGGTAAGTAATCTAGCCTAGAGGAAATTCAATCTTGAGACTCTAAGTTCTTTACCCAATCTCTTGCTAATATCTCAAACTACTAGTTCATTGGGATCTTGAGGTTTTGTGTAGTTAACACAAATAACGATCATAAGGATTAAAATTAAGATGCCTTGAGATCTGTCCAATAGCTACTATATTTATCAATCCAAATTTGAGGATTGGGCTAGATACAAACAACAACTTCGGGCCTCAAAGGCAAGTAGAGAGCTCAAGGGGTTAGGAAAACCCTAAGTCAAATGCTTTTTGTACTTGTTGAGAATAAGGTTGTGTTATCGAACAATGTAAGTGACCTATAGAACTTACATTGCATATAGTGATTGAACCCTTAACATATGCCTTAGCCGAAGGAAGGGAGTGTTAAGTAAATTTTACATAGAACTGCTCCTAATTCTAAGGGAGAGAGAAAATACGTAATGGAAAGGTTATCCGACTATTCCTGCAATGTTTGGAATTATATGGAGTCTAAAGTAAACTTAGAGTGGAGTTCTTAGAATTGATTTCTATATCATTGAACTCATCATTGTGTGTGATAATAATCATAACCTATAGGAGGTGTAGATGTTTGTGAGATAGTTTGATGGGAAGGGACATTTTACCTTTTAACATTGAAGTCATCAAGAAACTATAAAGAAGTTGAAGAAATTATTATTTTAGAGAAAATAATTAGAAAATACTCTAGCCACATAGTTAGGAGCACATAAGATGTAAGAGGATTATTTTTCTTTTCATCACAGTAATAAACAATCATCTTTGTCTTTTACCTTCTTCTCCACAGCTTTAATGGCTTCCATCTCTTTCTCTCTCCTTTCCTATTTTCTCTTTCCATTTAGGCCTCTCTCTTACAAGTGGTTTCAGAGCCTAGGCTTTTGATTCGTTAGATTTTGTCAATTTCTCCATATGTGTTTTCTTATTTCATCTCAAAAAATGAAAATGATACAATTGTTCTCGTTGATTGATCAAATAACGTCCTAAATGCTTTTTCACTAAAAGTATTATAGGGATGTGATTTGTTGATTATTCCAAGTGCTTGTATTTGATGCTAAATGCATGACAAGGGTCAATGATAACAAGTTGCCATGGGAAATAAACGAATGTTTTCTTGGAAGATGATATTAAGTTAATTGCCTTGATTGTGCTTGATTCTTAATTGGATTAATTAAGGAAGGATATTTTCCACGGGTGGATCATCTCTAAGATCACGCTGTTGTGACGCTACGCGTCCACCACTACAAGTTTGAGGGCGGAGTTTTTTGCCAAGAAATTGATTACATTAGTTAGCGTCATTAGGAGTTTATTTTCCGTTGTGTATGTCTTTTGTGTTTGCATTTGCATGACACATGAGCACATGTAGTTAGACTAGGCACAAATTTCTCAATACATTCATAATTTTTTGTGTGGGAGCATCGCTCGATTGATTTCATAGCATTGTTTCTAATTTGCAAACTGCATGAGTGATTGGGCACAAAGTTCTTTCCCAAAGCATGTTCTTGTTAGGGAACATTGCATCGAAGATGAGGTTCTTTTGGCAAGATCATGAATATGGATCCCTAACCTTGAGAAGTAATATTGATGTCAACAAAAGTGTTTATCACATCAGTAATATTGACAATTCTAAAGAAAAATTGGACCAATGTTGATTTTTCACTCCGAGTTCTTTCTATCTTATGCTCATCGGCTATTATTAGAATTCCTTTCATAATTTTGAGAGACCTTGATGGAAATCAAAATAAAGTTCATAATAGAGTAGGATGAAATGAAAGGGCACATGAAAATGTAGTGGATGGACTTGAACGCTTTGCCCAAGGCCACCTTATCACTTTGATTTTTGCTACTAACTACTGTGGCACCGAAAATGACACAGAGACAATCTTGGAATTGGGAAGGGAACTCATAGTTATTCCCAAACTAATACATCATTTGCATATTGCCATTACATCATCAAAGACATCAACAGATGGTCACTTGGAAGACACATGAATGCAGGAGCTAAATATTCAAAGTCCACCTACCCCTACCTTTGGCCGTCTTCAACCTACTTATGATTGTGGATTACTAGCATGGATAATAATAAACTGTTAATATTGTTGTCGTGAAGCATTATGGGCAGATTGATGATGAAAGCCTTGATGCAACTAAGCTTTAGAAAAAGTGATAGCACTATAGCGTCAACCTTGATGTCTGATAGAGGTAAAATTATTGAATGTTTTAAAGGTGATATGAGTAATATATTTATTGATGTCAAATAAAGCTTCTCTGAAGCCTTTCTATGGGAAAGGCTATGAGCTTTATGTAGCCGCATGAAGGCAATGCTATTGATGGAGGTATAACCAGTTTAAAAGACCAACTTGCTTACTGCGAAGGGGGGGAAAAAGACGAAGACAAAGAAGAGACACGAGAATGAAGAAGGTGACAAAGGATGAGAAGATTGCGGACAGGGGAAGAAGAGCTCTACTGTCAAAGACAAAGGAAATCGATCGAAGCAGTGACGATGAAGGATCAACCTGTCGAAGACAAAGGAAATCAAAGCAGTGACGATGAAGGATCAACCTGCCTACTGCAACAAAGGAGGAGAGGAATGCAGTAAAGTCGAAGAAGAGCCGCGATGGAAGGTGACATCGACAGTAGAAAAATGAAGGTGGTGAGGAGAAGTGGACAATGAGGACAACGGCGAAAGACAAGGAAGAGAATCCAACAACAAAAGCTGCTACATGACGAAGGACGAAGAAGACTGGAAGCATCTGTGAGCTCTGCATGGTGACAAAAAAGAAACCAATAACAATCATGAAGTCAGCGGAGGATGTTAAAAAAAAGGGGATGGAACGAAGAGAAACAATGTGGAAGGTAACGCAATAGAAGATGGAGGACAAGAAGACGACGGATTGATGAGCAATAAAGCTGACGCAAGAAATGTGTAAGTGTAGCATGCTGTAGAATCACAGCTTGTGACTATGCTGAGATCGTTGCTTTGCCGTGAGCTACTTGTTGAAACTTCAAGCCTATCATAAGTGCAATCATCCATTGTGATAGGCGACATTTACAAACCTCCACGCGTATTATTTCGGTCGCGACATCTAGTGAGCCCGACATGAAAGCGTTGCTTCAAATCTTCAAGATGGGAGACTCTTCAAATACTCCACCTAGTTCATCATTGAGTGCTTCTTCCTTTTCGAACGATGAGATGACTAATATATTGCAAACTCTTTCTTTAGTCATTATGATACAAAATCAACAGATGCAGTTATCTATGTAGCAACAACAGCAGTTACATCAGCAATGGGATCAACAATGAATGCTACATCAAGAACAAGAGCATATGCATGGTGCAACCAAGGCAATCGAGGTTGTGGTAAGTGAGCATAAATTATTTGATGGTCGGAATGTCTCAGGCTATCTTAAAGCTTTTGAAAGCCAGATGCACTTCTTCAGAGTTCCTACCAACTGGAGCAACTCTTTCTTACGGCTTGCCATGCCTGCTTTGCGGGTCAGCATGATAGAATTATTTGTGCAAGACTCAAACTGGAATGTTTTCAAGAAGGCACTCAAAGATGAATATTTTTGGAGGATTATGATATTGCTACACATAAGACATTCAGAGAGTGGGTCTATCAACCCAACAAAGGACTTGTTGCTTTTGAGTTGTTATGGGAGTTTGAAGAGCGGTATAATCAGTTGGATGCACTAGAACAAAGAGCCCTAAACTTGGAGAAAGTGGAGTTATTCTTGGAGTTGGCTGATCTTGCACTTCAAGACGAGTTGAGAGAGCTTCTTGAAAACCGTACGTAGCCTATAGGATTGAAGACGAATTGGCAAGATGCTGTTGATGTAGTTTCCATATTAACGAAGATGGAAGGCTTGCTTGCAAAATGGCATGCAAACACCTCTAGTGATATCTTCTCCTTCCTCGACTTCTCCTGTTGCTCCTTCCACTTCTTCTCCTACTTCTCATCTTGTGTCCATGCCTACTTCTATGTCTATCCCTATGCTGTCAAGATTGTGGGAGAGAAGGAAGGAGTCTCACTTGTAGCTTTCTTGCTTGCACAATGGAGGAATACACACAGAGGTGGAGGCTGAAAACAGTTTTCCTCTTCTTAGTTTTTGTGTAAGCCAAAAGAACTCACGTACAAAGAAATAGAAGAACCCTATATATGGGTCTCAAACCAAACTCAACTAACTAAGGTGGCATACTAACTGAGCTAGGAACTAGAGTAGATAAGGATAAGCTGTCATGTAGCTATTATTCATGGGCGGTGTACCAACCGCATCTGCAACTGACAAGTCGGTGACATAAATGCACAACGGTCATCCTGGCATATCACGAGTGGAGCTCGATATCTCAACACTCCCCCTCGAGCTCAATCCCAATTTCCTACACACCAAGTAGGTCTTTGAACTTGCGCAGCTTCTCTACACCCAATGCCTTCGTGAATATGTCAGCTACCTGATCCTCTGTGTGTCAAGATTGTGGGAGAGAATGAAAGACTCTCACTTGTAGCTTTCTTGCTTGCATAATGGGGAATACACACAAGGGTGGAGGCTGAAAACAGTTTTCCTCTTCTTAGTTGTGTAAGCCAAAAAGAACTCTCATACAAAGAAATAGAAGAACCCTATATATGGGTCTCAAACCAAACTCAACTAACTAAGGTGGCATACTAACTGAGCCACGAACTAGAGTAGATAAGGATAGCTGTCATGTAGCTATTATTCATGGGCGGTGTACCAACCGCATCTGCAACTGACAAGTCGGTGACATAAATGTACAATGGTCACCTTGGCATATCACGAGTAGAGCTCGATATCTCAACACTCCCCCTCGAGCTCAATCCCAATTCCTGCACACCAAGCAGGTCTCTAAACTTGTGCAGCTTTTCCACGCCCAATGCCTTCGTGAATATGTCAGCTACCTGATCCTCTGTGCTGACATAAACTAGATCAATAAGACCTAGTAAAGCCCTCTCCCACACATAGTGATAATGCCCTCAATGTGCTTTGTTCTAGCATGATAGACTGGGTTATTTTCCAAGTGTATACTGCTCATATTGTCACAATAAATGACAACTGGCCCATCTGTAGACTGATGCATATCATAAAGTAGTTTATGCAACCAAGCTACCTCACATGCAGCCATTGCTGCACCCCTATACTCAGCCTCTGTGCTCGACAAGGCAACTGTAGGCTGTTTCTTGCTGCTCCAAGTGACTGCAGCACTCCCAAAAGAGAACACATATCCACTGGTAGATCGTCTATCAGAAATACTACCAGCCCAATCAGCCTCAGTGTATCCATGCAACTGTATCTGAACCCCAATCTCATAAAGTAGTCCATACTGCAATGTGGACTTCACATACCTGAGTATGCGTCTAACCGCATCCAAATGCGGTTTCCTTGGAGCCTGCATAAACTGACTTACCAATCCAACAGCATAGCTCAAATCTGGCTTGGTAATAGTCATATAAATCAAACTTCCTACTATGCGTCTGTACATAGTAGGGTCTTCCAGAAGCTCACCTGCATCTGCGCTCAGCTACACATTCTGCTCCAAAGGAACTAAAATAGGCTTACATCCTGTCATCCCATATTTGGACAGCATGTCCAATCCATACTGCCTCTGCAAGAGCTGTATCCCACTTGATGATCTAATCACCTCAATGCCCAAGAAATAATGCAGCTCTCCCAAATCCTTCATCTCAAACTTCTGCTTCAATAGCATTTTCACTTGAAGGATATCTTCATCACTGTCACCTGTCATAATCAAATCATCAACATAAATGACAAGTAGCATAATATCTTTCTCTGTTTTTCTCACATAAAGTGAGAAATGTGCCTTGGAAATCTGAAAGCCAATAGTGACAAGATACTGTCATATCTTGTCAGACCATGCTCTAGGTGCTTGCTTCAAGCCATACAATGCTTTCTTCAACTTGCAAACAAACTCAGGATGAACAGCATGCACATAACCTGGTGGCTGCTCCATATAGACCTCTTCTTGCAAATCACCATGCAAGAAGGCATTCTTTACATCCATGTGATGTAAAGACCACTTAGATGCAGCCATAGGAATGACTGCTCTTACGATTGCCATCCTTGCAACCGGACTGAATGTTTCTTCATAATCAATGCCATATGTTTGTGCATACCCCTTGACTACCAATCTTGCCTTGTATCTGTTCACATAACCATCTGCATTGTGCTTCACCTTATAAACCCACTTACAGCCAATTGCATTCTTACCTTTAGGCAAAGGTACAAATTCCCATGTAGCATTTGCTTCCAAGGGATCCATTTCTTCATCCATGGCTTTCTCCTATTTTTCTTTTCCCATGGCTTGCTCAAAAGAAGTGGGTTCTGGTTCATGTATCACTTTGACCATATATGCATAGTGAATGGCTGTAAATCCATCATATTTCAGCCTATCCACAGGATACCTAGCTCTAGTAGACCTGCGCAAAGTAGGTTCACTCCCAGGTGCTCTCAAAACATCCCTAGTCTTCCTTATTCCAGGTGTAACAATAGAAGGAATACCCAACTCATCATTAATGCTCTGTTCTGAGCCACTGGATTCACCATCCACATAACAGTGACCTGCATTCACATCAAACAAGGGTTGATCTACGTTCTCTTTTCCTTTTCGTGATAGCTGAATACCACTATCTGCATTGCTTTGAGAAGATTCTTTTGATCTCAATCTGCCTATCCATGGCGAAGAATGTGAACCACTGCTAGAGGATGCTCCAGGTCCACTAATATTTTGTGAGTGCTGCTGTGAATTCTGTGCAGCATTACCATTTTGTGCATCTACATCATCAATCACATTTACTGGTTTATACCAGCTACTCATCTCATAAAAAACAACATCTCTGCTCACTGTAAACTTACGAGTAGAAGGGTTATAACATCGAGTAACCAATAAAGATGCACTTCTCAGCTTTTGGATCCAACTTGGATCTCAACTCATCTGGCACATGAACATAGGCAATGCAACCAAAAATCTTCAAATGAGAAATATCTGGTTTCCTACCAGTATACCTCTCCTCTGGAGTCATCCCATGTATTGCTGCAGTGGGAGTCCTGTTCATTATGTAGACTACTGTAGCAATTGCCTCAGCCCAATAAAAATCTGGTAGGTCTTTTTCATTGAGCATGGCACGAGATACCTCTCCAATATGCATGTTTTTCCTTTCTGCAATTCCATTTTGTTGTGGGGTATGAATGCATGAATATTGCTGCTTTATGCCATGCTCCTGCAGAAACCTTGCAAACTCATTTGAGAGGTACTCTCCCCCTCCATCTGACCTTAGGCATTTTATTTGCAGGCCTGTTTCTTTTTCAACCATAGCTTTAAGAGTTTTGAAATGCCCAAAAACTTCACTTTTCTTTTTCATAAAATACACTCAAACTTTTCTACTATAGTCATCAATAAAAGTGACAAAATAATGACAGCCTCCAAGAGATGCAGCTTTAGTAGTCCACACATCAGAGTGGATTAATTCCAATGGCTTCTTACTCTCTTGAACATGTCTAGGAAATGGTTTCCTTGCCTGTTTTCCAAA
The DNA here is from genome assembly GCF_053477565.2 of Lygodium microphyllum. Lineage (NCBI taxonomy): Eukaryota > Viridiplantae > Streptophyta > Polypodiopsida > Schizaeales > Lygodiaceae > Lygodium > Lygodium microphyllum. Next base: position 96,157,474 of record NC_141140.1, on the reverse strand, counting down.
TTGACAGGCTTCGCATACCTTATGCATTTCTGCAACCTTGAATTTAGGCAATCCTGCAACAATATTTTGGGCCTGCATTGATTTAAGTCGCTGTACATTAACATGACCAATGCGTTTATGCCAGATATCAATATCTGCAACTACACCGGTCCCATGTGCAAACATTACTGCACTCAATTCAGGCATGTCTGCATCCAACGTAAACATTCTGCCCTTCTTCTTTCCTTTTGCTATCAAGCGACCTTTATTTTTCATATCCTCAACAAAGCATCCATGAGGATTAAATCTGACCTGCAAGCCCTGCTCAACCATTTGACCAACAGAAACCAGATTCTTGGTGATATTCGAGACATGAAATACATCGGACATGTATTTCTCTTTCCCATCCTGCATAGACAAAGAAATTTTTCCAATCTGCACAATAGGATGTGCAGTATCATCACCAGTCTCCACAAATCCTGGTTTCCATTTTCCTTACTTTTTCCATCCATTCTGCATGACCTGTCATGTGGTTTGATGCACCTGAGTCAACATACCATACATCATTGCTTTCTTCTACACTTGTCACAGAATTGTTCATGTGCTGCACCATAAACAAATACTCATTTCTGTCATCACCCTGTCTACTAGAAGATGCATAATTCCCTTGTTGCAATTTTCCATTCATGATGTCATTCTGCTTTTTATAGCAGTCTTTAGCCATATGACCCATTTTACCACAGTAGTAGCATTCAACATTACTGTTTGCATTTTGGCCTCTTTGCCATCCACCACGACCTCTTTGGCTCCCCCTGCCTCTAGAGCTACCACGTCCTCCTCCATAGGATTGGTTTTCTTGAGTTTGCTGTATATTCTGATTTCTACCACGGCCTCCAGATCGGCCTCCTCTATCTCTGCCTCTACCTCTTCCAGCATTTGAGTAGAAGACAGCTTCCTTTGAAGTTCCTCCTGAAGAAGATGCACCACCATTTCTCTGCTCCTCAGAAATTAGAAGAGCAATCAACTCCTCAAAATCAGGAAATCTTTCACAAACTGAAATGGATGTCTGAAACTATGCATAATCCTTTCCTAGACCATTCAAGGTCACAGAAACTAAATCATCATCTTCCACTGGCGACCCAATGGAAGCAAGTGCATCTGCAATCTTCTTCACCTTCATGTGGTAGTCATTTATGCTCATATTTTCTCTTTGCACATTATGCAACTCTTGCTTGAGCTGCATTTTCCTGGCTTGCGTATTTGTGCTATACATTTTTGACAAAGTATCCCATGCCTCCTTTGGTGTACTTGCATCTTGAATATACACAATCATAGAGTCTGAAATGCTGATAGACAACCAGTACATAACTTTCCTGGCTCTCTCATGCCATGCTTTAAATGCTTGCATTTGCTGTTGATTGGGAACATCAGGAAGAACTGGTTCTTCTTCATTTCCTGCAACAAATTTCCAATATCCTTTTTCCATAAGGAAATTCGTCATTCTAAACTTCCATGCTTGGAAGTTGTTCTTGTCAAGCTTTTCAGTTACAATCTGTGAAAGAGAATCAGACGCCATTACAGAACACTGCAAAAAATTCTGTCACTGCAAAAAACACAGCTTCACCCTCACAAGAGCAAATCTGCAAAACTGGCGAAAGTGGTATTTGACCACACAGTCACTTCCTAGTGACAGTTTTGCATATACAGGAACCAAGGATAATTCTGTAACTCCCAATGTTTCTGCACACAAGCATACGATGCAATTTCTGTGGTAACTTTTCACCGACCTGTAGAACAATGGTCGCACAGCATAAAACAGGGCTTTTTCCTGAGTGCGTGCAGAAAACTTCCGCCTCCAAAACAGGCCCCGAAATGGCCTCAAATCAAAAAAACAGGGTCGCCAAGGGCTAAAGCCTTTTCCTGCAGCATATACTGCCCTCTTGCTTCACCGCGAAAGGCGTCTCAACCTGAGACAATGCACTCTTGCAATTTCCGGCTGTGCTAACTGGCAGAGATCTGCTCCCAAAACAAAAAATGAAAGCAACACTGCTCCTCTTACCAGAACGCTGAGAGCTTGGCTTGCTTCCTTGAGCTCCTTACCACGAACAAGGCTCTGATACCATGTCAAGATTGTGGGAGAGAAGGAAGGAGTCTCACTTGTAGCTTTCTTGCTTGCACAATGGAGGAATACACACAGAGTTGGAGGCTGAAAATAGTTTTCCTCTTCTTAGTTTTTGTGTAAGCCAAAAGAACTCACGTACAAAGAAATAGAAGAACCCTATATATGGGTCTCAAACCAAACTCAACTAACTAAGGTGGCATACTAACTGAGCCATGAACTAGAGTAGATAAGATAGCTGTCATGTAGGTATTATTCATGGGCGGTGTACCAACCGCATCTGCAACTGACAAGTCGGTGACATAAATGCACAACGGTCACCCTGGCATATCATGAGTGGAGCTCGATATCTCAACATATGCCTATTCCTATTGTAGTTGTCAGACCATCTGCCAAACCGATTGTCGAAGACATGGTGGAGGAAATTTCAAAGAACTTGAATTTAGATCTTCAAATTAAGATGACCAAAAGAGAACAGCAACCACTTAACCCAACTTCAATTTTTTCCCCAACTTCTTCTACTCCTATGAATTCTTCCAGAAATGATCATGTTCAGTGTTGCATGTGGTGTGATAGTCCGAACCATGAGCGAAAGGATTTTCAAGACTTTGAAGAGGCGAAAAGGCTGAAGTTGATGGTCTGGAAGGATAGGATCATATGTTTCGGAGATATAGAGCAATTGCTTAAAACAAATTTTGGCAAAGGAGATATGAAGAAATTATTGGAGGAATCTATTTTACACTCTTCTTATGTGAAGCAAGAGGTGGCAAGAGAAGCTACTGCCTATGGTCTTCAATTGGAGTAGTTGCTGAAAGATAAGTCTCCTTTATGGTCCTATGCACTGCATGCAAAAAAGAAAGGTAAAGCTTCACCATCTGAACTTTCAACCATAGGAGATGGAATCAGAAAAGGGATTGGATGGAATGATCACGTAGATGTCTTTTCTATCTATGCTTACATTGCAAAATCTCAAGGATTTGAAGTGCTTGTTGAAGAAAAGCAGAAAAGAGATAATGATCAACCTGAATGATTGAAGAGGGCAACTAGGAGGAGTGAACCGGTTCTTTAGCTTTCTTCTTCAAGACTAGAGTAGAGTATGGATGACATACAGAAGCCAAAAGTACAAGAAGATCAGAAGGCCCTAAAGTCAAAGGAACCGAAGCCGAAAAAGAAACCCGGATTCAAGCTGTTATTTGACATCGAGACGTCTACGAATTTGAAAAAGCTACTTGAGGATCGGATTCTTAATTGCAAAATTGAATTTACTCTCAGGGAAGTCTTGGGGATTGCCAAAAGAGAATTTCATGATGTTATCATTGACATCATAAAAAGAAAACATCAAGTTATTGAAGAGCCAACGAAGGATATGATCCATCGAGAGGCTTTAGCTATTACCGAGGCTATTCTCTATGGGTTGCAAATTGAGGAGATTGACTCTGATGAGGAGACTATTGAGGAGTCTACAAATAGAGCTCTATGTATGCAATCCAAAAAATCTCTTCATCCTTTGCTTCAGCTCTCATACAGTATGATAAGAGTGAAGATACACCTAGATTGGTGCCTTGTAGTCATTTTTCTCGAAGTCACTAAGCTCATGCGACTACAAAAACTATCATCAAGATTGGTGAGATTGAAACTCCTTGTGTTACTCTTTTGGATCATGGATCTGAGATTAATGTCATAGTGCAAGGTTTATATGATATTGGTAGATGGCCAGTTGATGTGGATCATGGTTGGCGCATGCATACAGCCAACAACACTGCAAGAGATTTGTATGTTTCTTGTCCAAACTTGAAGATTTCTATTGGAGATGTAGGTGAGTCTTATCATTTCTTTGTGCAAAAATCTTGTTCTTATCCTATTATTTTTGGGCAGCCACTTATTGCTGAGTCTCGAATGGAGACTAAAGTTCTAGATGATGGGTCTGCCTATGCACGGATCCAAAGCAAGGATGGAAAGAGAGCTATCCAGTTCATGACCATTTGTGTCAACCATCAGCAAAATAAGAACTCCTTGAGGGATTCCCCTCTTCTAGCAGGAGAGCTAGGTACCACTATCTTGCGAGACGATGGTGGTATGAGTCAGGGAAAGCTCTCGCCTCCTAGCAACAGTAGTTTTCCTCATGTGTTTATGGTGTATCCACTAAAAGTACTTTTTGTTTTCAGTATATTTCAAATATCCCTAGAGCTGCCAAACAGTATATAAAAAGAAAATAAAAAGAATTGATGTTTACAAGAGTTTTGTAGGAAAAAGACCGGATAGATGGTCTCTATGATGGCCTTTTATGCTCAGATACCATGGAAGAACTTTTGGTATTGCTAAATGCTAACAATCAAGAATTGTCATATGTCTTACAGGTCCATTCTCTGGTGATGCATTGCGAAATTGCTGATTTCACGGTTCAAAAGAATTTGGGTACTAAGGATTCTTAGAAAATGTATTCTTTGCTAACATCTTTTAGCAAAAAGAGTTGGACGTTGTTGTTTATACACAAAAAAGTTTGTGTTTACCAGGGTATTTTCAATAGAGGTTGAAATTTGCAAGTTGTAGCAATGAAGCAAAGTTGAGATAAAATATAAGACAGTTGAAAAGAAGGTTAGACCAATTGTAGGGTGCTACCTTTGGACAGTGATGAGATGATTAGGAGAGCTACTATGCAACCTCCTTTACATGATCCACGGACATAAGTTTTTAGCTGAGACATTGAAAGAGATGAAGATTGGGACCGAAGATTTACCTATCATTGATGCCTTTCATTGATGATTTACCTATCAAGGGTTGCTTGGAAGAAGGAAAAGATGATTCTTTAGATAACCATGGATACAAGTTCTTTGTGGCTTCACATATTAGAGATGTTGAGAGGATTCTTTGTAGACTGGAGGAAGTAAATTTGACCTTGTTAGGGTCGAAGTTTATTTTTGGAGCTAGAGAAGTTTTGATTGTTGGACATATATGTGGATATTATGGCAGGAAGCCTTCTCTTGCGAAGGTTGATTCCATAGAGAAGATTGCAGAGACTTGTTCTTCTACTTCAGAGATTCGTAGGTTTCTTGGGGCTTGTGTGTCTTATCTTATTTAGATTCCTCATTTTTCTCATATTGCAGATGATCTCTACCAGCTCTTGAGAAAAGGGAAACATTTTTCTTAGGAGATAAAACATACTAAAGCCATGTAAAAACTAAAGAAATTTTTGAGAGCTGCTCTGACTCTTTGAAAGGCAGATTATGAGTGTGGGAGACCTATTTTTCTTATTGTTGATACTAGTCCTATCGGCATTGGATGGGTTGTTGGTCAAGATGATGCAGATGGAAATAGGTATGCTATTTGGTTTGGGACGAAAGTCCTAAACAAGTGACAATGAAGGTATTCACAGGTTAAGAGAGAGCTCTTGGGACTTGTCACAGCTCTCAAGAATGACATAGAGTACTTCATTGGTGTAAGAAGCTGGGAATAAGGACAGTGTGTAAATAATATTGATATTATGCCATGTCACACTGACATTGGTATAAAAGGGGAGGACATGTAATTTTTCATATCTTTTGACACATTAATACAATTACTGTCCTTCTCTCCCATCTTGCTCACAGCTTCCATGGCTTCTCTCTCTTTCCTATCTTTCTCTCTCCAAATCTAGTATTTCTCTCTCCTCGTCACTCTTCTTCTCTCTCTTCCTGTAGTCTTTCTCTCTCTTTTGCAGTCTTGTCTCTCCTCTTTCTCTCTCCCTAGTTCACTCTCTGACAAGTGGTATCAGAGCATTGGTCTTTGATCCATTTTTCTTTCTATTTTTTAGTCCTATTTTCCTCCATCAAAATCAATTTCAGACAAGTATTGTACAAGACAGTGACTAGTGGAGTGTTGCAGACCATCTACAGTTAGTAAGAGACTACATCTGGAGATCCCAAGGTTAGATATGGCGGAGGATGGCTAAAGTGACAGGTTGCCATCAAATTTCATGCAAAATTAGAGGTAACTAGGGTAAAGGAGAGTTAACCAGGCTTAGTTTGGGGTAAAACTGTGGTTACTTTTCAAAAGAGGTCTTCCTTTCCTCTTTCTCCAAAGCTTTGGCCAAGCTTCCATGGAGTTTTCTAGCTAAGATATTCTCCTTATTCATCGATCATTTCTCTCCTTCAACAATGGCTTGTATAATGGCATTCTAGGCAACAAATGCAACAAATTGCATACCATTTCATAGACTAGAAGATCAGCCACGTGTGCAGAACAGCAGCCCGAAATTTACACTGATTTTTCCAGCCATATTCTTCATCAATCTTTAGCCAATCTTCAGCAATGATGCTTCCAAATGGTCTTTGGCAGTGATTTCTTCATCTTTGTAATGTGTAGACTACAAAATGGGGCTATATTATTCATCCTTTCACTCTCTTGAAACCCTACATGAACAGTCCATGGGCAGCCATGAAAGCTTCAACCCAAGCTTTCATTTCTCAACAATTTCTTGAAGATTCTTCATATTTTCAGCCCGTGGGATCATTTTAGTAAGGATTCTTCAACAAATTGCAAGGATTAAGCACAGATGGTCAAAGATTGAAGCTCAAGAGCTTCCATGGAGCCAAAATTTAGGGGAAACAGGTTTAATGCTTCAATCTCAAGCATTTGAAGCTTCAAGATTGTTCTTAAGCATTGAATACACAAGTCTTGAAGATTATTTTGGCAACATTGGACCACCGGAGGCTTTATCAAGCATATGAAGATTGATCAAGTCATCATCAAACATGTCAAAGGTACTCTTCTTCAATTCTTAATCTCTCTCATTAATCCATTTGCTAAGCTTAATCCATTTGATTGAGAGATTAAATAATTGAATAATATCCATCAAATTTCAGTCAACCCTTGCTTGAATCAATACATTCATGTAATGCACTGTTTGCTCTATGCATATTAGTTCTAATCAGTGAATTAGAGGCTTTAATCTGAAATTTCCAGCATAACACTTGAATCCAATTGATTGAATCTATTGATTGATGAATTTGCTCACTCTAATCCATTGATTGACTGAATTCTTTTATCCAAGCTAAAATATTGTAAAATGGTAAGTAGTAGCAATCAGTGAGTCACTGAATTGCATTGGTAAGACCCTTTCCTTATCCAAACTTTCAAGATTTCATTCAATTGCATCTCATGAAAGGGGATGAATGAATATTTCAAAAATGCATCTAATGATGATTGATTAGATTAGCAAGCTACTGCCATGTTGATATATCCACCGAGGAAAAAGGTGGATGCCGGGGGAAATAGTGGGACAAAAGAAAGGTGACCCTCCCTCACTATCAAAGATCCTGAAGGGGTGCAACCAACCGACCCGGGGGGAACTTTGCCCACCTCCCAGTGTTTCGGAGCACATGTAGGGATCCTGTCATGCTGTTTTATCCCTCGCACAGGTACAACGAGTGGAGAATTGAAGCTTGAAGACTTTCCAAAGGCTCAAGTATCTTCAGGTTTAAAACAGGGTAAAACAGGGATTTTACATGGCACTACATGGCATTTATAAGTTGTTACATGTACACCCTTCATTACTGAAGTACAGATGCAGGTACTACAGGGTATCCATAGGTTCTATTCAACCTTCTACAGGGTTTGGTAACTATTTTAGGTTACTATTTTACCTTACAAGGTCACAACAGGGCACTTACAGGTTAAAACAGGATGCAGGCCTAGATAATTCAAACTCAGAAATGGAGTTGTAGAATTTTCTGTCTTAAATTTGTTATAGCGTGCTATAGCTCATCTAACAAATGGCATTCTTGGCTTCAATTTGAACTAAAAAATTTTGAAATCGGAGTTCCCTAGAAAAAGTTATAGCCATTTTTCTGACAGGGGGTACTGCAAGACTGCACTATTATGGCATGACATAAGGGTAAAAATAAGGTCCAAGAAGATTATGCTCAGAAAATCAAAGATTCCATGTTGGATAATGCACCTCAAGAGAGCCTTGAGGAACCTCAACAACAAGGGAAAGTTAGTATACTCAATAATACCTTGTGGATACATGAACAAAGACATAGGGAACGTCATGAGGCCATATTATCAAGAATGGAGTAGATGGTTTTGTCTACTGATCAAACAAAGTCTTCCATTGAGAAGTTAATGGGATCTAAAGATGCTAAGGAGAAAGCTTATTCAAACAGTGAGCCTTCAGTCCCACTTCAGCCATCTAACCAAAATGGTCATGGTCATGGGATTATTGGAAGAAGAGGCATCCCAAATAGCTAATATGAAGTAGGTGAGGCTTCACAACGGCATGATGGCTAATTGGGCAGTTTGAATGGAGCTAACTCTTAAGCTTTTGGGCTAAATACTCAAATTCCTAGGGGTCCTCTAACAATAGGAAGATTGCATAGTGGTTCTCAGCCACCTATTGCGAGATTTCCATCTCAGTTTGAGGGTTCCATACATGGTACTCATGATCAACCTATTTTGGGACAACAACCATTCCATGAAAGAGAGCTAAAGGACAAGATTGTTCTAGCCAAATTTAATGGTCAGTCATCTTCGCCATCTGATTTAGAGGAGTGGACCTCAAGGATGGAATCCTACTTTGACATATTCCCTAAAACTGATGACATGAAGATTCATTTTTCATTTGGAGGGATTTGCCCATACTTGGTGAAGGTATATTAAAAAAGAAAACATACTTGTAGAGAATTGGGAAGCTTTCAAGGTACTTATGGCCGAAGTATTTGTCTCCCCTCTTAAAAAAGAGAAATTGGCACGAAGATGGTATGGATTGGAACAAAAAGGCCTAAGTGTAAGAGAGTACACTAACCAATTCCTCAACCTAACCATGTATGTAGAAAGCATCAATGATGAGGTTAAGCTCCACAAGTACATGTATGGTTTAGAGCCATCTTTATCAGCTGATGTCATGGCACAATACCCTACTTTCCTCTTTAAGGCTATTGAGCTTGCGAAGTGCTATGGAAGAAAATATAGAAGAGAGTCTTCATTTCATCCTGGTTTTGGACAGCCAAGGATTGGTTTTAAACAGGGGCAAGTTGATAACACTTATGGTAGTAATCATGTGCCAAATGGGAGCTTACAGGTACTAACTTATCCACCACTCAATGCTTCTAGACCTCAAAGTAATTTCAGGAAAACAAATAGTCCTAGAGTTGACTTCAAACAAGGGAATAGCAAGCCTAAATCCATTTTAGCCAACATGAATCTTAAGTCTATTCCTATGGATCTTTACAAAGAAAGAAAGGAGAAAGGCTTATGTTTCAAGTGTAGCGAAAAGTATACACCTGATCATGCCTCAAAGTGTATATACAAAAATGTCAAACCCAAGCTTCAGAGTATGTTAGTCTTTGAGGATTTTGAAGATGAGATGGATGAAGCTAATGCAATTGCACTTAATGCTGAAAATGAAGATCTTGAGGAAGAAGTTGTGCAAGAGTATTTCTATGATCTAGCCAACTCTTTTCCTTTTGATCCAGGTGGAAGTGTTCCTTTTGATCCAGGTGGGACTTGTCATGAGCCACTTGTTGCCACTAATTGTTCTATTTTCATGGATGCTTAGACAAGATCCAAGAGCCCTAATATACTGTGTATGAAGGGAACATTTGTGGAAAGCCAGTGTTCATTCTGATAGACAGTGGTAGTACTCATAGTTTTGTGAATAAGTCTATCTTGGACAAGCTGAATTGTATTCCCACAAATTTACAACAGCCCATTAGAGTTCAAGTGGCCAATGGTGAAGAGGAAATTAGTACAGAGATATGCCCACATGTTTCTTTAAAATTGGCTGAAAATTTTGAAGCAAAAGTAAACCTGATCACTTTGGAAATGGGGCCTATAGACATTGTACTCGGTTGTGATTGGTTGATGACATTAGGCAGGATCACTATGGATTTCTCACAGTTGTATATGGAGTTTATCTTCAATAGACAGCTCATCCATTTACAGGGAATTTCTAGTAGATTAGATTTTCAGCTTATTACCATTCAACAACTCAAAAGGGAGTACAAGAGGCGCTCACAAATATTTGTTTTGCATTTGAAAAAAGAGATGCAAGATCAGCCCAATAATTCAGCAAACCATCCAGCCTTGACAACGCTTCTTGAGGAGTGTAGGGATTTGTTTGAGGTACCTACTTCATTGCTTCCCAAGAGAGTAGTAGATCACCCCATTGATTTGGAACCCAACTCAAAGACAATCAATAAGCCACCTTACAGATTATCAAAGTGTGAACAAGAGGAAGTAGCCAAGCAAATCAAGGAACTTCTTGAGATGGGATTCGTTGAACCAAGTTCTTCACCTTATGCATCTCCAGTTCTGTTAGTCAAAAAGAAAGATGGATCTTTCAGAATGTGCATTGACTACAGGGATCTTAATAAGATCACAATGAAGAACATGTATCCGATACCCAGGATTAATGATTTGCTTGATGAGCTCAAGGGGGTTCGATTCTTTATGAAGATTGATTTGAGGTCAGGGTATCATCAGATTCACATGCGAGAGGGTGACAAAGTCAAGACTTTCAAGGCTGATCGGGGGCTCTATCATTTCTTAGTGATGCTATTTGGGCTTACAAATGTTCCAGGTACCTTCCAAAGCCTGATGAATAAGATTTTACAGTCTTTTCTCTTTCAGTTTGTCTTGGTGTTCTTTGATGACATTCTGATCTACAGTAAGACTTTACAAGATCACTTGGCACATATGAGGAGGTTTTTGATGTATTGAGACGTCACATGCTTTTTGCTATAGAGAAGAAGTGTTCTTTCATGCAGACTGAAGTGGAATAATTGGGATATATTGTCAGTGAAAAAGAAATACAGGTTGATCCCAAGAAGGTGCAATGTACAAAAGATTGGCCGACACCCACTACTACTACTTCTCTTAAAGGATTCCTTGGTTTATCTTCATTCTATCGCCGATTCATTAAGCATTATGCGACCATTGCAACTCCTTTGACTGAGAGGTTGAAGAAGGAGGTTTTCTTTTGGGATGCTCTTGCAGATAGCAACTTCAACCAGTTAAAGTGACTCCTTACCTCTGCTCCTATCTTAGTATGCTTGGACTTTTCCAAAGAATTTACCATACAGTGTGATGCTAGTGGTTGTAGCATTGGGGCTGTTTTGTTACAAGAGCATGGAGTGATTGCCTTTGAGAGCCGTAAGCTTATAGATAAAGAAATGACCATGAATGTTTATGACCAGGAGATGTTGGCTATCTTGCATGCAATTAAGAAGTGGCACCATTACTTGTATGGCAGTCAATTCAGAGTATACATTGATCATAGGGTTCTTAAGTATTTTCTTACTCAGACTAATCTTACTCCTACGCAGCGTCAGTGGGTTGCTACACTACAGAATTATGATTTTGACATCACTTATACGAGGGGCAAAGATAATATAGTGGCTAATTCTCTTTCTCGTATGTGGGCTTGCAAAGTTTCAGCTATGACAGAATTGCATAATGATTGGATTGAAGAATTATAGGAGGCTTATCTTCTAGATGAAGAATTCAGCTATATTTTTCAGAAATTGCAACAAGATCTTATGGAATTATCAGTTCAAAAATGGCCTTATTTGGTTGAAAGGCAAGATTGTTATTCCTTCTACCTCTTCTTTTACTCGAAAAATTATGGAGAAACTACATTCTTCGCCTTTAGCTGGATATTTAGGAGTTTTCAAGACTTATGACAGGATCAACAAAAGTTTCTATTAGAAAGGACTGTGGAAAGATGTCAAGGACTTTGTCATGAAGTGTATGCCTTGTCAGTAGAATAAGGATAGCACCCATAAGCCAGGAGGTTTGTTACAGCCATTACCTATTCCTACAGGTAAATGGACTTATATTACTATGGATTTTATTACTGGCTTGCCTACTACCAAGAAGGGATGGAATAGTATATATATGGTGGTAGATAGACTCACAAAGGAAGCCCATTTTCTTCTAACCAAGATTCAGTTTATTGCCTCTCAAGTGGCCAGTCAATTTATGGAGTAGATTTTTAGACTACATGGATTACCGCAGGTGATTGTTCATGATAGAGACTCAAAGTTTATGAGTAACTTCTGGCACGCGGTATTTACATCTATGGGCACTAAATTGGCTCCATCTACAGCCTATCATCCACAAACTGATGGACAAATAGAAAGAGTCAATAAATGGTTGGAGACTTATCTTCGCCATTTCTGCTATGATGTCCAAACTTCATGGGATTCTTGGTTACACTTGGCTAAGTTTTCTTATAACAATTCTATCCACGATAGTATTGGAGTTTCACCCTTTGGGGCTTTGTATGGTTACAAGGTGCCCTTACCCACAGTCATCTTTAATGAAAGGATCAATCCTCATGGGAAGGAAGAGTTAGAAAGAATGCATACCCTTCTTCAGCAATGTAAGATGAATCTTATGAAAGCTCAAGACCAAATGAAGATGTATGTTGATGAGAAGAGGCGGCCTTTAGAGTTCCAAGAATGAGAGTTGGTCTTACTGAAGGTACCCAAGTCTAGGTACTCTACATTAAAAGATGGATCTAGTAATAAGCTTGCCCACAAGTTTTATGGCCCTTACCGGATCCTTAAGCGAATTGGAGACTTGGCATACAGATTAGAGCTTCCCTCTTCCACAAATATTCACAATGTCTTCCATGTTAGTCAGCTCAAGCTTTTTTATGGTGATCCAGTATATAGTTGATGAGCTGCCACCTATTGATGATGAATGTATTATTCAGTACATCCTAGAGGCTGTTATAGGTCAGCATGAGAAGAAGCTTCGATCTCGTTCTATCATGGAATATTTGATAAAATGGAGAGGTTTACCACCTGAGGAAGTTTCTTGGAGGCCTAATTCTATATTAGTTGAGTTTCCTTTCTTAAGGGATACATTGGTGGGCTGAAGCCTATTGATTATGGAGCTAGTGATGATGCAGACAAGATCAAGATAGCACGTTGTTTTAGAACAGTTTTTATCGTGCCTAATTTTCAGAATTAAGCTATCTACATGGACTTAAAGTACTCTTCAAGAGCTCCGTTTCGATATATGGTACGCCTCATTTGGACACTTCATTTTGAGATTATTTGTTAAAGATTTTATGGCTCCATATACTTTCGAAGTATTCCAAATCATGTATATAGCTGAGGCCTACTCTTGCTCTTCAATTTTAGTCCATATGGTTGGTCATACTTCATTCATTTTCCCATTTGTAAAGCTGTAAAAATAGAGTATTACTCTGTTCTATCCATCTTTTTCTAGTCTTTCAGGTTTATTTTTTAGGACAAAAACTTTTGGGAAGGGATGGATTGTAAGAAGTTGGGAATAAGGACAGTGTGTAAATAATATTGATATTATGCCATGTCACACTGACATTGGTATAAAAGGGGAGGACATGTAATTTTTCATATCTTTTGACACATTAATACAATTACTGTCCTTCTCTCCCATCTTGCTCATAGCTTCCATGGCTTCTCTCTCTTTCATGTCTTTCTCTCTCCAAATCTAGTATTTCTCTCTCCTTGTCACTCTTCTTCTCTCTCTTCCTGCAATCTTTCTCTCTCTTCTACAGTCTCTCTCTCCTCTTTCTCTCTCCCTAGTTCACTCTATGACAATTGGAACTGCTGTGGTGGTCGAGACTGATTGTTTGCCTCTTCTAAGTATGATCACAAGTTGTTCTACTCCAGATGTTGCCATGCTTAGGTGAATTGAATACATAAAATCCATGAATCCAAAGTTCAAGCACATAGTAGATAAAGACAACCTAGTAGCGGATATGCTTTCATGAGCAAGATATGATGATATGGATTTTTCTTGAAATTGATGATGTTGATGATGGGGCTGATCTGGTTGATCATATTTGTCATGTGTCTGCTTTGGAAAGCTTTGATGAGTCTTGTATACAAGGGAGTATTTACAAATTGGTCGTTATTTGAGTACCATGTCTAGACTGGATGGGTGGACTGATGTAGACTTCAAGAAGATTAGAAGAAAAGATTATGGTTTCTTATTGTGAAGTGGGCTACTTTGGAAGCATCCACAAAAGCGAGGAGGACAGCCATTGAGAGTTGTTTGTGATAGAGCTTCACATGTGCAAATTATGAAAGAATTCCATGAAAATCTTTGGACTGGGCATCGAGCTATTTGGGCGACCTATGAGAAGATCAAAGAGCGCTATTGGTGGAGAGGCATGTATAGAGATATCTCATAGTTTGTTGAGACATGCCCTGATTCTTAGTTGTTCTCTTCAATGAGGCATAGAGATGAGATTCATCCTATCTACCCGCTATGTATTCATTACAAGTGGGTTCTTGATTTGATTACTATGCATGTTGGTTTATGGCAGATCCTCTATATTGTTTTGGCACAAGAAGATCTCACAAATCAAGTGGAAGGAAGAGCCTTACGGACGAAATCTACTTCAATGGTTTGTTAGTTTCTTTTGGAGAATGTTATTTGTAGGCATGGATGTATTGGAAAATTACTGCAGATAGAGGTGAGTTGGATGCTGATGAGGCTAGGGAGTTTTTATCTTGGCTTGGCATTAAACTTGCTTTGACTTTGGCATATAATCCAAAAGGCAATGGGAAGACAGAAAGAGGCCATCCACCAATTGTGAAAGCCTTGGCCAAAGCATGCGGTGGGCGAGTCTGGGAGTGGCCTAGGTTGTTGCCTTATGCCTTATGGACTAATCGCACTACTCATAGTGTGACTACAGGTTATATGCTAGCTGAGTTGACATATGGACAAAAGCCAATCATGCCTACAGAGACTTGCACACTTACTTGGAGTGCTTTACCGTGGCAGTAAGAAGAGATGTCTAGAAAAGATCTTTTGGCTTTTCATATCGGTCAGTTGGAGAGAAGACCTGAAGATATTGAGAGAGTAATTCAAAAGCTCAAAGAGGCTAGGATTCGCAACAAAGACTACTTTGATAGTACCAAACACAGATTGAGGCCTAAAGAGATTAAGAAAGGAGATTGGGTGTTGGTCTATGGCAGCAGTCTAGACAACTAGTATAGTGCTATCCACAAGGTTTCCAGACGATGGTTTGGGCCCTATTTAGTGTAGCATGTCCATAACAATGCTACATATTCCTTGGCAAAACCTGATGGTACAACCTTGTGGATTCCGACTGCAGGGAAGAGAATCAAACTATTCAAAAGAAGAGATGATGCAACCTCTGCAGACAGGGAGTTGGATGATGCAATTTATGATGGACTTGAGCCAAGAGATGATGATGATGAAGATAAGTACATTGTATATGCTTTTATAGAAGATCAAGAAATTGCATTGATCATCGAGCTTGGCGGTGGTGAGGATGGGTATCCGTGGCCCATCCAGAGGATGTGTAGGTTTGGAGGGAGTGGATGTCGTGATGCTGTGTGTCCACCATTACAAATCTGAGGGCGGAGTTTTCTACCAAGAAATTGATCACATTAGTCAACGTCATTAGGAGTTTATTTTCTATTGTGTATATCTTTTGTGTTTGCATTTGCATGACGCACGAGCACATGTAGTTAAGCTAGGCACACTTTCTTCAATTATTTTTTTAAAAAAAATTGTGTGGGATCATCGCTCGATTGATTGCATAGCATGGTTTCTAATTTGCAAACTACATGAGTGATTGGGTATGAAGTTCTTTCCCAAAGCATGTTCTTATTAGGGAACATTGCATGGAAGACAAGGTTCTTTTGGCAAGATCATGAATATGGATCCGTAACCATGAGAAGTAATATTGACTTCAACAAAAGTGTTTATTACATTAGCAAGATCGACAATTCTAAAGAAAAGTTGGACCAATGTTGATTTTTCACTCCCAGTTCTTTCTATCTTATGCTCATCGACTATTGTTAGACTTCCTTTCATAATTTTGAGAGGCCTTGATGGAAATCAAAATAAAGCTCATAGTAGAGTAGGATGAAATGAAAGGGCACATGAAAATGTAGTGGATGGATTTGAAAGCTTTGCCCAAGGCCACTTTATCGCTTTGATTTTCGCTACTAACTATTGTGGCATTGAAAATGACGTAGGGACAATCTTGGCATTGGGAAGGGAACTCATGGTTATTCCCAAACTAATACATTCTTTGCATCTTTCCAGTATGTCATCAGAGACATCAACAAATGGCCACTTGGAAGACATGTGAATGTAGGCTAAATATTCAAATTCCACCTACCCCTACCTCTGGCCGTCTACCTCTGGCCGTCTTCATCCTATTGATGATCGTGGATTTCTAGCATGGATAAGAATAAACTCTTAATATTTTTGTCGTGAAGCATTACGGGCAGATTGATGATGAAAGCCTTGATGCGATTAAGCTTTAGAAAAAGTGACAGCACTATAGAGTCAACCTTGATGTCAGATAGAGACAAAATTATTGAATGTTTTTGAAGATGATATGAGTAATATATTTATTGACATCAAATAAAGCTTCTCTAAAGCTTTTCTGTGGGAAAAGCTATGAGATTTTATGTAGCCATGTGAAGACGATGCTATTGATGGAGGTATAACCAGTTTAAAAGACCAACTTGCTTATTGCGAAGGGGGGAAAAAAACGAAGATGAAGAAAAGGTGTGAGAACGAAGAAGGTAATGAAGGATGAGAAGATGACGGACAGGGGAAGACAAGCTCTATTGTCGAAGAGAAAGGAAATCGAAGCAATGACGAGGAAGGATCAACCTGCCTATTGCAACAAAGGAGGAGAGGAATGCAAAAAGCCAAAGAAGAGCTGTGACGAAAGGTGACATTGGCAATAGACAGACAAAGGTGGTAAGGAGAAGCCGACAATGAGGACAATAACGGAAGACAAGGAAGAGAATCCAACAACGAAAGCTACTACATGACGAAGGATGAAGATTGGAAGCATCTGTGAGCTTTGCAAGGTGACAAAAAACAAGCCGATAATGATCGTGAGGCTAGCGGAGGATGTAAAAAAAAAGGGATGGAACGAAGAGCGACAATGCGGAAGGTGATGCAACAGAAGATGCAAGACAAGAAGACGGCGGATTGATGAGCGATGAAGCTGCACAGAAAGAGGGATGGAAGGAACGTGTAAGCATAGCATGTTGTAGCCTTGCAGCTTGTGACTATGCTGAGATCGTTGCTTTGCCGTGAGCTACTTGTTGAAACTTCAAGCCTATTAGAAGTGCGACCATCCATTGTGAAGGATCTCAATTAATATTTTTAAACTATCAAAGCAATGATCAAACACAGAAGACCTTTGAACTACCATATCCTGAATTATGTATGCATTTTGTTGTCGGACAGATCGTGATAAGGGCGAATGACTCAAAAATTCCACTTTAGGAGATTGGAATGGGACTACGCTGTATGGGCAAAGGAGTTGAGTGACGCATCCCTCTCATTTTCCATTATCCTTGAACCAAGTGCGAAACGAATCTGCTTTGGCTTGGATATCTTTGCGTAAAGTAGGATGGCGACGCTAGAATGCTGTCAAGAGACCTTGTTCACTAGGAACCTAGATTTCAGGTTGATCCTAGTGGGTTCGGCCACGAATGTTCCATTGTAAGGCGGACTCGAGAAACCCTAGGTGACAAACCTCGTGACATTTTGTGGGAGTACCGGGCGGCATCACTTAGATTTGTCTCTCGATGGATTGCTAAAAGCGTGCTTGGATGGGCACGTTACAGTTGGTATCAAAGAAAAACTTTGTAATGCTACATGATTGATTGTAGTATTACAAAGAAAAACTTTGTAATGCTACATGGTTGATTGTAGTATTACAAAGAAAAACTTTGTAATACTACAATCAACCCGAATAATATGAGTTGCATCTATTTGGGGCCTAGAACTTACAAATGATTAGAGATACTCTAGCAAGGAATGACAGTTATAACTTGTAATGAATTTTCCTTAGGTGTTCTTCTAGACTAATATAGATTGGGTCTTGTCAGAATGTCAAAGTTTAAGAGTATTCTTTAATATTACAAGCAAAGCCGATTGACCATGGACCTCAGTCCAGATCTAAAAAGAGGACAATCCAGAAACAGAGTTTTTGAGGTAAAGGACCACTTTGATCCACAAAAAGGATCCTAGGAAAATTTGGTCTAGAGAAGAAAATCATGCCAAGGACAACCAGGAATCTTGTGATCCCAAGTGATAAAGCTTCATGTTGTTTCTATTGCAAGGAGTTAGGCCATTTCAAAAGAGAATGTCCAAAGCGTCCTAAACTCTGATGCTCCGAGTGCCATAACATTGGACATATCCATGTTAACTGTCTCAACAGGACTCAAGGAGAACTTGAACTTACAAGGAATGAAGTTGTACAAGCTTCAGTGAACTAGAATATACCAGATACTTAGGAAAATCCTAGAAGATATCCATGAGATGTAATTACAATAAACTCTTCTCTTGTAATCTAGACTCGAATAAATACAATAAGTTTTCATTCTAAAAGGTCATATGCGTATGAGTAGTTAGAGAGTCGCAACAAATACGTGATGGTTCCTAACCCATAGGCCTTAAGACCCATTAATGCTTGGTCTTTCCCAGTTTCTTCCGAGATGAGGACATCTCGAGTTCTCTAAGGGGGAGAGGATGTGATATCCCCCACTCCTGCGTAGGAATCCCCTCCCTCCCAAAACGATTAAAGAGAATGAATTTTTTTTCAGGTGGCGAGAGGGAAAGAAGAGATGATGTAGGGGTCTGATGGGTGGTGAGGGGGAAGCAGGATGGCAACAATGAATGTGGAGATGGAACCAGGATGACAACAATGAATGCAGAGATGACGATGAGGTAGAGCTAATGTGGAAGAAGTTGGTGAAGATGACGTTGACGGTAAAGTAGGTGGTGACAACGATGAATCCATTGCAGTGCCACTGCCATGTGCCACAATGATAGGTGGAGGGTGGGAGAGATACCACCACACTACCTTCTCTCCACATCCCCCCCCAATAATACTTCTCCCCCCATATAAACCCCCTTGGAAAGCAACGATATCCCGCCTCTCTCTCCCCTCCCCCCCCCCACTATCTCCTTTTTCCCCATAATAACACTCTTTCCCCCACTAGAAACCCCCCCATGGGAAGAGAAGCAGGGCTCGATGTTGCTTAGAGAGAGAGAGAGAGAGAGAGAGAGAGAGAGAGAGAGAGGGGGGGGAGGGAGAGAGAGTGTGAGAGAAAGAAGAAGAAGAAGAAGAAGAAGAAGAAGAAGAAGAGGGAGGGAGAGAGAGAGAGTCTTTTGAAAAGGGTCTCCTTCTCTTCCCCCTCCTTAGAGGGTGATCACACGTGCTGTTCTTCTCCCCCTTGTTCCTATAGTGTATTTTTCTCCCCAATTGGCCCCACTAATTGAGCACAAGGTGCGGAACTCTTATGTGACTCATGTCTAGGGAAGACGAGGATCGGGAATGGTCCCCAAGCGGAAAATGTCACATGCGGATGGCAATCCTGCAACGAAATCCTCGATTGAGGACATCACTACCAATCCAACTATGGTACCGGTCATAAGTAATGTATTTTCAAATTGATGAGTGCTTGCTTTGATTCTCGCATGAGATGCATTAGACCCATGCTATGCCACACAAGAATAGGTCATCGAAAGGGATAGGGTTCATCTAATATTTTTCGAAAGATGGAGTTTGCAAAGCACAGGTATCAAGAGAAGTAAATTGCACCTAGATGCTATGCAAACAAATAATTCGTAGATAGCATAAATAGCGTATAAGATTCCAAGGTATTATCGACTCTCCTTCTCTTGAAAATGATAGATATGTATTTCACCACACTAAAAGTATGTTGTAACTTGCACGCTTGACAAATTGCATAGTAAGTAATCTACCCTAGAGGGAATTCAATCTTGAGACTCTAATATATTTGCCCAAGCTCTCGCTAATATCTCAAACTACTAGTTCATTGGGATCTTGACATTGTGTGTAGTTAACACAAATAACGATCATAAGGATTAAAATTAAGATACCTTGAGATATATCCAATAGCTACTATATTTGTCAATCCAAATTTGAGGATTGGGCTAGATACAAACAACAACTCTGGGCCTCAAAGGCAAGTAGAGAGCTCAAGGGGTTAGGAAAACCCTAAGTCGAAGGAAAGACTGGTGCTTTTTGTACTTGTTGAGAAGAAGGTTGGGTTATCGAACAATGTAAGTGACCTATAGAACTTACGTCACGTACAGTGTTTGAATGCTTAACATATGCCTTAGCCAAAGGAAGGGAGTGTTAAGTAATATTTAGATAGAACCGCTCCTAATTCCAAGGGGGAGAGCAAATACGTGATAGAAAGGTTATCCGACTATTTTTGCAATGTTTGGAAAATGATACCATTGTTTTTGTTGATTGATCAAATAATTTCCTAAATGATTTTGCATTAAACTGATTGTTGGGATGTGATTTAGATGATTATTCCAAGTTCTTGTGTTTGGTGGTAATGCATGACAGGGGTCAGTGATGTCAAGTTGCCATGCGAAATAAACAAATGTTTTCTTGGAAGATGATATTAGGTTGATTGCCTTGATTCTGCTTGATCCTTAATTGGATTAATTAAGGAAGGATATTTTGCATGGGTGAATCATCTCCAAGGTCATGCCACATTTTAACCCGAGAAAAGGTCAACCACCACAAAAGTTGTGTGTCACTCCTAGGTTGCTTGGGATTAGTGGAGCTCTAGACACCCCTTGCCTAGTCCAGAACGGAGTTGAAGATTGTCGTGAGCCCAACGTCTAAGGCATTGGAAGATCCTATTCTAGATAATGGATGGAAATTACGGTGCCATGTGATTTGGATTGGGTACTTCTTTTGGATAGAAGGGAATATATAATTTCTCCTATATGGGCAAGAGACAAAGATTAACTTGAAGATAACTTAAGGAACTTGGTTGAACTTGTTTGTCAAAGGATTGCTTGCTCTGTATTTTTGTTTGTGCCGTAAATAACGCGAATGAACCATGTTCCCTAAAAGTCCTAATTAAGAAAGTTGATTTTGAATGTCACACATAAATGTGATAGGACCTAATTAGAAAGCTAAAACTATCAAGGGAAGCAGGTGGACAGAACCCCCGACAGGTCTGTCCTATGACAGGGTGGTCCCGGAGAACTGGGAGGCTTCTCACAAGGCTTTACCGTCATTTAATCTTTAGGCAGTGCTACATTAGAACCCAATTCATGCCATTTTAGAGGATTGAAATGGGACTATGCCCTACGAACAAAGAGGTTAAGCGACACATCCCTCTCATTTCCCATTCTCCTTGAACCAAGTGCGGCACAGATCTGCTTTGGCTTGGGTATCTCTGCGTAAAGTAGGATGTCTGGGACCCGATGCTAGAATGCTGTTAGGAGACCTTGTCCACTAGGAACCCGGATTTCAAGTTGATCCTAGTGGGTTCACGGCCCCAAACATTCCGTTGCGAGGCAGACTCGGAAAACCCTAGGTGACAAATTCCCTAACATTCCATGGGAGTGCCAAGTGGTGTCCCTTACATTTGTCTCTCGATGGACTACTAAAAACATTCTTGGACAGCCGATAGGCATGCAGGTTAAAGGATCTCTCAAATCACAAGTATATGGTGCAGCATTATGTTTTTCCTTGTTTGCTGTCAAAAATGTACTAGTTTTGGGTCGTACAACAAATACAACGTGAACAAGCCACAATGTTGATCACGACAATGGAGCAATGAAAGCCCATCACCTAAGGCACCCCCATCTCAAATCTTATACAAAATAGTCCACTGTATGAGTTGCACAGAGAAAAAAAGTAGGCCCCTATCTTGCAAATCCTAATCTGCCATAACCATTTCAACTTCAAGCTTCTCTTCTACATCATTTTATCTCTCTTGCCACTCAAATAAATCTCTACCATTCTAATCTAACTGAGAATTAAATTTTCGAGCAAGCATTTCCCATCAAATCAGCAAGGAGGGGAGAAATCCAAGCATCAAGCTCAATATCAAGTGCTTGAAAGCATAATATCTATTGATACTTATCAAGTGTTATTTGACACTACATTCCTTGTGTCTCTTGACACAATTAAATCTTATGTTGCTCTTTTATGAGAGTTTTGGTTTTGATTTGTTGCTCCAGCATGAGCAAAGACTCTCCAACTGTTCGGTTCAAAGGGGTCGATTTTTGCATCTGGCAAACCCACATCAAGCTCATCCTGATGAAGAAGGGTCTTTGGGCCATTACCAATGGCAAAGAGAAGAAGCCTCAGGATTCCAATCTTGCAGCTACTTGGTAGAAGAATGATGACAAAGCACTGGCCATCATTAAGCTAGAATTGTATGACAGCTACATCCACCATGTGGATACCTGTGAAACCTCTAATGATACATGGAAGAGATTAGATACCTTGTTTGGTGCACAATCAAATTTATCTAAGTATGGATTAATAATTGAAATTTTCAGGCTAGATATGAAATTTTGTCATGCCAGGAGGGGTCTCAAAAGGTCTAATCTAGCTGATGTTAAAGAAGAAGAAGACCATAAGGAGAAGGACAAGCCTCATTAGTCCTTCTACTCCTATTCTGAGAGACTTTTTTAGCCTTGTATTTCCTAGACCTAATGCTTCTGACATAAGCTTTTAAACTCCTCATGTAACCTTGTACTACAGTCTCTATACACTTTGTGAGGCCCGTATTACAACCTTTGGATGTCCACCATGTCTTTGATACCCACACTTAGCCTTTTCTATGTGATAGCCTCTGGTGTTTACCATGTTTGTGGTGTGCCCACACTTTGTAGATGGTTGCTCACTAAAGCCTCTACACACTTTGTACTTTTTTGGTTGTGATTGAGGAGGGTTATTGAGGTATTTGAAATCACACCCAACTGAGTCTCTTTGTATGGAGCAATTTGGGCTCAAGATGCAGAATCCCATATGCACAGTGGTGGAAAGTGCAGTCTAGTTTATCCCTATAAAGCATTGTACTTGCTTTCTTTTTTAGTGGTATATCATGATGCTTTCTACTTTTAGTTAGTGTCATTGTTAGTCCATTACACAAGATTGTGTTTATGAGTCCAAGCTTCCATCTTGGAACCTAATTCACTTGTGTAATAGTTGTCTACTCATTGTCTATGTCAACATGAATCTAACCTTCATCTTCTATCCACCTCCACCATAGCTTCTGCCATGCTCTAGATCCATCATTTCAACAGTAGTTACAAACCATCCATGCGACTAGATATTGATCATGTGGTATGAACTTCCCTATACATTCAGGATCTAATATAGGGTGGGTGCTAGCTACTCTTTTTGGATTGCCTCATGGTCGAGTTGGCAAATATGAGATCTTCACTAGTGAGTGTAGCTTCCCATAGGCCATATCCACTTGGGATCAACTAGTGAGATGATTACTAGCATGATGGAGATATTTGCTACCTCTAAAGCTAGCTTTTCTATTTTATCATGATTTTTGATAGTAGTAGGCCGTTGTCACAAGAGATTTCCATGTTTTAAAAGGTAGTCATAAGAGGGACAAAATGACTCATTTCTAGAACTAAAAGGGAGTTTTTGAGTAATCATTGACTAGATGATATATATGGAGTTTATGCTTTTACCAAGAAATATTACATAATACATTGATAAGAAGTAGATCATCGTAGTACATAAATGAGTGCAAAAATTATTCAAGAATGTCATATCTACTAAGTGAGGCTAATTACTTGTAGAAATTGTACTCGAAGAATGCTAAAAATCGATTACATCATAGTGCTGAGTAGCCAAATCCCATGTGTGGGAGCTTTCGCTCAACCGCCAAGACCCACGGACCGCTTATTGTTTAAGCATTCCAAGCGCGAGCTCTAATGGCTATCTCTCACTCGGAGCGGAATTTTAATGCCGAGAAGTGCTTAAAAAGAGCTAAAAATTACAAATATCAAGGGAAAAATATTCAACGTCGAAGGCGGCGGCTCCAGCTAGGACAATTTTAAGCATCAAGTGCTTTAAAGGCGCCCGAGCGACACTTGTTGATTTTTGATAATTTGTCAGACTTTTGGACGGGTTGATAAGAGTTACCGGCCAATACAGGATGCCGAGCCGGATGCCCAAGATTTTTCAGAGCTCAATTCGGAGTCCGGACGGGGAAATGGCCAAGAAACCGAGCAAGATACGAAGAGGTGGACAAAAGTTTGGCCAAAGGAGTGGTGACCTTTGGGGCCTAGGGGGCATCTTATGCCAACATTTGAGTTAGCAACAAATCGTGGAGAGAGAGAGAAGGGAAAAACGTGAGCAGAATGCGCCCGAAAATTGCGCCATCATGGGAGATCCTCAACCTCCAGCCTGCAAACAACCTACCCCACTGATCATTTCCCTTTAATCCCCTCTAGATGCTAGTCTTATCGCCGCCTCTCGCCCGTCAAATGGTGGTCTCTATGAAGATCTCTGTTTTCAGTCTTTCTCTCTCCTCCCTCTCTCTCCTCTAAGGGCAGATTCATGTGGTGAAGAAGAAGAAGAAGAATGGATGACGGATGCTTGTCCAATCAAGACCGGATTGCTCCGTGGTTCAAGAGGAATGAAGATTGCTAATTGTGGACTATCATGAGCATTAATGGTTGCTGGAAATCAGTCCCGAGACATGGCAAATAAAAACCCGCAACCCCCAAAGAACGGTAATCTCATTTTTACAAAGGAAATTGATGTTTTATGCAATTTGCTTCATGAATACTTGTTCCCATGGGATGATTATGCATCATAATGTTGTTTGCTATGAGTTTGATTAGTTTATGCTCAGAAAATCAGAAAATCATAAGTGTTATGACTGAAATTAATGGTGTAAAACCCGTAAAACACTCGAAATATGGAGAAATTTGGTGTTTTTGATATGTAAATGGAAAATATAATAAGACACACCAACTAAATTTGTGTTTTTTTTGCAAATGAACCTAAGGGACACAGCCCACAACTTATTTTGTACTTTTAGTTATTTAATATTGCAAAAAATACAAGAAAAATAGGAAAAATGGGTAAAAATAGGAAAAAAAAATGGATTTTGAGTGTCGAAAATTAAGAAAAAATAAGAATCATGTTTGTGGATGTATGGGGGGTCTGAAGTATGAGGTTTGGCCTCAGTTCAGTCCTACCTTTATGTTCTAGTGAGTTTTTATTGGTTTTTATACAATAAAAATATGGAAAATATTACCCTAAACCTATGCATGATGCACAACCTAAACGGGTGAGGGGGTAGAGAGAATGAGAGTGGTGTTTAAGTGCTGAGAGAAAGAAAAGGTTGATTTTTTTCATTTATGCATATCATATAGATCGGTCGTTAATTTAAAATAAGGATCTAGTAGCACGAGGTCTCCTCGGTGCTAGGTTCGTGCAACGTAGCAATTACGCGTCAGAGAAATTCATTGAAAGAAATGTTTTCCACATGTGCACAAATTCTGATTTTCTTAATTGTTTGAGCACATGGACATTCACAATTTGCATGAAGCATAAAATGATAAAAGGTATCAAACAATACCTCCTGGATGCATAGCACCTGTATTCTCTAGATCGTGACCAACGTTGAGTGAGTAAGGTTGCCCAAGTTGTAGGTAGACGTGGGTCCTAGGGGAAAGAAAGTGAGGAAAATGGAACATTCCTGGATACAATCAATTGGTACCTTGAGTGGAAATATGTGCGATATTGTGTTTTATGTTGAGCGACGCATCGAGGGGCCAATCCCCAAGGTGTAGGAGAGTCGCAGTGAGGTAGCGGTAGTCAGTCCTGGGAGGACCTCCTATGTTTGTACTTCGTGCCATTTGGCAAGGTTGTGGGACTCCCTCTAAGGAGTGTTAATTGGGTTAGATTTGGACTACGAGACGTGATACAAACACAAGATGATTAGGAAGGCAATGTATGATGTATGTGTCATCCACGCTCCTGGCCGCGAGGCCGTGGGGTTGTTGAGCGCATGATAGAGGTCCGGCTAGTGTATGAGCCAGTGCCGGCCCGTTTTAGGTCCCATCAGTGGTGTGTCTGCCGGCAGCCACTTATAAGTGGTGGTTTTCGGATCTAGGGTTTCTAGGGACCAAAAGGAATTTGGTTTATGTCCTCTGACAAGGACCGTCAAGCCAAACTCCAGAAAGAAGAACGTGCTGAGAGGGCTAAACGGCGGTTAGAGATCGTAAGCCGTTATTCTCCTCAAAGGAGTAGTCCAGTATGTATATGAAGCGGTGGTCTTAGTCATTTGACTACTCCACCTATTTCATTAGGGGCAGGAGGAAGCATAAGTTCTTCCTCTTCTCCACCAAGTTTACCCAATTCAAGTGGGGGTGTGAATCCATCATTTAAAGCTCCTATTGCTAATCCGATTGTCACCATGGCACATGCTATTGTGATTCCTGCAGGGATGCCGGATTTACCAGCCTTAAGAGTTCCCTTACCCATTTTTAATGGGTTAGCGGAAGAGGATGCAGAATTTCACATTTGTGAATTTCAGAGATTGATGTTCAATTATCGCATCCAAGACGAGGGACATCTCATGATGTTCTTCAATATGACGTTAAAAGGAAGGGCTGCAGTTTGGTATCACAGCATTGAGTCTGGAACCATAACCACCATTGATTAATTCTATGCAGCTTTCCGAGCGGAATATGCCCCTGAAAGAGGTGCCAATATTGGTTGCGGGTCTTGAATGTGACATGTCAAGATCCTCACGAGAATGTAAAAGCATATGCTAAGAAGTTGAAGGAAGTTTTCCGTAAGTTGCAAACTTACATTCCCATTCCACCAACTACCCAATTGCAATACTTTTTGCATGGGTTAGATTTTAATATCCAGTACAATTGAGCAGTGTGGCCTTGGCAGATATAAATACCGCTATTACGCGGGCAGAGAGAGTAGAAGCACGATTACAAACAGCCTACTCCTCTCGAATGAATGTTAATGGGGGTTTAGTACCTAGTGGCAATCCAGCATTGACGAATGGAAGTCAAGGGATGCCTATGACTAACCCTATTGGGAGAGGGAGTATGGTTTTGAATGTACCTTTACTACCGGCTCCTCCCAGTGTGACTATGCCCATGGCAAGTCAGTTGGCTCCATCAAATGTTGGAGGCCAAGTTTCAAATTTGAATGTTGTTCCTGTGGGTCAACAGCCAATGCCAAATCAGATTGTTAGGCCAATGGAACGACGGGTTGATGATCGAGGCTACAAGTCGAGTGCATCTAATGTCCTTCGTGAAGTTAAGGACATGATGAAGCATTATACCGATATGATCTCCGAGAAATATCAACAAATAGCCGTCGACGTTAATTTCTTGAAGAAGGAATACAATTTGATAGGGAGTTGATGCCCTGAAGAGGGTGGACCCTCTAGATTCAGTTGTAAATGGTGTGGTGGACAGCACTTCCCCAGGAATTGTCCAAATGTGAAATGTAACATTTGTGGGAAGTCGGGTCATCTAGCTGCTACCTATTGGAGTAAGATTAGCTCTCTCCAACAAGGAAGTAAACAACTGGGCCTAGTGAATCATAGAGCGCAAGGAAATAACTTGCAGCAGAATGATGCACCTAGGCAAATATTACAGAGAGGAAAAACAAATATAGAAGAGCTGCCACAAGGCAACGGAGTCAGCCTTATTGAGGTTGTACGAGTCCATGATGCTGAAACCTCTAACTTAAGAGCTGTGAAAAGAGGCCAAAAGGCTAAAGGGGTTGACAAAGATAATACAAAACCGGTTGAGGCAAACCCTAAACAAGGGGATAAGGGGACGCAAGTCTAGAGTCCTAGCATAGAAGGGGGGCCGCTAAAGCCGGTTGACAGAAAAGTTGACCCTAAAAAGGATGAGGAAGGGCCCACAAAGAAGGCAAGAGCCAAGAAAGAAGCACCAAAACCGGTCCAAAGACCAAAAGAGAGGATGGATTGGTGTGAAAAGAGAGCTTTGGCTACTTATCACGACTTTGATTTAGCGAGTTCTCTTTGCGAAGTTAAACCAGATGTGAACCTCTTGCAATTGATCAAATTATCTCCAGGAGTACGCAAGGAATTCAAGAAGATCCTGTGTATCGGGTATATTGTAGAACCCTTGGGCATAGCACGAGTAGGAGAATATTGGTTTGACCATGCTGAAAAGAACTGCCCTAGGGTTCTAGCTTATGTAGATGGAATATTAGTAGAACATGCCATTGTAGACACTGGATCCTCCATCAACATCATGAGTTCAGAATTGATGGAGAGGTTGGGTCTAGGCATCCAGAAAGACAGCTCCACCCTTCTGAGAATGGCTGATGATAGTCTAAGACAACCAGAAGGTTGCGTTACTAGAGTCCATGTTACAGTTGCGAGTGTAGAATGTTTCTTGGACTTTAGGGTGATAAGATTTGCAGGACGCCCTAGCTATCGAGTTTTTCTGGATAGGCCTTGGATCTTACGAACAGACTGTCAAGTCAATATACCCGCCGGTCGAGTGGTTCTAGGTAGAGGTGCTAATCGAGTAATAGTCGATGCTTATCCTGAGTCTCCTCAAAGTGAGAGAGCTCCTTTATCTTCTACGGAATTAGAGACAGCAGATCATCCATTTGGTAGTGAGACATCATCTAGCGACGAATCTAAAGAGGGGTCCACTAAAGAGGATATCTATCAGATAACTCTAAATGAACCGATAGAGCCTCAAGATAGGTTAAGAGATGTGGATGTGATTGAGTTAGCTGAATGATTCGCGGCCAATTAAATTAGGTTCCATGCTCAGTTCAACAGAAAGGGAGGACTATGTGTCCTTGATTCAAGAATTCCACGATATCTTTGCTTGGAGTTATGATGAGCTGAGAGGCATTCCTCCCAACCTGGCTGTTCATACTATCCCTGTAAAAAAAGGCAGTCGTCCTATGCGTCAGAAGGTAAGGCGTATGCCTTTCGAACTGAGGGATGGGTTGTTTGAGGAGTTGCAGAAATTAAGAAAAGCTGGTTTGATCTTCCATGTTCAGCACACAGAATGGTGTTCACCAGTTGTTATCAGGAAGAAGAAAAATAACCAGATTCGATTATGTGTGGATTTTAGAGAGCTGAATAAGCAAACGGTTAAAGATTACTATCCGTTGCCATTTATTGACCAGATTTTGGATCAATTAGCGGGTAGGGAAATATATTTGTTCATGGATTGCTTTGCAGGATATAACCAGATGGCAATCGCAGAGGAAGACAAGTTGAAATCAACTTTTATTACGATCTTTGGTACTTTTGCATACCATGTGATAGCCTTTGGTTTGTGCAATGCACCTGGATCGTGGCAACGAACAGCAGACAAGACCTTTGGTGACATCTCCCCAGATGAGTTGAAAGTATTTATTGATGGCCTGGGGGCAACCACTGTGAGGGAAAGGATGTTGATTATTTTGAGAAAGTTCTTTGAGCACTGCAGACAATTTTGTATTGCTCTTAACCCAGGGAAGTGTGTTTTTGGAGTACCTTATGGGCTATTGCTAGGCCATGTGGTCAGTTCAGTAGGGATAGCAACTGACCCTGAAAAGATCAAGGTCATAGTTTCTATGAACCCACCACACACTCCGAAAGAGGTTCATAGCTTTCTGTCATCGATAGGGTACTATCGGAGGTTTATCAATGCCCTGGCAGAAAGAACATTGCCACTAACGAATTTATTATTCTATAACTGTCTATTTGCATGGAGTGATGCTTGCAAAATATCATTTGAGGATGTGAAGCAAGAGCTCACTAAAGCACCCATTTTAAAAGCACCTAAAAGGGGCGAGGTGTTCTACATATTTTCAGCACCATGCATAGTATTAGTTGCTGTTTAGCCCAAATCTGGGAGGAAAAGTGGTATCATCTGATAGCTTTTGCTAGTCGAAAATTGGGCATTTCGGAGATCAATTATACCTACATGGAGAAGTTGTGTCTTGCGATGGTCTTTGGGACTAAGAAATTCAGGCACTACATCCTCTATGAAAATGTAGTATTCTATACGAAGGCGGAAGGGCTGAGATTGCTTATGAACAAGCTACAGCCGCCTGATCGTTTGGCAAAGTGGTTAATCACTTTGCAAGAGTTCGATTATGAGATCAAGAGTAAGCCACCGAGGTTGCAGGGTATTGTGGAATGCCTTGTGGATTTCAGGAAGCCGAAAGAGACTTTGGCTGAAGGAAGTGATATTGAGGAAATGTTTAAAATTGATACAGCTTCTATCCCATCTTGGTATGCTGCTATTACACATTATCTATCAACAGGAGAGACGGGAGCTGGTTTGTCAAAGTCTGAAAAGAGGAAAATCAAACAGCAATCTTTGAAGTTTTCTTCGATCTCAGGGACACTATATCGGCAAGGTGTTGATGATATTTACCGCCGATGTGTGATGCCTGACAAGGTTCCTTTTATCTTGGAGGAGTGCCATGACTTTGCATGTGGAGGGCACTTCGTGGGACGGTTGACGGCGCAGAAAGCTTTAAGAGCCGAATATTGGTGGCCGTCTATCTTCCAAGATTCTTTTGAGTATGTAAAGAGATGTGATATCTGTCAAAGGCATGACAGTAGAGAGAATAGGAAATGCCCACTTACACCTATCATGGCTATTCTTCCATTTGAGAAGTGGGGCATTGATTTTGTGGGTCCTATTACTCCGTCGTCTACTACCCAGAAGAGGTATATTATAGTGGCCACTGATTATTTTACAAAATGGTCAGAAGCGCAGGCGACGAGGCAGGACAAGGCAAAAGAGACTACAAGTTTCCTGTTAGAGCAAATTATCTGCCGCTTTGGTCCATCGAGGGAATTAGTGTCGGACCGTGGAACTCATTTTTTGAACAAAGTGATCAAAAGCTTGACTGAAGCCTGGCAAATCAAGCACAATAAAACGACTCCTTATAATCCGCAAGCGAACGGGCAGGTGGAAAGTACTAATAAGCAGCTTGTGGGGATCTTGTCTAAGATAGTCTCTGAGAAGAAATGAGACTGGGACAAGAAGTTGTATGTGGCAGTATGGGCGTATAATACCATATTCAAGTGAGCTACTAGCCATACTCCATTCAAATTGGTTTATGGGAAAGAGTGTGTGTTACCCCTCGAGATTGAGTTGCCAACCATACGGTTTGCAATTAACCATTCCTTGGAGATAAGGATTCCCTTTTTGAACGTTTCACGACTATAGCCCACCTGGATGAATTGAAGTTGCAGAGCTTGTTACACCAGGAGGTAGCCAAGCGTCGGATGAAGCAGTTGCATGACCTTAGAGCGAAGAAATATACCTTTCAAAAAGGACAGTTAGTCCTCTATTATGATGCGCGTAGGGAGTTGTTTCCAAGGAAGCTGGAACCTAAATGGGATGGCCCCCTACAAGATTGTTAGGTTAGGGAAAAATAGGTCTACGGCCCTATTAGCTGATCTACAGGGAGTAGAGTTTAAGAATAAGGTTAATCTTAATAAGATTAAACCTTATTATTTCTAAGTATGCTAATACAAAAGAAATGCATTGTAGGTCCATGCTAGGGATGATTTGAGACCTGCGAAAGAGCTTAAAGTTGGTTGATGGGTCAGTTAATCCCTTATTTGGAGCACCCATATCTGGAGCAAAGATACCATCAGGGGAAACTCATCTGGTGGAGCAAAGGATATAAAGTGATTGAGCAAGAAGACGAAACCTTTGTGTGGAAGATTAAAGTCTTCTGCCATCACTGCTTACGACTGTTGACGAGTATCCCTGTTGAGTTCAATGAAGAAGGTGGGATGGAGCCGTCAGTTCATCCTCTCAACATGCTAAACTTTGATTACCATAATTACAAATAGAGGAGTTCGTGATGGCCAGCTGTGTAAACCCATTGTGGACGTATACATTATATTTTGACGGAGCATCCACGGGCCCTAATAAAAAAGGGAGTGTTGGAGTAGTAATCCGGGACCCCCGACGTCGAGTTACGATGAAGTTAGCTGCTTATCTCGGGGTAGGATTCACTAACAATATGGCGGAGTATAAAGCCTTGATTATGGGACTACATATTGCCAAACAAGGTGGTATTCGTCGGTTGTTAGTAAAAGGAGATTCCCAGTTGATCGTGAATCAGCTAGATGGGACATACACAGTGCGGAATCCCATTCTTTGTATGTATCATCGAACTGCTATGACCCTACTTGAAGAGTTCGAGAGAGTGTCTTTTCAGCTGATTCCACGTTACTGGAATCAATTTGCGGATTCATTGGAAAATATTGCTTATGAGAAAGACCTCTTCTTTAATTGTGGTCCTAGTTTGGATATTGTTATCAATGATGAAACTGGACCTGGTCGCTTGTGGGGAATGTTATCAGAACATGCAATATATGGCAGATGATGGTTGGTATGGGTGATGCAAAGAGTAGCCGAGACAAATCTACCGTTATTATCTTGGACCCATAGGTTAATTAGACAACATGTTATGCAGACCCCTCTTGCTATATATGCAGGAGGGATGGGTCATAACCTTATGCATTTAGTTTAGGGCTATGAGCCTATTTTTCGTCCTTGGAAAGGAACCTATTATTGTATATCTGCACTATTTCAGGGAGGGATGTGTAGGTGCTATTCTGTTTGATTTCATTAGGCCAAGAGGGCCCGTGTTGCAAGGTTTTGAATGTTTTATTTCGTTAGGCCAAGAGGGCCGATTAAGTTTGATAGTGAAGTGCTTTATTTCATTAGGCCAAGAGGGCCAGTCCGTTTTGTAGCGTAAAGCTTTATTTCTTTAGGCCAAGAGGGCCATGTGTCTGTCTAGTACGGGTGCTTTTAACCGTGCTTTGTCTTAGTTTTGTGCTTGATAGATTCCGTGGAGCTGGAGGGAGCCTTTGTCGCGACATCGACGCTTCTTGTGGCCAGTCCAGGTGACATCTACCCTTTACGAGTACTGTGTTTTGTTGCTATATGTGTCTGTGTACTTGTGAGGGTTTCCTTTCTTTTTGGGAGACCGGCAATCAAGGCATGAAGTCCCGAGGTTTCGGTTTCGTATGTTTGAGGGAGGTCTGAGTAGTCATTGCCTCCTGTAAAGACATTGTCAAGCATCAAAAGACCTGTTTTAGATGGAAGTCCTACTGACCCTGTTCTGCTAACCTGCTAGGCAGCCGTTCTAGAAGTTCTGGTCAGTTGTGAGACAGTTAGAGAAGCCTGTAGAAGGAAAAATAATGATAATGATAATGAAAGAAACCCTGAATATCTTAAAGACAATAAATAAATACAAAGGTGTGTAAAAAGGGGTTCTAACCCCTATCAAAGAAAAGAAAAGAAAAAAAATCTTAGAAGATGTTGATCATCACCTAGCGAAGGCCTGGTAGGTTCTTGGGGACGGGGCCGATGCCTTGTCTTCCTAGGGGTGGCATCTTGCTAGAAAAGAAGAAATTTAGGAAGGTTGGAGCCAAAATAAAAGTGAGCATCAGAAAAGGATTAAGTGTCGCCTTGCGAGGGCTTGGTAGGTTCTTGGGTACCGAGACAGGGCCTGAGGCCGATGCCCTGTTCTCCTTGGGTCACTACGCTCAGCTCCCTCCTTTTTACATACCCAAGTATAGAAAATAAAAACCCTAAAAGAAGAAATGTAATGAAAGGAAATACTTCTTGATCAGGCTATAGGAGTCCTCGCCTAGTAGGAGCTCCTGGTTGTGTTGTCCTTAGTTAGGTAGGTAGTTCAGACCACCACTTAGGGCAACCTCTTTGATAGTTCTTTTCAGTTTGGCCGTGTTGGAGCAGTTGGTTAGTGACTAGCTTCGGACCTTTTATCAGATTATGCTAGGCCTACTCCTTGTGGATGTCATGCCTTGGTTTTGCCAGGGGGTAGGGTGAGCATTGTGCTGTCTTTAATATGTATCTATTTTGTATCAGCTTGATGCTTCCTTTGGTTGTTTTGTGCAGATCTACTGTGGGATTCAACGGGCTGAGTCGCCCTTTCCCGTGGTCACCAATGAGAGCGGAATTTTGATGTTGAGAAGTACTTAAAAATAGCTAAAAATTACGAATATTAAGGAAAAAATATTCAATGTCGAAGGCGGCGGCTCCAGCTAGGACGATTTTAAGCGTCAAGTGCTTTAAAGGCGCCCAAGTGACACTTGTTGATTTTTGATAAATTTTTCAAATTGCCGTGCGGGTTGACAAGAGTTACCGGCCAATGCAGGATGTCGAGCCGGATGCCCAAGAATTTTCATAGCTCAATTCGGAGTCCGGACGGGGAAATGGCCAAGAAACCGGGCAAGATACGAAGAGGTGGACAAAAGTTTGGCCAAAGGAGTGGTGACCTTTGGAGCCTAGGAGGCATTTTATGCCAACATTTGAGTTAGCAACAAATCGTGGAGAGAGAGAGAAGGGAAAAACGTGAGCAGAATGCGCCCAAAAATTGCGCCATCATGGGAGATCCTCAACCTCCAGCCTGCAAACAACCCACCCCACTGATCATTGCCCTTCAATCCCCTCTGGATGCTGGTCTTATCGCTGCCTCTCGCCCGTCAAATGGTGGTCTCTATGAAGATCTCTGATTTCAATCTTTCTCTCTCCTCCCTCTCTCTCCTCTAAGGGCAGATTCATGTGGTGAAGAAGAAGAAGAAGAATGAATGAATGACGGATGCTTGCCCAATGAAGACCGGATTGCTCCGTGGTTCAAGAAGAATGAAGATTGCTGAGTGTGGACTGTCATGAGCATTAATGGTTGCTGGAAATCAGTCCCGAGACATGGCAAATAAAAACCCGCAACCCGCAACCCGCAAAGAACGCTTATCTCATTTTTACAAAGGAAATTGATGCTTTATGCAATTTGCTTCATGAATACTTGTTCCCATGGGATGATTATGCATCATAATGTTGTTTGCTATGAGTTTGATCAGTTTATGCTCAGAAAATCATAAGTGTTGTGACTGCAATTAATGGTGTAAAACCCGTAAAACACGCGAAATATGGGGAAATTTGGTGTTTTTGATATGTAAATGGAAAATATAATAAGACACACCAATTAAATTTGTGTTTTTGCTGCAAATGAACCTAAGGGACACAGCCCACAACTTATTTTGTACTTTCAATTATTTAATATTGCAAAAAATACAAGAAAAATAGGAAAAATGGGTAAAAATAGAAAAAAAAATAGATTTTGAGTGTCGAAAATTAAGAAAAAATAAGAATCATGTTTGTGGATGTATGGGGGGTCTGAAGTATGAGGTTTGGCCTCAGTTCAGTCCTACCTTTATGTTCTAGTGAGTTTTTATTGGTTTTTATACAATAAAAACATGGAAAATATTACCCTAAACCTATGCATGATGCACAACCTAAACGGGTGAGGGGGTAGAGAGAATGAGAGTGGTGTTTAAGTGCTGAGAGAAAGAAAAGGCTGATTGTTTTCATTTATGCATATCAAATAGATCGGTCGTTAATTTAAAATAAGGATCTAGTAGCACGAGGTCTCCTCGGTGCTAGGTTCGTGCAACGTAGCAATTACGCGTCAGAGAAATTCATTGAAAGAAATGTTTTCCACATGTGCACAAATGCTGATTTTCTTAATTGTTTGAGCACATGGACATTCACAATTTGCATGAAGCATAAAATGATAAAAAGTATCAAACAATACCTCCTGGATGCATAGCACCTGTATTCTCTAGATCGTGACCAACGTTGAGTGAGTAAGGTTGCCCAAGCTGTAGGTAGACGTGGGTCCTAGGGGAAAGAAAGTGAGGAAAATGGTACATTCCTGGATACGATCAATTGGTACCTTGAGTGGAAATATGTGCGATATTGTGTTTTATGTTGAGCGACGTATCGAGGGGCCAATCCCCAAGGTGTAGGAGAGTCGCAGTGAGGTAGCGGTAGTCAGTCGTGGGAGGACCTCCTATGTTTGTACTTCGTGCCATTTGGCAAGGTTGTGGGACTCCCTCTAAGGAGTGTTAATTGGGTTAGATTTGGACTACGAGACGTGATTCAAATGCAAGATGATTAGGAAGGCAATGTATGATATATGTGTCATCCACGCTCCTGGCCGTGAGGCCATGGGGTTGTTGAGGGCATGATAGAGGTCCGGCTAGTGCATGAGCCAGTGCCGGCCCGTTTTAGGTCCCATCACTCACCTAGCCGACGCGTTGTTGATCCTACGAGTGTAGTGAGCTTACCTTGATGCTTGATCGAGTATCCTCCTCTCCCTTGCACTCCGGTAGCTCCACAATTCTTGATGCTAGCTCAAGCATCCTCAAACCTCCTCCATCTCCAAGCTCCATCCTCCATAGCCGTGCGCGCAAGAGAAGAGAAGAGAAGAGAAGAGAAGAGAAGAGAAGAGAATAGAAGAGAAGAAGAGGAGAGGAGATGGTGAAGAGCTTCACCCTCTTGATCCCTCACTCTCACACACACTCACTCCCTCACACTCTCACACTCCCTCTCTCAAGAGCACACACAAGTGAGAAGGAGAGAAGAAGGGAGGAAGAAGAAGACTCTTTTTTCCACACACCACAGAATGAGCTTCTCATTCACTTTTCAACTTTATATACAAAGCCCTAAATCCTTTTTGGGCGGTCATCCCCTTTTCCCTCTTTTACATGGCCGGCCATAGCCTAGGTCTTTTTTCCCATTTCCCACCATTCTAATTTATCCTATTCCCAACTAATGCGTACACTTTGCACAGGAGTGAGCCTGGCACTCTTTTACAAAGATTTGGGGGTGCTTCCGCATTTTAATTATTTTGTTGCCTCGGGCCAACACTGAAGCTTTCTGAGGGTCGTGCCCGAACATTTGAATTTTTCAGGGGGACTGGCCCCCGGTCAAGGCACCTTTTTCTACTTTTATCCTGCACCTTTTTTGCTATTTTCATTTTTTTCCATTTTTCGCTCCTCTGTGCTGCGGGAACACGGTAACATTACCCCCCTCCTAGCCAAGTGCCAGTCCCATGGCACTACGGTGGGACGTGGTGGCTAGTTAGGTTGGCTGCTAGGCAGAATAGGTAGGTGGGTGGTTGGGGGAATGATAGGTGATGGAGGTTGGGGACGATGACCAGGAAAGATTCCGGCGTGCTTTAGGCTCCATGAAGATACTCGGTATCTTTCACACTGTTGTGGCGCCCCTTATGTAGCCGGTCATCTTTTGAGTATCAGAAACGCTTGAACCAATAAGCAATCCCTTAGGAGGATGGTATTGGAGGGATTTATTCTGGAGAAACCCCCCGAACGCTATTTGTCTTGAAAACCCGTGGCTTTTATTGAAGATCCTTGTCTTTGAGTTGAAGGTCTTCAATTTTGAGTTGAAGGTCTTGAGGCTTGTGGAATCAATAAGCAATCCGTGGATCTTGAGGTGTTGGGCATGGATCTTTGGACGATGAGGTTCCAAGATCTATGCCAATGGCAGTTCTACCTTGACTTGGTTCGATCATGGTAGCCATCAGTAGGTAGATGGCTGGATGTCGAGCATGAAAAGAAGTTTGGATCATTAAAGGGTGCCGTGGGCCATCTTCTTCCGCAGGTAGCCATTTCTTGAGAGTCGAACATAACCTGCAAGAAAAGTTGTGCACTCCCTAAGGGGTGTGTCTGCTCGCCATGTAGTGTGTGGTGCTTGTGGCAGTGGAACTGGGAGATGGGTCTAACCTTGGGTAAGCCCTTGGTAACGTCCCACACTTGAGGACCCAGTTCGTGCTTCGTTGGAGGTGCGGTGCGAGTCTTAG
Source organism: Lygodium microphyllum (assembly GCF_053477565.2). NCBI lineage: Eukaryota > Viridiplantae > Streptophyta > Polypodiopsida > Schizaeales > Lygodiaceae > Lygodium > Lygodium microphyllum. The sequence goes on along the minus strand of NC_141140.1, from coordinate 96,119,888 downwards.
GGTGACAAGTCTCAAAGTCCTGCCCTTGATGTGCCCTAAGCGTGAAGTGGGGGAGGGGGCTAGGGAGAACCCTAGGTGCAATGATTGTGGTTTTTTTTTTTTTGAAATGATACATAGGCCTAATTGTCTTGATCAGAATGAGGAGGAGAAGGGGGTCGGATAGACTTGCTCAAAAACTGGCGACTTTGCATGTAATCTTTCAGATTCATGCATACATGAAGGGAAGTGGTGGAGAGGAAGGGGTGGTTGCATCTAGTGAATTGGCTATCGTTCATGTCTTCTAGGAGGGCTAGGCAAAAATAGGGAAGGAGACTAGGCCTCATCATGAGACGAGCCATGGCACAGTTATCTATAGCATTAGGGTCAAAGAATAGGGGAGGCAGGCCGTGCTCTTGTGGAGTCGGGTCCTGCTTAAGAAGTAGCCTAAGTAGCCTAAGATAATTACAAGTGGTTATAAAAGTAGGGTCAGGACATGAGGAGAAGTCCACAAGGAAGCACATCATAGACTTGTCTAGGCTTTCTGCGGTACAAAGAAGGGAGTGCTCAAAGGATACTATAGTGGAGTTATAAATAATGGGAAAGTCATACCGCCCATGGAGGGTGGCATCAAAATCTACCCCTACACTTCGAGGGTACACCATGTAGGTAGGGTCGTTCCGCTCGAATGGCAGGGTATTACAAAATGCCATCCAGGCGAGCATGCTTATGTTGCATACTCGCCTCCTCCACAGGGGTTGGCTCTTGTAGTTTTGTGCAGTGTGGGGGATTTCAAAAACCTTATTTTGCCAGTAGTCGGCCGCTTCTGTGCCCCAAGAGGTTGGGGTCTTTTCCCACTCTTCTAGCCATTTTTTCCCCAACTGGCCACCGTCCACGATTACCTCGTCCATCACTTTGAGTGGCAAGACCCTCCGTAGACTTTTGGGTAGGAGGAAACTGAAGGGGAATAGATCCTTTCCTAGTTCCTGTGCCTCCCATATCACCAGTTCTGTGTGGAATCCTGCGGAAAGATCATCTGGGCATGGAGGGAGAGGTGCGGACAGTAGCACGGCTGGCTTGGCTCTCAGTTTTTGTCTGGCCTCCTCCACCAGCTTTTTGCGTCTTTCTTTAGAGACGGCTTTTCTTTCTACAGAGCTGGGTCCCCTTGTGGCGGCTCTTGGGCCTGCGGCGAGGGGGGTTGTGGGACTACGTCTTTCCTGAATCAATTCACATCGATTTCTAGCTCTGCTTCTTCCCCTTGCCATTCTGCATGTGCTACTTCTTCCTCGAATCCGAGGGCGTCTATCTCCTGGGGGGTTAGGCCGGCCAGCATTAGGTATTTTTGTTGTTCATCCAAACTCAGCCTAACCTCCGCAGGTAATGGTGGCATCTGCAGTCCAGCGTGTAGGGCTCTTCTTGCCATGCCGATCTTTCTTTGCATTGCCTCCAATGGCTCTCCTTGCGTTGCGTGCGTGACGTCTAGGATGGTGTGGAGGAAGGCCTTCTGTTGAGTGCTGAAGGCCACTTGGGCTGCCTCCGCCTTGCTCTCCGCGATGATTTTCTCATTTTTTGTCAGAGCAAGGCATTGCACCAGTGTCTTCACCCTCTTTTCATTGTGCGCAGCCCAATCCTCTGCCCTTTTGTTCATTACTTCCAAGCCCTCTCCCTGTCTTAAGGTTAGCATCATGAGTTTCTGCTCATAATCCTCTAGTTCCCTGACTAGCCTCTCTTGTTCTCCTCTTTCAGAGGTCAGCTGATCTGTCAGGCGCTTGAGTTCCTCCTGCTGCTCCTCCATGCCTCGTTTTCTTTCTTCGTCCCTGGCATTCAACTCCGCCACGAGTGCATCAATCTGAGCAGATTGTGCAGCAAGATCCTGGTATTGCACTATTAGGAGCTTGTGCTCTCTTTGCATGTTTACTAACTCTTGAGTCTCGTTTTCCAGCAGCTGCCTTGAGTGTTCCTCCCTCTCATCCCTAACCTTCAGTTCTTGTCTCACATCTGCAATCTCCCACTGCTGCAAGGCTATCATTCTTGTTTTATCCAGCTGGAAGGCGGCCATTGATTCCTTCTCGGCTGCCAACTCAGCCACGGCTATCTTGTGTTCCTCCTTCGCTTTCTCCAATTGGGAGAGCAGCTCGGCGACATATTTGCCATAATTAGTCAATGGCGTCATCGTTGTGTGAATGGGCGAGGTTGAGGCTTCAACTTTTTGCTTTTTGGGCTCTTGCCTGGACTCCGCATCCATGGTTGGCCTCTTCTGTCCTGTGGCTGTAGTTTCCGTGCTCTGCCCCTGGCCCATCTCCTTGTTGATGAAATATTGCATCCACGCCACAAAGTTTGACACATCTGCACTAGTTGGGATGCTGGGGGTGATGGTGATGAGTTCCGTGGAAGGCACCAGGAGGGTAGGGATCGGATGGAGCCAACGGGCCTTGCCCTTGCCTTTAGGGACTGGAGGTGGCACAAACTTTAGCACATGTGTGCTAGACCCTGGCCCCTCTTCTCTACGCGGGCTCAGGTTCCTTAGTTCATCTGCTTGGCACTGTTGTTCAATGGACCGGCGAGTGGCCTCCGCCAGGTCCTCTTCCTCCTTTCTTCGTAGCTCCTCCTCTTCCTCATCCGCTTTTCTCTTCCTTTCCTCCTCCCTTTTTTTCTGCTCCTCCTTCTTTTTCCCTTTCTGTTCTTTTTCCCTCCTTTTCTCCTCTTCTGCTTCTTGTTTTGACGCCTCCTTTGCTTTCTGTAACTCCTCTTTTTCCCTCTCCTCCTCCTGTCTCTTTGTTCTCTCTCTCTCCTTTGCTTCTTTCAGGGATTCCTTCTTTGCCCTTTCCAAGTCTTCCCTTTCCTTCTTCCTACCTTCGTCATTCTTCTTCTTCCTCTGTGTCGCCTTCTTCTTTGTTGTCCTGATCGTCTTTTTGCTAGTCTGTCCCTCCCCTTCTTCTTCTCTTTCCGTTCTGTCGTGGACCTATCTTTGTCCTGGCGAGGAGGCGACCTCTCTGGCATTTCTCCTTCTCCCTCCTCCGCCTCCTGTGCTTCCTTTACTACCTCCTAGATGAGTGCAATCAAGACTCCTCTGTACCCGATGAAGGAGGCCTTGGAGGAGGCTTTCTTCCTTTCCATAACCTTAGAAGCCGGAGATTCTCCTCCTGTTGGTGTACTTCCTAGGGCTAGCGCTTTGGCCGCTTGATCAATCATTTTCCGCACGTACCCATTCCAATCTACTTCGTCTAGGGTGTGGGCTGCTACATTCTCCAGCACTGGCATGCTAATTCGATGCATTAAGGAATTGTAACGCTGGCTGGAGAAGAGCACGTGCACCAACTTGGCCTGCAACCTGGCTTCTGTGTCAGGGATGTCCTGGATGCTTATGCCGTCATTCGTGAGCACCTCTTCCTTCTTCATTTTTAGGAAGGCATAAACATTCCTTTTTTGTCTCCTTTGTGTCCTTGGTACCAATCCCAAAGCCTTCTCCACCAAGGCTGGATCCAACCGAACTTGCACCTGCTTTGCATCCCCTGCTCGGCCCACTGTTACAATGCCACCTTCTTGGTCAAGGTTGTATGTTCTGAGGAATTCTACGCATTTTATGTGATCTGGCTCCTGCGAGAATTTTTCAATATACTTTGTAAGGTTGCATTGTTCCACTACCCTCCTGGCTGCTTCCTCCTTGGCCACCACGACTTCGATGTTGTGGATGGTTCGGAACTTGATCTGGCCGAAGGCGTGGTTCTCTAGATGGATGCGATACTGCTCCCTTTCCTCGTCTGTGAATGGGAGTCGATGGGCGCGGTCTTGCTGCGACATTTTCTGCTCCTACCATAATTCGTAACTTTCGTTAGCATTTTCCACATATCACTTTGCTGTTTATGTGAGAATAAAAACTCTTGAATGAATTTTGTAGGAAGCCATTTTTTCATACTATATGCTTATGCTTTTCACTACCTTTACTTCATTTCCTATCTGATTCCTTTCACCTTCACCACGTACCCACATACCCCTCCCCTTCCGGCTTAGAAAAGAATCCTTCCTAGGATTGGGGGTTTAAAGGTGAGGGGCTTTGGGCCTGTTGGGGTAGGAGTTACGTGTGAAGAAGCCACGTGTAGAATTTTGGATTGTATTCTAGTTGAGCATGACAATCAAGAGCAGACGATTGGATGGAGACTTGGGAGATGTAGGTTAAGACATCGTGAAAGAGATCTCCAGTATTAAGGCGGCTGGCAACATGTAATTCCTCTTCCGTGAGGAATTGGTCAATATAGGGGTGAGCAAGCACATGGTCATCTAAATGCTAGTTGCGGGTGATGGCCAAAACCCTAAACGAGATAGGTGCCACATAAGTAGGGTCATATTCAATGGTTTTAACTTCCCTACGTTGCTCAGCATTGGTCATTATCCGACAACCTTTTTTCTCCCATTGGATTCTCAGAGCAAACCACTGCTACAAGAACGTGGAAGGCGAGCTTGCCATCTGCGTGAGCTCTTGCAACTCGTGTTCAGGAACAGAACGAGGAGGCTTATGATATGAAGTGATTAGTCTTCTGAGGGCAGCTTGCTCCTTTGAGATTTCGTCGTTTGCTATCAGTTTGGCATCAATTTTGGGGAATTTAGTGGTCATAAGTTCGTATTCTTCCCAATTACATGGTAATGCATGAACATCCAAAGCAAGTGTTTTGTCAAGAAGACCTAGGTCTAGCCTCTCATAACTTCTAGCGAATGTAGTGAAAGTTTTGTCCAACATCTTGATGCAGGTTATTAAGTCATCCCCAGAAGTTGCGACGAGGTCTTTAGCCAAGGAGAGGAAAGGTCGTATCGCATAGGAAGGTTTAAGACCTGCTGGTGGGGATGGTGCAACTGGACTGGATAGTGGTGACTCCATCATTGGTGTCACAAGTTGGGCTTTGCACTCCGAAGCACTTTGAGGTGCTGTAGGAAGCTCTGGGGGCATGGGAGTTGTGCTGGGTTCTGAGTGAGCAGTCATGGGGGTTTTTAAGTTTTTTGGATGAGGTAAGTTTAAGGCTTGTGGCATTTGCTTTGGTCGATAGATGAGCTGGGGCTTATTAGCTACAGTGGGCAATGGTTTGCTGACTATGCCCTAGGCACCACGTGTGCAAGCCTCCCTCAATCTCACTGGGGTGAGATCGCTTGTAGATGAGCTTTTTAACTGGCCATTTTTAGGCACCCAAATCCAGGGGTTGCCCTCGTAGTATCCTTATGCTCGCAAGAGATCTTTGGGGATCCATCGCGGCGTGGTTGTGTGTCTACGTCAATAGCGTCTAGACTACCTCTTAGGCCATGATAGCTGATTATTTTGGCGTTTAGAATCACATTTGGGTGGTCTACCTGGATGTGGTCTTTGCTGTTTTGGCACCCATATAAGCTTGCACTCCTTGGCCTTGTGAGCACTCTTGGTGGGTTTGGGCCTAGGGTCGAGAGCCTAGCATGAGGCCTTAGTTTTCTTCTATTTAGACTAGGGCTGAAGCGTGGTCAGAGGGGTTTCTACGGATGGCTTTGTAATGTTGGAGGAGTTGGGACAGCCCTGTCTGAAAGTTGTCACTATACGCACATTGCCTATAGCAAGATGAATGCGGTTTAGGTTGTAATCCACATTACAGTTCGTTTGCTTCTTGAAAGTATGACCTAATAGTGACATATTACTGGCTCCTTTAGTGTCAGGCAACACATGGAAGAAAGCTGGTAAACTTTCAAACTCGATAGAAATGAGTACCTTGCACTTCCCTAGGAGTGAATAAGCATTACCCCCAAACGGAGCGAGTTTGGCATTAGTGGGTTGTAGTTTCAGTTGGCCAATGCGTGTCCAATGGTCATGCGTCAAGATGTTGTAGTCGGCACCTTCATCAATCAAGGCATCGAAAGAATACGTCGCTCCTGCTGTGACTGTGATTTGTAGATACGCCGATGCCACTGCTTCTTTGTCCTGATGTGTAAGGTCGGTTATAGTAGCCATGCAGACGTTTATTGGGGGTTCTAGCATGGGTGTCTCATGGAATGAATGGGAAGGAGGATAGTACTTCTTTATGCGGCTACCATTAAAAAAGCCTATTCCTTTGCCTTCAAGTGTCTCTAACTCAACATTCCCTGTCCTACCAATCATGCGTACTCTGAAAGGCCCTAGCCCCCGAAACTTCATCTTCTGTTTATGTCCTTTTACAGAGTATAGCAGAACAAGGTCCCCTTGTTCAAAGTCTCGTTGTTTGATATGCTTGTCAAACCACATCTTTGTCGAGCCTTTTCACAAATCAGAGAGTGAGTGGCGAGGAGTTGAGTCTCTGTTAGGCGCTCTAACTCCACTAAGCAATTGGTCCAAGCCTCTCTTCCCTCCCAACGCTCCTGGATTACTATCCTTAAGCTAGGGATGAAGAATTCTAAGGGTAAAATGGCTTTAGTTTCGTACATCAACCTAAAAGGCGTTTGTCCTACAACCGTTTTATAAGCTGTGCGATAGGCCCACAAGGCCGCCATTAGCTTGTTGTCCCAGTCACTTCTTGAGGAAGACACTACCTTTGTAAGCACGTTGACTAAGATTTTATTTGTGGATTCGGCTTGGCCATTAGCCTGAGGGTAATAGGGAGAGGACTTCCGATGAATTATTAGGAAGGTAGAGAGCAGGTGGAAAATCACCTCATTAACGAAGTGCGTGCCTTGGTCGCTTACAAGTTTGATTGGACAGCCAAACCGTGAAATGACCTGCTCCCACAAGAACTTTGCAGTGGTCCTAGCATCATTCTTCCTCGTGGCTAGTGCCTCTGCCCACTTCGTTAGATAATCGGTTGCCACTATGATGTAGCGAGCTTGGGAATATTGTGCTGCAAGACTGATAGGTCCAATAAAATCGATGCCCCATTTTTCAAAGGGTTGTCAAGCTATGACAGGGGTCAACTCCGTCTTGTCTTTCTGCACAGGCACTTTGGTCCTTTGGCACTCATCGCAGTGCTTTACTAATTTAGTTGCATCGCGGAAAAGGGTGGGCCACCATAGTTGGAATTGTAGCACCTTTTGGGCTGTTGTGTCCGCGCTAAAGTATCCTCCAGCGATTCCACCATGTGCTTCTTTCAATGCATCGTGCATCTCGTGCTCACATACGCATCTGCGCAATAAACCATCTTGTCCCAACTTGTAGAGTTGGCCGGCTATCAGTTGATATGGCTGAATTTTCAGGATAAGTCTTCTCAGCCTGGCCTTCTCAATGGGTCTCTCAGGTAGTCCGTTTTCTAGCACTTGCACTATGTCATCGGCCCAATACGGCGTCAGATCAGCTTTAAACAGTTCTCTCTCGCTAGACAGGTTAAAGAGATGAGCATCCGGTAAATCGTCAGGTATGCCTTAGCCAGCAGCTTCTCCTGTGGGTATGCAGGATAGGTGGTCAACCATGTAATGCTGCTTTCCTTTGCGTACAACCACAGAGAAGTCAAACTCTAGTAGAAGGAGCAACCATCTAGCTATGCGTCCCGTAGCGCAAGGCTTGTTCACAAGATATAGCAAGGCTTGATGGTCCACAAAGAAGGCAAAGGGAGTGGCCAATAGGTAATGCCGAAATTTCTTTACCGCAAATACCATGGCCAACCCCTCCCTTTCTGTCATGGAATAGTTCATCTCGGTCTCTGTGAGCTGCCTACTGGCAAAACTCACCAGGTAATCTAAGTTATGTTCACCAAGCTGGCATAGCACGGCTCCAATAGCGAACTTAGAGGCGTCTATGTGTACATGAAATGTTATGTTCCAGTCTGGGGCTTGTAAGATTGGTGCAGTCGTAAGAGCCTTTTTCAACTCCTCATATGCGCGTTGGCATTCTTCAGTCCACTTGAACAAGTACAAGTGCACCCTGACGTGACAGGCACAAGACTGCCTTTGCCACGGAATGGGGTAAGGTGCACTTCTGAGTCCTTTGCTTGCGTCCTGGCCTCCTCTTTTAGCCTCCTGCGCCTCATGTGGACTGGCAAGTATCCCTTGGTGCGTTTGACCTTAGAAGGTTGTGGTATCTCGGGATCAGTCTCAGTTCTCACTTCCAACTCTGAGTTAAACTCGCACCCCTCACTTGAGGAAGGTGTTTCCCCAGGGGGTCGTAGTTCAGTAGGTGCATCTGTCTTGAGCACTGGGATTACCCATGGTCGTGCCACTCCGGCTTGCTCATAATCCATGGCTCCTATGCATTCTAGCCAGGATCTGTCACACTCCATTCGCATGACTCCTTTTTTGTTCTGACTAGTCCTTTCTCTCCTAGGCCTCGAGTCTGCCCTGATTTGTTCTATCGCTTTTCCTTCCGTGTCGTACTCTATTGTATTTATCTCTTCTTCACTCTCCTCTCCCGTAGAGCGACAGTCCTCATACTCCTCATCATCAGAGTCCTGTCCTTCTGACTGCTCATCATCACCTAAGCTTTCCTCTCCAGTCTCCGTGTCATCAATAACTAAAGCCCAGTTACATAACAAATTCAGGTCATGGACCTTGGTCCATTTCCATTCTGACTTAGCTAATAGATCATGTAGAGGTTTTAAGTTAGCAGCCAGGTTGCCTTTTAGTTTATTGGTCAGATACTCTACAATTTCCTGAAGCTCTAGTTTGTTGCTGGAGATATAGAACGAGGCTAGTTTGCCTGAGTTGAGTGAGCTTCCTGCCATCATGCAGAGTGGCACAATTGGCTCCTCAATTGGCATGGTTGTGGCTTTAGCAGCATGCCGATATAGTTCTTCCTCATCCGAGATTGGTAGGTCAATGGTTGCCAAAATGTGCATCCAATCCCTCTCATCCTCAGGGCAAGGAATATATTTAGTGAGTGATCCATAGGGTTTGGTCATTTGAGTATCGCCTTTCAGCATAGCTGAGATGGCATCTAGGTCAACAGGGATCATCTTCCAAGTGTCCATCTCTACCCTTACTGCACTAGTTCTATTCCCTAGGAAAATCAAACCATTGCCCAGTCCTCAATGACACGCGCATTCCTCATCCAAGGTCGGCCTAATAGTATGTCGTAATCCACTCCCTTCATGACAATGAAGTTTACTGAAAATTGCACACCGACAATCTTTACTGGCCAATTCTTTAAGACCCCGAATGGACTTACCTTCATTCCATTTGCTAACGTGACATTAAACCTGGCAGTCTCTATAGGAGGGTTTCCCCATGCCTCTAAGACTGCATGGTTTAGTACACTAACACCTGCGCCTGTGTCTACAATTCCTTTTCGCGTCATATCTCCTAAGGCTAGGACCGGGAAAAACTGCGTGTATTTCAGTGCCTTCCCAAAAAGCATTGATGTGCAAATACTTAGGAGTTGAGTGTAGAGTCAAACTTGGGATCTGTGTAACCGCATCATGATCTTGCGGATCAGCGCGCCCGCAAGTCCTGTGTGTCCCTCCATCAAGTCTTTTAACTCCTGCCACAAGGAATGATTTTGCCTAAGCATATTTTCCAAGCTTAGAGTTACTGGAGTGGACAACAAGGTTGTGAGGAGGCTACTGGGCTCTTGTCTTCCCTTGAGGCTAGCATTTCTAGGCCATGCGTTCTGTCTGCCCTGGCAAGTTTCCCCCTGGCCTTGCTACTGAGTTGCCCCCAGTGGTGCAGGCATGCTCGCAGCTTGTGGTTTTGAAGGTGAGACTGGTGTGCTCACGCTGGAGAAATTGTCAATAGGATCTTCTAATATGGGTTCAGCATCCTTGAGGTGCTTTTGGTCATCCTTGACCCACTCCTTGACCTTAGCTATAGCCTCGAGCTGCCATTTGGGGTGGGGATATTCCCCTACCTTGGCACTCCCTAGCTTGGCTGTCTTAGGAGCTGAGGTCTCCGCCTCTGCATCTGTGACCTTCTTTTCCGTTACTAACGTAGTTGCTTCCTCGGTTTTAAGAGTTATCTTTGCATCGGTTCTCTTTTTCCGTCTTCTCCGGCTTTTCTTTCCTATTGAGGTTGCGCCAAGGTTACTTGGCCATGGCAAGGAGATGCCTACCTGTTTTGTTTGAGCTCGCGTCATAGCATGTAGTGGGATGGGCGTATCCTCACTACCAAAGATTTCCACTCCAAAGAGCCCCAAAGGCACCGATGGCATGTTGGCAGAGCTGGTTGATGGCTTCCGCCTAGGACAGTCAGGAAACAGATGTGTGATTCTACACTCTTTGCATCGGAGATCCGCTTTGTCCTTGTTAGCTTGTTCTCATTCTGGGCAACGTGATGAAATGTGGCCTGGGTGGCCGCAAGTCCAGCATGTGACTGGATCCTAGCTGGGCCCTCCAAAGCCTCTGCCTCTTCCTCTTCCTAAAGCCATCACCGGCACTGGCCGATAGTCCATCAGGACTGGGTTTCCCTCCTCGTCATAGGATATGTACGGGTTGACATATGTTTCTTCCTCATTAGGCTCCTCCACAAAGTGAACAAGAGCATTGCTAGATGGGTGGGTTACAAAAGGCCTTGGTGGCCTGGGTATACCAGTTGGGTTCATCTCCAGCCTAGGCACGGTAGGTCTTGAGTCAGTCGGTGCTAGAAGAGCTAACTAGGCTCCCCTCCCAAAGAAATTGGGTGGCCTATTACCTAAGTATGGAGGGTTGTACTGCTATGCATATGGGAATCTCCTCGGCATTCTACAATGCACTGCATCATGCCCGAATCTACCGCAATTTGAACATAGCCGAGATCTAGGATCTTGGCACTCAACTGGGAGGTGATTGCCGCCGTAGTATATACATTGTACATGCGATCTCATAGGCTTCCTCACAAGCTCTTGCAACCGTGCAATCTCCATTCTCATCTCTGCCATCCCCTGGTCGTGGTCTACACTCTTTCCCTTATCCTGCACACTAGCAGTTGCTTTTTCCCCCGAAGTAGTTGATCTCTCAGGGTCCCTCTGGCTTGCACTTTCTCGGTTGGTAGTCCTCATGCTACGTTCCCTGAGTTGATCATCTACGCGTATTGCCTCCTTGAAAACTCTAGCTAGCACGTCTCGTTGCAAGGTGGAGTTACTGGCCAAAGCCTTGTAGAGCTCCTCGCTCTAAATCATGTTCATGAATACTGTAGACACTGCCCTCTCGGTAGGTCGCTCATTGGCAGGGATCCTCTGAGGCTACGCACCTGAGTGACGTAATCCCTAACGTCCTCCTTCTCCCTTTGACTGATATTCATCAACCTAACAATGAGGTTATCCGAATACCCTGCCTCCGAAAACCTCTTGATGAAGAGGCCCTTAAGGCGAACAAGTTCGTATGTTCGGCGTCATCTAGACTAGAATACTAGGTCCTCCCCTTATCGCCTAAGCACAAGACGAAAGCTTGAGCTCGCTGCGCAGGGTCAGTAAGACCATTTGCCTCACATACTTGCTCGAATTACTCCATGAAGTTGTACGGGTCACTGCTAGGTTCGTATCTAGCTAGTTGTTTTGCTACGATGGGGATTCTAGTCTGCCCTTTAGCCCCTTATGTAACTCCCAATCCTGATAGTAGCGAGGTGGCTAGGGCAGTAGCGCTCTGTTCAACGGACGTGTTGTCCAAGAGTCACTTTTCTACCAGTTCACTCAATGTCATGTCAGCCCTCTGCTGCCCGTTCCCTCTCTACATTCGGTCCAGATTTGGCTGCTCCAGCTAGATCCAGCACTCGTCTAGCCTCGTACATATTTACGTCTTGCTATAGCCTTCTAGCCCTTTGCTCATGGTTGTAGGCAATTATGCCTTCTAGCGCTCTCTTGATTGCTCTTCTCTCTTCTTCCAGGTTTGCTACCACTTCCTCTAAAGGTCTGCCCTGGATCACGGTCCTAGTGAGTAGATTGTAGTTATGGACCAGTTCATGGATTGAGGTTGGAAATTCTCCTAAGTCTAATCGGTCCTCTCCTCGTTCGCCTCTTGATTCCGACATTGTTTCTGCTTCCAACTCCATGAGGTTATCAATAAATCCAAGCAGCTCCGGTAGTGTCCAATCCTCTATCTTGTTACTTTCTGTGTCTTCGTGTCTTCTCCAAGTCCTACTAGTAGGGCACTCAGGCACCTGTCTAAGTCTTGGGGTCCTCCTACTAGTGGGTTCCTTAAGCGATTTATCTGAGTGAGTTCCTTTGATTATTGAATACAAACCTCAATTTATGGTCACTCGGTGAGTGTGTTGTTTCTCGTGCACTTGTGCCCAATCAGGCTTTCAGCTTTCTTAAGTGTACTTCAAGTGCGGAAATTCAATGTGAGTGCCGCAAGCAATTCCTCGGCGTCTTACTCACTCTCGCTCGTTTCGGGCTTGATAGGATTGTAGGTCCATTTCTCGGCCGTTTAGTCAGGATTTAGGGTTTCCTTGTATGTTGCCTTGTTTGCTTCCGATCGATCAGGTTTTACGGTTCCGCGGCTCGCGTCCAGGTCCTTGGGTCCCTCAACTGTCTACTACCAACTGCTAAGTGGTTGTGTACTACAATTTCTCTTATCACGTGTGCCAGAATCAAGTTCTGAGCGCCCGAAGGGTTTTGCCAAGTTGCGTTAATGCGTATTTGCCGGGTCGGGTCAAATTTTTGACAGATTTGACAAAAAGTTGCACTCGGACCAACTGGTCCGAATTGCAGGGTCTGACTGGGTCACTCGGACGGGCCAAGGCATGGGGTCGAGAGCCAAATTTCCAAATTTGACTCGGATGATTTTTATTCGGACGGGCCGAATGGCAGGTTTGGACAGGGTAATTCGGACGGGCCGACGCTTGGCCGAACGACGCTTGGCCGAGGGCCGAATCCTGGGTGTGGCTGAGTGCCGAATTTGAGACTCGAACGGGTCGCTCGGATGGATCAAGGGCCACAGGTCGAGGGCCGGATGTGCCACGTGGCAAAGAACTTTGACTCGGACGGCCGAGTGGGTTGACTCGCACAGTTGCCTCGAATGGCGGTCCGAGTGCCGACTAGGGTTTGGCCAAGTGGGCCGAGGGCCGATTCTGGGACTCGACCCAGGAGGCCACTTAGACGGGCCGAACGCGGTGCACGTAACCCGCGCAAATGCGATTTCGATTGTTTCACCCAATGTAGGCCGACGCCATGGTCATGCACTTCCAAATCCTATCTAGGGAAGTAGAGGGAGAGGTTTGTATACCTGAACGGGTCAGTAAGTGCGTCAGTGATGCGATCGAATCACATGGGCTGGGGCTCTCTAGCTCTCTCTCTCTCTCTCTCTCTCTCACTGAAATGGCACAAATGAGTTCTCTTTTGGCCTCCTGGCTCTTATATGCCTTCCCAAATGTGGTGTTGACGCCGCCAATCACTCTCTTGTTGATCTTAGGCCTCATTAACGAGCATTTTGCGCATTTTGCACCATTTTTCCATGTTTTTCCCTGTTTTGAAATAGTAAACTCTAGCCTTTTCCGGTTCGATTTGCTAACTCTAACCTACGCTAAATGCAACAAAGATCGAAGGTAAAAAACTAAAATAGATCCTCCGTGCTTTCCAATCATCAAACAACCAAAATATCCCAAAATACTTACTTATTTTGAAGATTAAAAACACCCAACTTCCTACCTATCTCAAGCTCCATTTCGGGGATGAGTACCCTACTTCGATGCTCGATACGAGGCACGCAAGTGCTCAAGCTTGAATCCGTTGGTCCCAACAACGGAACCAAAATGTGGGAGCTTTCGCTCAACCGCCAAGACCCACGGACCGCTTATTGTTCAAGCGTTCCAAGCGAGCTCTAATGGCTATCTCTCACCTAGCCGACGCGCCGTCGATCCTACGAGTGTAGTGAGCTTACCTTGATGCTTGATCGAGTACCCTCCTCTCCCTTGCACTCCGATAGCTCCACGATTCTTGATGCTAGCTCAAGCATCCTCAAACCTCCTCCATCTCCAAGCTCCATCCTCCATAGCCACGCATGCAAGAGAAGAGAAGAGAAGAGAAGAGAAGAGAAGAGAAGAGAAGAGAAGAAGAGGAGAGGAGATGGTGAAGAGCTTCACCCTCTTGATCCCTCACTCTCACACATACTCACTCCCTCACACTCTCACACTCCCTCTCTCAAGAGCACACACAAGCCAGAAGGAGAGAAGAAGAGAGGAAGGAGAAGACTCTTTTTGCCACACACCAAAGAATGAGCTTCTCATTCACTTTCAACTTTATATAAAAATCCCTAAATCCTTTTTGGGTGGTTATCCCCTTTTCCCTCTTTTACATGGCTGGCCGTAGCCTAGCCCTTTTTCCCATTTCCCACCATTCTAATTTATCCTATTCCCAACTAATGCGTACACTTTGCACAGGAGCGAGCCTGGCACTCTTTTACAAAGATTCGGGGGTGCTTCCGCATTTTAATTCTTTTGTTGCCTCTGGCCGACACCGAAGCTTTCTGAGGGTCGTGCCCAAACATTTGAATTTTTCAGGGAGACTGGCTCTCGGTCAAGGCGCCTTTTTCTGCTTTTATCCTGCGCCTTTTTTGCTATTTTCATTTTTTTCCATTTTCCGCTCCTCTGTGCTGCGGGAACATGGTAACACCATGGGGATGCCTTTACATTGCCTCTTGAGAATCCCATTAGGATTGATGAAGCTATTGTTGATCATCTAAGTGTTGAATTGTATACACTCCTTAAGAGACAGTGAAAGATTCTTATGTGATTTTTCATTTGTCTAGGCACATTTGTCATCCTTGTTGTTAATTGAGAGAAAAATCTTCTTGGTTCATAAGAAGGCCCATTTGATGATGGTATTGATAACAATAATGAGACCAATTTTTCCATTATGTGGGATGTTTTCATAACATTTCTTTATATATCAGCTGCAAAGACAGGGAATTTAAAAATGAGCAACAATAACCAATATTAGCTATTATAAGGGACCCAAAAAGCATATATTAGTTTATAGATTGCAACACCAAACAATACAAACACAATGATTTGCAATGGAAGAGAAACCCATATATCAATCATGGAAGAATGATTCGACAATTTACAAATCATCGTATCACCAACAAAGAGAGTCATAGCATGAATAAGTGTAAAGTTTGATACTTGCATCTATGTAAATGAAGAAAGCTAGAACCACAACTTTAGATGCGCATTACGTGTCAATGACTCTTAATATGCTTTATTGTATTGTAGTCCATGCTAATTATACTACGTTACTCGATTTGTTAGATGGTTGTAGATTTTGGAGTGGACAATGAGATCTGTGTAAATGAGTCTTTTCTAGAGCATAGGTTATTTTATTCAAGACTTTATAGAGGAGAAAGGCCTCCATATAAGTTGAAGTTTTGGGGTGGATATGTTTCATGTATTGAAGAGTCAGATATAAGTTATTTAAGGAGGAGAATGGTGAAAATAAATTAATTTTTTATGACTTTTTAATAAGATTAAATGGTAACTAGAATCATTAAAAAATACTGATACTTGTATATGTAGTTATAAGATATATTTGTTAAATATGAACTAGAAACATAAGTATCATAAAATCAATGAAAGCATGGGTTTTCTTTAAGTTCTTTATATATGTTATAGGAACATCAAGTAGTTATATGCAATTACATTTACAAGTGTGAATAAATATTATGCAAAACATTAAGAAATTACATGCAATTATATGCGATATAGCACATTTATAGGGTAAATAAATATCACGACCTAAAACAGGCCTGACACTAGCTCTAGGACTCTAGCCGCACCTCCTATGCTCACCAAACCACCCTCACAGCCTCATGGCTAGGAGCATTTGAAAACTATACACTACTCTAAATAAATGATGTGTTTGTATTGATTTGTAATCCAAGAGTTTTGCCCATCCCAACTCCAAAAAAAGGAGTATCCCACACATTTAGATAGCTAGCACTGCGCATTACATAGATAAAGAGCATCTTCCCAGTAAAGTGTTGTGCCTCCTATGGCTCTCCTACACCATGGGGATTGGCCCCATGATACATCATCTTAACGTTAAACACAAGCATAATAGAGTTTTCTCATAATATAAGCATGATAATCTACAAGACTGTATATATTCCTCACTTAATCAATTTTCCAAGATATTGCACTATCCTACAGTAAAGGGAATCTTATACTCTCAATGTCGGTAGTCACCTAGACATACAATTGCAATGTATCTAGGAATTTATCTTCTAATACCATATTTAGATTACATATGTAAAGTGTATAATACTCTGTGCCAAATAGCTTAACTAAAAACCAGCTAATGTGAAGTACATAAAAAATCTTTTTTTTTATTTCTTTCTACTAGCATTGTGCTGTGTTGCTAAGGAATAGCACCTAGCTAACCCGTGCTACTAAACCCCTTAAACTTATATAAACCACGGCCTATATGCTAAGATATGCAAAGAAATTAGTAACTTAATCAAATATCTTTCCATTTTAGTCTCACATCTCTTATCATTTATGTATTGCTTGCTTACACACGAATAGCTCTATTTTCTAAAATCACATTTCCATTCTTCTTCTTCTTCTTCTTCTTCTCTTCTTTTGTCTTCTTAAATACCATGTGGTGTGCTTGCACCTCCATAGCTGATTGAGTATAAGAAAGAGAGTGAGAGAGTGAGGTAGAGAGTGAGAGAGTGAGAGAGTGAGGTAGAGAGTGAGAGATCAAGAAAGTAAAGCTCCTCCTCCTCCTCCTCCTCCTCCTCCTCCTCTTCTTCTTCTTCTTAATGATATGGAGAGGATCATATCCAAAGCAAATTGAGATCTTAGCATGCAAGAGGAGCACATTTGAATCTTGAGGTCTTGTGTTGAGTTAGCTGCAATGGAGCTTCTGTGTAGAGATGCAGGTTGAGAGAGAGAGAAGAGATAGAGACATATGATTTGTGGTACTGGAGAGTGTGTACCTCAATAATGATTTTAGATAGTTATATGTACTATGTACAACTTGGCCCTTACGGGCGGACACGGGCACTTCCCTTTATCCCAACAACCTCCCCCCTAAAGGCATTGTGTCCAAAGGTAGAGGAAAAGAATCGGCTAAGTCTAAGTATGTACAAAGCTAAAGAGACTATATCTATCCAATACCCATCGGCAATAGGTAAACCTCTTTGCTGGAAGACCCTTCGTGAGAAGGTCTGCAGGGTTATCATCAATGTGCACCTTGACCAGCTCAATGCTCTTGTTTTCAAGTACCTATCTGATGAAATGATACTTCACCTGTACGTGTTTTGTCTTTGCATAGAAGACAGGGTTCCGTGCTAACATGATAGCACTCTGGCTATCACAGTGGAGAACAGGAACCTCAATAATCCCATGCTCACAACCAAACATGATAACAATAAGGCCTCTTTGCATGCCTCAATGGGTTAGCCACATACTCTGCCTCCATAGTAGATAGTGGAACACACTCTGGCTATCCAAGTGGAGAACAAGAACCTCAGTAATCCCATGCTCACAACCAAACATGACAACAATAAGGCCTCTTTGCATGCCTCAGTGGGGGTAGCCACATACTCTGCCTCCATAGTAGATAGTGGAACACACTTCTGTAGCCTAGATATCCAAGAAGCAAATCCTCCTATGAAGGTAAACATGTACCCTGAATTGGACTTTGTGCAGTCCACATGTCCAACATAGTCTACATCTGTAGAGCTGACGACAGATGTCTTTTGCTTACCAGATTAGATGCACAAATCCTTTATGCCCTTGAGGTATCTCATAATACCTTTCACTGCTTCACAATGCTTCTTGCCAAGGTTTGGCATGTACCTCCTAACCAGTCCCACTGCAAACGCAATGTTTGAATGTGTAGCAACTAGCATACATCAAACTACCAACGGCTGAAGCATACGGAATCTTGTCCATTTTAGTCTTTTCATCATCAGATGTAGAGTTGTCCTCTGCACTAAGTTTCACATATGGAGGCAATGGAACTCCAATTTCTTTCCCACCCATATTGAAACGCTGCAAAATCTTGGATACATACACCTATTGAGATAGATAGAGTAACCCCTTCAATCTATCTCTCTATGTATCCGCATCCCAAGAATGTGATTGGCATCACCAAGATCCTTCATGTCAAAGCTTTCATGAAGACTTTTCTTCAATGAATCCAAGGCATAAGTATCCTTGCTAGCAATTAGCATGTCATCAATATATAGAACCAAGATACTCAGGCTGCCATCTACGACCTTCTTGGTGTACAAGTAATGTTCAACTTGACTTCTCTGAAAGTTATGAGACTGCATGAAAGTATCAAACTTATGATACCATTCCCGCAGTGCCTATTTCAGCCCATAAAAACTCCATTTTAGTTTACAGACCATCATCTCTTTGCCTTTTAGCAACAAAGCCTTCAGGCTGCTGCATATATATGTCCTCATGTAGATCACCATGTAAGAATGCAGTCTTTACATCCATCTGTATGAGCTCCATATCTTCAGCCTACTACAACCAAGCCCAAGTTCTTAGAGTAGTCATCTTGACTATAAGAGAAAAGATCTCATCAAAGTCATTTCCATGTTCCTGCTTGTACCCCTTTATAACCAACTGTGCTTTGTACTTTGGCGAAGAACCAGAAGTGACCTTCATCTTGTAAACCCACTTTCATGGAAGAGTTTTCTGTCCTTTAGGCAACCACACCAAGTCCCAAGTAGTAGCATTCTTTTCAAGATATTCCATCTTTGACAGCATGGCCTTGAACCACTTCTTGATGTCCGGTCTAGTCATTGCTTCCTTGAAGCATGATGGTTCACCACAATCTGTCAACATGACATATCTGTAGCATACATACGTATCGAAAATAAACCTATCAAGTGGTCTCGATGGTTGAGTTGACCTACGAAGTGAAGGCTCAGCATTTGCTAGTTGTTGGGCTTGCAAATCTGCATTTACAGGTTGTTGTCCTGAAATACGAGCCTGTAATTCTGCATGTACAGGTTGTTGTCCTGCAATTCCAGCATGTTGTCTTGACAGTTCAAGCTATCCTAACTGGATGTTTTCAGGCTGAAACTATGGTGTATCATGGGCAATACCTTGCTGATCATTTCCAGCACCATTTCTTGCATTTTTAGAAGTATTTCTAGCAGGTATATGCTGTTATCCCCAATGGGCACAAATGAATTTCTAAAAGGTACATCCTCCCTGAAACAACCCTCTTGACTTTCTCAGTCTTCTTGAGCTACTTATGCATGTGATCTTCACGGAAGATGACATCATTTTCTGCGTACTATCTTTCTTTTCTCGGGATCCCAAAGTTTATATCCCATCTCACCCTCGCCACCATATCCTAGGAATATGCATTTATAGGACTTTGGCTCCAATTTGTTGCGTTCTTCTTTTCGTATGTGCACAAAATCCTTGCAAGCCAAACACTCGCAAATGAGCATAAGAAGGTGGCTTGCCCAACCACTCTTCATGAGGGGGACTCTCCCCCCAAAGACATGTTCGATGACCTGTTAATCAGATGAACAACTATCATAATAGCCTTTGCCCAAAAGCCATGGGGTAATGTAGCATGAGACAACATTGTACGGACATTATCTTGTATGGTCCGATTCATGCACCTTGCAACTCCATTTTGGGGTGGATTATGAGAGGCAGTGAGGTCCCTCTTTATACCCTTGCTGTCACAAAATGCCTGAAAGGCTTTGGACAGATACTCCCCACCATTGTGAGAGCGAAGACACTTAAGTGTCTTATTATTCTAATTCTCTACCAATGCCAAGAATTTTTGAAACTTGTCAAGCACTTCGTCCTTGCTACAAATAGGGTAAACCCATACCTTTCGAGTAGCATCATCAAAAAATGTGACAATGTATTTCTTTCATGCTAGTGATAACCTTGGCATCTAACATACATCGGAATGTACTAACTCTAGAGGCAAAGATTTCAATAAAGAGACTTTTTATGAGATGTCTATGCATGCTTACCATAAACATAATGATCACAATGCTCAATATGAGCATAATGAAGACAAGGCAAGTAAGCCAAACAAGAAAATACTTTCATTCTTGTTTGACCGATGTGTCCTAATCGACCATGCCTCAAGGAAACACTTGGTTGCTCGGTCACGGTGACAACATAGTCACACACACTAGATACATGAAGCGGATATAAAGTATCACTCTTGCAACCTTTGGCAATAACCCTAGATCCCTTAAAGATCTTCCATTTCCATATCACCAAAGGTGGTATGAAAACCATCATCATCTAGCTAATACCCTCGGGAAATAACCCTAGATCCCTTACAGATCTTCCATTTCCCATCACCAAAGGTCGTATGAAAACCATCATCATCTAGCTAACCAGGGGTCTAGTACTAATCAAGCTCTTCTTGAGCTGCAATACATGCCTTACATTCTGAAGAGTGAAGACAAATCCATGTTGAAACTACAATTGCACACTGTCAATGCCTGCAATGTCACATGCATAATTGTCCCCAAGATGGAGAATATCATGTCGATCTCCTGTATAGTTTGTAAACCACTCACGGTGAGGGGTGACATGAAAAGAGGCACTTGAATCCAAAATCCAAGTGTGCATGTCATCATCCATATCGGCTATCAAAGCATGTGCACTGAAACATGAAGAGACAAAGAGTACATCATTCCCACTGTCACTCTCATGGCTGACTACATTCACCTCTTCAATCTTTACACTACTCTTCTTAGCAGGATGACTCTCTTTCTTCTCTTCCTTGCTGTCATCTTTCTTCTTGCCCTTAACACCATATTGGGGAATATAAGTTTGGGACACGTGGTCAAATCTTTGAATTTATCATAACTTGAACACCATAACTCCAAATCGAGCACTCTATAGCTCAATAGATTCCATTTTTCAAGCGCTTTCCAATGATAGGTCACATCATATGGTTTTGAGAGACTTATGGGCATGTTATCTGGGTGCCACCTTTTTAGGATTCAAAAAATGGAAATTGGGAGATTCCCAAACTCACTAATATTGTGTTCCTTCCCTTTCCCTTTCTTCCATTTATAGTAGTCACATTTGAAGTGACCCTTCTTGCCACAGTGATGGCATTCACCATCCTTACCATGTGATTTAATGCATCCCTTACTATCATATTTTCCTTTTTACTATGATCCTTATATGTACTATGTATAGCCTAGCCCGTAGGGCAGACATGGGCACTACCCTTATCCCAACACTTTGGCAGTGGACTATAACAAAGAAGGGTGAGTCCATGTGAGTCGACTTCACACTTTGAGTTCTTTTCTTTTTCTTGCATTCTCAAAATAAAGAGAGGGCGGCATAGATGGCTTATAGCTAGAGTACAAGTTAGCTATGTGAGAGAGAGCCCCATTTCACAATAGAAGGGAAGCTATTAAAATAATATGAGTCCATCCAAAGGCCCATCATGAGCTTCGTGGGTTTGTTAAATGTTTTTCTTGATGAAAATACAACTCATTGCACAAGATGGAATAATGAAAGGATTTTTCAAGCTACACAAGATGGGAAAAAAATCCACCATGTCATTCAACTTTGACACTTTCAATATATTATTGTCCAAGTGAGAAAAATCGAATATGGACTACTCAAATGATGTAGAAATAGATGACACCTATGTAGCTATATATTGAAGCGCTCTAGTTATGGAACCAAACTCTTTCCACCAATTAGGGACCACCATATTGTTTGTTTATCAATGTACAAAAGATCTCTAAACACATCTTCCCTATGTATTTACTTTACTCTTGTAAGTATGACTCATAACCTAATTCTCCTTGCAAGAACTCATCACCAACCTATTATAATCTATTTGTTTTGTGATTGTTGAAAGTCTTGGAAGTTTGGATATTGGGAAAACCATGCACCATGTAGTGGATTGTGCATATTTGTCCAACTAGCGTTCTGCGCGCGCTTCGCGCGCACAGAACGCTAGGCCGCTTCGCGGCAGCTTCGCTGCCATGAAGCAGCAAGCGAAGTTGTATCACATGGAAACTTTGCTTAACAATCCATTTCTCATCTTTCTCTCTCCTATTTTTCCTCTCTCTCTCTCTCTCTCTCCCTCCCCAAATTCTCTGTCTAATTCTCTCTCTCTCTCTCTCTCTCTCTTTTTCTTTGCCTTCTATTTTAGTTTTTTTTCCTCTCCTGGTTCTCTCTCTCTTCTTTTTTTCTCTCTCTCTTTCTCTCTCCTTTTATTCTCCCCCCTCTCTCCTCTCTTTTCCTTCTCTCTCCCTCTCCTCTTTTTTCGTCTTCTCTCTCTCTCTTCATTCTCTATTTTAATTTTTTCTTTTCTCTCTCTCTCTCTCCTTTTCTTCTCTTTGCACTTTTCTTCTCTCTCTCTCTTTCTCTCTCCTCTCTTTTTCTCCTCTATTTTTTATTCTCTCTCTTTTTAAATTTTATCTTTTTTCTCTCTATAATTCTCTCTACATGTTCTCTCTCTCTTCTTCTTCTTCTTCTTCTTTCACTTTCTTCCCTCCCCCCTCAGTCTCTCTTAAAGTATGTAAATGTTATCTTTTTCTTATATATAATTCTCTCTTTAAGTTTATATTCTCTCTCTTCTCTTCTCTCTCTCTCTCTCTCTGTCCGTCCCATTTTCTTCTTCTCCCTTTTCTCCTAATTTTCTTTTTTTTATTATCTCCCTCTCTCTCTTTTAAATTTTATCTTTTTCTTCTCTCCTTCTCTCTCCCTTCCTCTCTCTCTCAAAAAATATTTAAATTTTAAGAATACTTTTCTCTTTTCTCTTTTTCCACATCTCTCTTCCTCTTTTCCTCTCTCTTCTTCTTCTTATTCTTCTCTCTCTCTCTCTCTCTCTCTCCTCTCCTTTCCTTCTCTCTCCTCTTTTCTTTTTTTCTTCTCCCTTTAAAATTTTTTATTTTCTTTTTCTTTTAAATCTTATCTTTCCTCTCTCTATAATTCTCTCTGTGTTCAAATTCTCTCTCTTCTTATTATTAATTTCTCTCTCTCATTTTCTTCTCTCTGTCTTTGTCCCCTCTCTCTCCTCTTTTTTCCTTTTTTCTTTTTCTCTCTCTCTCTCTCTCTTAAATTTTATATTTTCTCTCTCTATAATCCTCTTTCTCTTTGTTCCCTCCCTCTCCTCTTCTTTCTTCTTTGCTCTTTGTATATTTCTCTCTCTCTCTCTTTCTCTCTCTCTCTCTCCTTATTTTAATTAAAAAGAATTTTTTTTTTCTTTTTCTTTTCTTTCTTTTAAATCTTATCTTTCCTTTCTCTATAATTCTTTCTCTTCTTCTTCTTATTTTTTCTCTCTTATTTTCTTCTCTCTGTCTCTCTCCCCCCCTCTCTCTTCTCTTTTTCTTTTTTCTTTTCTTCTCTCTCTCTCTCTTAAATTTTATATTTTCTCTCTCTATAATTCTCTTTCTCTCTGTTCCCCCTTCTCTCTCTCTCCTCTTCCCTTCTTTCTTTTTTGCTCTTTGTATATTTCTCTCTCTCTCTCTCTCTCTCTCTCTCTCTCTCCTTATTTTAATTAAACAAAAAGTTTACATTAAAAAGTTTAATCTGAGAGAGAGAGAGAGAGAGAGAGAGAACCTAGGCCCTATGCATGAGAGAGAGGGGGAGGGGGAGAAGAAAAATGTTTAATTAAAAAAAAGTTATTCTATTTCCTCTTTCTCCCCCTTCTCTCTCCGTCTTCTTCTTTTTATCATTCTTCTTCTTCTCTCTCTCTCTCTCTCTCTCTCTCTCTCTCTCTTTTATTATATCTCCTTCTCAAAGTATGTGAAAAAACTATGTTTTAAAAAATTAAATTAAAAAAACTTTTAAAATATTTAATTAAAAAGTTTAAATTAAAAATTTTAATTAGAGAGAGAGAGAGAGAGAAACTTTTGATTTAAAAAGAAGTTTGATTTAATTAAAGGAGAGAGAGAAAACCTAGGCCCTACACATGAGAGAGAGGGGGGAAGGGAGATGAATTTAATTAAAAAGAGAAAGGGGTTTTAATTTAAAAAAAGGAGGTGAAAAGGGGAGGCTTTAATGAAAAAAGGGAAGGAGAAGAGAAAATGAAATATTACACGTGAGAAAGAGAGGAGGGGAGGGGGTTCTCTCTCTCTCTCTCTCTCTCTCTCTCTCTCCTTATTTTAATTAAACAAAAAGTTTACATTAAAAGTTTAATCACAGAGAGAGAGAGAGAGAGAGAGAGAGAGAGAGAGAGAGAGAGAGAGAACCTAGGCCCTACACATGAGAGAGAGGGGGGAGGGGGAGAAGAAAAATGTTTAATTAAAAAAAGGTTATTCTATTTCCTCTTTCTTCCCCTTCTCTCTCCGTCTTCTTCTTTTTATCATTCTTCTTCTTCTTCTTCTTCTTCTTCTCTCTCTCTCTCTCTCTCTCTCTCTCTCAAAGTATGTGAAAACTATGTTCAAAAAAATTAAATTAAAAAACTTTTAAAATGTTTAATTAAAAAAAGTTTAAATTAAAAAGTTTAATTTGAGAAAGAGAGAGAGAGAGAGACTTTTGATCTAAAAAGAAGTTTGATTTAATTAAAAGGCAGATAGAGAGAGAAAACCTAGACCCTACACATGAGAGAGAGGGGGGAAGAGGGATGAATTTAATTAAAAAGAGTAATGGGTTTTAATTTTAAAAAAGGAGGTGAAAAGGGGAGGCTGTAATGAAAAAAGGGAAGGAGAAGAGAAAATGAAATATTACACGTGAGAAAGAGAGGAGGGGAGGGGGTTCTCTCTCTCTCTCTCTCTCTCTCTCTCTCTTCTCTCTCTCTCTCTCTTTATTTCAATTAAACAAAAATTTTACATTAAAAAGTTTAATCAGAGAGAGAGAGAGAGAGAGAGAGAGAACCTAGGCCCTGCGCATGAGAGGGAGG
Organism: Lygodium microphyllum; assembly: GCF_053477565.2. Lineage (NCBI taxonomy): Eukaryota > Viridiplantae > Streptophyta > Polypodiopsida > Schizaeales > Lygodiaceae > Lygodium > Lygodium microphyllum. The sequence goes on along the minus strand of NC_141140.1, from coordinate 96,095,272 downwards.
GGGGAGGGGGAGAAGAAAAAACATAATTAAAAAAAGGTTATTCTATTTCCTCTTTCTCCCCCTTCTCTCTCCATCTTCTTCTTTTTATCATTCTTCTCTCTCTCTCTCTCTCTCTCTCTCTCTCTCTCTCTCTCTCTCTCTCTCTCTCTCTCTCTCTCTCTCTCTCTATCTCCTTCTCAAAGTATGTGAAAAACTATGTTCGAAAAAATTTCAATTAAAAAAGGTTATTCTATTTCCTCTTTCTCCCCCTTCTCTCTCCGTCTTCTTCTTTTTATCATTCTTCTTCTTCTCTCTCTCTCTCTCTCTCTCTCTCTCTCTCTCTCTCTCTCTCTCTCTCTTATTCTATCTCCTTCTCAAAGTATGTGAAAAACTATGTTTGAAAAAATTTAAATTTAAAAAAACTTTTGAAATGTTTATTTAAAAAAAGTTTAAATTAAAAAGTTTAATCTAAGAGAGAGAGAGAGAGAGCGAGAGAGAGAAACTTTTGATTTTAAAAAGAAGTTTGATTTAATTAAAGGAGAGAGAGAGAGAGAGAGAGAGAGAGAGAGAGAGAACCTAGGCCCTACACATGAGAGAGAGGGGGAAGGGGGATGAATTTAATTAAAAAGAGAAATGGGTTTTAATTTAAAAAAAGGAGGTGAAAAGAAGGAGAAGAGAAAATAAAATATTACACGTGAGAAAGAGAGGAGGGGAGGGGGTTTTGATTAAAGAAAGGAGGTTTGGAAAAGGAGGTAGGTTCGGGAAGCCCTGTGGAGGTTCAGGGCTTTCCGAACCTATAGCTAAAATAATACAGTAATAAGATGCAACTCTAGAATTGTGATTCTTGTAAATCATGGTTGTCTTCGCACTCTAAGGGATGCATGAGGTAAGATCAAAGAAAGAGAGAGAGAGAGAGAGAGAGAGAGAGAGAGAGAGAGAGAGAGAGAGAGATTTGAGTCTTATGAATCCAAACACTTAATAATGACATGCAGGAAGTTAAGAAACCTCACTAAATTATCTCAAAACTATTTGAGGGGAGATTATATCTAATTGTGGTTGGATGGAGTTAAAATTTGGCTTGTCTTTTTGTACTTGAATGGAGACAATAATAACAATTCCATTGCATGGCATCCATAGAAAATTTACAATAGAAGAATGTTAATCATTGGGACATAAGCCTGATAAAGGAGACAAAATTATTCTAAACTAGGATATGGCATGATGTTCAATAAATTAACTACAAGACATCCTTACATCTTTTGCACTTTGAAATGCTAAAATATCAAATCTAGTTAAAGATGCATTCACTCAAACTTTATAATTAGACATTATGTTGGAAAGGATGTATCTTATGATTAGTAACAAGATGGGAAAGGAACCAAATTTGCAAAGTTAACCACCTAGAATACTAATTTAACATGTCATGGAAAAGAAGGTAAGTTTGTGGCCTCACCAAAATGAGGGTGGCCTCGATTAGTTGGGTGCTTGCTATAAGACTTGATGAATTACATCTTATTTATGTAATCAAGGGTGCAAGATGGTGCACATGAGCATTTCACAAAATGGTTTAATCAAGTTCACTCCCTATAGGGTTTCAATAACAAATAAGGAGAATATCATTAGATAATTTCAATCATCCACTTAGTTTACTTCAAACAAGAAAAGTAGTAAGTCATAGAAAATCAATCTCGTTTGGATCACATGAAGAAAAATGACATGTTGATAAACTCAATTTACAACAAATGATATGTTTGACATTTCTATGATGCAAGTTTCCTTCTAAAAATTTCAAAGTTTTTATGACCTAAGATGCATATGCAAGGAACAACTCACTATAGAAAATTGCTTGACAATGGCAAATTAATTCCAAGAGGATCAACATTTTCTAAGAGACTTGAGAGGGATAGAAGACTTGAATGGGAGGTTGAGTGTACAAATACAAATCTATTTATAATTAAATATATTGCAAGGGTTCTAGTAGCACATGGAAAGCAAGCCTTGAAGTTCTTGCTAGTGTTGTTGCTTGCATACAAATAGTCATATTCATGCTACTAACATACGAACATTAGCAAAAAAAAATGGTAGAAAGGTATCTGAGAAAAATATGCCTTCGAAATTGTTTGGTTTCTAATGGGGAGTGGACATGAGACAATGTTTGATTATTTTCTAAGCATCGTCACTTTTGATAATTGCACAAAATAGTGTAGGCATTACTAGATCTTAACATTAAAGCATCTACAGATGAGAAACATCATATTTCTCTTTAGTGGCATATGTCTTCTAGTGAAAAAGAGCAAGAAACCCAATGCCAATTAATATGGAGTTCCTTGTTTGTTATGTGTAGCCTTGATTTGACAGGGTTTGATAGCTCTACACGACTATGATGAGAAAACCTTGCCCATTATCACGATGGGCCTAAATTGGGGGTAAGCATGTATATATCCTTGTCCCATAGTCCCACACGTTTCAACTGTTTTCCACTCTTTTGTCAATAAAGGGATACTCACAATACAAGATTTCTAATCCATGGCACGCCACCCTTCTCCATCAATCCTTAGGATGTCATTTTACAGATAACTTCATGACCCTGTCAAGAAGACTAGTATTATCATCATAACTTAATGCGCCTCTGAAGGTGACTAGTATTATAGCATATCGGGATCCATTGCCGTTGAGTTTATATCATCAAATTCAATATCCGTCTGCGTCCGATTTGTTTTTCCAAACACTGCAGAAATTCTGATCACCTTGCGCCATCAGAGATGGCCGCAACGATGAACAATGCCACTTGTTCACGTTTTCAGGACCTGGCAACCCAATCCCTTCTCTGTGTCCAGATAGCTGATCAACATCACCTTGCATTATAATAATAACTGTCCCATATTGGCATTCGCTCGCAGTATTCCTCAGATGCTCTCCCATGGCTTCCATCCTGTGTGCCGTCACATCCTGTGACTTGGACTACAACACTCACTGTTGAACACACAGGAAAAGCTTCCCTCTCCCCAAATGATAAATAGCCTCACCTTGCTGTGTTTCTTTGGTGTTTCCCTCACTTTACAGCCTTGCTTTAAAGAAGCATCTTGTTCACCTCACATTGGTTTGATTAGTAAAGATTGCACTTAGTTGACCCATTCCGTTGTCCAGGCAAAAATTGGTCTGATTAGCAGTATTCTGAGCTCTACTTAACATCAAAATTGATGCCTTAAATCGCATGATTGAGCATAATGATCTCCATAGCCTAAAATTTGCTAGTTTTAGTCAGTGCAAGCACTACCGATTGAACGGATAGTAGGCTTGATGTCCTCACAGCTGGATACAAAACAAAGGTCTCATATGTTGCTGTCCAGCAAATCTGCACAGTACTACAGCTCCAGCATATGTGCCCAATAGCAGTAGCAATCCTTAGCAATCAAGCTCAACTCAAAAGCTTCATTTGATCAACCCAAGAAAATGGTGGTTCTTTTGTTGCTATTCCTATGCGCTCTGAGGCCATTTGATGTGGCCACTGGTGCAGGTGGTTGGGAGGTTCTACTTAAAAATGCAGGCATTGCTGCCATGCATGCTGCAGTAACCCACTATGGCAATGTGGTGCTGTTGGACAGAACTGATATTGGCCCCTCCCAAATTGACCTGCCAGACGGGGAATGCCGCAATAGTGCAACTGACCTCAATCAAACTGTTGATTGCACAGCCCACTCGGTTCTCTTCGATCCAGGCAGCAACACTGTCCGGCCATTATTCATTCAGACAGACACATGGTGCTCTTCAGGCCAGTTCTTCCCTGATGGTACATTAGTCCAAACAGGAGGAGACTTTGATGGCCTCAATAAGGTTCGTACATTTGCCCCATGTGCTTCGGGTGGCAGTTGTGATTGGGTGGAGTCCTCAAGCCAATTCCTGCAGGATGGTAGATGGTATGCAACCAATCAATTACTCCCTGATGGCAGCCAAATTGTCATAGGTGGCCGTGCGGTCTTCACCTATGAGTTCATTCCTTCAAAAGGTGACAAGGTCACACTGCCATTCCTTGAACAGACAAATGATGCACAATATGACAATCTCTACCCCTTTGTGCATCTCCTGCCAGATGGGAACCTATACATCTTTGCAAACAGAGACTCAATCATCTTGGATTATCAAACAAACACGGTCCTCAAGACATTCCCTACTATACCTGGTGAGCCCCGCAACTACCCATCCGCAGGCTCATCAGTCATGCTTCCTTTGCTTGCAGAAGATGGTTTCTCTACTGTGGATGTGCTGGTATGTGGGGGTGCTCAATATGGAGCTTTTCTTGATACATCAGCTTTTATGCTAGCATCAGACACATGTGGCCTGATTACTGTCACTTCTGACACACCTAAATGGACAATGTCAACAATGCCATACCCAAGAACCATGGGAGATATGGTAATGCTACCAACAGGAGATGTCCTCATCATCAATGGGGCGGAAAACGGATGCCAGGGATGGGGCAATGCAAAGAATGCAGTTCTAAATCCTGTGTTATATCAAACAAACTCTGGAAAGTTTGTGGCCCAAACTGCATCCACCATCCCCAGGGTGTACCACTCCACTGCAAATCTACTGCCAGACGGTCGAATTCTGGTGGCAGGGAGCAATACACACCAGTACTACACATTTTCGGGGGAGTTTCCGACTGAGCTGCGGGTGGAGGCGTTCTCACCGGACTACTTGAGCTCTGCAAACGATGGGGTGAGGCCAAGTATAGTGTCAGCACCATCCAAGGTTGGATACAATCAGACATTTGAAGTGAAGGTGTCAATGGCAACTGCTCCCACAGGATATGTGGGGATCAACATGCTGAGTTCTCCATTTACGACGCATTCGTACTCGCAGGGCCAGAGATTGTTGAGCTTAGCAGTGTCTCGACCTGCTGCAGCAGGTGATGGTGAGTACGGCATCGATGTGACAGCCCCTCCCTACTCAACGATGGCTCCTTCTTCCTATTACATGTTATTTGCTGTCTATGATGGAGTGCCTGGGGCTGGAGTCTGGGTCCACATCTCTTGATACCTGCACAGCACTATATGGATATATGTATGGATAATTGGGCAGAAGCCTGCAAGGCACAGCTGCTTTTGCCAAGGAATAATCAAGCATGGTGACGAAGTTTTGTCTATAACGTGGATCATCCTTCTCTCTCTCTGTCTCTCTCTCTCTCTCTCTCTAGGTTCACGCGGGTTCATCCAAAACACGATGAATAGATACCCCGGAACATCTAGGACACCCAATAAGGCGTGTGCATGTGTGTGTTATGAGAATCCGGGTCCGCTCGCCCATACGATTAAGCCTTGAGTTTAATTCTTGCTTCCATATGATTATTTGAACAAGTATTTTATGTAACATGCAATATAGTGAATATGAATGATGTATTTGTGGACATGATCATACGATGAGCAGGATGGCCAATGCAGTAAGATGGTCAATGGACATACATCATATAGTAGGATGGCTGGCATGGTATGATGGTCAATGGATGTACATCATATCCTAGGATGGGTGGCCTAGGCTATGCACAAAATGAGTTTTGGGGAGTTTTTGAGGATCGAATGGTCAATGCCACTAGCATGATGGGCAAGCGCCTCCTAGAATAGAGTGGAATCCAAGAAAATGAGGTATGGGGTCTATAATATACTATGGCTAGATGGAGAAAACATATTTTTCTTGCATTTGGCTTTGTAACATTTGTGTTAGATCAATTTGATCATGTAGGAGAGAAGGCTCATCAAGCTCTCAACATTGTTAAGCTCTCATTGTTCTTCTTCACTCTTGCTTGGATGCTCTCATCAACTATGGAGAAGTGCTTGATTTTGGAGTGTCTAATCTCGAACCTCACGCTTGCAATAAAAAGGAAAAGCATCTCAAGTTGAAGTGATGGATACAAAAAACTCAAACTAGAAATATGTGTTCTCAAGACAATGTGACTATAGAAGAGGATCAACAAACACTTCTAAAAAGCCTCACAATATGTCTTTCAATATGGCATACATGAGATGTTGGAAAGTGGTTGGCTCATTGGTCACCACATGGGAAATCCCTATTTAGTGAAAAGGCCCTTTCAAAAATCACTTGCTCTTATTGGGATAAAGGCCAAGTTCCTACCCATGTACAATATCATCCATTAGTCGAATAGACATAGATAGATGCATCATTCTTTATTCATTGGATAGTGGAGAATAAGGAATGTTGTAGCTTTTGCATTCCTCCAAGGTTGCATATATCCTCTCACTCTCTTTCTTTGATTTACTACTACTTCTATTCCTTCGATTGGTCTCAAAGTCTCTCAACCTAAGCTTGTGGGATGGTACTCAAGAGGAGATTTAGATTGAGGCATTGTTTAAGGTGCATGGGATATTTCTAGCAAGAGATGAGCTGCTATGGTCACACAAAGGTGAAGATTTGGACACAAGAGAAGGAGGAGTGATCTTAGAGCAAGAGGAGCTCATTTCTTGTGGGAATAGAAGCTTAATCTTCAAGAAGAAGCCCATTCTATCCATGTTGTTTGAGTAGAGATCATCTTATAGAAGTCATGCAAGAAAATGGTAGCTTGATGACCCTCCACTATTTCAAACATGACTTTTATGTAGGACATTTGAATAAGGAATTCTAGTGCTCAAATTTTAGGAAACAACAAGGACTATGTAATCACATAATTCCAAATTTTCATTTTGTAAGTATAATGGGATTGTTTTGAGCGCATAACAAAAGTGTTTGGTTTGGGATAGCTACTCCAAGTTTGGATGTTAGCTTGATAGCCCTCCAATGTTCCAACCATAACTTATGTGTAATAGTGGAATAAGGAGTTGCAGTGCTCATACAATAGAATTGTTGAAGTAATTTACTGGTGTTATGGTTTGAAAGTGAGTATCTTGTCCATTGAATGGATGGGAGCTAGGCATTTTGCTATGATAAGTACTACAATGTTGCTTTTTTGCAATATAGGAAGGCAAATAATGATGACAAGAATTTACCAAATGATAAACAAAGGGAAGGGAAAATTTGAAGAAGTGACTACAATTACTCATGCTAGTGGTAATGGAAATGTTCTTTATGTGTCCCCTATTGAAGCTATAAGGAGAACTAGCGTTCCACGCACGCTTCGCGTGCAAACGGACTCTAGACCCCGAAGCGGCAAGTGAAGTTGCCGTGTGAACTTTGCTCAACAATCCATTTCTCATCTTTCTCTCTCCTCTTTTCCCTCCCTATTTCTAATTTTTTTCTTCAGACTCTCTCTCTCTCTCTCTCTCTCTCTCCCAATTCCCTATGTCTCATTCTCTCTCTCTCTCTCTCTCTCTCTCTCTCTCTCTCTCTGTGTGCGCCTTCTATTTTAGTTTATTTTTCTCCTCTCATGGTTCTTTCTCTCTCTTTATCTCCCCCCTCTCTCCTCTCTTTTTCTTCTCTCTCCCTCTCCTCTTTTCATTTTTTTTCTTCTCTCTCTCTTTAGTCTCTTTTTAAAATTTTTCTTATCTCTCTCTCTCTCTTTTAAATTTTATCTTTCCTCTCTATCATTCTCTCTCTCTCTGTGTGTTAATATTCTCTCTTCTTATTCTCTTTCTCTCTTCTCTCTTTTCCTTCTTTTTCTCTCCTCTATTTTTCCTTCTCTCTCTCTCTTTAAATTTTATATTTCTTCTCTCTCCATGTTTCCTCTCTCTCTCTTTCCTTCTTCTTCTTTCACTTTCTTTCCCCCCCTCTGTCTCTCTTAAAGTATGTAAATTTTATCTTTTTTCTATATATAATTCTCTCTCTTCTTCTCGTCTCCTCTCTCTCTCTCTCTCCTTTTATTCTCTTTCTCTTTATGTCCCCTTTTCTCCTCCTTCCCTTTCTCCTATTTTTCATTTTTTCTTCTCTTCATCACTCTCTTTTTGAAGAGAGAGAGAGAGAGAGAGAGAGACCTAGGCCCTACAATGAGAGAGAGAGTGAGGTGGAGGTGCTTTTAATTAAAAAGGAGGGGGGAGAGAAAATGAGAGATTACAAGTGAGAGAAAGGGAAGGGGAGGGTTAATTAAAAAAGGGAGGTTTGGAAAAGGTTATAGGTTCGGGAAGCCCTCTAGAGGTTTGGGGATTTTCAAACCGACAACCAAAATAATATAGTAGTAAATTTTATATTTTCTCTCAGTCTCTCTTAAAGTACGTAAATTTTATATTTTTCCTATATGTAATTCTCTCTCTTTATGTTCATATTCTCTCTCTCTCTCTCTGCCCCTATTCTTCTCCTCTCCTTTCTCCTAATTTTCCTTTTTTTCTTCTCTCCCTCTCTCTTTTAAATTTCATCCTCTTTCTCTCTCTCTCTCTCTCTCTCTCTCTCTCAAATATTTAAATTAAAAAATACTTTTCTCTTTCCTCTTTTCCCCCATCTCTCTTCCTCTTTTCCTATTTCTTCTTCTTTTTCTTCTTTCTGTTTCTCTCTCTCTCTCTCTCCCCGCTTTTCTTCTCTCTCTCTCCCTCTCTTTTTTTCCATTTTTCTCTTATTTTCTCTCCTCATTCTCTCTTTAATTTTTTCCTTTTCTCTTTCTTTTAAATTTTATCTTTCCTCTTCGTCTCTCTCTCTCTAAGTCAAAAACTATATCAAAAAAGGTTTAATTTAAAAAAGACTATACTCTTTTCTCTTTCTCTTCCTCTCTTCGTCTTTTTCTCTTTCTTCTTCTTTTTCTTTTTAATCCTTCTTCTTCTTCTTCTTCTTCTTCTTCTTCTTCTTCTCAAAGTGTTTGAAAAACTATATCCAAAAAATATTTAATTAAAAGAAAATTAAAAATTAAAAATGTTAATCTAATTGAGAGAGAGAAAATTTTGATTTAAAAATAAGTTTAATTTAATTAAAGGAGAGAGAGAGAGAGAGAGAAAGAGGGGGAAGAGATGAGAAATTTAATTAAAAAGGGGAGAGGGAAAAGGAAAAGAGAGATTATAAGTGAGAGAGGGGACGGTTTTAATTTAAGAGAGAGAGAGAGAGAGAGAGAGCCTAAGCCCTACAATGAGAGAGAGGGGGGGCTTTAAATTAAAAAGGGGAGGGGAAGAGAAAATGAGATATTACACGTGAGAGAAAGGGGAGGGGAGGGGGTTTTAATTAAAAAAGGGAGGTTTGGAAAATGTTGTAAGTTCGGGAAGCCTTCTGGAGTTTCAAGACTTTCCAAACCTACAACCAAAATAATATAGTAGTAAATTTTATATTTTCCCTTAGTCTCTCTGAAGGTATGCAAATTTTATATTTTTTCTCTATATAATTCTCTCTTTTTGTTCATATTCTCTCTCTTCTTCTCCTCTCTCTCTACCCCCTTTTTTGCTCCTCTCCTTTCTCCTAATTTTTATTTTTTTCTTCTCTCTCTCTCTCTCTCTCTCTCTCCCCCTTTTTCTTAAAAAATATTTTTAAAAAATACTTTTCTATTTTTTCTTTTCCCCCATCTCTCTTCCTCTTTCTTCTTCTTCTTCTTTCTCTTTCTCTCTCTCTCCCCCTTTTTCTTAAAAAATATTTTAAAAAAACACTTTTCTATTTCTTCTTTTCCCCCATCTCTCTGTCTTTCTTCTTCTTCTTCTTCTTTCTCTTTCTCTCTCTCTCTCTCTCTCCCCGCTTTTCTTCTCTTTTCCTCCTTTCTCCTCTCTTTTCCTTCTCTCTCCCTCTTCTCTTTTTTCCTTTTTATCTTCTTCTCTCTCTTTATTCTCTCTTTAATTTTTTTACTTTTCTCTTTCTTTTAAATGTTATCTTTCCTCTCTCTATAATTCTCTCTCTCTCTCTATGTTTAAATTCTCTCTCTTCTTTTTCTTCTTTTCTCTCTCCTTTTCTTCTCTCCCCACTTTTCTTCTATTTGTCTCTCTCTCCCTTTTTTCTCCCCCCTCTTTTCCTTATTTCATTTCCTCTCTTCCTCTCTTAAATTTTATATATTCTCTCTCTATAGTTCTCTTTCTCTCTATTCCCCCCTCTCTCCCCTTCTTTCTATTTTGCTCTCTTTGTATCTTTCTCTCAGTTTCTCTCTCTCTCTCTCTCTCTCCTTTTTTTCTTTTTCTCTCTCTTTCTCTTTCAAGTTTTTTCTCTCATTCTCTTTTCTCTCTATATTCTCTCTCTCTCTCTCTCTCCCCCTTATTTTTCTTTTTCTCTCTGAGGAAATGAGAGAGGGAGGAGGGAGAGAGAGAGAAAGAGAGGGAGAGGGAGAGGGAGGAAATGGAAGAGGGAGGGGGATGAAATGAGAGAATGAGAGGGAGGGAGAGTATATTCTTTCTCTTTTTTATTTATTTTTTGTATAATTTGTGTATAATGAGACATGGAGAGGAAATGAGAGAGAAGGAAAGGGAAAGGAAGAGGGAGAGGGAGAGGGAGAGATAGAAAGAGAGGGAAATTAAAGAGAGGGAGAGGGAGGAAATGAGAGAGGGAGAGGGAGGAAAAGAGAGAAAGAGAGGGAGAGGGAGAGGGGGAGGAAATGGGAAAGGAAGAGGGAGGGAGAGAGAAAGAGAGGGGGAGGGAGAGGAAATGAGAGAGGGAGAGAGAGAGGGAGAGGGAGAGGGGGGGGGAAACGAAAACATAATAGGGAAATGAGAGAGGGAGAGGGAGGGAGAAGAAATGAGAGAAGGAGAGGAAGAGAGCAAAAGGAAATGAGAGAGGGAGAGGAGAGAGAAAAAAGAGAGAATGAGAGGAGAGAGAAAAAGAGATAAGATGTTAAACATAATAGGAAAAGAGAGAAAGAGAGGGTGTGGGTGAGGGCGAGGGCGAGGGAGGGAGAGGAAATGAGAGAGGGAGAGGAGAGAGAAAAAGAAATGAGAGAGAGAGGACAGAGAAAAAGAGAGAAAGATCATTAAACCTAATGAGAAAAAAGAGAAAGAGAGGGTCGAGGTGAGGGAGGGAGAGGAAATGAGAGAAGGAGAGAAAGAAAGAAAGGGAAATGAGAGAGGGAGAGGAGAGAGAAAAAGAGAAAAAAATCATTAAATCTAATAGAGAAAGAGAGAAAGAGAGGGTCAAGGTGAGGAAGGGAGAGGAAATGAGAGAGGGAGAGAAAGAGAGAAAGGTAAATGAGAGAGGGAGAGGAGAGAGAAAAAATGAGAGAGAGAGAGAGGAGAGAGAAAAAGAGAGAAAAATCATTAAACCTAATAGGGAAAGAGAGACAGAGCGGGTCAGGGTGAGGGAGGGAGAGGAAATGAGAGAGGGAGAGAAAGAGAGAAAGGGAGAAAGGGAAATGAGAGAGGGAGAGGAGAGAGAAAAAAATGAGAGAGAAAGAGGAGAGAGAAAAAGAGAAAAATCATTAAACCTAATAGGGAAAGAGAGAAAGAGAGGGTCAGGGTGAGGGAGGGAGAGGAAATGAGAGAGGGGGAGAAAGAGAGAAAGGCAAATGAGAGAGGGAGAGGAGAGAAAAAAATGAGAGGGAGAGGAGAGAGAAAAAGAGAAAAAAATCATTAAACCTAATAGAGAAAGAGAGAAAGAGAGGGTGAGGGTGAGAGAGGGAGAGGAAATGAGAGAGGGAGAAAGAGAGAAAGGGAAATGAGAGATGGAGAGGAGAGAGAAAAAGAAATATGAGAGAGAGAGGAGAGAGAAAAAGAGAGAAAAATCATTAAACCTAATAGGGGAAGAGAGAAAGAGAGGGTCAGGGTGAGGGAGGGAGAGGAAATGAGAGAGGGAGAGACTCAGAGGGAGGGAGAGGAAATGAGAGAGGGAGAGAAAGATAGAAAAGTAAATAGGACCTTACAATAAGCTTAGGATACTATGATAGTGTGTACTAAGAATGAGTCCACCTCACTAAGAATAGGATTGGCGATTCACCTCACTAAGAATGAGTCCATGTACCTAGCACATACCATCACAGTACCCTCTTAGCATCATCCCCATAGCCTCATAATATCCTAGAATCAAGCTTCCACTTGTGGCAGCACAAGGGTACCATCGTATTTTACCCTCCTGCTCTTTATATTTGTGTATGCATCTAGTTACAAAGGGTACAAATACATTATCCTAGAAACTACATTATACAAGCTTCCACTTGTGTTGGCACAAGGGTACCATCATATTTCACCCTCCCCCTCTCTATATTTGTGTATGCATATACGTACAAAGGGTACAAATAAAAATAGACAGAAGAGAAGCCAAATAGACAAATGTAACAATATGTGGGTATACTTTTCTTCTTCTTTACTACCCATATTTGCTATTGCACCCAAGTATTATGAAGGTAGATAGATAGATAGAAAAATAGATAGATAGATAGATAGATAGATAGATAGGTAGATAGATAGATTAATAGATAGATGGATAGATAGATAAAGAGATAGATAGAGACATAGAAACATAGTTACATAGATAGATAGATAGATATTATTTATCTATCTAGCAAATTGTAGGTATAATATGTGTGTACCCACATATTATACCTACAATTTCTCTTGTACCCAGATACCGTACCCATAGGTGCTATTGTACCCACATAGTGTACTCTTTTTGTGGGTACAATAGCAATTGTGGGTACAATATCTAGTACCTTCTACCTATTACATAATATCATGGTATCCTAATATTTATTATCTATTTAATATTATCATGCTAGCGAAGTATTTACTATCTATTGCATAATATCATGCTAGCCAATTATTTACTATCTATTATATAGTATCATAGTACCCTAGTATGTACTACCTTGTACCTATTACATACTATCATAGTACCCTATTATTTAGCACCTAGTACCTAATACATAGTATCATAGAACCCTAAATCTACTACCCACTATTGAGTACCTTTTAGTACTGAAGTGTTTGGTACTTAGCACATAGTATGCTAGTACCCTAGTATCGATTACCAAGTATTTGGTCCTAGCACATAGTATCCTAGTACCCTAGTATCGATTACCAAGTGTTTACACTAGTATCATAATAACCTAGTATCTAGTCGTAAGTACCTAGCACATAGTATCATAGTACCCTATTATCTAGTCGCAATTACCTATTACTTAGTACAAAGCACTTAGTACCCTAGCACCTATTACCTAGTAGCAAAGTACCCTAGTAGCTAGTACCTAGTGCCCTGTATCTAGCACACACTCTCATAGTAGCCTTGTCTTTAGTACCTAGTGCCTAGTACCTAGCACATGCACATGGTGTGATATTACCCTAGTCTCTAGGAACTAGTACCATAGAACCTCACATCTATAGCATAATGCTTAAGGTACCCTAGCACATGCTACATAGTATCATAGTACTGGGTACTTGGCACTATGATACTAGAGTACTAGGTGCTAGATACTAAGATGCTATGATATTATGTGCTAGGTATTGAGTACTAGGTATTAAATACTAGTGTTCTATGATAATATATGCTAGGTACTAGGTACTAGATACTAGGGTACTATGATATTGTTGTAGTCGTAGTCGTAGTCATAGCCATGGCCGTGGTCGTGGTTGTGGTCGTAGTCATAGCTGTGGTCATAGTCATAGTCATGGTCGTAGTCGTGGTCGTGGTCATGGTCGTGGTCGTGGTCGTAGTCGTAGTCGTGGTCGTAGAAAAAGAGAGAGACGGAAGGAGAGGATAACAATCTAAGAAAAAAAAAAGATAACAAAAACAAATTGTTTGTTGTAACGTAGACAAAATGGAAAACGATGAAGGTCTTGTTGTTCAAGATCGCAAGGCGTATCTTAATCAGCGTGTCTCGGTCTTCGGTCAAGGCACTCTACTAGATCTACTTCAGCGCGATCAGATGCTTCAGCTTCGAGCAGACAAGCTCGACGCTCCAAACTTGGGCCATAGGGAGGGAGTGCTTCGGGGTCAGGGAGATGCTGCAGAGATACGGATGCAGTGAGCCCGCGGTCGACACGGGATACATGTGTGACTCCTCTCTCTCGTGGCCCTTCCAGGGAGCATGGCTCAGGCTCAGGTGGATGCTGTGGAGGCACAGACACGGTGTCTCCGTCTCGTTGTTCAGCTGGAGTTGCGTCACCTTAGGGATTTGTCACACCTATGGGGACATCTACTCCAGTTACTCCTCAGTCGTCAGTAGGGTGGCACCCCTATGGGTGCCATTCCGAGAGATATTACCCCGATCGGTACACCGAATGCACAGGAGCTCACACACCTTTATTTTTGGGTCGCGAGATCTATGTAGACATTTTCTATGTATTAGTAATATCTTATCATGATTGTACCAATCGCTTATTATGCGATCATGTATTTATTTCATGTATCAGTGTTATGATTTCAGTATACGTTGTTTTTGTTTGCAAGCGCATTGTGCACAGTGCAGAAACTATTTTGTATGGCTCTAATAAAGCACACAGTGCTATATGTGGCAGGGCAGCTTGTTGCCCTGCCACAATTTTTTTTTTCCTATTACCGTCGCTATTAGCATCACAAATTTTACTGCTCGTGTTGTTATTGGCGTCATTATTTTCGTCGCAAACCGTCGCTATCAGCACCAGTATTGGCGTCGATATCAACGTCTTTTTTATTTGTATTTTCATCGCTTTCAACGTCAGTATAAGGCCTATATCTTGTAGTGAAAAAAGAAGAGATTACACGTGAGAGAAATGGGAGGGGAGGGGGTTTTGATTAAAAAAGGGAGGTTTGGAAAAGATTGTAGGTTTGGGAAAATCTTTGGAACCTACAACCAAAATAATATAGTAGTAAGATGGAGAGTGCAAAAAGATAGATAGAGAAAGATATAAACAAAATACACTATTTTTTTAGTGCCTCCAATAGCTCTTTTGTAAACATCACCTTATTATCTTATCACTCAAAGAATATAGAATGATTGTACATATATATAGTTAGGGTTAGTGAGTAAGATGGGCATCATAACACTTTGGCCTTTACCCTAACAACCTTCACTTAAAGGCCAATATGTCTTTAAGGGAGACAAAAGAATGAGAGAATATCTTAAGTAAATAAATTTACCCTCACCCAATGCCCATCAACTCCTTTCAATGTGCAAAATTTTTGAAGGATAAACTTAATGAGAAAGTCTATAGAGTTCTCATCAGTATGAGTTTTGTCTCGACCCAACTTGCTTATCCTTAAGCACATGATAAATAAGTGATATCCCACTTTTATGTGCTTGGTTCTTACATGAAACATGGGAACCTTTGCCAACATGATGGTACTCTAACTATCATTGTGTAACAATTGTATGTCTTCATCGAGGCCCAAGTCTCCCACTAGATGAGTAAGCCATATGGCTTCTCTATATATCTATGTAGTTGCAATATACTCAATTTCAATGGGGTAGATAATGCCACATATTCATATAACTGATACATTCATGAGATTGTACCACTATATAAAATATAAACATATCTTGCAGTTGACTTTTTGTTATTAACATTCCCACGTAGATTTGCATTTATGTATCCACATTAGGACCAAAAATACTTCAAAAAAAGCACTTGTAAGAAAATGATTAAGTTGCTAATTAGTTGAGATTTTGGAAGAATGAAACTGCCAAATTTGGTTTCTTAGATGTGATTAATGAGAGAATATTTGGTTCATTGAAGGGATCAGCTATTAATTGCCCTCATCTTTTAATTTATATTAGGGTCATCTTTTCAATCTTTTTTGTCTTGATACTTGGGGGATTTTGTATTTTTGAGATATATACACCAAATTCGTGATCGTTCCCTCTTGCGTCTTCTTTTCACATAACATTCTCTTCTTTGTGCTCTCTTTCTTATCATTGTGAGATTCATTTGTGGTTGATTTGCTAAAATGTTTAGCAATACCTCTTCAAGTAATACATATGTAAGTACATGTAAGTACACACTTACCATTGAACTAGATCCGATTTATACATATTGAATAAGTATATATCATCGAGTACTAACGGATGAGATAGAGGCTAACAAATTGTAAATACAAGGAAAGAAGCATATAGATTTGTGGATGGATGGAAATATTTATCCCAAGAACTCTTCTACATGTTAACATCCTCCGTTTTTTTATATTCATGACTATGTAAGATATGTGGAAGGTTATAACGGGATGCATGGCTATTGTACAAGGTTATACTTTGAATCTTGCACATATATGGCTCAAATGTGCAAAATGAGAAAAACATTATTAATTGCACAAACAAGTATTTTTGAGCTAATAGATAAGATTAACATATTAGAAAATGCTAATAAGTCATTATTACAAGACAAGCTAATACGCTTGAAGGAAAATCCAATAGGATTTAGAGAGAGGAAGAGACCATTAAAAAATATAACTAGCTTGTGTGTGTGAGTAAAGAAAATAAGACTAAATCTTGCAAAGAAATGTGTCCCTAACATATCGAGTATTAATATCCAAGAGAGTGAGGAGAGAATCAATCTTTTAAAAGAGACCATGAATAAGAAATATACTTTGAGAATGCTTAAGTCACCTTAGAATGTGGATTTGAGAGACTGAACTCTCAAGTAATTGGTAAAGGACTTAAAGGACACAGTAAAACCAAATAAAATTATAGAGAAATGTGATATTGTGGGTATTAGTCAAAAAGGTTAGCGTGCTATATCTAGATTATGGTTTAAAAACCTTAAATGTAGAATAAGTGCATTTAGGTTGCCTCGAGCCCTTACAATATCAGTTATAAGGACTACTATGAATCATAAGATTCCACATGTTTTTGGGGAATACATTTATATTGAAGGGTCTATGCCATATGAAAAGAGTGCATATTGCAATGGTCCACATATATAGACTCACAATAGAGGAATCACGGTATTTTGAAGTTTGCCTTGAAGTTAGATGAAGCATAGATTTAAAAAGGACAGAAGATGGAAAGAGTCAGCATTTGCATCATGACATTAGAGGAGATTTGGACTCAAGTTTGGGCCTTTTAGTTTTAGAGAGAGAAAGCCTCTCAACCAATAGGAGGAGAGTTCCCGTTATGGTAAAATAGGGTTTCTCCAATTTTGAAGACTTTAATCTTGTCATTTTTAGGTATATTTGGAGCATAAATTCATGGAGGCACAAGAATAAGAGGTGATGCCACAATTAAAGACAGTAGATGGAGATATCTCTTGTCAGTTCGGCATAACCTTGTAGTATCCTGGTCTTTTTTTTGAAATTCTTAAATAATATACCCAAACATTTTCCCTTCAGTGTAGTATTCCTCTTCTTTTTCCAAAAAACTCAAATAGTTTAGCAAAGTGGGTGTTATCCCTTCATTTTTGCACAATATTTTCTATTCTATTCCCTCTTTTCACTCAATGTCTTCTTCTGCTTCATCTTCTATGTCAATGGAAGTCTCATGTCCTCGACATCCCTCCTCTTCTATCAGAGCAATCACAATCTACAACAATTTTTTATCTTGACAATAGTAGGTGGATTCCTACTACCATGTCTATTGGTAGTTGGGTTATGTTACAAACAAGGAAGAGAAGACGACATGGAAATGAATTCATTGACACCTACAAGGGTCAAGTCAAGGATTTCAAGGTCAAAGGATCGGGGAAAAAAATCAAGGAGGTGCTTATACAACATGTGTATATGCACTCAAAATTGCATTTGCAAAACTGGCCTATTGATGTGCCACATCATAGACCAAACCGTAAGTTTAAAAAATTTCAATAGGATTGAAACTGAGTTTTTATATTTCAGGTTTCTACTGAAGTCTATTTAGGGTTCTAGATATATATCCATCAAACCTTGAAGGCTGGCAACCTATCAAAAGGATACTTGGAATCTTTTATGCCATTTAGGGCTCTATTGGCGAGCAATTGTACAAAACAATCTCTAATAGGTCATTGGCCAAGAATAGGGTTTTTTTTTAATGATAAATTTTACAATGCACCATTAAGCATAATAGGATTTGGCTCAACCCTCTTCCACTCCTAGCATTGGATGGCAACCTATCAAAAGGATACTTGGAATCTTTGATGCCATTTAGGGCTCTATTGGTGAGCAATTGTACAAAGCAACCTCTAATAGGTCATTGGCCAAGAATAGGTTTTTTTTTAAATGATAAATTTTGCAATGCACCATTAAGCATAATAGGATTTGGCTCAACCCTCTTCCACTCCTAGCATTGGATAGTGCAAAGTGGCCAACCTCGGAAGTGGAAACATGTGAATCTTATAGATTAAAGATTTATGCAAAGATTCAAAGACATCTATGGCCTAATGTAGCTAGCAGATAGGTAAAGATCACAATCTTCATGCCATTACATGTTTTTGTGGATTTTTTTATGATGAGGAAGTTCGAAAAACAACATCAATGTTCATATGCAAATCGGAGAAATGTATGGACTTCCTGGGTCAGAGCTAGGATATAAAAGAAGTGTGTGGGATTGTGTCCAAAGTGGAATGAAAATCTATTGTTTACAAATATACGATTGCATCACAAAATTTTATTATGACTTTATATTACATGTGATGGCATTATGTGAATGGAAAGATCGTGGCAATTGATCAAGACTTACAAGATGATGCTAATAATCTTATGATGATGTTGGAGGTTTGGTTAGAGGATGAGCTCTTAACGATGCTCAGCATAAGGCCAAACATCTCGTTAGGTCAAGTGTAAATGGATCTAATGAATGAGGGCCTAAATATCCATGTTGCTTATTTGTTCAAGTGCAATGGTTACAAGGTAAATAGGATACGTAATCCAAAAGTGTAGTACATTGTCTAAGATACATTTTTCATGTTTGCAGATAACATGAATCATGGTGAACCTTATGTATAGGTGTCCAAGAGGAAAGAGAGAAATACTTTATGTAAGGACATTCACACTGCACAAGTTTTCCTCTTGCCTCAATAGTACAAATGGAAATAAAGATGAAAAATTGTAAGAAGGATGAAAAGTGATACAAAAACTATTTGAATTCCATTTCCAATTATGGTAATTTGATTACAAAAGCTTTGGATTATGTATAAGAGAGCAATTTTTTATTTGAATACTATAATTTTGGCATAATATTTACAATCTTTGCATCCTCTTATATCAGAATTGTCCAAATAGTCGGTATCATTAGTCGAGTCCTCATCATCTAAGTCAATGGCATTGGGATGGGGATATAGCATTTTGACTCGGGGTTCTAGTCATGGAGTTGGAGGGTCATACACATGTGGTATTGAGAGATTTTGATAAGAAGTAGAGTTGGTTAGATTTTCAACAATCTTTGCTCTAAACAGAAGAAGGTCATCATCTGTATAAGTTGCTAAGTGCTCACCCTACATAAAATCGTAGGAATGAGACTAAGTATAAAATTGTTAAGGCTATGCATGGGGTTAAATTAACAAAAAGTAAACTTATATTGCTCGTTTGTTGCCCAAGTAGATATTTCGGGAGCGATTTTACATTGTAGAAAACTCTCCATCCGCAGCTATGGCTATCACCCTACTCCAACACTCTGTAAATAATAATTCTTTTGTGGTCCAATATTTCATGGACTTGAACCACTACCTCGAAGCCCTTTACTAGCTTTTCCAAAGAATTGTTTTCATAAAGGAAAATACCACTACCTCGAAGCCCTTTACTAGCTTTTCCAAAGAATTGTTTTCGTAAAGGAAAATAGAGTTAGTGTTTTTCTTTCTCCCCCTCTCCCTCTCCCTCTCCCTCTCATGGAATTTACTATTTCACATTGTCATGGTATCCTTGCATTGAGTTGGCTAGAAAGCATCTCCATGTGGGAATATCATAAACAATTAGGCTCTAATGTGATCTACAAGGAAAGGAGGACAATAAAGTTTGGTAGTAAAAGAAAGATTTGAGATAACTTAAAAGAAACATACCAAAAAGGTCTTACCTTTCATGGTATGCCATAACCAAATGTTGTACGAGATCCAAATTGTAATCTCGGTACCATAGGCACACGTCCAGATACAATGTTCTCCCCTCGGTCGAAACTGTTGATAGGAGAGAATCTATGAAAAAAACCTTCTCTTGAACATCAGAGGGAAGGTTTATTAGAATTAAGTTGCAAAGCAAATAAATAGTAAGATTTAGGCCATATGCATACGAGAAAAACATGCAAAATTTTTAGAGTTTTATGATACCTTAAGACTCCGATAATGACACAATCATTGACCTCATTTTGAAGGTCTGAGAGGACTCAAATATCCTCCTCGCTAAAGCGGATGGCACCGAGTTGCTGTTGTGGACTTCTTAGAGGTAGCGCAACATCAAAAAATGGACTCATCATCTCAAGTGCCTCACGATTGTCCTCGTGCATGCTAACATGCCTTTCTCTTTTCTGCATGGTCTCTCTCTTAGGCCTCTGTCTCTCCATGGCCTTTGTCTCACGAGCCTCCCTTTCTTCTTGGGCAACCTTCTAGGCATTTAGTCTCATGTTGTAGGAATACAAGGGTGTGACATTAGTCACCCTCACCTCCTTGCTCTTTTTGAGGGGAGAGATCTCTAAAATTCCCTTCATCTTCTTGTCTATAATGCCTTGTGGGACCAGCAACTCATCATATCTGAACTTGAGTAACCTTAGGGATGTGAAGTCCCTAGGAATCATTGTCACCCTATGGGCATGAGCTGCCAAAATGTAGGAGTCCTAAAAAACTCCACCATGAAGTCCTTGGCAACTTCATGCAGGCAATCTAGTGTTGAGGCATGGGAGGTATGCCAACAGAAGTCCAGGTTTGTTTGTTTTGCATATATCTTTAACAATCCTGGTAAATGGCATATTCGCTAAACTATAGGCTTAGGGGAGTTTATGATCCTCCTTAGCTCCTTAAGCACTAAGGCATGTTGTTGGTACCACTTATGATGAGCTCTAGTGTGCAAGGGGGTCATCCTCTTCTCCGAACCAGATCCTTGCTCCTGAGCTTGGGCCAAGGGATGATGCATCATCCTGCACATTCTTCTTGGAGGATGCTCCTTGTTGTGCAATGTGTGGGTCTTTGGATGATACTACTCTCATGCTTTGCTTTCTTCTAGCCATGTCTACGAAAGAGCACAAATATAGTATTAGAACTCCCAATGAGGAAAGAGCGAAAAAAATAGAGAAATGGGATAAAAGAGACCAAACCCGCACAAACGAGAGAGCAGGGTCCCAAAATTAGGAGCCACCCCCCTCACGTTGTGCTACAGGGCGGGAGGAACTGCAAAACGCGAGGGGTAGGGGGGTCCCAAAATTAGGAGACTCAGACCATAGAAAGCGAGAGGGGGGCTACTAATATTGGGACCCCCCGCCCTCACATTATGCGGTCTCAGGAAACCGCACAACACGAGGGGGTCCCAAATTTAGGAGTCCCCCCCTCACAATGTGCAAGGTTGGAGGAAACCGCACAACACAAGGGCGGGGGCCACTACCCCCACCCTTGCATTGTGTAGCTCTCAGCTGATGAGGGAAACCACACAACACAAGGGTGGGGTCACAACATAGGAGGTCTCCCCCTCACATTGTGCGGCTCCTAACGGGGTGGAGGAGGACCACACAATGCGAGGGTGGTGTCAGAGGGGTTTTTGTTGAAAGATCATATCCGCCGAGGATCAGAGATAGAAGGAAGTAGAGATAGGAGATGGAAGATAAGAAAAATAATAGACAAGAGGTAAACATGACAAAGACAAAGCAAAATGAATTGAATCAATATGTATTGACAAAACCTAAAATTCTTTGTCTGGCACTACTCAGAAGCAATCTCCAGGCATTAGATCTCCTAGATCTCCTTTGTAGACCAAAAACGTGTATCCAAATAACAGCTTCCTCTCTACTACTCGGAACCCAAATCTGATGGCTCCGTTGGCTCCAAAAGGGGGGTAAAACTTCAGGACACTTGATCAGGGATCTCCTAGTTCACTCCTTCTTCTTCTTCTAGTTCAAAGTGCAGTTTTCAGTCTATCAATAAAATCCCCGAACTGGCTAAAAAATTAACTTGCTTTTTGCATGCCATCCTAATCTAGAAGCTTTTCTAACTTTTTTAGATTTATACAAAAAATAATATCAAAAATAGGCTTAAATTGTCCAAAATCTAGTATTTTTGGACCATTCATGCCACTCACACTAGTACTAATGACTCAGATCACATTGACTCTCTTGATCAATAAGAAAGTCGGATGATGATGTATTCCATAGTTTTTCACATTGTGTCCGCATAGTGGCACGACATCCATCCCCTCCAAATCTACACATCCTCTTGTATGTGCCAAAATCCTAGTTGTCATCAGATTATGAGTCCTCATCCTCTGTAACCATATCCTTTGCTTCTTCATCTTCCATATTGTCCTTGGCTACCCCCTATATCATGGCCACTATTTTCTTCCAATTGTGGCATCTCATAGGCATTAGATTCCTGCCTCTTGAATAATTTGATTCTTTTCCCTGCTACTAACGGAAGTTTTATGGCTATCCCATCTAGCTCATTTAATGCATAAGTAGCATTATCAAACACCTTTCTTACCACATAGGGTCCAAACCATCTTACCTTTCTTACCACATAGGGTCCAAACCATCTTTTGGAAACTTTGCGCATGGCACTATGATGGTTGTCTAAATTGCTAACATAAACCAATATCCAATCCCCATCTTGTATGATTCTTGGTCTTAGTCTATGTCTTTTGTCAAACCATTTCTTGTTATGTATTCTTGCTGCCCTTAATTTTGCAACTACTGCCTCTATGTCTTCTGACTTTCTTTCCAACTGTCTAATGTGCAAAGCCAACAACTCCTCTCGATTCAGCTCCTCTTCCCAAAGTAGCACACTCCATGTGACTGTCATCTCTTCTATCGGCATAATAGGTTTTTGACCATACATCAATTTTGCAAGCATATATATTGTAACAACACTATGAGTTGTTCTATCACCCCACAAGGCATAAGGGAGAAATTGTGGCCACTCTTTTACCTTCTTTCCACATGCTTTTGCCAATGCCTTCACAATAGGTGGATGACCTCTTTCACTTTTGCCATTTCCTTCAGGGTTATAGGCTAAAATTAAAGCAAGCTTTATCCCCAACCGTGCAAAGAAATCATGAGCTTCATGTGCATCCAGCTCACCCCTATTTGCAGTAATTTTTCCCACACAACCATATCGACAAAAGATCTCTTCTAAGAGAAAAGTACACATGGTATTTGTTGTTTTAGTACGTAGAGCTCTCCCTTCCACTTAATTAGTCAAGTCTTCACATGCAAGGACAAGATATCTCATTTGTCAAAGACTTGTAGGCATCGTGACCAAATCCACCACCCACTTAAATTGAAGAGACAGTGGATATGTGGGTTGCAATCCATCCCGATGTCTCAGATATGAATACATTTGACATGTCGTACATGTTTCCACAAAGTGAGCAACATCCTTATACATACCCTACCACCAATATCTTTCTTTGATCTTTGCAAAAGTACCCCAAATACCTCTATGACCAGCCCACAAGCTTTCATGAAATTCTTGCATAACATTTACTTGTGATGCTCTATCACCCAACACTCGCAATGGCATACCCTATTTCTTTTTAGCATGTTTCCATAAGTATCCATCTTTTAAGAAAAACCCATAGGCTTTCCTCTTAATCTTTTTAAACTCCTCATTTGACCATTCATCTCTCTTTGTTAATGTACTAAGATATTGACCGATTCAGAAACACTTCTACACAAGATATAAAACATCTAAATTGTCTTCTCTTTGTTGTCCAAGCTTCTGTTAATGTTGTAGCAAGACCTTGCATTGCTAAATTCACTCTTACAACATCATTTTCAGCCACAAGAAAGTCATCTTCTTCCTCCTCATCCATCATCCCTTCTTCATTCTCATAGCATGCTCAAGATAACATGTCTGCCACCACTGGGTTATCTCGTCCTGCAATATGCTGAAATTCGGGGTTCAAAGATTTGATGTATATGCAATCCACTAGAGCATAGTAATGTCTAGGGTAGCACAACTAGTAATCATATCCAATATCGACAAACAATCGGTCTCAATGAATTCATGAGCACCCATAAAATACTCCTTATCACATTTAAGGGCTATCACAATTCCCCATAATTCTCTTTTGACTTGTGGATACCTTCTCTGTCGTTCAGTCAATACTTTAGCACCAAAGCGTATTGCATATCTTTGCCCTTCCTCATCATCTTTCCCAATTGCCTATCCAATTTCGATTGGGCTTGTATCAATAATAATAATGATAGGCTTTCCATGTGAATAGTCAGCCTTTCTCAATGTAGGAGTAGATTTTAAGAGTTGCTTCAATTTCTTCATTGGTTTCTGATGCTTCCTTTCCCAATGAAATCTCTGACCTTTCCTCAGAAGCTGATATAGAGCATCAGCTACATGTGAAAAGTGAGGAATCCATATCAAATAGAATACGCATGCTCCCAAGAATCTATGCACCTCTAATACATTCGTGCATATATCTTGCATTCTATCAATCCCATCTATTTTTTCTAGTGATGGTCTTCGCTCATAGGGCCCATACATATGCCCAACAATCAAAACCTCTTCAACTCCAAAGACAAACTTTTGTCCAGAAAGAGTTAAATGCACCTCTTCTAGACGTGTCAAAATCCTCTCACAATCCACAATATGGTTTGCAACAAACTGTCTGCATCCATGAGCATCCATCTCTTCATTCTTTTCATCCATTGCACACCCTTTGATTGGAACATCATCCAAGAAGGGCATTGTCAATTGTGGTATAAAATCCCTGAGTGCCCTATTCATAGCATTTGTCATGTGTGCCACTGAGTTTGTTGCACCCTGCGGGAGCGTACACATCCGTACTAACCCCAAGGGAGTCTTCATGGTTGTGATATCCTTGCTTTCAATTGCAAGTTGAAACTGATCATACCCCAAGTGAAGATCACCCAAAGAATAGATCACTCTACCTACAAAAGCCTCTGCAAATTCATTAACCACACGACCTACACCCACATTTCTTATGGTCACTTTATTGACCGTTTGCACGTCTTGAATAAATCTCAAAGCCCCATTCGTTTTTGGCACAGTAAACCAACAATTTGAGTATGAGGCTGAAGAGGCTCCAAGATCTTCATGCAAATATTTTCATTTAGCAAATCCATTAGCTTTGGCAAGTAAGATTTAGGCATTGGAATAGGCCTCAAGTTCCATGGTACATGTGGCACAGTAAATATTACCATAGGAGAGACAACATTTGGATCCACACAACCTAGTTCAGTTGGTTGAAATGCAAATTCCTTTCCATGCCTAGCCAACATCTGCATAAAACAGTCTCTTTCAGCAGGCAAAAGAAACCCTTCTGCACCAACTTTCAATTCTTGTAATGTTTCATATGTAAACTGATGACCTATATCTTTAGGATCCTGTAAGATTGGTTGCCTTGACACTTTTTCATACAAACCCTCACTCTCTGGTGGAAGTGGCAAAGCAATTGGTTTCACCTTTTTGTCAACTATCTTATACTTTGTCTCCACAAGGGCTTCAACCCATTGTAATCCTTCTTGCTGAGAAAACATTGCTATGACATCATACATGTCGTCCAAAGAACATACTTACAACGCTTTGTTTTCAGCCTCATTTCCTTCATATATAGTTGCTCAAGTTTTAGCCATAGTGTCATTAATATTTAGCCCATAAAAGATGCCTAAAATGCCTTCATTTTTAGTTAACAGTCCCAATGCTTTTAGTTCCTTAGTAGCCCGTTTCATAGATATGTGTTCAGCCTTGCACATAGCTTCCATAGGCTTAAACCAACATGAACTGTTTGTTGTAAATTGAGAATAACCAATAGTAAATACATGCTTCATTCCATCAAGAGGTGAGTACATCCTCTGAAAAACACTACTATAGCCCCACATTACAGTAGTGCTTAATGAAAATCCAAGTCTTTGAATTCCCTTGCATTTGGAGCCAAAGGAGACTCTCGAAGCGTATCCCGATTTCTAGGATGATTAACACAAACAACAAGAAATTGGACTGCTTTCCTCCCATCCTTGCTTCTAACTCTTTGCATAAGCAGAACCATCATCAAGAACCTTTGTTTCCATATGCACTCCTGCAATATAGGGCTGTCCCAAAATCACTACATATGAGGAATTATCTTGCACAAAGAAGTGTTGCTCTTCTTGTACATCACCAATCATCACTTTCACATTAGGACATGCAACATAAAGCTCTCCCGAAGAATTATTTGCAGCCCTCATACGCCAACCATGATAAGTGACCATAGGCCATGCACCATTCTCATACAATCCATGCTCAATGACATTTATCTCAGACCCATGGTCAAGTAAAGCAACACAAGGAGTTTCATGTTCCCCTATTTTCACTACCATTTCAGTGGTAGCCATGGCCCAATGATTTCTTGTGTAATGACTTCGAGGAATAAATCCTAGAGTCTCTTTTCCATATTGTTTCATTTGCCTTACTCCACCATGCATATTGCTACAAGACAATGCATTTTCAGTCACTTTCTTCTCTTTTCCACATGTTGTCAACTGATTAGTAGCATCCTACATAGATAATCCAGTACTTACTTCATGCTCATATTCAGCCCAAATACCCAACAAATCAGTTTCCTCTTCAAATTGTAGCAATGCACTAGTGGTATCACCAAGAAACTGGCACTTCCTCTTAATTATGTCAATGATCTCATCATGAAATTCTCACTTGGCGATGCCAAGCATCTCTTCCAAGGTGAATTCCACTTGTTTGTTTAAGATCCATTCTTCAAGAACCTTCTTAAGATCTGTGGCTGTCTCAATGTCAAACTATAACTTATATCCTGGCTGCTTGTCCTTCTTTTTTCCCTCCTGTTTGCTATCTTGTTTTTGCTCCTATCTGACCTCTTCCATAACATGCTCGGGAGGTGGCTGATTTGAAGCTTTAGACTGATCCACACTTCTTCTTGTCACTCTTTTATATGTCACTGCATTATCTTCATCAAAAGCACAACCCACTAGAAAAAACAATGCTCAGCAAACCACGACTAAGTTCCTTTGGGCGCAAGTAATCTCATGATTTGGCTGCCCCATTGAACTAGTCATCGATCAAGACACGCACTTCATCAATGAAGTGATTATCCACCTCCTATCTACCTTCCTAATCATCCATAGGAAATCTTCATCCTACTACCGTCAAGCTAATGGCTAGGCTAAATCCACAAATAAGATCTTAGTGAATGTCTTGACCAAGGTAGTCTCTACTTCTCACAATGATTGGGATAACAAGCTGATGGTAGCCTTATGGGCCTATCAAATAGCCTATAAAATGATTGAGGGGCAGACTCCCTTTAAGCTGACCTATGGAACTGAAGCCATTCTACTATTAGAATTCTTTGTCCCTGGATTATGAGTGGCCATCCAAGAGAGATAGGATGGAAAGGAGGTATGGATAGAATGCCTAATTGAGCTAGAACACCTATCAAAGACTTGATTTCTAGCCACCCATACACTGATTTGCGAGAAGAAACAATGCAAGAGTTGGTTTGACAAGCATGTCATGTAGCAAGACTTCAACCAGGGCGACCTAGTGTTGTTATACTCAGTGAAAGACAATAAGTAAAAGATGAAGTTTAGGGAATTAGGACCTTTCAAAGTTTGCACCATAAGCCAAATCAAGAATGTAGAGCTCGGTATCCTAGACGAAGAGGGCATAGGCTTCTTCAACGATAGCCGCATAAAGAAGTACTGCCCTCCCACGCATCCATTGCATGAGCCTACGATACTAGAGTCCCCTATGAACGTACAAGTTACCATAATCATAGAGATTGAGGACAAAGATGAGGAAGCAGTAGCACCTGCTTACGTACACATAATGGTCATTGCCAAAAAAATGCATACCTTAAATGCCCAAAAAAATGCATACCTTAAATGCCTTGATCAAAGAGGGAGTGGATTTTAATATCTTAACTCACAATCATTGGACTCTAATTGGTCAACTTCCACAACTATAATCCATTAACGCTAAACTTAGCCCATTAGGGGGGGGTCAATCTTATATGCTTTTGGAAAAGTAAAAAGTTGTAGTCTCTATCAAGTCTGAGAGTATACCCATGGTCTTTTATGTGTTTCCAAACACAAAAAATGCCTGTAAGGAATCACTATTAGGATGCACATTTAAGAAGCAAACACAATGCAATGTTGAGTACAAGTCACAATGCATTCGCCTTGCCATCGGTAATGTATGCATAGTGATAGCTTTTAGCAAGGGCAGTGCAACCACACCAAAGCCCGCAAAGCCACCGATAGAGACACCTACAACCAAGTCTAAGGAGGGGGGTCATGACTTGTCACAACCCACCAAGCCTCAACGCCAACCTACAACCGAGAATGCAACCAAAGCCCATGAGTCCAAATTCAAATGGGTACATAAACACTAAGGATGGCCACTTAGAAATAAGCAAACACAATCTCTCAATGCTAGAGACTCATACTCAAGACCTAGGAGGCAAAAAAGGCACTATAGACATCGATGCATGGTCAAGCCATGATGGGTTCCCAAAACCCTATTGCAAGCACAAGGCTATTATGAGGGCAATACCTAGATATGGGTGCCTTAAGCCACGAGTGCTAAGGGCACTACTTGAGCGCAACCCTTGAACTTGTTTAAACAAGACAACACAACACTTAAGGAGTTGAATCCACAAAAGACTCAAGCTACGAAGCCCATAGACCCCAAACCCACTAACCAATAGAGCCTCAACAAGTCTATCAACTGAACACATAGTTTGCGCTGCTCCCAAATCACCTCAACCTAGTACTACTAGCATTCCAAGAGCCTCACAAGCATTTAGCAACACAACAACAAAATCATAAACCATGCCTATCGCACAAGAATCTAAACCGACCCCTCCAAATCCACAGAAGCCATAGACATTAGCTGATGTTGAGCTATCTAGCCTAGTCAAACCCCGACCTCTTGCAAGCCTTAAACCCTCTTATGAGCAATGATATATCCTTACCTTGGCCTCGACTTAGCTGGGAATATGGGGGATGACTTGGTCACTTGCATTCGATGCTTAGATGCTACATTCGCTATGCTTGCTAAAAGCTATGACCAATTGGACTTAGGTCTTCTAGAAGATCCTTTAGCAACTCAAGTGCATACATTACCTTGCTCCTGGGAGAAATCTAAATCCCTATTTGTTAAGGCTCCCACGATAGCTAAAGAGTTAATCGAGAATGAAATCTCTTGCAAGAAAGTGCGCAAACAATCATCACATCTTATGACATATGCATGGTCTCTACTGCCACAACCCAAGAAATTGAAGCATTAAAAGTCCTAACTAACACTGAGTCTATATTCTTGCATAAATGGTATGCTCTCTAACTCCAATGGGAACAAGAGGGAGCTACCGCATCATGACCAATGTCGAGCAAAGACATGCAATCAAAAACTCAGAGTATGATCCAACTTACATGGCTCCTACCTCATTCAGAGTCTTAGCCATCACTCATAGTCAATCAAACTTTAGATTATCACAAACTCACCCATTCCTGCCTAGACCACATCCTGACTGAGGAGGAACTACATATTGCTAGTCGGATCACCTCTAGTGACTTTCTAATGGATTTCCTGACATTCATAACACGCGTCGGCACTCGACCTTTTGACATGGACTGCCACGCCTACTTGGAATACAACCCACAATTCTACACTTGGCTTATGCAGAAGTAAAGCACCATGAATGCATGATGATTGCCCTTAAACCTTCACCATCTAATCCTAGAAAGGATTCTTCTCATTTCCAAGGGGAAAGGCGGTAAGGTGGAAAAACATACTTTAAGAAAAACTAGAAAAACACACTTTAAGAAAACTTTTATGGATTGTACCGATTATTCTCCTTCTATTCTAAGCATTTCATTTTTCTATAAGTGCACAATCATTCTCTACTCATCTTCCTGCAAGGAATTATCTTAAGGAAACTAATGGTGAGCTATGGTATTATGATAGGGACCCACAATTGCATGTTAGGAGAAAAGTAGTAAACTTCTATTCTTGGAAGGGGAACAAGCAAAGTACGAGTTGTCAATAGAGACAAGGGATTCAACCAGTTCAAGTTTAGGCACCTCTTGAACTTGGAAGATGTAGCCATGGAAGAACATGCCATGAAGCAAATTGTGGAACAATGAAATCTGCAGAAGAATGTGGAGAAAGTTGGGCAAGTAGGGGACTATGAAAAGTTCAAGGAATTCCTTTGAACCTTTAACAAGAACTGCAGCACTGTAATTGTGTGGCAGGAAGAGGAAACCCTTTAGTTAAGCTGGGCCCCGAGTTGGTGGAGAGAGTGTTGGGCCTAGTCAACAAAGTTGTGAGATGACCCAAAAGGGATATGTATAACATGTTGGAAATGGATAAGATTTTGGTCCACACCAATGTTGGTATCAACCTTGCCAACATCCCAAATCTGAAAGTCCAATTGCAAGTGAAGATGGTATATGCCTTGTTCTCCAATCATAGGTACAACGCACTAATGAGCTGGATCAACATACCGATATGTTGGAAAGCATTGCAGTCAAATCCCTAGATGAAGTGAAACTGAATGGCTTCGTGAAAAAAAAATTCGAAACCTTAGCAAAAGCATTGGCCACAAGTGGAAGACTAGCACGTGGAGGGTCCTTGGCCTCCAAGGCAAGAATGAAATCATCTTCCAAGGCCTCAACCATAGGATTTTGTGGGGTATTGATAGCCATAATCTAGGAGGTAGTAGGAGAGGTGCAAGGTGAAGAACAAGTTGGAGAGACACCCAACAAGTCACCTTTCCATGAATAGGAAAAATCTAGTGAGAGAATTGTGAGTGAGAAAGGAGATCAGGAGACACAGTCTAGCTAAGGAGGGGCAAGACTCCCCAAAAGAAGGTTGAAGAAGAGAGAAGGAATAAATTAAAAAATGACTTATTGAAGGCACCAAAAGAGTTAAAGAAGATTGAAAAAGAGAGAAAAAGAAAGGAAAATGAAGAGGCCAAAGAGCTTAGGAGGAAAGAGGATGAGGACATGGCTAGGGCCATCCGCATGTTGATAGAGTAGCACTCCAAGGAGGAGGAGTTGGCCCAAGAACTAGTGCCCAAGTGCCAAGCATCATACCACCCCTAATGAGACACAAGGCAAGGGCAAGGGCATGCTTCACCCAATCTCACCCGCTCTTGTGCTGACTACCCCAGCTACCACAACTACTCAAAGCATTGCACCCAAGGTAGATGCCAGCAATCTCATGGCCTAGGTGTAGTTCCTAGTGGATAGGGGCACAAGAGACAGCCCTGGATGTAAGTGCATGAACCCCCGTAATTGAAACTAAGAGATCGGCTATTGCATTATAGGTCTACTACTGTACATTCAGGACAGTTTTCTACATATCCAAGACAGCATACCTCAATGTCAGGAAAATTGATATGTTTCTATGCAAGAACATTATGGATTGAGAAACTTTGCATGGTCTTTGGAGCTCCATCTCAATCTGTCTGAGAGGTTATTTGAGTTCTGAATTTTCAAGATAGATTTTTCCTGAATGTCGGGGGGACTGCACTCCTGAATTGTAGGAGAGCCACCTGAATTGTCATGAATTTCTGGACTGCACTCCTAAATTGCAAGACAGCCATCTATATTGTTAGGAATTTCAGGACTGCACTCTGTTTTTATCAAGAAATTGGTATGTTTACTGTCATTGAATGCTTTTGAGGCATTTTGGGCAACGAATTGATGTATGTTCTTGCTGCTACATACTTGGGGATATTCCTAACATAGTACTCAGTGGATTTTGGAGCTTTCATTGCTTGGCATTAGCTGTCATTTATTGTCATACAATTGTTTGGCTGTGAATCATGGCTAGGAGTAGTAACAATCATCTTATGCATATCAAGAAGCTTGAAGGAGCACACAACTTTGCAGTTTGAAAAAAGTAGTGCTATAACATCTTGTTGCAAAAGAAGCAAGCAAAGTTGATCAAAGTAAAGGAAACAAAACTAGCTGATGTAGAGCAGGACAAATGGGATGAGTTGAATGAGCTTGCACACTCGACCATTGAGCTATTGATTTCTAATGCCTTGATGTTTAACATTGAAGGGTTGGATTATGCTTATGACATTTGAAAGTGACTGGAAGAGTTGTATGCCCAAAAGAGTGCTGTAAGCAAAGTCTATTGGTTGAAGAAACTCATGGATTTGAGTATGAAAGAGGGTATTACAATGTCTGCTCATCTTAGTGAGTTTAACTCCATTTTTAGCCAGCTTGCTGCTTTGAAATTCAATATTGATAATGAGTTCAAAGCTACATTCTTGCTTTGCACTCTACCAAAGAGCTAGGATACCTTCAAGACTGCTATGAGCAATTCTAATGCTATGCTTTTGTATGCTAATGTAGAGAGTGCTCTACTCATGGAAGAAATGAATCAACAAAATAATGCATCCAGTAATTCCTCTAGTATTTTGCATACTAGAGGAAAATCACAGAAGAAAGGAAAATCTAATAGCAATGGACGCAGTAAATCACGTGGTAAGGATGTTGAATGCCATTACTATGGCAAGAAGGGTCACTTCAAACTTGATTGTTATAAATGGAAGAAAGAGAAAGGGAAGGTCAAGAAGATGGATGAAACAAGAAAGAGAAGAAAGAGAGTCAACCTCTGCTAAGAAAAGCAATGTAAAGATTGAAGAGGTGAATGTAGTTAGTCATGAGAGTGACACTGGGAATGATGTACTCTTTGTCTCTTCATGTTTTAGTGCACATGCTTTGATATCCGATATGGATGATGACATACACACTTGGATTTTGGATTCAGGTGCCTCTTTTCATGTCATCCCTCACCGTGAGTGGTTTACAGACTATACAAGAGGTCGACATGGCGTTGTCCATCTTGGGGACAATTATGCATGTGACATTGCAGGCATTGGCAATGTGCAACTGCAGTTTTAGCATGGATCTGTCTTCACTCTTCAGAATGTAAGGCATGTACCACGGCTCAAGAAGATCTTGATTAGTACAGTGGTAAGCTAGATAATGATGGTTTTCATACCATATTTGTTGATGGGAAATGGAAGATCTGTAAGGGATCTAGGGTTATTGCTAGAGGTTGCAAGAGTGATACTTTGTATCCAGTTCATGTATCTAGTATGCATGACCATGTTGTCACCATGACCGAGTAGCCAAGTGTTTCCTTGTGTCATGGCTGGTTGGGACACATGAGTCAAATAGAGATGAAAGTACTTTCTCATTTGGGATACTTGCCTTGTCTTCATTATACTGATTTTGAGCACTGTGACCATTGTGTTTATGGTAAGCATGCGGAGACATCTCATAAAAAGTCTCTTTCATTGAAATCTTTGCCTCTAGAATTAGTACATTCTGATATATGTCAGATTCTAGGGTTATCTCTAGGAGGAAAGAAATACTTTGCCACATTTGTCAATGATGCTACTCGAAAGGTATGGGTTTACCCTATTCATAGCAAGGACAAAGTGCTTGACAAGTTTTAGAAATTCTTGGCATTGGTTGAGAACCAAACTAATAAGTGTCTTTGCTCTGACGATGGTGGGGAGTATGTGTCCAAAGCCTTTCAGGCATTTTGTGACATTAAGGGGATAAAGAGGGAGGTCACTGCCCCTCATAATCCACCCCAAAATGGAGTTGTAGAGCACATGAATTGAACCATACAGGATAAGGTCTGTACTATGTTGTCTCATGCTGCATTATCCCTTGGCTTTTGAGTAGAGGCTATTATGATAGTCGTTCATCTGATTAATAGGTCACCAAACAGGTCTTTGGGGGGGAGAGTCCCCCAAGAAGAGTGGTCGGGGGCAAGTCACCTTCTTATGCTCATTTGCGAGCGTTTGGCTACGAGGCTTTTGTGCATATATAAAAATAAGACGTAGTAAATTGGAACCAAAGTCCTATAAATTCATATTCCTAGGATACGATGATGAGGGTGAGATGGGTTATAGACTTTTGGATCTCAAGAAAAGAAAGATAATATGCAACAATAATGTCATCTTCCATGAAGATTGCATATATAAGCAACTCAAGAATACTAAGGAAGTCAAGAGGGTTGTTTTCAAGGAGGATGTACCTTTTAGACAGTCATTTGTGCCCAGTGTGGACAACAGTGTATACCTACTATAAATACTCCTAAAAATGTAAGAAATGGTGCTGGAAATGACCAACAAGTTATTGCCCATGATACACCACAATTTCAATCTAAAAACATGCAGTTAGGATAGCGTGAAGTGTTAGGACAACATGCTGGAATTTCAGGATAGCAACCTATACATGTAGAATTATAGGCTTGCATTTTAGGACAACAACCTATAAATGCAGATTTGCAAGCCCAATAGCTGTGGACTCAACCATCGAGACCACCTAACAGGTTTTTTCCTGGTGTGCAGTATACTGAAGATTATGTCATGTTGACGCATTGTGGTGACCTATTATGCTTCAAGGAAGTAATGAAATAGAGTGGATAGCAAGAAGTGGTTCAAGGCCGTGCTGTCGAAAATAGAATCACTTGATAAGAATGGTACTTGGGACTTGGTGTAGCTGCCTAAAGGGCAGAAAACTCTTCCATGCAAGTGGATTTACAAGATGAAGGTCACTTCTGGTGGTTCTTTGCCAAAGTACAAAGCATGGTTTGTTGCAAAAAGGTACAGCAAAAACATGGAATTGACTTTGATGAGATCTTCTCTCCTGTAGTCAAGATGACTAACCTAAGAACCATTTTGGGCTTGGTTACTCTAAGAGCTCATACAGATGGATCTAAAGACTGCATTCTTACATGGTGATCTGCATGAGAACATATATATATATATAGTAGACGATGGTTTGTAAACTGAAATGGAGTTTGTATGGGTTGAAACAGGCACCACGGGAATGGTATCAAAATTTTGATGCTTTCATGCAGTCGCAAGGCTTTAAGATAAGTCAAGTTTATTGCTACTTGTACACCAAGAAGGTAGTAGACATCAGCCTCATTATCTTGATTCTATATGTTGATGACATGCTAATTGCTAGTAGGGATACTCACGCCTTGGATTCATTGAAGCAAAGTCTTCATGGCAGCTTTGACATGAAGGATCTTGGTGATGCCAATCACATTCTTGGGATGCGGATACTTAGAGATTGATTGAAGGGGTTACTCTATCTATCTTAGCAGGAGTATATATCCAAGATCTTGCAACGTTTCAATATGGAGGGGTAAAAGAAATCGGAGTTCCATTGCCTCCATATGTGAAACTCAGTGGAGAGGAGAGCCCTAAATTTGATGATGAAAATGCTAAAATGGCCAAGATTCCATGTGCTTCAGTCATTGGATAGTTTGATGTATGCTATGGTTGCTACATGTCCAGACATTGCCTTTGCAGTGGGAGTGGTTAGCAAGTACATGGCAAACCCTGGCAAGAAGCATTGGGAAGCAATGAAAGGTATTATGAGATACCTCAAGGGCACAAAGGATTTGTGCATCTGCTTTGGTAAGTAGAAGACATCTGTCATTAGCTTTACGGATGCAAACTATACTGGACATGTGGACTACATGAAGTCCAAATTAGGGTATGTGTTTACCTTCACAGGAGGATCTATTTCTTAGATATTCAAGCTGTAGAAGTGTGTTGCACTGTCTACTATGGAGGCAGAGTATGTGGCCACCATTGAGGCATGAAAAGAGGCCTTATGACTATCACATTTGGTTGTTGAGCTTGGGATTATTGAGGTTCTTGTTCTCCACTATGATAGTTAGAGTGATATCATGTTAGCATAGAACCATGTCTTTCATGCAAAGATGAAACACATATAGGTGAAGTATCATTTCATCAGAGAGGTACTTGACAGAAAGAGCATTGAGCTGGTCAAGGTGCACATGGATGATAACTCTGCAAACCTTCTCATGAAGGGTCTTCCAGCAGAGAGGTTTGCCCATTGCCAATGGGTATGGGATAGGTATAGTCTCTTTAGCTTTGTACATACTTAGACTTAGCTTATTCTTTTCCTCTACCTAAATTGGGCACATTGCCTTTAGGGAGGAGGTTGTTGGGATAAAGGATAGTGCCTATGTCCACCTATAAGGGCCAGGTTGTACATAGTACATATACCTATCTAAAACATTATTGAGGTACACTCTTTAGTTTTACAAATCGTATGTCTCTATCTCTTCTCTCTCCCAACGTGCATCTCTACACACACAGAAGCTCCATTGCAGCTAACTCAACATTTTGATCCACAACTCCTCTCCAAGTTAGAACCTAAAAGGATATATGCAGGGAGGAAGAGGCTTCCTTAGCAAGTCCCTTAAGCCCCCAACTTCTTCTCATGATCATGATGACAACGAAGATTAGTTCTTCGTTACTTTTAAAAAAAAGGGGAAAAGAAAAGAAAAGACAAAGGAAAAAAAGAGAGAGAGGAAAAGAGAAGAGTAAGAAAACAAAGAAGAAAATCACAAGAGAAAGAAAGAAACTCACTACATGAGCACCAGAGTCATTACAACTAGGGGTCCTCAAGTTAGGTGCGTCTAGTGGCCTCAGTCGGCCAGCTCTGTCCCTAACCCCTAGCCTTGTTTTGATTTCCCGCTTCATGCTTAGGGCACATCAAGGGCAAGACATACCTAGGGTGGTCACATTCACCTATGGTTAGACCGGTCTCCCTAAGCTTCACCCATTGCACCTCCGTTATGGACGAATTGGGTCCTCAAGTGTGGGAAATACCCAGGCTTGACCTAGCTCCTAGTTCTACTAGCACGAGCACATTACACTACACGGTAAGGTAGATACAACCCCTAGGCATCTCACTTTTCCTTTCTTTTCAGGTCAAGATGACAATGAAGGTGGCCAACCATCGACCTTGGAGGCCCCGTCATCCACTTGACACCCTTGGCCTTCATGATGGGACCTCAAATGGGCCGGCACTGGCTATGGCACTAGCCGGACCTCATGCTCATAACAGACAAACACACCCTCACGGCCTCGCGGGCCAGGAGCGTCTACCTGCTGCTAAAGGACAAACTGTCCTAAAGCCTAATCTATGTGTTTATAGTTTTTTAGTCCAACGTGTCCCTTTCTATAAACTCCACAGAGGGAGAACTCTTACACATTGGCAATAAATGCCACGATAATCACATACATGGGAGGCAACCTCTCGGTGGAATCACCGCGGCCCCAATACAGCTCTCTTACATCGCAGGGATTGGCCCCTTGATGCGCTGCTCAAGATATAAAACAAACGAACAAACTCCACTCTTTCATTTTGAAAGTATTCCAGGAGATAACATGTGTCCTTACCAAATAATCCCCCAAGAAATGAACGTCTATCCTATGGCTTAGGATGCCTTTCCACACTCAAGCGTGGGTCATTGTCATTGAAAACAGGTGCTATGCATCCAGGTTTTTTTTATTCTGATACCATGGTTTATATGCACATGCAAAGGTGGATGATCCTAAAGTGCTCAAACATAATTCTCAATGAGACACGTGTTGTGCACAACCAAGCTTTCCAATGCTCATTCACTAACTCGTTGCGGCGATGTAAGCACCAAGACAACACCCGTGCTACTATCCTCTTAGTTAAAATACCACGAACTCTATGTCATGATATGCATCAAAAAATCAGCAATAATCAGCACGCAAATCACACCATTCAAACATCCCAACCCCCTACGTTTAGGCATTGCTTTCGTTGCATAGGTGTAGAGGTTCATTTTGTCATGTTTTGATGTATAAAAAGCAATAAATCACAAAATTTGACAAAGAGATAGGGCAAACTGAGGCTAAACCTCATGCTTTGCCACTACCATACATCCACAAACAATCATTATATTTTTTCTTATTTTTGTAAGACGTATTTCTATTTTTTTTCCTTATTTTTCCCATTTTCTTGATTTATTTGTAAAAAAATATGCTATTTTCTGATTTTTCTTGTTCCAATCACTTCAGCATACTAAAATTCAATTTATCTTCAATTTTCCCCCCATGGAAATACCTTTCACCCACCCGAAACGGAAAAACTACCATTTTATCGCTAAAAAACAGCATTTCGGGTTTACAGAGGAATTAAATAGAGCATGTAAATCATTGCAAAATCAAAATTTTTTGATAAACAGCAATTAATCATAATGCAACCAGCACACAAACAAATTTTCATCCAATAAGAACATAATTATCATCATAAACTATCAAAAATCCTTCATTTTCTTCATAAAAATGGTCATACCGTGGTTTTACGTAACCCGAGATGCCTTGAATGACTGCATAACCAACAGACGGAGCCTCCATTGCTCTCAATCCAATGCTGCACATCAATCTTCAGCATCTCCATCAATCTCCATCACCACTTCCTTCATTTCCTCCCGGTTCCTCCTTCAAGATGGTGCACATGAATAGCCCATTGAGGGGAGAGAGAGGGAGGAGAGAGAAAGACTAGATTCTGATCTCTTCATCCAGACAGCCATATCTCGCATGAAGAACGGCGATAGAGTCAGCCAAGAGGGAGAAGTTGCCGGGTAATCTCTGTTGCATGGGACATGTTTTGATGTATAAAAAGCAATAAATCACAAACTTTGACAAAGAGATAGGGCAAACTGAGGCTAAGCCTCATGCTTTGCCACTACCATACATCCACAAACGATCATTATATTTTTCCTTATTTTTGTAAGACGTATTTCTATTTTTTTCCTTATTTTTTCCATCTTCTTGATTTATTTGTCAATAAAATATGCTATTTTCTGATTTTTCTTGTTCCAATCACTTCAGCATACTAACAATCAATTTATCTTCCATTTTCCCCCCATGGAAACACCTTTCACCCACCCGAAACGGAAAAACTACCATTTTACCGCTAAAAAACAGCATTTCGGGTTTACGAGAATTAAATAGAGCATGTAAATCATTGCAAAATCAAAAATTTCTGATAAACATCAATTAATCATAATGCAACCAGCACACAAATAAATTTTCATCCAATAAGAACATAATTATCATCATAAACTATAAAAAATCCTTCATTTTCTTCATAAAAATGGTCATACCGTGGTTTTATGTAACTCGAGACGCCTTGAATAACTGCGTAACCAGCAGATGGAGCCTCCATTGCTCTCAATCCAATGCTGCACATCAATCTTCAGCATCTCCATCACCACTTCCTTTATTCTCCCTCCCTCCTTCAAGATGGTGCACATGAATAGCCCATAGAGGGAGAGAGAGGGAGGAGAGAGAAAGACTAGATTCTGATCTCTTCATCCAGACAGCCATATCTCGCGGGAAGACCAGCAATAGAGTCAGCCAAGAGGGAGAAGTTGCCGGGTAATCTCTATTGCATGGATTGCTTTCAGCCCACATTCATGATTTGGGGGGGGGGGGGGGGAGTTTTAAATCCCAAAGGGCACCCCCCCTTTGATCCACCTTTTCAAATCTTTGCCAATTTTTGGCCTCTTCCTCATCCGAGCTTCGTTTCAGCCTCTGAAAAATCTTGCATGTCCGTCTTGACATCCCGCACTGACTGGCAGCTCTTGGCATTCTGCATGGCAGTCGAAAAAATTATCAAAAATCCACAAGTGTCACTCGGGCGCCTTTTAAAAGCCGTCTTTCACTTGGTGCTTAAAATCGTCCTAGCTGCAGCCGCCGCCTTCGATGTTAAATATTTTTCCCCTAAATTTTGGATTTTTTGATAAATTTTAGGCATATCTCGGGCTCAAAACTCCGCTCTCACTTCACCCCTCAATCATTAAATAATCTTCTCTTCTACGACCAATCCCCACAAGGCCCCCTCATCGACCCACACAACCACCCTTCAACTCATTGAGCCCTCATCAACAAAGAGCCGCAAGTGCCATGGGACTAGCACTCGACTAGGAGGGGGATAATGTTAACCCCAATGCAATACAAGAAAAAAGAAAAGTAAAAATAAATCCATGAAAAGTACAAATATGAATATTTCTAAGAGGAATTGAAATAATGGGATCTCATATGTCTGCTATATTTTTAAATTTACTCAAATCTATAAAGTCTTTAGTTGGGGCTCTCCTTTGCACAGCGCAAGTTTCTCCAATCTTTAGACCCAACATTTTCCATGCAATAAACACAAGGATATTTTGCATTTTCCCCATTGCATATTCCAAGCATACATTTGATAGTTTTTAAGCCAGCACTCATATGAGGATGTCAACTTAACTCAAGTGATATGTAAGCTTGGTTGGATGAGGCAAGTATATTTAGCAAGGGATACACAACTATTTACATATCTCTTTATAGGAAGATGAAGGAATCTAATATACAAGGATCGATATATTACCAAACCCAACATCACTCAAAAGAATGCGAAAACAAGTAAATGATCAAGTTCTATAACTCCTGGGAGCTCCATTTCATATCAAAGATACGTATCATTTGGTGCCATGGGAGGTGATGGTTTACAACAAATACAACAATATATTTTACAACTTGGAGGCCCTACAGTCATACTCTATTCAATTATTTGAGGTGAATCCTGATGAATGTGATGGTCTCTTGAAATTTGTACTCAAGCTCAATGAGTGCTAGATTGTGAAGGATAAAAAGCTAGAATGGGTCACTATCACTTTGATGAATAGGGCACTCAATCCAACAATTTCAAAGCACAATCCAAAATGGTTTAGCGTCTATTCAGAGAACAATATATTCTCTCTAAGGTCCTTTGAGGTGAGCAATATATTTTAAATTGGACGTTTACTTATGCTAATATTGTTGTTGTGTCGCATACTTATAATATGTGTGTATTCCAAGTTATGTCCGAGAATTTTGAAACCTTACATTGGATTTTCCACAAGACAAATATACCCCAAATCATTGGTGAGCAAAGAAATGAAAAAATCTTGGCATGGAAGGATTTGGAAGATTCAAAGTAGAGTGGCATCTAGCAAGTGATTTGAAGACCCTAAAGTGCATGTAAATGTCTCAAAAGGGCTAATTCGAAGAGCCCATGCATATATTGCATGCATGCTGCAAAGGAACTTGACAAAAGGAATTGGAAAAAGGCACCCAATATGCATCTCAAAGAACCAAGTTTGAGAGTAGTTTTCGGTATTCCCTTGCCTCGAGTCCATATCTGCACAATGCATGGTTTGTGTGGGATAATTGAGAAATTAATTTTCTTGTATATATGTTTTACTTGGACAATGAGACCTAGGTCTACATAGGTCAAGGCAATTACAACACTTAAGAAGGCATTATTAGACATTGGTTTACATGGTGGCCCAGTTTCTTCTTCTAATTGTTGCTCTAGTTTATTTAAAGACTGTTGATCAAATTTTGGAATTAATTTAGGCAAGCACATTTTTCCATATTCTGTAAGCATATTGGGATCCTTGATCCACTCATCATCCCAAATGATGCATATGTTAAGTTGTATTTGACATGTAGTTTTTGGAAACCAAGTCTCATAGCTTCATGTTTCTCCAAAAACATTATCTTGTCTACATTCCACCTAATAGGATATCCTCCAAGATATCTTGATAGGGTCTTCAATGCAAAAAGAGAAAACTTTGCATTGTCCCTTGATCACTTGTGGTGGAACCCAACGAACTTTGGAAAGGTGAGGTCATTGATGTAATTGCCCAAGGTAGAGTCCTTGCCTAAAACTCCTTTCGGCTTGTCACCTGCATGACCAATGAAACCATCTTCGTATATGACAAGTTGAAAAATAGCAAACATACCTATTGAGTCTTAGGAAATTTTTTATGGAAATCAACATGGTATCCAAATGAACATAGTTTGTGAAATAAACCTTTTGATTTTCATCTGAAACAAGAAACTCCTCACTCCATATTTGAATGGATGATTGGATGATTTGCAAGGACTTAGGAATCAAGTCCTTTGACCTATCCAAGTGAGAAACATTCAATTATTTGTGTTGCCTCGAAATCTTCCTCTAAAGGATTGGATGACTCATATCAGAGTGCATCCTTGTATATCATAGTCACAGTCTTTGTTGTGGAGAGGTATTCCACTTCATT
Organism: Lygodium microphyllum; assembly: GCF_053477565.2. Taxonomy (NCBI): domain Eukaryota; kingdom Viridiplantae; phylum Streptophyta; class Polypodiopsida; order Schizaeales; family Lygodiaceae; genus Lygodium; species Lygodium microphyllum. The sequence continues at coordinate 96,053,507 of NC_141140.1, read as the reverse complement.
GATATTTGAATCTACAAGCAAATACTTATCCCAATCTAGTATAATAAGATTAGAATATGTTTCTAGATTCTATGCAACAATGGCTAGGCAGTAGTCCTCCTTGATATTAACAAGGGCATGGATATCGGACAGGAGAACATATTGCCTCTCACCAATAGGGAAGGAGGGGAGAAAAGCTATGGAAACTTCACCAACATCCTCCTCAACCTCTTGCTCAACAATAGAACTCATCATCACCTCTGTGTTCTCCCTTCTCAAAGCTTCAATATTGAGTTGAGCGCTTTTTGCTCCCTCTCATTGGCCACATCTATTGGCTATGAAACCTCTTACACTCCCTCTATCTCCACTTCACAGGGCTATTGTGTATTTTCTAGGTCTTGGACAAGAGCTTTTCCTTCATCCCCTAGCAACACATGCAGAAAGCATACAAACCAAAGTCCTCTATGAGATGGCACTTTTGATTGTGTGCAGGGCATTGTAGATCTGCCTTTTTTATGCCCTCACAAACTCTTAGCACTTCCCTTTAGAAACTTTTCCTTTGGGGCTTATCAACAAGGGCATCATTCATATGAACATATTGCAAGCCCTTGATAGGAACCTTTCCAATAGATGTCCACTCCAAACAAGTGGTCTCATGTTCCTCAAGGTAGACTCATGAGGCCTCGATCCATTCCTCCACAAAGATAGTGATAGAAAACACCTGGGATACTTGTGGTAGAAGATGCTCTTGTTCCACTCAACCAAGGAGATCTACAAGCATCTCCTCAGAACTGTGTCCACTCCTCCTAGGCTCTTGTTCCAAAGTGCCTTCAATACTAGTAGGATCTTGTGCTAGAGCATTAGGATTGGCTTCACTCCTCGCAGGATCACAAGACCCCTCCATATGTTGCACCTATGTAGCATCAATATCTGCAAACACAACTATATGAGAAACACCAATTGGCAAAGGGGGACCCAAACAATGCGGGGGGGTGGGGGGGGGGGGATTTCAAAACCTTGATGCCCCCACTCGCATGTTGTGGGGGTCCTTAGCAGTTTGGGGCTGGATGGACCTACACAATGGGAGAGGGGTGGAGTCTAAAATCTCAAGGCCCCCCCTCTCATTGTGCGGGTCCCTAGTGGTTTGGGATGGGGATGGGGATGGGGACAGGGCTCTCAAGCACAAGCACAATCACAAGCAAGGGGAGGAGAAGAGAGCTACTTTTGCCACACACCAAGAATGAGCTTCTCATTCACTTTTTGAGTTTATATACAAGCCCTAAATCCTTTGGGCACCCATCCCCTTTTTTACATGAACGGGTCTCTTGCCAAGGTCCTCTTTTCCTATTTCCTTCTATTTATCTTATCCCTTCACCTATGCCCATCTAGATTTTACAATTTGTATAGGAGGGAAACTGTGCTCTTTTACTATCAGGACCTAAAATGGGCCCGACACTAGCTATAGGCACTAGTCGAGGCCTTGATAACACTCACAAGACATCCCCACACAGCCTCACGATCAGGAGTGTCCAAGGGACACACTGCCCTAATTGTCACTGTAGACATTGCGTTTGTAGTGGAATGTAGTCCAATGATTTCCGTTCCTTGCTCCTCAGAGGGAGATCCCACACATCTTGGTGTAGTACACCAATGTAATACAAACGTAAAGGAGGCACCCCTTTGGCTGAATGCCGTGGCCCCATTGCAGCTCTCCTACACCTTGTGGATTAGCCCCAAGATGCGTTGTTTTAACATAAAGCACATACAAACACACTCCACTCTTATATGTTTCAAATGTTCCAGGATATTTTGTATTCCCTTACCAATCTCACCCCAAAGATTTGATCGTCTAGCCTACAACTTGGGTGTCTCACAACTCAACGTGGGTCATGTATTTGGCAATCAATTGCTATGCATCTAGGAGTTACCATATAATATGCATAATATAATTGTGGATGATACACCTCATGCTCAAGCATTTCAAGATAAAAACTAGGCCCATGAGGTGCAAAACCAACCCTTTAATTATCTCCAAGCTACTTGTAATTGCGGTGTTGCTAGAGACTAGCACCGAGTTTCCTTGTGCTACTAGCCTCTCTTAAATTTAAATAGCGATCAATCTATATGTCAGAGAGAGAACTAGGGAGAGAGAAAGAGGAGAGAGAAAGACTGCAGAGGAGAGAGAAAGACTGCAAGAAGAGAGAGAAATAGAGTGACGAGGAGAGAGAAATACTAGAATTGGAGAGAGAAAGACAGGAAAGATGAAGAAACCATGGAAGCTTGGAACAAGAAGGGAGAGAAAGATTGTAAATGTATTGATTTGTCAAAAGATGTGAAAATTTACAACTTCTCTCCTTATATACCAGTGTCAATGTGAGATGGCATATTAATAGCATTCTAAGTATTCCCAGCTTCTTACAATCCATCCCTTCCCAAAAGTTTTTGTCCTCAAAAACAAACCTAGAAAGAACTAAAGAAAAGATGGATAGAACAGAGTACTACTCTGTTTTACAGCTTTACAAATGGGGAATGAGTGAAGAATTATCATTACAAGGGCTGCATTTGAAGAACGGAAAGAGGACCTTGATATATATACATGATTTGAAAAACTTTAGAAGCCATTGGAGCCATAGAATCTTCAACAAATAGTTCCAGAAGAAAGTAGAAAGCTTGCTGAAATAACAGTCCCTGCTGGACCAAATCTGCCATAACTTTTGATAGAAGTGTCCAAATGAGATGTACCACACATCAAAACGAAGCTCTTGAAGAGTACTTTAAGCTCATGTAGATAGCTCAATTCTGAAAATGAAGTACGACAAAAACTATTCTAAAACAACGTGCTGTCTTGAACCAGTCTGCACCAATACTAGCTCCATAAGCAATAGGCTTCAGCCACCAATGTATCCTTCAAGTATGGATACTCGTCCAATATGGAATCAGGTCTCCAAGAAGCCTCTTCAGAGGGTAAACCTCTCCATTTAATCAAATATTCCACAATAGAACGTGATCGAAGCTTCTTTTCACGCTGACCTATAACAGCCTCTGGGATGTACTGAACGATACCATCTTCATCAATAGGTGGCAGCTCATCAACTAAATCCACTGGATCACCATAATAGGGCTTGAGCTGACTAACATGGAAGACGTTATGAATCTTTGTAGAAGAGGGAAGCTCTAGTCTGTATGCCAAATCTCCAATCCGCTTAAGGATCCTGTAAGGACCATAGAATCTGTGGGCAAGCTTATTACTGGATCCATCTTTCAATGTAGAGTACTTAGATTTGGGCACCTTCAACAAAACCAGCTCTCCTTCTTGGAACTCTAAAGGCCTCCTTTTCTCATCAGCATACATCTTCATCTGATCTTGAGCCTTCCTTAGATTCATCTTGCATTGCTGAAGAAGGATCTGCATTCTTTCCAACTCTTCCTTCCCATGAGGGTTGATCTTTTTGTTAAAAATGACTGTGGGTAGGGGCACCTTGTAACCATACAAAGCCTCAAAGGGTGAAACTCCTATGCTCGCATGAGTGGAATTATTATAAGCAAACTCAGCCAAGTGTAACCAAGAATCCCATGAGGTTTGGACATCATAGCAAAAATGGCGAAGATAAGTCTCCAACCATTTATTAACTCTCTCTGTCTGTCCATCAGTTTGAGGATGATAAGTCGTAGATGGAGCCAACTTGGTACCCATAGATGTAAATACCGCTTGCCAAAAGTTACTCATAAATTTTGAGTCCCTATCATGGACAATCACCTGCGGTAATCCATGTAATCTGAAAATATGCTCCATAAACTGGTTGGCCACCTGAGAAGCAGTAAACTGAATTTTTGTTGGGATAAAATGAGCTACTTTAGTGAGTCTGTCAACCACCACATAAATACTATTCCACCCCTTCTTGGTAGTAGGTAAGCCAGTGATAAAGTCCATAGTAATATGAGTCCATTTACCCGTAGGAGTAGGCAATGGCTGCAACAGACCTCCTGGCTTATGGGTGCTACCCTTATTTTGCTGACAAGGCATACACTTCATAACGAAGTCCTTGACATCTTTCCACAGTCCTTTCCAATAAAAGCTCTTGCTGATCCTGTCATAAGTCTTGAAAACTCCCAAGTGTCCAGCTAAAGGCGAAGAATGCAACTCATCCATAATTTTTCGCTTGAAAGAAGAAGTAGAGGGAATAACAATCTTTCCCTTCCACCAAATAAGACCATTTTTAAGCTGGTAATGTGAGTTTTCTTCTATAAGACCTTGCTGTAATTTCTGAAAGATTTGGCTGAATTCCTCATCTAAGAGATATGCCTCTTGTAGCTCTTCAATCCAATCACTATGTAATTCCGTCATGGCTGATACTTTGCAGGCCCACATACGAGAGAGAGAATCAGCCACTATGTTATCTTTACCCCTTGTATGAGTAATGTCAAAGTCATAATTTTGTAATGTTGCTACCCATCGTCGTTGCTTTGGAGTAAGATTTGACTGAGTAAGGAAATACTTGAGTACCCGATGATCACTATGTACTCTGAATCGGCTGCCATATAAGTAATGGTGCTATTTCTTGATTGCATGCAGAATAGCCAACATTTCTTGATCATAAACATTCATGGCCATCTCCTTATCAGTAAGCTTACGGCTTTCAAATGCAATTACTCCATGCTCTTGAAGCAAAACAGCCCCAATGCCACGGCCACTAGCATCACACTGTATAGTAAACTCTTTAGAGAAATCCGGGCATACAAGAATAGGAGCAGAGGTAAGTAATTCCTTTAACTAGTTGAAGCTGCTATCTGCAAGAGAATCCCAAAAGAAAGCCTCTTTCTTCAACCTGTCAGTTAAAGGGGCTGCAATTGCCACATAATGCTTTATAAATCTGCGATAGAATGAAGATAGACCAAGAAATCCTCTAAGAGAAGTAGTAGTAGTAGGCGTTGGCCAATCTTTTATGCATTGCACCTTCTTGGGATCAGCCTGTATTCTTTTTTCACTGACTATATGTCCCAAGTATTCCACTTCAGTCTGCATGAAAGAACACTTCTTCTCCTTAGCAAAAAGCCTATGATGTCTCAACACATCAAAAACCTTCCTCATATGCAATAGATGATCCTGAAAAGTCTTGCTGTAGATCAAAATGTCGTCGAAGAACACCAAGACAAACTGAAAGAGGAAAGGTTGTAGAATCTTATTCATCAGGCTTTGAAAGGTAGCTGGAGCGTTTGTAAGGCCGAATGGCATCACCAAGAAATGGTAGAGCCCACGATCAGTCCTAAAAGCAGTCTTGACCTCATCACCCTCTCTCATACGAATCTGATGATACCCTGGTCTCAAATCAATCTTCGTGAAGAATCGAGCCCCCTTAAGCTCATCAAGCAAATCATCTATCCTGGGTATAGGATACCTGTTCTTCACTGTTATCTTATTGAGATCCCTGTAGTCAATGCACATTCTGAAAGATCCATCTTTCTTTTTGACTAACAGGACTGGGGATGCATATGGTGAAGAACTGGGTTCAATAAATCCCATTTCAAGAAGCTCTTTGATTTGCTTGGCTACTTCCTCTCGTTCACATTTTGATAGTCTGTAAGGTGGCTTATTGATTGTCTTTGAGTTAGGTTCCAAATCAATGGGGTGATCCACCGCTCTCTTAGGAGGCAATGAAGTAGGTACTTCAAATAAATCTCTATACTCCTCAAGAAGAGCTGTCAAGGCTGGATGGTTTGCTGAATTATTGGGCTGATCCTGTGTTTCTTTGTTCAAATGCAATACAAATATCTGTGAGTGCTTCTTGTACTCTTTCTTGAGTTGTTGAATGGTGATAAGCTGAAAATCAGATTTACTAGGGATTCCCTGTAAACGGATGAGCTGTCCATTGGAGAAAAACTCCATATATAACTGTGAGAAATCCATAGTAATCCTGCCTAAGGTCATCAACCAATCACAACCAAGTACAATATCTATAGGCCCCATTTCCAAAGTGATCAGGTTTACTTTGACTTCAAAATTTTCAGCCATCTGCAAAGAAACCTGTGGGCAAATCTGTGTGTTGATTTCCTCTTCACCATTAGCCACTTGTACTCTAATGGGTTGCTGTAAGTCGGTGGGAACACAATTCAACTTGTACATAATGGATTTATTGACAAAACTGTGGGTACTGCCACTATTTATCAGGATGAACACTGGCTTTCCATATATGCTTCCCTTCATACGAAGTGTATTAGGGTTCTTAGATCCCGTCCAAGCATCCATAGAGATAGAACAATTAGTGGCAGCAGGCAACTCATTACAAAATCCACTAGGATCAAATGGGATATCACCGCCTGGATCAAAAGGAAAAGAGTCAGATGGATCATAGAAGTACTCCTGTCCACCATCATCCTCGAAATCTTCATTTTCAGCATTGATTGTGACTGCATTAACTTCATCTATGTCATTTTCAAGGTCCTCAAGAACTAGCATACTCTGAATTTTTGGCTTGGCATTTTTGTAAACACACTTTGAAGCATGGTCAGGAGTATACTTTTCTCCACACTTGAAGCATAAGCCTTTGTCCTTTCTTTCCTTGTAAAGATCCATGGGAATATTTCTGGAATTTGTATTGGCTGAAGTAGACTTAGGCTTATTGTCACCTTGCTTAAATTCAACCTTTGGACTGTTTGCTATCCTGAAATTGCTTTGAAGCCTAGAAGCATTAAATGGAGGATAAGTTGGTATCCGTAAGCTCCCACTAGGCATATGGTTGCTGCCATAATTGTTACCAACTTGCCCTTGCTTTAAAACAGTCCTTGGCTGTCCATAACTTGGCTGAAATGAAGACTCTTTCCTATACTTCCTTCCAAAGCGCTCTGCAAGCTCAATAGCCTTGAAAAGTGAAGTAGGATTTTGCGCCATAACATCAGCTGACAAGGATGGTTCTAAACCATATGTAAACTTATGTAACTTGGCCTCATCACTGATGCTTTCCACATACATGGTCAAGTTGAGGAATTGGTTTGTATATTCTCTTACACTTAGGCCCCTTTGTTCCAAACCATACCATCTTCGTGCTAGCTTCTCTTTTTCAAGAGGCGAAACAAAGACTTCAGCCATAAGTGCCTTGAAAGCTTCCCAATTCTCAATAAGTACATTCTCTTTCTTGATATACCTCCAGCAAGTGTGGGCAAATCCTTCTAAGTGCAAGGAGGCAAAGTGTATCTTCATATCATCAGTTTTAGGGAATATGTCAAAATAAGACTCCATCTTAGAGGTCCATTCCTCTAATTCTGATGGTGAAGATGATTGGCCATTGAATTTGGATAAAACAATTTTGTCCTTGAATTCTCTATCATGGAAGGGTTGCTGTCCCAAAACTGGCTGATCAAGATTTCCAAGTACAGAACCTCCATATTGGGACTGAAATCTTCCAACAGGTGGCTGAGAATTACCATGTAATCTTCCTGTTGGTAAAGCAGCCCTAGAATTCTGAGTATGCAGTCCAAAAGCTTGAGTATTAGCCCCATTCAAACTGCCCAAATAGTCATCATGCCTTTGTGAAGCCTCTCCTACTTCATACTGACTATTTGGAATGCCTCTTCTTCCAATGATCCCATTTCCATGTCCATTCTGGATAGATGGCTGAAGTGGGACTGAAGGGCCACTGTTTGAACAAGCTTTCTCATTAACTTCCTTTGATGCCATTTGCAACTGCATAAATTTTGTAATTTGTGCCATGAGTTGTTCGTTGGATTCAACCAACTTATCAATAGAAGCCTTGGTCTGATCAGTAGATTGAACCATCTGCTCCATTTTTGACAAGATGGCCTCATGTCGTTCCCTATGTCTCAATTCATGAGCACACAAGGTATCAGTGAGTATACTGATTTCTCCTTGTTGTTGAGGCTCTTCAGGGTTCTCTTGAAGTGCGCTATCCATCATAGAATCCCTGATTTGCTGTGCATAGTCCTCCTGGACCTTATTTTTGCCTTTATGTCCTGCCATACTAGTGCAGTCCTACAGTACCCCCTGTCAGTAAAACGGCTATAACTTTGGTTAGAAAACTCCGATTGCAAAACTTTTTTATACGAATCGAAGCTTACAATGCCCTCTTCGAGATGAGCTATAGCACGCTATAACAGGTTTAGGACAAAAAATTTTGTAACTGAATTTCAGAGTCTGAACTGTCCAGTCCTGCACCCTGTTTAGACCTGTAAGTGCCCTGTTTTGACCCTGTAATGCAAGAAAGTAACCTCAAATGGCTACCAAACCCTGCAAAGGGGTATGTAGGACCTGTGGGTACCCTGTAGTACCTGCACCTGTGCTTCAGTATCAAAGGGTGTACCTGTATCCACCTGTAAATACCCTGTGAGTAACCTGTAAATGCCCTGTTTTACCCTGTTTTAGTCCAGTAGGTACTTGAGTCGTTGGAAAGTCTTCAATCTTCAATTCTCCACTCGCTGTACCTGTGTGAGGGATAAAACGGCAGGACGGGCTCCCTACACGGGCTCCAAATCACCGGGAGGTGGGCAAAGTTCCCCCCGGGTCGGTTGGTTGCACCCCTTCGGGATCTTTGATAGTGAGGGAGGGTCACCTCTCTTTTGTCCCACTATCTCCCCCGGCATCCACCTTTTTCCTCGGTGGGAATATCAACATGGCAGAGGCTAGTGTGCTAAGCAATCAGCATGATATGCAATTCCAAACATATTCATTTAGCCTTTCATGAGATGCAATTGATTGAGATAAGAGAACTTGAGATGGGAGAAGGGTTTTACCTATGCAATTCAGTGACTCACTGATTGCTAGTACTTACCCTTTTACAATATTTTAGCTTGGGTGAGAAAATTTCAACAAAACAGATCAAGGTTATGCATCAAGCTGATCAAATGTTTCCTAAGATGAGTAATGGTTTTGAATCAAAAGGAATTCAATGAAATAGGCTGAGATTGAAGAAAATTAATACTATTCTCTGATCTATTGATCAATCCAGTGAATTAATTGATCAATAACCTCTCATCAACAAGTGGAAAAGCCATTAGCAATAGGATTATTGAGAGATTTCAGAAATTAGCAGAAGAAAATACCTCCATTAAGCTTGTAAATGAAGATGGATATCAGCTTTAACCTGGTTGATGCAAGAGTTCTTCATAATCCACCATAAATCCAATATAAAGCTTGAAATCTCCATGAAATCAGTCCATACATACTTCAATATGATGAAATACTTGAAAGATCAATACTCCAGCCTTGCTTGAACACTTGAACTTCAAAGATACAAGCTCCTTGATGAAAAGCCCCAAAATATTCCTTCCATTTGAGCTTCATTGACATGCACGGGCTGAAATCTCTTCAATGTCTTCAATCTTGAAGTCTATCCAGCTTGTATTCAGCTTTAGAGAAGCCTTGAAGGTCGGGGAAGTCCAAAATTTTGAGAAATTTGAGCTTCCATGTCTGTGGCTATGGCTGCCCTGTTGTGTATTAGGGTTTTGAACAGAGGAATGGCTGATAAGAGTTCTCCTGGAGCTGAAAGTTGATGTACTCAAGTGTTTGATGAAGCCTTAACAATCTTTGATCAATGAGCTGAGAATTTGGAGCAGCTGAGCAGTGAGAAGGGGCAGGAGGATCAGCGCAATTTTCGGCGCAATTTTCGGGCAGTTTCCTGGCTAAAAATCAGCAGCAAGCATCAAGTATGGTGCTCCTCCTGTAGCTTAGGCAACAAAGAACCTTTGCCCCATGGTTTGGCAGTGAGATATTCAGCACAGAGAGAGATATTTGTGAAGATTCTTGACATCCACCATGAAAGCTTCAGCCAAAAGCTTGAAGGAGAGAGAAGAGAAGCTCTCTTTTGAAAAGTAACTGTAGTTTAGTCTGTAACTAAGCCCGGTTAACCATTCTTTACCCTAGTTACCTCCATTTTTGCATGAAATTTGATGACGTCCAGCCATTTAAGCCTTTACCTGCCATCTCTGACCTTGAATATCTCCAGATGTAGTCATTGCTAACTGTAGTTGTTCTGCAGCACTCCATTAGTCACTGTCCTGTACCATTTTTGTCTGAAATTGGTTTTGAAATAGGAAAATAGGAGTGAAAATGGAAGAAAATAATGGATCAAAGACTGAAGCTCTGATACCACTTGTCAGAGAGAGAACTAGGGAGAGAGAAAGAGGAGAGAGAAAGACTGCAAAGGAGAGAGAAAGACTGCAGGAAGAGAGAGAAATAGAGTGACGAGGAGAGAGAAAGACTAGAATTGGAGAGAGAAAGACAGGAAAGATGAAGAAACCATGGAAGCTTGGAGCAAGAAGGGAGAGAAAGATTGTAAATGTATTGATTTGTCAAAAGATGTGAAAAATTACAACTTCTCTTCTTATATACCAGTGTCAATGTGACATGGCATATTAATAGCATTCTAAGTATTCCTAGCTTCTTACACTATATGCTATGCATAATCAAATAAACCAAAATTTAAAACATTTTTAGTGACCACTCACTTTTACAACCCCCCTTTTCTCCTACCGTTTAGGTTTTGCATTTTGTTGGATAGGTGTAACATTCATTTTTATGTAATTTTCCATGTAAAAATTGATAAACACCATACTCTAACATAGAAACAAGGCTAATCTAAGGCTCATCCCTCATGCTCCAGTCTTGTTATATGTTCACAAACATGAAGTATATTCTTTCTTAATTTTTAGATGCAAAAGCCCTATTTTTTCCTTTATTTTTCCTATTTTCCCTCATTTATTCGTTCATAAAAAAGTGATATTTATTATTTATTTTTCTTGACTAATAACACTAATTGAAAAAAAAATTAATCAATTTTTTATCCAATATGAACTACATTCCCCAACCCGAAATGGAAGGAACCCTTGTTTTCCCTCTTAAAAGATGCATTTCGGGTTTAAAATTATTTATTATGACCATGTGTGACTACACGTTCTGCATTTTATCATGTGTAGCCCTCAAACATACTTCAAACATGATTAATAAAAAAATTCTTTCCATGCATTTTGCATGTTATTAAAAATGGTTTCGGGGTAGTTAACGAACCCATCATCAATTCCCCAACAATGCTAGACATCGCCTCTGAGTGTCCTTTTGATCTTATAGCACTCTGGTTCATGCCCAGAAAAGTATCCTTCATCCCCTTTCCTTCTTGATTATTTGCATGTGATCAGCCTCTTGGAGGAGAGAGAAAGATTGAGTTTTGATCTCCTCATCGGAGCAGCCATTGCACGAGCAGAGACTAGCAATAGGGAGCAGAAAATTCAAGGAATTCCT